>NC_134136.1:15220000-15845000 GCF_040939455.1 Microcebus murinus
AGCAGTCCATGTATTTTCTCAAGATGAACAGGATACACACACACACACACACACACACACACACACACACATCTTTTTATTGTTGCCAATGCTAGGATTACAATGGCATAACTAAGGCAATATTATATATTTAAGCCAAAGTCTTAATACCTGCATTCTAAGGTTTTTATTCTCTTGCTCTAAATTACGTTTACAATATTCCAGTTCTTTTAGTCTGTATTCCATGTCTGATAGTGTATGTCGAAGAGAAAGATTGTTTTCTTCCAATGCCTGACATTTTGAGTTTGAGTCTTGAAGTCCTTGCTGTAAGGAAGACACAAGTACATGAGACAAATGCATTTTACTTTTTGCAGGGGAATGCTCTTTTAATTGATTAATTCAGTCAAATCAAGTATTTTGTTTTCATTTTTTAGCAACAAGGTCTCACTCTGTTACCCAGCCTGAAGTACAGTGGCATTATCATAGCTCACTATAGCCTCGAGCTCCTGGGCTCAAGCAATCCTCCTGCCTCAGCCTCCCAAATAGCTAGGATTATAAGTATGTGCCACCATACCCTACTAATTTTTAAAATTTTTTTTTAGAGATGAGGCCTCACTATATTGTCCAGGCAGGTCTTGAAACCTTGGCCTAAAGTAATCCTCCTGCCTTGGCCTTCCAAAGTGCTAGGATTACAGGCATGAGCTACCACACCAGCCAAAATCAAGTAGATTTTTTCCCATGCCCAATTTTCTTATATTCTTGCCCTTAGATGATACATTAAATTAGCCATGTAGGATATTAGAGTCTTGTCTCTAGCCTAACTTGCTTATCTTGAGTGAGAAGGAATCAATACTAGATGAGTTTTGATTGTTCCAATTTAACAATCGGACTGTTGCTACTCTTTAACAATACTATATCCTATGGGCACAAAAATTACCATATGCCTGATTACTTATGTGACAAGTAGCAACTGAGCAAAAATTTGGGACGGTATGGGAGTGAAGATTAGTAAGAAGCGAGCCTTAGAGACTCATTGCAATTTCCTAGGAATCATCTCTGCTCAGACATCTAAAGAAACTCCTCTAGAGTTTATTCATTCATTTATTCACTGCACAAACATATGTTAAATCTGCAAATCCTTTTTTTTTAATTGACATGTTAGTAGATCAAATTAATAAGTAAATCTAGATTTTTGGTATTTACACAATTCTTGATGCCCCAAAACACAGATAATTGTACATCGTATATTCTTTATATTTAAAATATATAAGATTATCTCTTTTTCTGACAGTATTTCAGTCATTGTTACTACCCAAAGCCACTCAATTCTCATATGGACAAATTGTTCCATCATATTTTAATTCTGTCTTGATTGTATCTCATAATTACAATGTGCCAGTAATTGTGCAAATGAAAGCTATCAATCTACTTTATTGTCAATAAAATCATCAACTTACCTGCTGCTGGCGATTATTTGCTCTGACTGATGCCAAGAGTTCTTCATACTCTTTTATTTGAGTTTCTTTGAATATCAAGTCTTTCTCAAGTCTTATCTTGTCATTTTCTAGTGACTGAAAGCATGAATTATTTATTATGACTCAGAATTATAGAAAATTGTCAACAGTCACATAATACCAAGACTTTTTTTTACTTTTGAAGATTTAAATAAGCACTTGTTTCATTTGTACTTGCTTAATAAAGCAGAATTCTTAAGAGTTACGTAGAATATGGGATAGCAAAGGATAGAAATTTTTAAAACCTGCATTGAAAGAGACATTTTTATGGAATGACTAACTCTAAGTGCAATGAAGCAGAATCTTCTGAAATATTTTAATCTTTTTCTCCAAACTACAAAGAATCCTTGTTAATCCCAACAGCTGGGGAGTTTTTAAATTAGAGTTTAAATATGTTCACCATAATGCAGAAACAAACAAACAAACAAACAAACAAACAAAAACTCCTCCAAAATCCTCAAAGAGTTATTTATCATATGAAAAACATTTTGAATATATCTAGCTGATGGCACCAAGAGCACCAATTAAAATAGAAAATAGAAAAGGTTAAGTCCTCAGAGAAAAAAGTTTTCAAGTTATTATGTTTAAAGAGAAATTCACAGTATGCTTTATTATTACAGAAAATGGGGAAATTTGCCTTCAGTGAGCCAGGTTATTTTAATTTTGCAGGCTACTTCCTGGCTATAACCATTACATTACCTTAGTGGTAAACTAAATTATAAGTTCACACCCAACATTTTTTTCATTTACACATTGGACAGCTCTTTGCTCCTCTCTCAACACCAATTAACTTATTCAAGAAAATAATTTAGCTATGTCTGAGTGACCATAATATTGTATTATATTAAACTTTTAAAAGGCAGACTGAATATTTTTATTTCTATATTAGGAAGATAGGGACTAGGAAGGCTTTGGAAAGAAAAATTAAAATAAATCTTACTGTCAAGTCATTTTGAAGATGTCCAAGCTCCTCTCGTATGTTGCTAAATGTGGATAGCACTAGCCGGAGTGACTTATCAGACATACCTCTCATCTGGAGGAAGAAAACGATTGATCGTTTATTTTTGCTAACATTTGAAAACAGGCATGCAAGTGAAAGTAATCTTATTTTTATGTTCCTACCAGCAAACTTACTAATAATTTTAGTTTTGATATGGCAATATTAGAATAGTGATACAAGTCATTTTGTCAATAATGTACTTAAGCACTCTAAGAAATTTTCCTGAAGAGATCATAGCTATGTATTTAGAACAAGGGTTTATTATTATTTCCATGAGAAAGTATCATCTTTCTTACAAGGCAGAATCTTATCAGTAAAATTTCAATTTTCCTTTTATTCTTTATTTAAAAGATTCGAAAAGATGATATAGTTAACCTTCAAATAATAAAGTGAATCTTCCTAAGTGTACTGCCAAGGGCATGGATTTTGCCTGAGGTGAGAAGAATATAATTCTAATTAAGTTTAACTATAAAGTGTAGAACCATGTTGAATTTTAAAGAAGAGGGAAAACCCATTTCATTAAATTATTCTCCCTTTTTCAAAGAAAAATGGTTTAAAAACAAGGTAACTTCAGCTTCTGAAAAGATAGAGTAGAAATACTTTTCCCTAGTCCTCCTGGTAAGTACAACTAAAAACCCTGGATACTATTTATAAAACAAATATAAAAAGACTTGGAATGATGAAAAAAGAAAGAAGACTGGTTAGGAACCTTGAGACCTGAGGAATGGCACAGCAGTGAGTTCCCGAATTTTCTTTTTGCTTCATATATAAGGCTGATGTTGGGAAAGCTGGTAAGCCAGATGAACCAATGGATACAGACAACAAAAGTCCTGCGAAAAGACTCCTCTCTCTATCCAAAGAAGTGTGAAAGGGGCAGCCTAGTAAGACAGAAAATTTTTAGACAGTAACCATTCTACTTCAGCCAAACATCACAGAAAAAGCTGCAACTCTACTCACACCCAAAGCATCAAAGGCCAAGGGGGAGCCTAGACTTCCCCCCTTGTCAGGCTCTAGGGAGGTACACCAACACCATTCACCAGGTTGGTGTCAGAGAAGGCTGAGTAGAAAGATTGGGCTTTCATACCCACTGAGCAAAAATGAAACCCAAGCACTGCGATTATCAGTTCAGATCATGAAAGGAGCTTGGGCTTTCACCGAATCATATCAAGAGAGGCTTAGTGGGGGAAGCTTGACTTCCACTCCTAGCTGGAAGTAATAAGCAGTGCCCATACTTCCTCTGATGTTTCAGTATCATAAAACGCCTACCAAAACAGAATGTTTGATATGAGATCCAGAGTGTCATAACATAATACAAAAAATTCCATGTTTCAACTAAAAATCACATGCTATTCCAAGAACAAGGAAAATCTCAACTCAATAAGAAAAGACAATTAATCGATGGCAACATCAACATAATAGAAATGTTAGAATTATCCAACAAGGGTTTTAAAGTAACCATAACAAAATGTTTCAAGAAGAAATTACAAAGATACTTAAAACAAATAAAAATATAGTGTATTGACAACAAAATAGAAAATCTCAGCAAAAAAATAGAAGATATTAAGAATAAGTAAATAGAAATTTTAGAACTGAAAAGTTCAATAACCAAAACAAGTAAACAAACACCAAACCAAAACAAAAACTCTCAACAAATGAGCTAAAAAAGAAGAACAGAGAGAACAAGGGAAAGAATCAATCAGCTAGAACAATAGAAAGTATATAATCCAAATATCAGAGAGAAACTAGATTGGAAAAAAAGTTAAAGAGCCTAGGAATTTGTGGGAGTATAACACAGATCTAATTTTCACATCATAAGAGTCCTGCAAGAAAAGAGAAAGAGGGTGTAGCTGAAAAAATATTTTTAAAAAATGGTGAAGTACTTCCCCAAATTAGCAAAATCCATCAACATAGATATCCATGAAGCTAAATAAATCCCAAACAGGATAAATCCAAAGACATCTATGCCCAGGAATATCAGAGTAAAACTTCTTAAAACTAAAGACAAATTAAAAAGTTTAAAAGCAGCAAGGAAATCCTTAACTATTAGGAATAGCAAGTCAAATGACAACAGATTTTTCATTGGAAACCATGGGGCCAGAAGAAACTGGCACACTTTATTTTTAAGTAATGAAAGAAAAGAACTGTCAGCTGTAAATTCTGTATCTAGTGAAATCAGCCTTTAGGAATTAAAGAAAAAAATCACAACATTTTCAGATGAAGGAGAATGAAAATAATTGTCCCTAGCCAACTACCCTAAAAAATAGCTAAAGGAAGTTCTCTAAAAAGAAGAATATAGTAACAGAAGGAATTTGGAACATTAAAAAGGATGAAATAGCATTGTAAGCAAAAATATGGGTAAATGCAATAGGTCTTCCTTCTCTTGAGTTTTCTAAATTATGTTAAATGGTTGAAGAAAAAATTATAACACTGATGTAGTTCTCAATATGTGTAGAGGGAATAATTAAGACAATTATAAATATGGAGGATAAAGAGAAATAAAGGAAGCAAACAATTCACTGAAACTGGTAACATACTGACACCATTACACTGAGATAAGTTATGGATATATAATATAATACCTACAGCAACCATTAAAGAAACTATACTAAGAGAAGCACTCAAAAGCATCAGAGAAAAATCAAAATGGAATTCTAAAACATATTTAAGTAATCCACAGGAAAGCAGGACAAAGAAAAGTGGGAAACAGAGAGAACAAATAGAAAACAAAAATATAAAAATATGTATTTTATTAACTTACTTGTAATTGCAAACATTAAACAAAATCAATGTTTAAAAAAAAGACAGATCCAGCGCTAAAATATCAGTAATTACAACTTTTAAAAAATATACCAATTAAAAGACAGAGATTGACAGAGTGGAAAAATAAAAAAAAAATGACTCAACTATGTGTTGTCTACAAGAAACTAACTTCAAATATAAGAAAAAGTATATATATATACATATATATATACACACACACACACACATGGACACAGACACACACCATATAAACATTAATCCAAAGAATTTATAGCAACAAAGAAAGCAGGAGTGGCTATACTGATATTAGATGAAATCCACTTCAGAACAAAGAAAATTACCAAGGTTGGAATTAGATATTACATAATGGTAAAAGAGTCAATCTAATAAGAAGACATAGCGATCCTAAATGTTTATGCAGCAAATAACAGGGCTGCAAAATATGTGAATCATAAACTTATGGAACTGAAATGAGAAATAGACAAATCTACAGTTATAATGAAGACTTCTATATTCCTCTCTCAGCAAGTGATAGAACTATGAGGCAGAAAATGATCAAGAATATAGAAGAACTCAACAATACCATCAAACAAAGAATCTAACTAACATTTACAGAACACTCCACCCAACAATGCAATACAGATTTTTTAAGTGCCCATAGAACATATACTAAGATAGACCATATATTTGATCGTAAAACAAAGCTTAACCATTTTCAAAGAATTGATCTCATACAGAGTTGTCCTCCAACCAAAATGGGATCAAACTAGAAATCACTAACAGAAAGAAAATAGGAAAATCTCTAAACACTTGGGAACTAAACAATACACTTTTATATAATCCTCAGGTCAAAGCAGAAGTCTCAAGAGAAACAAAAACACATAAAACTGAAATAAAATGAAAATACAACATAACAAAATTTATGGGACACAGCTAAAGTCATGATAAGAGGGAAATGTATAGCACTAAATGCTTACAATAGAAAACAGGAGAAGTTTTAAATCACTAACCTAAGTTCTTATGTCAAATAACTATACAAAGAAGAGCAAAATAACCCCAAAACAAGCAAATAAAAGAAATAATAAAGATAACAACAAAAATTATTTTTGTGGTGAGAACATGAAAAATCTGTTCTTTTTGGAATTTTAAAATAGAAATAAATGAAAATGAAACTAGGGAAACAATAGGGAACCCAAATGAAACTAAAATCTGCTTCTTTGAAAAAAATCAATGAAATTGATAAAACTCTAGCAAAATTGACAAAGAAGAAAGAGAGAAGACACAAATTATTAGTATAAGGAATTAAATAGGGGATGGCAATATATACCCTGAAGCCATCAAAAGGATAGAATATTATGAAAACTATATACACAGAAATTTGAAAATTTAGAGGAAATAGACTACTTCCTTGAAAAACACAAGCTACCATAAATCACTCAATATGAAACAGATTATTTGAACAGCCCTATAACTATTAAGGAATTGAATTTAGAATTATTTTCAAACTCCCCAAAACCAAATCTCTAGGCTCATTTTCTCTGGAGAATTCTACCAAATGAAAAAGAACTAACAGCAAACCTAGAGTCCCTTCTAGAAAACAGAAAAGGAAGAAATACTTCCCAATTCATCTTATGAAGCCAGTATTATCCTGATACCAAAAGTAAAGAGAGGAAAGAAAAGAAAGGAAGGAAGGAAGGAAGGAAGGAAGGAAGGAAGGAAGGAAGGAAGGAAGGAAGGAAGGAAGGAAGGAAGGAAGGGAGGGAGGGAGGGAGGGAGGGAGGGAGGGAGGGAGGGAAAACTATAAACCAATGTCTGTCATGCACTTAGATGCAAAAATCATCAGAAAGAGTGTTTCAAAGAAATAGGCCTAGAATGCACTTTGGATGGACATTCCACCACTGGAGATAATATCAGGGAGGTCTTTCAGATTCAGGTTCTAAGGAGCATGTGTTTTTCCCCCACCACTGTCTCTTTATAATACATACTGTGTGTCACTAAAATCATATTTCATTTAAGTTTCACAAATATGATATCAGGTTCAATACTTGGATTATCAACAAAGGTCTGAGACCAAATATCAAATTTAGAAACTGGCCTCACCAGACAAAACTGGATTATCTTCAGAATCCTTTCTTGCAAATACACGTGCTCTTCTTTTTAATCATATTTCCTTAGCATCTATCTTTATCTGTTGTCTCTCTCTCCTTCATAGGGGAATTTACTGCTACAGTGATATTTAGCATTCCACAATTCAGGAAAATCAATGCTCTGGCCTCTCCATCCCTCCCTATCAGTGGTGGGGTGGGGTGGGGTAGAGGATGGAATGGAGAAGAGGAGGGCAAAGATTATGAGTTACAGTCAGGTTGTACTAAATGTTAAGGAGTTAGTAAGGCCATTCCACAGCAGGGAGTAATATTTCTAGAATGTTCTCCTGAACACTAGTCTTTAAATAGTAGTTTTTGGTAGTCAGACTAAAGTCTGATAAAAGTATAGTCAACTCTTGTGTAACAGCATTTTATTTGGGACTTTCTGTTCTTAATTAAAAGAAGTGTCCTAGAAAGCAGTTTGTTAGTGTTGCTCTCACATGTTTACTCCTGACCCCATCTTACCTGCAGAATATAGCGAATCTGTTGTTTGGTAAACTCTGACAATCCTTTAGGAATCAATGATTCAATGTCTTCAGACTGTAAGAAAAGAGAGGCTTATCCATTGAACAGATATATATTAGCATTTTAATCTTAGTGTCAGCAGTCCACAGACTTTGTGTAACGGAGCATATTGTTAGGGTATTAAAAGATTAACTCACCTTTTGAGAAATAGTTTCTATGAATTTCATTTCTAGCCTTATCAGTTCTTACTTTTAAAAAATCAATCATATTACATACACCATAGAAAAAACCTTGAATTCCAGACATTTTAGGGAAAAGCATTGGGCAACCAATCAGATGTTCCATTTCTATTTTTAAAAGGAGCAATTTGAAAAGAAAATGGTCTATTAAACACCATTAAACACTTCATTCATTGTCTCTTTCAACAACTGGAAGTTTTTTTGGTTGATATATATGGCACTTTACAGGCAGATATTTTTAATAAAATAAAATTAGGGTGGTATAGGATTTATTGAGAATTTATATAGAGCTGTGGTAATTTTTGAAGGATTATGACGTTGCCTCAGCAACTCTGAGAATCTTCAACTAATTTTAAGTGAGAAGCTGAATTGAAAGTATGTACTTCTTAGAGACAATTAAGGACTAACTGAATTATTGTAAGGGATGCAGTATACCATTACGTTGGAAATAGAAAAAAAAACACAAAGAGAAAGTTGTGCTTTCTATTGCATTTAAATTAGTTCTTTCTCTGTGTGGTTACTTATTCTGTTAAAAGCAATTATTAACAAAATATACATATGTAACAGGATTAATATTTGAAAATTTTTTACTTCAGGATACTGGCTATTTGGTGTGGCACATACAAGGTTTTGAAGCATTTTTTCTTTTCTTTTTTTATTTCAGCATATTATGGGGGTACAAATATTAAAGTTACATATAGTGCCCTTGCCTCCCCTCCCCCATCGAGTAGAGCTTCAAGCGTGTCCGTCTCCCAGGTGGTGCGCATCGCACTCATTATGTATGTATATACTCATCCCCTCCTCCCACCTCCCACCTGCCCTACACCTGATAAATGTTTTTTTTTTTTTTTTTTTTTTAACATTTTGGTTACCT
Source organism: Microcebus murinus (assembly GCF_040939455.1). Lineage (NCBI taxonomy): Eukaryota > Metazoa > Chordata > Mammalia > Primates > Cheirogaleidae > Microcebus > Microcebus murinus. The sequence continues at coordinate 15,228,976 of NC_134136.1, forward strand.
TTTATATCTTTGCCTCTCCCTAGCAAGGGTTAGGGATATGCCCTCACCCTCCACAATGCTCACCACATCCCTCAGATGTGGGTCTACCCCACCAACTTCACGAATCCCTGGTGAACACCACGACCATTTGAACACCATAGTGTTAATCAGTCAGTACCAATTTGCTATTGCAAGGACATGGAAACAACCCAAGTGCCCGTCAATTCATGAGTGGATTATTAAAATTTGGTATATGTTTACAATGGAATATTACTCAATTCTAATAAACGACAACACGTTAGCACCGCTTATACTATCTTGGATTAAACTTAAGCCCATTATCCAAAGTGAGGCAACACAAGATCAGAAGAATGGGCTCCATATGTACTCACCATCAAATTGGTTTTGAAGCATTTTAAAACTAAATTTGCTATTTATTTAGTTAATCATGTAGATTCCAGTTTTCTAAAGCAGAAAGTATATGATCAATAAAATTTTAAATATTCTGATACACAAGACAAGTTAAATCATAAAGTGATGGCTAAAACATTTTTGTGAATGATTATTACTTTTATAGCCATTACAAAGATGTAAATGGTTATATCATTTTAAAGGCAAAATGATTTTTTCACTAATCTATGTTTTCAGTCTAATAAAGGAGGTCCTAAACTAAAGGAATATTATTAGTGCAAGTATCAGAATCTACTTTGTTATCTACTATATTTAATTTTCAACTATATTTGCACTTACCTCATCTGTAGACTCAAAGTCCTGTTTGCTGCAAGAATGAAAAAAAAGATAGATAGGAAAACATATTCACTAATCATATATAAATGATTGTATTCTTTTAAATTGATATTACTTTTTGATATATCATGACACTGATTTAATTTATAATTACAAATGAAAATAATTTTTCTGGAATTAGCTGATCTATTAAAAATGAACAGCAACTGAAAACCAAAACAATAAAATATGTAGAAATGGTTAGTGCTGTCCATCAGCACCAGTTCATTTGCGGCTACATTAGAAGTCCTTGATGCTTGACAATACTACCTGGGCGAATAAATATCAATAATAGTTTTTCTCTATTTCCACCTTCTTTTTCCCTTTCTTGTATTATCCCTTTTCAGTTCTGATTCCAGCTCCTTTCCAATGTGTTTTTAAATTCTTCATACCATTTTCATCAAAATCAAAACTTGCAATACAAGCCTTAGTAACTTATTCAATCTATACTAGAGTACATTTGGCAGTGATGAGGCTGGAAGGGCATTTGAATCTCTACACAGGGACAAAGCCTTAAGCAAAATGGTCAAAATTCTAGTGGGGTAATAGAATTTCCAGCATCATAACAAGGATTTGGCCATGGGGATTGAAAGGCCTTTTGTGAAGCCATGTTCGGTAGGCAAATTCTGGAGAATTGCTGGTGGTTCCATCAGACTGGCACTTCCTCCTTTAGGAATGGTGAAAAATGGAAAGAACACAGTTCTATTTATTTTTGTCTACTTGTTCCCTCTCCACTTTGTAGAATTGGGCCCAAAATACATATGGAGAACGTACTTCTAAAATAAAAGATCAGTACACATGTTCTGACAGCAAGACAGAATATTTATTTTAAAGTAAAAGTTTTAGTATGTTAGCTCCTACCATTACCATCTAAGTAATTGTTTATGAGTAATATATTGCTTATAGAGCTTAAGTGGGTCACTCATTGTGCAAAATCTCTTGCATACACTTATAAAAATATGCAAAGTAGTATGGAGAAATAGAACTGAAGTTTCCACTTCCTAATGCACGACTTCATTATGTGCAATTATCTGCATGTATGTATATGTTATTTCCTGTGTTGCCCAAAACTGCAGTTGTGGGGAGGCCCTAGCAAAAATTGAAATAACTTCTAGTTTTTTAATGTTTTACTAAAATAACTGCGTGTATATATTCAAAGACAAAGCAAGTTAAAAACCTGTATCACAATGCAGTTTTAACAGCCTTGCATTACTGTTAACTGGAATTACAGTAATATTAATATACCTTTTGTATTTAAAAGATACTAATCCTTCACTCTCCCTATGCCAATGCCACTCTCATATACATGTCCCTAGTCACTTATTTCTTTTTATAAATGAGAAAACAAGACAAGTAGCAATCAATAATGCTTAATTTTGGAATTTTTAAAATATAACCAGAATGGTTTCATGAGACAACCATCCTTAATTCTGATCCTGCAGCCGACTCATTGCTGAGTTGCACTTTGGAAAGAGAAGAAAATTGGAGACAAAATTGGGGGGGGGTAAGAGAAGGAGAAAGTAGAAACAGAACGGATCAGGGAGGTGGAAAGGTCAGTGTGGATTACCTCTCTATTTAACACTGGGGCATAGTGGCTAGAATTACATTGGGCAGAAAAAGAAACAGAGTGGTACTCACATATACTACATCACCTCTTGGAAAAGAAGGAAATAAAGGGAAAGACTTTAAGGTAGTGAACTTATGTAAAGAGGTGAATGTGTGAAGTAGTTGTTTGGGTAACAGGAGAGAGGAAGAGTTGTTTGGGTAATAGATAATAGGAGAGGGTGTTGAGTAGGATAAAACAATGATAAAGGCCTAACTGAAAATGGAAACCATACATTCATAATGGCACCATTTCAAATAAACAACTGTGCTTTTCTCTAGCAGTGAACAACAACATGGGTATAGCAGTAAAGAAAACATTCATTCACTCAACAACATATTAATTTAGCACCACACTAAACCAATCACTATGCTATGCAGCAAGGACATCACGGTAAATAAAACGACCCTCATGGAGCCCTTTGCATTCTAAGGATAGTGTATGTTGGGTGTTGGATGGAGGAAGTGGTGGTAAAAAGAGACAATCAATAAGGCAGAGAGCTAGACTGATTCAGAATTGGGACTTTGCTAAGTGGGAATGACAGTTAGCTAAGGATGCAAAGCAGTTGCAACTAATGGTAAAAGAATGATTGCAGTCAAGAATATGAAAGCAAGAAAAGGCAGGAAGGAGGGAGCAATAAATGGAAAAAAAAAGATAGAAAAAAGATTAACAGAGACTACATTGCAGGCACTAAAATTATTATCGACATGGAAAATATATACCATGTAATTCTGAGTGAAAAGGTGTACAAAATAGTATAAAGGTGTCATCCCATTTATGTAAACCTGTACATTATAAAAAAGATCTAAGAAGTAGAAGAAACTATTTATTATAAAGTCTGAATTAGAAAACAATGTATTGACTTTCATTTATCTTCCAGATTATTCTAAATTTGTGGAACTTTCCCAGATTTTGTTTCATACCTGACCACATATATGTTGTAACGATATAGTAAAAGGCAACTTTTGGGATGTAGCTTATAAAATTCATTTCATGATATAATATGCTCTCATTTGCACATAAGCAGTTTATAAATTACTAATGTGTCTATATTTAATGATATAATTATATGTTATTATGCTATATAAAATTATATAATATATTTATATCAATTTTTATATAATATTAATATAATATACAGAATTGTAATATATTACATATCAAGTATATATTATACTCTGGCCTCCATATCTTAAACACACATAAATGGAAGATTAAACAGTGGTGTGTTGGCAATTACATTGTATCTTATATCATCAATATAGAATCTTAAAACAAATCATAGTATACCATGTATTTTTTGAGCTCCTTGACCAAGAGGTTGCTTTTACCATCAAAGTAAATTATAATAGAAGGTACACAGAATTCTTTACTGATCCTAAAAGGGTTTTGTGATCTGATGATTTTCATAAACTGCATTAACTCTTAAAATGAGACATTTGGTCAGATTTGCTCATATACTGTGTTTCCCCAAAAATAAGACAGAGTCTTATATTTATTTTTCCTCAAGAAGACACCCTAGGGTTTATTTTCAGGGGATGTGTTATTTTTGTTAAGTATGGTACAATCTACGTTTATTCAAATATAGTTAAGTTGTCTCTTCTGGAACATCATCATAACTCTCCAAACCCCGAATTCCATCCTGAATTTCTTGCAACACTATCTCCTTTAGAACCACTGGCCCCAGTCTCTCATGTTGAGCAATAGAACTTTCATGGGGCAGATGAGAAGGGCTGCTCTTCTTCTTTATTGCTCTGTGACAAAATGCATGTGTTGTGCAGATACACTGCGTAGCCATCCCATCACTAGGTCTTATTATCAGGGTAGGGCTTATATTGTGCAAATGCTTAGAAATCCTGCTAGGGCTTATTTTATGGGTAGGTCTTATTTTCAGGGAAACATGGTAGTTGCCCTGTTAACCCATTTAAAGTACTAGAGTTTTGCCATGAACCTAATACTGCTCGTAAAAATAAAGCTTATTCAAAAAGTACTATTATAGAATGTTGTAAAATGTTCGATAGCTACCACATTGAGGCAAACAATATGTTTACGGTACCTTCCTCCAATTCTCTGCAAGTGTTCTAATAAGCAGTGGTATAGATCCATATTCTTACGGCTTAGATCAGCAAGCAACTCTCCAAAATATTTGGGATCTAATTTTTCAGGGCCATCATCCTGAATTACCACCTGAAGCAAATATCAATCACAATTAAAAACAATATTAAGTTTTTCTAAGTTCACAGACATTTTGATGTGAAATGAAAAAAAGTAAAGTAACATATTAAAGTCATCATATAAATCAAGCCACTAAATTTCCTTTGCATCTGAAGTACACATTTTACAATATGGGAGTAATTTAAAGGAAAAATCAACATTGCAATGGCATTTTTAATTTCATTTCACTCAAGTCTATGTGATGTAGCTCAATGCAAAAGTTGAATAACATAAATATTCTTGAACCTAAGTACTTAAATAAAATAGTAAAATCAGTGAATAAAAATCTTTGAATTTTCAATTATCACCACAAAGCTTGCTCATCTAACTCCTGTGGGAAAAGAAAATATGAATTATTAATATATTTTTATTAATTTTTAAATTAAAAAATTTAATTGCCACACAAAAATTGTACATATTTATGAGTTGCAATGTGGTATTTCAATACCTGTGTACAACAGGGTAACTAGCACATCCATCACCTCAAATAATTATCATTTGTTCATATTGGGAACATTCAAAATCCTCTCTTCTAGCTATTCGAAAATGTAGAGTAAATTACTGTTAATTATAATCTTTCTACACTGTTATAAAACACTAGAAATTATTCTTCTATCTAGCTGTAATTTTGAATCTGTTAACCGACCTCTCCCTTTCATTTTTCAGCCTCTAGTTACCACTATTCTACTCTTACTTCTGTGAATTCAACAGATTTAGTTTCCACATATGAGTGAGACATGAAGTATTTATCTTTCTGTGCCTGGTTTATTTCACTTAACATAATGTCCTCCAGGCTCATCCCTGTTGCCACAAATGCAGGATTTCATTATTATCAAGGCTGAATATTATTCTATTGTGCATATATATAACATTTTCTTTATCCATTCATCTACTGATGGACACTTAGGTTGATCTTATGTCTTGACTATTGTGAATAGTATTACAATAGACATGAAGTGCAGAGAACTCTTTCACATACTGATTATTTTAAAATTATACTGACAATAAAATAATTACTTTCATTTGGACTTGCATATTCTCAGTAAAAGCCAGCTTTATTTGTTAGTACATCTTAAAATTAGATTAAGTAAACCCACTCAATTCAATGTGTCTCTATGTATTTCTTGTTGGACTCCTTCCATTTATTATTTGGACTGAATATCTAGTCAATCTGACATGGGAAAGAGTAGCTCAGGGGCAAGTGTAGAAAATTTGTAGACTTCAGAGACATCTGAAATCCTAAATGCAAGTTATTATGAATAGTGTCCAAATAAGACATATTCTATTGGCTTCATAGTCTTTGGTACCAATCTTTTTGATATTGTCAGCCACCTTGCCTCCCATCCTTAAGATACACTACCTGGAGGATAATAACTTAGGTCATACTCCATACTACTTTGATATTGCATGGAGGTCCAAATGCCCTAAAAACACATTTATTCCTGAGTATACAGATGACAAATGGACTTTGAATTTTACCACTGATACTTTTTTAACCTGTCCTCTGAATACAGACCCTACAAAACCACACATTCTGAGGAAAATGGAAGAATTGCAAAGTAAGTAAAGATGAGCTTTCATAATCACATCTGTGACATGAAAAACAATTTACAAGACTAGTCAGTGAAAAAAAGCAGGATACAAACTACAGTGTACTATCATCATATTTTTAAAGGTATGTATAATATAACTTTTAAAATCCTGGATGAGTATAGCACAATGTTAGTTATCTTGTTGATGTACCCTTTGGAGTCGCTTTCCTAGGGAGGTAATGGTTATCTCCTAAACAAAGTAAAGTCTCCTATATGGAGGCATGAGTAGATAGGTAAACCTGTAAAATCAGTATCATCACACAGTATGTTTAAATGTCATAGAATTAATAAGTAGTCCATATATAGAGAGAAAGATAGAGATACTGTATTAAAATAGATATAGATCCATATATCTGTATTTACAGGGTGTTCCAAAAGTCACTATACATAGGGAAAATGGGAAATTGTAGCTAAATGTACCTTTAGTTACAAAATGTTAATTATAAAATTTTTCTTTTGTAGTCTCCATATAAAGGAAAAAAATTGTAAAATTTTATAATGAATATTTTGTAAATAAAGGTACATTTAATTATAATTTCTTTTTTCCCCTATGTATGACAACTTATGGGGCACCCTGTATATATTCAATGTAAATCCTTTAGATGTTTACATAAACATAGTAACACTTTCTATTTCCCAACTTGTTCTGTGCTCCATCCATGGTAGATTTCACTGTCCTGGGCAGACACCATGCTATTCCTGCCTATAGGTCTTCACTCACATTGTTTGCTCCTTAAAATATCTTTTCTACTTGTTGTATGTCCAAATCTTACCCATCCTTTGAAACTCATCTCAAGATATACAACTTCCATAAAAACTGACGCTATGCCAGCCAACAAGCTAATTCAATTTAGCACTTTGTGCACAATTATCTTCAATTGTTTTTATATTATTTTATAAATGTAAGTCTTGTTCTTTTAGTACCTTCTTCCTATCACAAAAGAAATAAACTTAAGAGTAAAAAATGAGTAATACTTTATGGTATATCCCATAGTATCTAGCACAATACTGATTAAACATTCTATAGCTGCTCAATAAATATTTATTGAATTGAAATAAGTCATCTACCTCATTAAAACTGACTTCAAATGCTAACTGATTCTGGAAAGAATTTTCTTACTGGTTTCACTCTTAAGGTAGTCAATGAAGAATGGTTAAGAAAGTCAACAAGAACACATATAGGCAGCACTTCCTCAATAAATTAAGGTAATCCCTTGTACCTTCTTCCTGCATAAGAGAAAGAGGTCAAACTTCAGCAACTAAACTGAACCCCTTGTAGAGGTGGAGGTTGGTATCAGAATTATACCTAGACTTCAGGATCTTGGCTATCAGCTCCTCAGTGACAGGCCCTTCTGAGAAAATGAAGGACAAAATTAAGCAAGTCTTCATTCAGAATTATATCTCATTTTAGGAATTATTGTGTTTATGAAAATTATCTGACAAGTAACACAACAGCCCTTTTAGGATCCCCAACTCAGATGGGTCCAAACATGTGGAGAGGAGAGGACTGATGGAAGTCAGATTCTCATCTATTATTAAGGCTGTGACAGAACTAGTACTCAAGACTGTGGTGAAATTTCCTAACCATAAACTGTCATTGTTGCAGTTAGCAATATTTTCCATTACTAACTCACAGCTCCTTAGAGCTTCTTAATTTTATTAGAACTACTTGTGGATGTGTTTTGGCTCAAATCCATGCTCTTGTTACCTTGAGAAAGCCAAGATAGGGAGCTTCCCAAGGATTCATGAATGCCTTGGGCCAGAATAATAGTAGCACTAATACATGGAGGTTTTCTCTGTGACAATATTGAGTTAATAGGATACTTGAGATATAGCCGCACCCCATATCTACTCATCTGCCTGATGAATGAAAGCTATCTCAAATGTCAATCTTGGATAATTACTTCAGTTGTTCACATTATAAACAGGGCAGGAATACAGACTGTGCTGAAATATAGTTGTTCCAAGATATCTAAAATGTGATATTTCTCCTAAAAGTTAGAAAAGATTCTTGAACATGCATCAACTATAATAATGGCCCACAAGTCCAACCCTTTGTCTCCAATTGTAGGTGAGAAACCTTTGATGAGAATTGCTCCAGTAAACCCAAGGTAAAGCAGCAATGTTTAGATGTGTAACCAGATGCAAATTAGTGCTCATTTTTCAGAAAATCTGTAGAAGGAATTTCTAAAGAGAAACTATGGACCTCACCTCACTACTGTCTTGAAAGTTCTTGTCCTGGTTCCACTGTGGGCTTTTGTTTCTTATTTGTGGTCTATGAGATTCTAGGAGTAAGAGGTGGATTTTTCTTGCTAGCCTATACAGTATATAAACTTTCATATTCAAAGATAATACTTTTGACCAACAATATTTAGAAAGTTCAGTGACAGTGATCATGGTACCCTGCAGGTAGTAGATACACAAAAGTTGCTGATTTTGGCTCTGCTATCTATATTTTCTTGTCTGGTTTACCTCAAGCTTAATGGCACACATTTGTGAGAATGCTTCTCAGGGCTAGGGATAGTTTATGGTCAAGGAACAAATTACACTTCAGTAAGAGAGAGTCTTGGCTTAATTAAATTTATTCCCACTACATAACTGGCTTAAGTGTGTGCATGTTTCTTCTATTTAGAATGGCTGCTTAGCAGATTATAAAGTGCTTAAAATGCCATGTTATATAAAAGTGATTATACCTAAGCACCTAACCTTCTAAAAGGTCATGAACATATAAAGTAACAAGGTCTTCTGTATATGGATCTAACTGAGTAGTAACTTTTGAACTGTTGCATGACAATGGAAAACCTCAGTGTTAATAAAAGGTTATAGCATATTGATTATACCTAGATGTCCAGCAAAGCTCAGGAGGATATGGTGGCATTTGTAAATAAATAAGGTTACCACTTGATTAATTTTGGTTTGATTTGGCACATTTGTTAGATGTCATATTGACTCAAATCATAGTTAATCCAGTAGACGTTAATCTCAGAGAAAATTAAATGCATTTTAGGTACAATGTCATTTGGCTAATAAGGTAAAAATAATAATAATAATTGGTCTCTCCCTATTTTGTACCACAGGTAGCAGTCCTAGCAAAAGAAAAAGTGCAAGAATTATATTTTTAGATTTTGAAAATCCTCACTATTATTTAATCTCCATAGATATTTTAATAAAGAAATGATGCATGATATAGTACTTGGAACATAGTAGATTGTTAATAAATTTTGTCACTGAATTGAATGTACTATACAACAATCACACTTCTAAAATGAAGACTTCTTCTCATAACAGTTGCATTCTTGAAATAAAGAACTAATTTAACTTTTTTTTTACATGAATGAACTTAGACCACAAAGCGTTGTAATGAAAAAAGAATGGAATTTGGAACCAAAAGTAGAGCTCCCACTTCCTAGTTGTGAGTTAAGTAAATTGCTTAACTTCTCTGAACCTCAGATAACTCAACTTCAAAGTGTAGGTAATTTAGTATCTATTTTATAAAGTTTCTGGAGGTAGCAAATAAAATTAAATAGGGGATAAAGTGATTTTTAAACTGTTAAACCATCATGCAAATAATTCTTCTATCTCCAACTAATTTAAAACCATGTAGTTGATTTGTGTTGTCATTTTATGAGAACAGCGATTGAATAATAACATTTATAACAGCTTATTCTTTATCACTGGAAAATAATATGTATGATATTTTCCTATAATACAAAGTGAGTATCGAGAATTTAGAAAGCTTTTCCTCATACATAATCAGAATTTTGCAACAAATCGATTTTTCTTTTTTACCTATGATTTCCAGGAAGTTCACAATCAAGTTTTTTAACCAATTTAATAATGATATAGAATCCTGTGGCCTTCTTTTCTGTGTACTTTCCTTCCTTCCAGTGTTATAGCTCTATTATATTTATACTTTCACTGGCACATTTCTTTTTCTATCCCATTGCATCTTATTTTTTCTCACAATCCATTCCAAATCCTTTTGGAATGAGGTGGGAGGTATAAATACATAGATATACAGTATCTATATTGATGAACTTATTTTTAAACTAATATATATATTTTAAAATACATAATTGGTTGGTAATGCCTTTGTTGCAACATTTTCCCCCTCTCTATTTCTCTATTCTGTCATTATTAGCATATAATTTATTCAAGGGATGTGACTACTTATATTATGCAACCTAGGCCAATGGAGGAACCTACAGCACATATGCACTAGCACTTTTAATGTAATTTATCTTATACTCTATCTTATTTTCTTAAACTTAAGGATAAAATCTATACCCAAGAACCAAATACAGAATTTACAAGGTCTCACAGGCATAAGTCATTCATTCATTCAGAACACATTTATTGAGAATTTACTAAGTATTGTCCTAAGGTATTGTCCTAAGCACTACTAGAAACAAAAGCACATAAGACACTGTCTCCTCCCTCAAGGACTTTATGGTCCTTTAGAAGAGCTAATATATAAACCTAAATAACTTTAATGTATTGAATAGACTGACTAATTGTTAAAATATATAAAGAGAGGTACAGATCAAAAGCTAAAAGAGTTACAAGAAGGAAAACTAACTCTCAGCTCTATGAGAGAAGTTGTATGATGGAAGAATCATCAAACAATGACAACTAATTAGGTGTGGAGTGGCAAAAGAGAGGGAAAAGTAAAAAATGATGTTAAATTTTAAATCTAGTGATTAGAACACTAGAGATATCATTAATAGAAATAGGGGACATAGAGTGAAAAGCTGGTATAGTTAGTTGAAGGTGACTGTGAGACGGCCAAACAGAGATGTCAGGTAGACAATTAAAAATGATCTATTGGAGCTGAGAAGGAAATCTTTGAAAATTTTCCATGTAGAAGTGGTAGCAGAAGTCAAGACTGTACATCATATTGTCAAGCGAGAGACAGTAGAAAAAAAAGGGGGCAAGTATGGGTTCTTAGGGAAGGAGTCCTGATGAAAGAAGGAAGAAGAGCCTGAGAAGAAGACTTAGAAGGGACGGTATAGTATACTGGAAAGAAGGAACATCAAGAATATAATGAATGTACAGTGACAAATGCAGGAAAACTGAAACAAGATGAAGACCAAGAAAAGGAAACAGAATTTGGCAACTTGGAAGTCAATAAATTCAGTTTCAAGAACTTGGCGAAGCTAGAATCTGTTTTGTAAAGTGTTAAGGAATGTGTGTGTAGTGAGGAAATGGCATCAGTGAGCATGAATTCTTACTATGGATATTCTGCAGGTGAAGGAAACAAAAAACATGAGATCACAAGTCAGTAGAATGATAGCCACATGTAGAAGATTGAACAGGATCTGCACTTCTCACCTCTCACAAAAATCAACTCATTGATGGATAACAGCCTTAAACCTAAGGCACAAAACCATAATAATTCTAGAAGAAAACTTTGGAAAAACTCTTATAGACATCAGCTTAGGTAAAGAATTTATGAAGAAGACTCCAAAAGCAATCACAGCAACAACAAATATAAATAAATGGGACCTGATAAAATTAAAAATCTTCTTCACAGCCAAGGAAACAATCATTAGAGTGGATAAAGAACCTGCAGAATGGGAGAAAATATTCACATGCTACACATCTGATAAAGGGCTGATAACTACCATGTGTACAGAACTCAAAAAAATTAGCAAGAAAAAATAGAGCAGACCTATTTAAAAGTGGGCAGAAGACATGAACAGAAACTTTTCAAAAGAAGACAAATGGTCAACATAGGAAAAGTTGCTCAACATCTCTATTCTCAGAAAAATGCAAATCAAAATCACAGTGAGATATAACTTAATTCCAGTGAGAATGGCTTTTATTAAAAAGTCCCAAAAGTACAAATGTTAGCATAGATGCGGAGAGTTCGGAACACCAATACACTGCTGGTGGGACTTCAAATTAGTACAACCTCTATGGAAAGTAATATGGAGATACCTCAAAGAACTAAAAATAGAACTACTACCATTTGATCCAGCAATCCCACTACTGGGTACTTGCCCAAAGGAAAAAAAAAGACATTCTATAATAAAGACTTCTGCACTCAAATGTTTATATTATAATAACAGCACAATTCACAATTGCAAAGATGTGGAATCAACCAACCCATGTGCTCATCAATACTTGAGTGGATTAATAAATTGTGATATATGTATACCATGGAGTACTACTCAGCCATAAAAAATAATGGTGAATTAATACCTCTTGTATTATCCTGGATGGAGCTGGACCCCATTCTTCAAAGTGAGGTATCACATGTACTCACCATTAAATTGGCACTAGTTGATCAATACTTATGTGCACATATGGAAGTAACATTCACTGGGTGCCAGGCAGGTGGGAGAGAGGAGGAGGGGATGGGTAAATTCACACCTAATGAGGGTGGTGTGCACTTTCTGGGGGATGGGGATGCTTGTAGCTCTGAGTTGGGTGTTTCAAAGCCAATATATGTAACCCAAGGGTACCCCCACATTATTCTAAAATTTAAAAAAGCATGCCTACTATTAATATTAAATAAATAAATACAAAATAAAGGTGAGTTTGCCACAAAATAAGAATTCAAAAATACACCATAGCAGGATGCTGCAGAAGGTAGTAAGAGACAGATAAGTTAGTGTTGGGACAAGATTGACCACAAATAGATATGAATTAAATTTTTGTAAGCAATAGCAGTGGATAAAAGTTTGCACAAAAGGCACTCATTTTGAATAACAGGAATGAAGTAGGAAATAAATATGGAGAGGAACTTGAACCACTTTAACGAATGAGGGGACAGGAAGAACTTCTGTGTTTATTGAACTGATCAGCCCTGAAATTCCATCAATAGTGAATGACTTATGTTAAATAAACATTGTAGCTTTTTGGACAGCTGCCAGAAAAAGCACCTGACACTAAGATCTGTGCTGTCTTGATGTTGACGAAAAAGAATTTTTTAATGATGGAAGAAAGGCATCATATCACAAATTGGAATATTTTCCATTTGCAAGAGCACTACCCATGTGAACAAGACTACTCCCTTTACACTTTCCCATGACTCCAAATTGTCCTGGAATCCTCAAGCCAAGAAGAAGAGAGTTGCACACACAATACACATAATTATTTGAGTCTCTCTTATAAACACCACCTGTATAACAACTTGTAAATTATTTCAGCTGTGCTTTTCCCTGTCACTAACATGTTTGAAATTACCCTTTCCTTGCTAATGGCAGAAAAATGATCATAGCATGTTATTCTTAATTTCCCCAGGGAAGACATGTGACTGGTGATACTTTAAATTTGAAACCAAAATGATTATGTTGCTAGGGAGTACCATGGAAAACATACATAAATTAATTTCATAAAAAATATTGTGAAGCCAAGTTTTTAGATACCTGATTTGGAAAAATAATTTAATGTTTTTGCTTTGGGAAAAGCACTTAAATGTGATTTAGTTTCATCAAATTAAACCAATTTCTTATATTGTTGCTGTTAAACATTTGGAGTCTGGGGTTGTGGGAGGAAGAAGATAAATAATCGAACATTCATTTCAGAATCTGTTATGTATTTGGCCCTAAGCTAGGTGCTTCAAATATTCTATGTCTGTTAATCCTCTTGTAGGATCTAATGTACATTAAATTATGATTCTCCACCTTTTACAGATGAAAAAATGAGGTTTAGCCAATTAAGTCAATTGATGAAGGTCATGCAGCTCAGCAGAATCAAGTTTTATAAATTCAGATAATTGAATTGGAAGTCTGTGTTCTTTCCACTTTACCATGCTACCTCCAAATTACAATTAACTCTAAACACAGACTTTAAAAATGGACCATACCTAGCTTTAAAAGAGCATAACTTACATCTATCTGCTCCATCTCTCTTTAAAGAGACTCTTCCACCCACGTGTCACAACTGTAGGGGACACGTAAACATCAAGGAGCCTAGGTTAGAGAACTCTCTCTCTTCCCTCCTTTTTCCAGGTGATCTCTGCAACCAGATTACCCTGTTCTCACTCAGCAGGAATGAATCCAATCCCATGTTCCATAAAAGTGAAACTACTAACTCTAAGCTTCCAAGGATACTGTTCTATTTTGAGCAGCACCTCAACTTTATTCTCATAAAAAAGCAGAAAAATTGTATCCACACAAAAAGCCTCTAGTCTTTAACAAAGCTATATAGGTATCTCAAACGGCAGTATGAATAGTAAAATATGAAAAAAATACATTATTTACCCAACTCTGCCCATTTTCTAAGTAGACAATATACAGTCTGTCAAATATATTGTTAAATGCACAATACTAGTAAAAATAAATCATACTATTACTGTTGCCACCGGACAAAATTCTTAATCCTGTGATATTTTTCTGATCTCTGAGAATTGTTCTTCATACCATTCCTAATGTCATTATTCTAGTAAGTTTTATACATAGACTACTGAAATAACCTCTGATAATCTTCTCTTTGCAAATCTATCTCCCTGACATTATTTTTCATGTTGTAGACATTATACTTTATTAAAAACTTTCAGCATATATTTTCATTTAGTCTTTACAGCAACCCAAATTTTATGGATGGATATGTTGCTATGCGACTTAGTATTCCTAAGAACACATAGTTTGAGAAGGACAGATTTAGGAGAGGAACCCAGGTCTTCCTACCCTGAAGCTAGCCTGCTTTCTGTTTTATTACCAATACCCCATCCAGTGGTAGATTTTTCTTAATTCAGTGCTCTATTCATGTTTACACTATTGATCAAGGACTCTTCATATAAATGACCCAAATTAAAGGGGGAACTATCAATGGGCTGTAGATTTAGGCTGCCTAGATATGAATCCTGGCTCCACCACATGCTAGCTGTGTAAGCCTTTGCAAGTAACTTAACCTTTTTGAACCTCAGTTTCATTATCTGGGAGATTAGGACAATAGTACCTTCCTAATCTGATCATTGTGAGAAGGAAATTAATCAATATGGTAGTCTATCTTGCACAAAGCTGCTAGGGTTAGCCTTCTAAAGAATACCTATCAGTGTTTTCCTACTCAGTAATCTTCACTCACCCTCCATTGCCTATTAAAGAAAGCCCAAACTTTTTAACTTAATACTTAAGGATTATGACCTATGGTGTAATGTATCATGTTAACATTACACCCTAGTACTCCTTGTCATATGTCTTCCCTGCCATACAAATCAAACCACTATTCCTGAAGCCCCAAATATACTTTCCCAAATCCATAACTTTGTTCATATGATTCCCTCTCCCTAGGATGTTATCTTCACGCAATACCACATCACCACATATGGAAATTCTGCCCATTTCAAAACCCAGGTCAATTTCCTCCTTATCAACAAAGCCTTCCTTGAAGTTGCAGATGAAATTAATTTCTTCTCTCTTTTTTTCCCAGAGTATGGTTTTTCTTTATTTATGACAGACACCATTTTGCTTTGTGTTATCTTTTCTGTTTTAGGCCATTTTCTCCTATTAGAGGAAACTAAGGCAAAACAAATTAAGGATTAGATTTAGCTGTATAAAACTGTTGATATTTGACCAATTTTGACATATAATATGACAATTTCAAATGATTTAATCTAATAAAATGACTCATTTATGGTCATTACTAATCCATTTAAGATATAAGGCCTTTTTCTTAGATTGGAAAAACACGGATTTTAAATTTTTATAGTACTTTTTGACCAATATGGCCAAAGTATATACTACAAAGTTATAGTCCTTATAAATAAACTCAGGTATATTTAATATAAAATAATCAAAGTCTTATGTAGGCAGGTTCCTCCCTTATTTTATCTTGTTCTTTTCTTTTGTCTTTAAAAGTTACTTATGAAAGAGGTCAATTTGAGATCTAAATAAATACAAATGATGGTAGATTTTCCATTGTTATAGTTGTTATTTTTAGTTTGACCAAAATCTTTTTTCTTTTAACACTTCTATACCAGATGTTTACAATGCTCCAAAGTCTTCATAACATAAATTAGTCACTGAGGATTATATCCCATATTTTTCATTGGCAACTAAATTTTATTTCCTATTTTGTTGATGTAATATACAATAGAATATATAAATATTCTGACTTGAGTTAGTATAATAGATTCTCAAAGAAGACCTATAGGAGGTAATTACCAGATTGTGAAATGTGACCACTAACTATTACCATAGAAAATATCATTTCCAATTAATTATTCATTTAAATACCATACCTCATGAAAATATTTAATGTTGCACAACTGTTGGGCCCATTTTAGAACTGAGGATGAGTTAGAAATTAGGTATTCATTAACCAGTTCATAACTTACCTCAGAGATTTAATAGATTGCTGGATATAAATTGTTTTGCCTTCTGATAGGAGATGAAAAAATTTGTTTTAAAAATGCTATAACAAAGCAAAAATACCAGTGATATAATTCCTCAATATTTTGAGGATAATTCTTTCTTTCTTTCTTTCTTTCTTTCTTTCTTTCTTTCTTTCTTTCTTTCTTTCTTTCTTTTCTTTTTTTTTTTACAGATGAGGTCTCACTATGTTGCCCCGGCTGCTCTCAAATTCCTGGGCTCAAGCGATCCTCCCACCTCTGCCTCCCAAGCAGTTGGAATTATAAGCACACATGATGGTGCCTGGCTCTTTAATGAAAATTCTTGTGGGTACCTTTATAGTGGTGTGAGAAGGGTTCAAGCATGTTATTCCAGTTTGATAAGGAATCAGCTGATTGATATTACCTGCTCATGAATCTGGCTCAATCCACCATGGCACATTTCATTTCCAATGTTTGTAGAAGTTAAATCACTTCCTGTGGTGGTTTGGATTTGCTGGCTAGAATAGGACTGTTGACAGTGTGGAGAGTGGATGATCTGGGGCTGTTGGACAATGTGATGATGGCATTGGACCTCAGGATGACATTCCTAAGACACACACACATGCCAAAAACAACCACCAAGAATAAAAATTACCAATCAAGAAAAAGCACCTGAAAATATTTTTAAAAATGTAATGTATTCTTTCACTATAATTCAAACTCTAGTATTTATAGTTTTAATTGGTGATATATTATTTTCCAAATTATTTCATTGGGAAAATTTGTATTAAATTCCATTTTTATTTGATCAACTAGTTGTGACCATCCAAATACTTACCAAAATTGGCCAAGGAATTGCATGTTTTGATTAAATTAATATTCCAATTATACTTAACACTAAAACTTTAATGAATATTAATATTTCCTTTTTTAACAGCATAATTTATGTATTTATTTTTAATTTCAGAATATTACAGGGGTACACACATTTTGGTTACATGATTTGTTTTTGTACAGTTTGAGTCAAAGTTATAAGTGTGCCCTTCACCCACATAATGTGCCTATTTTTTCCTCCCCCTTCCCACCTATTTGATTTTCATTGAGTTTTACTAACATATGTGTAGATAAGTGTTGATCAATTAGTTTCAATTTAGTATTGAGTACATGTGGTGTTTGTCTTCCCATTCTTGAAATACTTCACTTAGAAGAATGGTCTCCAGTTCCATTCACTCCAATATTTATAGCAGCACAATTTATAGTTACAAAGATGTGGAACCATCCCAAATGCCCAACAATACATGAGTGGATTAATAAAATGTGATATATATATAAATATATACCATGGGGTACTACTCATCCATAAAAAATAGTGATCTATTATCTTTTATAACAACTTGAATTAATCTTTCTTTGATGATTCAACAGGCACGTCAGCATATGATTACCTAATAATAATACTGAAGATGAAGATGAATATAAAATTAGAAAATAATATGATACAGTGATTTTCAATGTCAGGAATCATATCAGAATAACAGTGGGGATGCAAAGTTCTCATGCTTATGAAACATGAGCACGAATTTTTAAAAAAGATTAAAAACCAATGACTGAAGCTTCAAGTCCAGAAAAAATGGATTTTAACTCTGATTCTACCACTTACTTTATGATCTTAGGAAACTGTATATGCATCCTTTATGAACCTCAGTTTCCTCATTTGTAAAAGTGGACATAGTGCATATCTCATTTGGGTGCCATGAGGAGTAAATAAACTAATGTCTATAAATTACCTAGTACAAAGTAGGTGAGTAATAAGCCTTGCTATTATTATTACATCATCGTCATCATCAACTTTATCATCATCTACCCCACTTAATTTGTAGGTGAAAAAAAATGCTGAGGTCCAGAAAGATAAGATGATTTACTTATAAAGACACAGCTAATTTATGACAAAATTGGGACTGGAACTCATGATTTCTAGCTTACACTTCTTTCAGGATATTAAGCTGAATTTGTACTGACCTCAAAATATTCTGGAATTTGTTGTTCTTAAACTAAATCCCTGATATCTGCTTGTTTATTTGTCATGGCTTTTTTAATGATAAGTATACAGAACAGATTAAGAAAAGACACCTGCGTATTTTAGTTTTAGGGATTTCAAGTAGGCTCGGATTGGCTTATATTATTTTGTTATTATTCTACTGTGATAAAAAGCATCTGGAAGACTGTTTTCAAAGGAAAAATACTCTTTTTTGAACCATAATGCCACCTGCATGCACATACAATTAACTTTGAAAGTGTAGATTCAATGCTCTCTTTCCTTTTGATTATGGAAAGTTAATTTTATTAACGTAGTAAAGCACTTTGCATTTTAAATTTTCATATGAAACAATTTTCAAGGTATATTAAATGGAAAAAAACAAAGTACAGAAGAATGAACATAGTATACTCCTTTTGGTGTAACATTTAAAAAATATACACACATATGTATTTACAAACACATATGATATGCATATATTCATAGAGCAAAAAACTTATGAGTGGCTGATTCTCAGAATACAAACTGGGGATTAGAGAGTCCAGATAAGGAGGCTTATTTTTCATAGTATATCTCTTCATACTCTGAAAAAATTTTACCATGAATAAAAATTAACTTTTCATATATACAAAAAATATTTTGAAATAAAGACAAAATTCATAAAGAAACGCATTTTACAAATAGAAATTGCCTTGGTAGACATATAGATAATAAAGGTCAGAGAATTAGTTAATGAAATCATTTTCTCTGTGCTTTTCAAATATGACTCACTTTACAAGTACACTAGCACTTAGATCTTTACAGTTTAGGAAACTAACTGTATGCCATCAGTAACTTTCATACAAATTTTGAAGGTGAATGAATGTTATATTATTGTCTTTTATGTTACAAACTATCTTCATATACTGAATTAGGGTAAAATCACACTGACAGTCTGAGAAAACTATCACTAAATGGGGAGCTTGTACACTATTGAAATAAAATCCCTTCTGAAGAAGAAAAAAAAAAAACAATGTATTCCTCAAAAATGCAAGTTAGGAAACACTTGGAAAGGACACATCAACAGAGGGCAATAAAGAAAACAAAATTGATTCTTAATCATCTTCCTTTGTTAATATATCAGTTGACTCTTTAATAAAATGCTGACATTCGCAACATCTGGGGTGCCTTGCCGCTTCCCTGAGCCTATTTGGCCTCCAAACCATTCATTGGTACCACTGAAATCTTAGCAGGTTCTCAATTTTTGAATGTTACACCTGACTACTAAAGTCATTGTTCTAAAGCAAGATGTTTGTATATTAATCATAGTTTTGAAGTATGTCATAAGCTGAATTTCCAAAGTACAAAAGATCAAATATTTCTGATTTATCATAGCTTTTTCCTCTTTGGTAGAGAAAAAAGAATTACATAGAGTATTTATCTTGCAACTGGCACCACTTTACCACCTTTCTACTATAAAGGGCTCTTTTTTCTTGGACGAGTCTCATTTGCTAAGAGCTAATCCTATTTGATTTAGTCACATGTGACAGTAAACAGGTTCATCTAGACTCTGGCTTTACTCAACTTGTCCTAGTTTATTTCCATCACTGAGGAAACTCAACCAGGACAAAGCAGTAGAAGTTTGTTCTACTGCATGGTTCCTTTTATCTTGGGCAGCTTCTGTGCTAGTTTCTAAACTCCCAAATTGTTAAAGTTATTAATAAGAAAAAGTGGGCACAAACAAACATTCAAGTTAGTAGTAAATAGTAGCAGTGTACTCTTACAGGAGCTCTTTTTTAATTGTTCCACATGCATAACAATGGTAATGTACACAATATTTAATGTATTACTCTAGATTTTAAGAATTATAAAAGCTTTTTATTCTCTTTAAATAAAGAAACTGGAAGCAACATGAAATGATGTGCCTGAAATATTTCCTGGTATTTAAAATGTGTCATCTCCCATCCAAGTACTAACGAGGCCCGACCCTGCTTAGCTTCTGAGATCAGACAAGATTGGGCGCGTTCAGGGTGGTATGGCCGTGGAAACTCAGACTTGTGGGGAGAGGGGGGAAAGGGCATTTTTTGAAACCTTAAAATTTGTACCCCCATAATATGCCAAAATAAAAAAAAAAGTGTCAAATTTATTTTTGTGGCAGCCAGTTAGATAAAAGACAGATGTTGTAATTTGACAGCTTGAGGAAAACTTCCATTGAAGAATAGACATATTTGATGAAATATTTCTACTTGATATCATAAGGTCCAGAAATATTCTGCTATTCCTCTAGAATATATGTGTTGAACAAATACTATACCAAACCCTTTAGTTTATATCCAGTTTTCCAAGCAAACCAAAATCTTAAAGATTTAGTTGTTTATGATTCTGAGAGTTTACTCAATTTCATTTTTTACTGGACATCAAATAATAATATGTTAGTTTCTATACATCTGGTAACAACTGTCTGTAAGTGCTCATAAAAATAAAATGTGTTTTCATGCCAAGAGGTTGAAAAATGAAAATCTAGTATATGAGAAAAATAATTGTGTTTTCAAAATTGACTTGATATTATTTGACTGCTTATTATGGGTTGGACTGTACCCCTCTCAAAGGTATGCTGGAATTCCTAACCCCTAATAACTCAGAATGTGACCTATTTGGAAATAGGGTCTTTATAGAAGTAATCAAGTTAAAATGAGGTCATTAGGGTGGGCCCTAATACAATATTATTGGTGTTCTTATAAAAATGGAAATTTGGACATAAACACAGGCATGCACAGAGAGATGATGTGAAGATATGCAAGGAAGGTGCCATATGGAGATGGATGATTGGCGTGATGCATCTCTACCTCAAGAAATGTCTGAGGCTGCCAGAAGCTAAGAGAAAAGCATGGAAGAGTTCCTTCCCAGGGGCTTCACATGGAGCATGGGCCTGCCCACACAGTGATTTCAGACTTCTGGCCTCTGGTACTGTGAGATAATAAATTTCTATTGTTTTAAGCCATACTGTTTGTGCTACTTTGTTACGGTAGCCCAAAGAAAGTTATACACTGCCCTAGTTCAAGAATGTCCAAGAGATAAGTCCAAGGCTTTGTCTGTATCGAACATGTTTATATCCACTGAGCAGAGCAATATGAAACATCTGCTGGTTACAGCAGCAACTCTGCATGAAGGACTTGGGGCTCTAGATGCCATAAAATTACCATGGCACTGTTGCTGCTATATACTTTGTACTTGGTCTTTCAATCTGAGCTTAATGTAATTTTTAAAATGTGACTTGAAGCTTTAGTTTTCTAGATTTTTTACAGTATACAGAATTTCACATATCTGTTCATACATATTGGCAATTTAAAATTTATTCTGTATTAAAAATTAGGAAAAAATTATAATGTTTTCAATTATGATTTTTGTAAGGCTAGTTTAAAAGAACACAAACAAGACATTGGGATATCTACACTAAGTTCAGATTCTGCCATTAATTTTCTATGTAACTTCACATATCTTGACTTCAATTTCCCTTTCAATAAAATGGAGATAATAATATTTCCCATAATAAAATGGATATGAAAGTACTAAGGATGGTACGAAGGGCTAAGTACATAATAACGTATTATAATAACTCATGGTAGTCTTGCCTGGCACTTGAAAATCAAATGTAATTTTAGCTCTATTAAAATATTCATCATTTAAAATTATATACTTATTAAACAAGTTTAAAAAAATTAATTACCTGATTCATATTTAGCTTCTCCACTTTTCTTATTGTTTTTTCATAAATAACATTGTTTCCTGGGAAGAAATGTCCTCCTCTTAGGAATGGAGACAGTGATTCCTATAAAGAGATTAAAGAATATGTTTTGTTTTGGAAGTTACCTTTTCAAAGGAACCTTAACTTAAGCAAATATCCAGTCTCTAATAGGCTCTGAGGTAGTGGCAGAGTTTAGGAGGAGGGCAGAATGACATCCTAATAATGTATTGACAGATGCAAGGAAATAGTAATAAAGACAGTTCACTTGATCAAAGTAAAAAATCTGGATTTCTCCTACTACATTTTACTAGGTCTAACAAAGTCTTTTGGGAAAGTTGGTGAGGAGTGGGAAAGACATTTTTTTTTCTGTTCCTAAAGCAAAACATAATGAGTTTCCTCTGAGATACACAAGCATGAGGTCAATCTCATTTAAATTGGGTTCCCTGGCAGGTTTCTTTGTATGCTAAAGTATTGTTGGGGAAATGCAAAATAAACATAATTCAGTACAACTAAGCCATAAAGTAGGTAGAATTATATTAAAGGTCTTTTTGTGGAACTCAATTTGGGTGCCCTTGAAGTGTACAATTCTTACTTATGATTATAAGGAAGGCTAAAACTCTCAGAACAACACGTTTTGAATACTGAGAAGAGAGTAGAGGCTTTAAGAGCCACTGTATCTCCACATAATCAACTAAATTGCTATAGGATTAGCCAAGTGCTTAGAAGATGTCAGCCAATGAAATAAAGGCTGGTTACATGTCCAAGATCTGAAAGAAACTCGGGAAGGGCTAATAAGAATCAGACTAGGATTCTAAAATAAATATAATGTGCACTACATTCTTTTCCCGTCTTTTGTTTTTCGTTTGAGTCTTTACTTCTGTAGGGAGAGCTGGGCTTGCTTTCTTTGTTGTTTTGCAACAAAACAAAAATTGCATTTATTTATATGGTAAAATAGGGGAATAGTAGAGAAGGGTGTATGGCCAACCTTGTTACCAGTTAATGTGCTTAGGACCATTTAAAAATCAACAAAATGTAGCAGTATTTTTTTTTTTTTTTAGTCTGCTATTGTAAATACTCTTAGAACAGTTGGGCTAAAACACTGGTTGTTGAGAAAGCAACATACTCTTGAACCAAAAGCTACATAATTCTTGTAATTCTTGTATTCAAATTTGAATAAAGGGTGCTTTAACTAAATGTTCCTGGGGGACTTTGATAAAACAAATATACAATTGACTAAATTTGACTAGTTGATGAATTATTAAATCCAAAGATGGATATATTTAGAAAGATTCCCATCAAAGCTATTTTGTGTTTGTTTATTTGTTTTTGTAAAAAGAGCCTCTTTGGTAGTTATTTGTAATCATAAAACACATGGTTATATGCTTTCTATGCTTGATGTACTTTGATAAGTGCTATGAGACATAAAAACATGAATCAGACTTATTACCAAGAGCATTTAATATTGATCACATTTAGTCAAACTATGGCAGACTGTTTTTCTACTGCCTTCAAACTATAAATTGTATTTAGATTTTTAAAGGACTATAAATAAAACAAAACAAAACAAAACAAAAACCAAAGAAGACCATGGCTCTATGTGGCCAGCAAGTCCTAAAATATTTACTATCTGACCCTTTAGAGAAAAAATTTTCCAATCCCTGGTTTAGATAATATATTAACACAAACATCTAAAATACAAAGTAGAAAGTGGCGTGTGCCCATAGAAATAACGTATGGGATGGAGTTCAGAGAAGGAAAAACTGTTTCACTGGGCAGTGCTCAGGTAGGATACCTGGCATTTGAAAGGAAATTAAGAAGGTCTTTGAATATGAGGAGATGGAAGAAAATGGTATTCCAAGTAAGGGAAACAAAATAATTTAAGTTACCAACTTGGGAAAAGTGTAAGTTATATGCAGGAGATGTACTTGGCAGATAGAGCTTGGTTCTCTGCAAGCAGTGAGAAGTCTTTAAGTGCTTTTAAACAGAGGTGTGAGGCGAACAGAAATTTACTTCAGGAAGATTAATTAAAGAAGAGAAAGAGTACAAGTGACGAGATCAGTGAAGAGATTATCCTAATAGTCAAGGACAGTACTTTTTAAAGATGGCTCTGAGATCCTGAATCTGAGGAGCGTCCCCCAACCTTTTTGGTGCCAGGGACCAGTTTCATGGAAGACAATTTTTCTACGGACCCAGCAGGGAAGGGGTGGTTTCCGGATGATTCAAGCATATTACATTTATTGTGCAGTCAAACCTCTCTGCTAATGATAATCTGTATTTGCTGCTGCTCCACTGGTTCATGGCCTGGGGATTGGGGACTGCACTACATGGCCAATGGTACCAAAAATGTAGTTTTACGTGCTCCTAGTAAGAATCTAGGTATGATTCATGTTTTCATTCCTCAAAAAATTTAACAAAGTATTCAGTGCATAGTAATCCCTTTAACCATGTGTCAAATGTTTGCAAAGAACTACCAAAGAGGCTCTTTTACAAAAGATGTTCAGTTGGACACTTAGATATAAACGTTCAACACACAGTTGAAAACACAGATCAGGAACTAAACGGGGAGTTCAAAACTGCAGATTTAGATTTCAGGACCACCTACCTAGAAGTACTAGATAAAACCTGGAAATTGTTGAAAAAGCAAGTGAAGATCAAAGAAAGAAATAGACAAGTCTTAAGTGGTCTGAGAATTGAAAGAGAAAAATATCATAAGTCAAAAGAAGAAACATTTTCAGGAAGCAGCAGGAAGTTGAAGGTATAAATGCTTCAGAGAGGTCAACAGGTGAGAATTACAGAGTGAATTGGATTTGGACTACTACAAATCCATTGGGTTTGACTACCAAAATCAGTGGAAGCAGGTCTAATGGGGAAAAAAAGTTGAGAGTCGTAAAGCATGTATTTCAGTTCTTCCTCCATCACCTATGTGCTGTGGAAACTTAAGTAAGCCATCAACATTCTCTGAGGCTCAGCTTCCTTATCACAGGGATAGTAATGCAAGGTATTTTGTATCAAGTAAAATAACATATTTTAAAGTACCCTTAATCTGTAATTTTAATGTACAGATGGCATTAGTGTTTAATAACATAGTAATATAATATTTAAAATCCATACTGTATTTAAAATAATTTTTAAAAATCTTCTTAGAGTTTTCTAGGATATCAAAATTAAAAATATACAAAAGTAGGCTTACTGAGGTCAGGAACTTTACCCATCTTGAATACCCCATAGTGAATGAACAGATGATTGAGTGAGAAGAGATATGAACCTTTATATAAAGGGGGTAATCATCTTCTAAGAAGGGAAAATAAATTTAGCAAAAGCATGACATTTTCTTTTATATAAACTAAAGTTCACTATAAATGCTGAACTATTATTATTTTTTGCTATATTTAATTAATATATTTATTTCAGAATATTATGGGAGTACAAACATTTTTGTTACATGTAATGCCTTTGCCTCATCCAAGCCAGGGCTACAAGTGTGCCTTTTCCCCATACAGTGTGCTCCACATCCATTAGTTGTGAGTTCACTTACCCCCACCCCCCATCTGATCAGCACCCAGTGAATATTACTTCCATGTGAGCACCTTAGTGATGATCACTTAGTACCAATTTGACAGTGAGTACATGTGGTGTTTGTTTTTCCATTCTTGTGATACCTCACTTCAAAGGATGGGCTCTAGCTCTATACAGGATAATATAAGATGTGTTAGTTCACCATTGTTCTTTATGGTTGAGTAGTACTCCATGGTATGCATATACCACATTGTATTAATCCACTTATGTATTGATGGGCACTTGGGTTGATTCCACATGACCTGAATAACATGGTAAACAGTAAGGCCATAGTAGCCGGGAATTTCAACAGCCCCCTGACCGAACTGGACAGATCCTCCAAGCAGAAAATAAGCAAATAAACAATGGACTTAAACAGGGCTCTAGAACAAATGGGTCTAACAAACATCTATTATTATTATTTTTAAAAAAGATGTTTTAGGCACTAGCAGTGTTGATTCTCTCTCGAATGTATGTTGGTCTCATTATTTGAAATGACTTAGTAAAAAAGAAAATCTCCAAAGTTTGGGACTATTATTTTCTCCAAATCTATAACAAATTAAAACCAAATATTAATATAAATAAATCATTCTGAGCAAAAAAAGCTGGCAAAATAAAGATAACCAGAAGTTGTAGATTTCTCAACAAACAAGCTGCTAGACAGTTTTACTATTTTGGCAGCTTTTATTTCTCAATCTGTCCATTTGAATTGGTGCCAGATCCACCCTAAAAATTAACAGGTGTTTTCAAAACGGCTAATCTTATAATCTTAATTGTTACTTGTAGAACCTCTGGCAGCAGTTCTCACATCTAACAAAGTATGTAATCCCCAACATCTACTTTACTGTTCCCAGGCCACAAAGCCTTGCTGAAGAAAATTAAAAAAAAAAAAAAGTTTGCTAATTTGGCTCATTACAAGTTCAAGTTATTCAGCTTCAAGTAGGCCTTCTGACCTTCGTGATCATACTTGTATTCATTAAATTCTTGAAAACTATGGTTACAAATCTTTTCACTTTCCTCAATCTCTTGTGTTCATGTTCCCTCACTTTCCTCCTACTTACAAAGAAAACCAAGATAATCTACCCAACGAGATCTTTGAATTTTCCCTCCACATCTCAAAAATCTCTCTTTTCTGGTCTTTCCATCTCATTAAGAAGAAAGATGTACTCCCTTTTGCTTTTGCCTGAAGTCACTTCTCTGTCTGTACCTGAAATCACATCCCCTCTTGTCTCTCCCATTTCTCTCCTTTCTCTGTTGCATCTTTAGCCTTCCTCATTATTGCTCCTTCCCCTCTATCTATAACTCTCCCAAGTCTTCAAGATTCTCTTTTCTCCTTTAGCTTCCACCATATCTCTCCTTCCTTTGATAGATTTCCTTTTCAAAAGAGTAATCCTCACTCATTTTTCTACTTTATCTTGATCTACTTTCCTATGAACTTCTGGTATCTGGATTTTGCCTCCAAGAGTATACTGAAACAGCTGTCTGAAACATCACTAACACATTTCTAATGGCCCAACCCTATTCTCTAACCTCATCCTCTTTGGCCTTCGGTCATTTGAGATGGTTGATAACCCCTTTCTCTATTTGCTTTAGTTACTCTGTGTTCACATCCCTCTCTGACAATTCTTCTGCCTGTGAAAGTGGCTCCTTCCTTCTGTTCCCTTAAATAGGCATTTCTCAAAGTTCTGAAGTCAACCCTCTCCATTACCTTTCACTAATCTCACTCATTCCCACAGCTTCAATGATAACTTCAAGAGGAATAACTCCCATGTCTCTATCTAAAATGTAACCTTTCTTCAAGTCATTTTTAACTGCCTGCTGGGCATCTTCCCCTTTCATGCACCTCAAATACTACTGGCTCAAACAAATCTCACAATCTTTTCCTTTCCCAAAACAGCTTTTCCTCCCCCTCATTTCCCAATCCTTTTAATTAAGCCACCATGACACTCAGTGTCTTAAGCTGTAAAGCTTAGGGTCATATTTGACTTTTCTTCTTTTAGCCTCCACATCCAGTAAGTTACCAAATTTTGTTAAAGCTACCTCCAAAATAAAGATAGAGTCAAAAAAAGATAGAGTGATGAACTTGAGCCAGAAGCCCGAAGCAAGTCACACTTATTTAAACATTAGTTTTCTTTTTTTCTAGTAAAAGCATACTAATACTGATGTTAATCATATTAATACTTTAAATACCACACTAAATCATTTTTTTGATTTCTCCTAAACAAATATGTTATCTCCAATTTCTGAACTCCAATAAGACTTTATCTGTATTTCTCTCACAGATTCTATTCTACATCCTACCACATATTCTATGTATCTATTTGTGGACATGTCTTATTTCATTTCCCCCCTCAGAGGAACTATAAGCTCCTCTGGCTTGGGAAACATGTCTTTTCCCCTTATTTCTATTTGAAGACTGTATAGTGTTCTCCCCATAGCAGGAGCTCCACAACTATAAAATTCATGAAATTGATTAATATTAATTGGATTCTATCCACTGATAGAACAAAAGTATTTCCTTAATTTCTGGATCAAGTTTTAACTAGAATGCATAAATTTTTTGAACAAAATGACAATAAATAGAGAATAAGGAAGATTAGAAACAACCAAAAATAAAAAGACTGAACAGAGACAGAAGGAAATCATAATGCGAGAAGTAGATTGAGATCATTTTAATTACAGGCAAGAGAAATAAAGATTAGACAAGCCGGGAGGTGAAAGAGGATAAAGTTGCCCTTTAGGAAGTTCAGCTTATTATAAATATTGTAATTAAACTAAAATCTTCTCCTGTGAGATTTAAAAAAGCAAACAAAAAAGGAATACACCTAGATAAATAAAATGGGGAATATATCTAGACAGGATTTTCAAGATACTTTGAAAAATCAGTCAGATTGTTTTTGTTTAAAAAGCATGGAGCTTGAAATTTGTTTTATTCCTCAATAATGGAAAGAGTCAAAAGCTTAAAAATGACAATTTTTCTTCAACCCACTGCTGGGTCTTCTTCCTGAGAAACTATTTGCTTGTTTATAGTTGAATATAGCCATATTGAAGAGCTCTTACAGAGGCAGGCTCAGTTTTTTCTAATATGTTAGATACTTACATACACACTTTTAATTTTTCTGCCTTTGTAACTATAGTATGGGTAAGGAGGTGTGCAGGTGAGTATCTGGATTCTAATTCACCCCCATCATCAATGGTCCTTAATTTGCACATTTCTCTCTCCTAGTTCTGCATTGTTCAATTTCAATTCCAATTCTATGGTTTTGTAATTGAATAGTTTTGTACCAGTTAGGAACATAAGTTGAAGAATGTTGGGATCTTGTTTTGTTAGCTGCTCTATATCCAGTTCTTAGGACAATTTCTGGCACATAGTAGGCAATTGATAAATATTCATTGAATAAATGACCAAATTTCTCTGTGCTTCTGTTTTCTCACCTTTTTTTTTAGGATTAAAAGGTATAGCATATGTAAATTTCATAGTATGGAGTATATGCTAAATAAATATTAATTTTCCTTTCCCCCATTAACTAAAGAATAAAGATTCATCCAAGATTCTCTGGCAATGTGGATTGGAATCCAAATGATTTGATATTTGAAATCTCTTTGGATATATCCCAAGCAAGAACAGCAATTCTCACATTATGAAAAAGAAAGTACTATCTAGAAATAACTCATTGAAAATCAGGGATATCAAGTGTACTATGCATCCAAGTATGCATGCATACCCCAAATTTGTGTGTGAAAGAAAGAAAAAGAGAGAGGAAGAGGAAGAAAGGGAAAGTGTAAAGTGATTGGCTTAGTGAGAGAAAGAGGTATACTCTCCTCTCCTAGGTCCTCTTTATCTCCCTCTCCCTCCCCCCACCTTTTCAGATTTGTTGCTTAAACATTTAATTCTGCTGAAGAAGGAATAGGCAACTGATTTAGCTGTAATCATATTACCATTCAATATTTACATGGATATATGAAAACTCAAGCAAATGTCCAAAGCAATCACCCCTCAACTCAGAGCCTCATAGGTTCATACAAACACACATGCACAACTAGCAGCCTGCCTAGCTAAGGAGATGTGAGAACATGATTTTTAAACAAGTTAAAAAGGGGTAAGGCATGGTGGCTGACGTCTGTAATCCTAGCACTTTGGGAGGCCAAGGCAAGAGTATTGCTTGAGGCCAGGAGTTCGAGACCAGCTTGGGCAACATAGCAAGTCCTTATCTCTACAAAAAATAGAAAAATTATCCAGGCATCATGGTGCAGGTCTGTAGTCCCAGCTACTCAGAAGGCTGAGGTGGGAGGATCACTTGAGCCCAGGACTTTGAGGTTGCAGTGAGCTATAAAGACACCACTGCACTTTAGCCCAGGCAACAGAGCAAGACTCTATCTCAAAAAAGAAAAAGAAAGAAAGAAAAATAAATAAATAAATAAATAAATAAATAAATAAATAAGGAAGAGAGGGGATAGAAACTAGTAGAAATCTAGTCCATCCTTCCCACTCATCTAGAATAGTAGCAAGTGGTACCCTAATTTAACCCTTTACTTTCCACAGCTGAAGCAAATAATTTATTTTGTCTTGTAGGGTAGGGTAGGATTGTTGCATCATGACAGAGAAATAAAGAGCAAGTCAAAGAATTTATGCATTCCTATCTGGATCACACTGTTGCCAATTGTGAAAATAATGTCCTCATAACCTCATCATACTTCCTGTTGCAGCTAAAGAAGGTAGAGGTATGTATGTGTGTGTAAATGTGTGTGTGTCAAGGAAGGCTTACTACTGTGGAAAAAGGTTTTCTTAATTTTCTCCTCAATGTTAGACACAGAATAATATCCTAGTCTGTGAAATGTAAAGTTAGGTATCTCAGTAAAAAAATATAATAATGTAATTTTCTAATCAGCTCATTTCTAGGCACAAAAGTTCACACACCATAGGCAACAAAGGTCTGGAGACATTTTTGAACTTTGACTTTGAGTTTTTATCTTCCTAGTCCATATCTCAACGGCAAATCTAAATAAAGACTTCAACTGCTGATGTAGCAGTTGATAGAGTTTTTATGTGAAGCCTCTGAAAGAACTTTGCCCCTTTTCTTTTGGTTCAAAGTGCATAAAAATTCTCTGTAGCATAAGGGTGGAGCTATACAAGTAGAAAGCCTTTATAATCTAGGAATTTCCAAGCTGCTTGGAGCTGTTGCAATAATGAGTCAGAATGTATGGACACATGGTTGTTTGGAATTAAAGATGGCATTTTTTATACTAATGGTTAGAAATTCACTTTATAACTGTAGGAAAGTTCAACAATATGATATTAAAGATCTGATAACTGACTCACTCTTCTTGTTTAAGCTAACAACTTCTAAGAAATTATATGTTGGGGAAAGAGTTTGCATCTTACCTGTTCAGGATTTTGTACTATGTATCTCCTAATAGTGGTCTGTGGATATGTAGTGACTTTCACTGTTGGGGACTGGAGTTCCTGTGAAGAAAAGATAAAAGCTGCATATAATCATAATTATTTAGTGACCTTGGAGCCATCAATAATAATAGGGAACAATTTTCAGAGTAAAATTTTTAGAGTCATTTTCATGAATGATGCTGTATGATTTTATGATTTATTTAATTTCAGTTTCAGAAACATACAAAAATGTGTCATGTGCTCAGCACTTTGCTGGATACTTGTATTATATTCATTTCATGGTTTTTCATCCCACTTTCTAAACTGTATTTAATGAGAGTTTCAAAATATCTCATTGTAAATGTCACCACGTGATTAAAAGAAAATATAGTTTAATATTGATTAATTAAATCTTTAGTTTGGAAAGAACACCTTATATTTTTAAAAAATAAGAAGAGGTACAAAGAGAAAAAGGTATATGTGTACTTAAACATTTAAATCTTCAATGTATTGGAAGGAGAAGGCCATAGATAACATTAAAACTGAGACAAAGCACTAGAACAAAGTTATTTGTAAACTTTGTAAACAAGCCCTCCATAGGATTCTAATACATAGTCAATTTTGAGAGCCACTAGACTAAGGTTGCACAAATGGCAAAACCTGGGACTAGAATCCACACTCTGAGAACCATTTTTCCTTAGGCAAACCACTTAATCTTTCAATATTATATGTGTGATGTCAGACAAATTATTTAGGATTTTTCAGACAAATTGAATGAATTATCAAATATTTGCATCTTTTAAAAAATTTTTTCATTTAGACGCATTGCCTTCTGTCACTTAGGCTGGAGTGCAGTGGCTCGATCATAGCTCACTGCTGCCTCTAACTCCTGGGCTCAAGCAATCCCCCCACCTTAGCCTCCCAAGTAGCTATGATTTACAGGCATGTACCACCATGCCCAGCTAATGTTTTTAATTTTTTTTGCATAGATGAGGCCTTGCTTTCTTGACCATACTGGTATCAAACTTTTGGCCTTAAATGATCCTCCCACCTTGGTTTCCCAAAATGCTAGGATTACAAGAATGATCCACCATGCCTGGCCTATTTGCAAACTTTTGATGAAAAAATAGTATATATCATCAATAAATAAGACAGCTCTTATGTATCAATGAGAAAAAAAATCTTTACACTAAAGGAAAAATGATGTGAACAATTTATAAAAGAAGAAAAGCAGCTGATTAATAAACTTAACAAAAAGTGTTCAACCAAACTAGGAATCAAAAAAATGTAACAAAAGAATGCCATATTTGTATTGGAAAATTATAAAAAATAATAGCACTGATGAGGGTGCAGTAAGAAAGGTACTCTCCTATGGAGAGGAGAAAGATTATATAATCATCCATAGGTTGAAATATGTAGCCATAGTAATATAAATTTATTTGAAAAACGCTCATGATGTCATGTAAATGTAAGTGAGAAAATTAGGATATAATACTGTATATATGGTATGATTTCAATTTTGTATTTGAATGAAAGAAAACACAACAAAACATTAAGAGTAGTATCTCTGGATGGGGGAGAGAGTCAGGAGTGATTTTTGTTTTGCTTCATTATATTATTTTATACTTCTAAAATTTTCTACAATAAACACATATTTTTAATATCAGAAATAATATGTACGGTAAACCCAATTTTAAAGCCTGCCATGAAAAATAACATAGTTAATAGTTTCCTGACTGAATTTGAGTGTAGTGAACACCCCTGTGATTTTAGTGGACTTACTTTTTGAGGCAATCATACCTTGGTGGTCCTCCCTTGGTTTCATATTCCTTTGATTGGCTGATCTGATTCTCATATGTAAGAATCCACTTTCTTATTTATTTTGTGGTCCTGACATTATGTGAATGTGTAGTCTTACGAGGACCTGAAGATTGCTGAAGATTCCTGAAGATTCCATATCCATATATGTATATGGAAAAGATTTATACAAAAAGAAGAGAAACAAATCTAATCTAATCAATTTCTAAGTCAATCATAGCCTTTATTCCACTGCTGCATGGTTTGTTATGCATGTGACCCATGCTGTTCTATGAGCTCCTTAATAATAGTGATTGGGTCTAATCCACCCTTGTGCAATATTTGGCACATACTTGGCACTCAGCAAATGTTAGCTGGATAAGTGCTTCACTAATTGACCTAGCTGTAGTCTAGGCCAAATTGGGAAGTGGTAGGGAAACTTTCCTTTGATAATCTTTTTATTTGTTCTTCATTATATCACATTTTTTCTTACTGTATTCAAGGTCTAGAGATCACCTTTTATCCATTTTCTCCTCACTGTCCAAATTCACACCCTGATACCTCATATAGTGCAGACTCTTTTCTTAAAACAGCATCTCTCTCCATCCTATCCTCTACATCTCATACCCCCTATACTCCTCTCCCATGTAACTGGTGTGTTTTATGTTTCATTTTCTTAGAATTTACTTCTTGACATATGGCATCAAATTAAACACATATTTTAATATGTTATTTAATTATTATTATAGATACTTTTTGGATACACAATGTGTAATTCAAGAATAATCCTAAAAGTGGGATTATTAGGCTTTAAAGGCTAAGGAAGTTAGAACCTTGTGTGTCTTTCAAATCATAACTTATGGGAAGGGCTAATTCTGACCCTATAAATTATTCTCTCTGAATATAAACATATAGTACTAACACTCACAAAGTAAAGCCCTCAATTCATTCAAGATGTAGATATTTTATTTGTGCTTCAATCAAGGACCCTTAAAATATCCATAACACTAGGAGATCTTTGGCTGAAATTAAACTGTACTCAAACTAAAAACAATTGGATGAGTAGGCAATGAAACTGAAGAATTTCATTCACAGCACTTGTTTCACATTCCTTTGATAGGTTGAGCTGATTCTCATATGTAAGTATCTCCTTTCTTATTTTATGGTGTTGACATTGTGTGAATGTGTAAAGTATTATTCTTATGAGGGTCTAAAGATTGCTTACATATATAAATAAGATTTACATAAGACGAAAAACAAATCTAATCTAACTGATAACTTTTACCTGTTCAGTATTATGGGTTATATGTAGAGCATTTGGGGCACAAGTAGATAGTTTTGGAGTTGGAGAATGGAGTTCCTGTTAAGAGAAACAAAAGAGAGTTCAGAAATTGAAAGTCTTCCGTTAGTACCAAGGCTTGGGCAAGGCAAATGCATTACATGTAACCAAAATGTTTGTACCCCCATAATATCATGAAATAAAAAAAAATACACAAAGGAGTATTATTAAGCCATAAAAGAAATTGAATGTCTTAAGTTCTTGAGGTATTATTTCCTTTATTTTTATATTGACCCGATTAGTTAGAAATAAGAGCATTACTTAGTGCTCTCTTAGGTCATGTCCATCTTTCCAAAGAGCTAAATTACTTTGTCAGCTTTGCAAGTAACCTAATGAAAAAAGAGTTTCTACAGTGCTTTCATAGCAATACATTCTCCATGTACTGTTAGGTTGCATTCTTTTTTTTTTCTTTTCAGCATATTATGGGGGTACAATGTTTAGGTTACATATATTGCCTTTTCCCTGCCCCAGTCAGAGCTTCAAGCTTGTCCATCCCCCAGATGGTGTGCATCACACCGACTAGGTGTGAATATACTCATCCCCTTCTCCCCACTCCCACGTGCCTGACACCCAGTGAAAGTTACTACTATATGTGCACATAAGTGTTGATCAATTAATACCAATTTGCTGGTGAGTGCATGTGGTGCTTGTTTTATCCATTCTTGGGATACTTCACTTAGTAGTATGGGCTCCAGCTCTTTCTAGGAAAATGCAAGAGGTGCTATGTCACCATTGTTTCTTATAGCTGAATAGTACTCCATGGTATACATATACCACATTTTATTAATCCACTCATGTATTGATGGTAGCAATCTTTTTATTTATCCTTTGAGAACTCCACTAATACATACCCCAGTGTTATTATATATTAATATTTGCAATTAACAAGATGTAAAATTGTGTCAAACAAGAATATTAAATCTAAAAATTCTCAAACCAATATAAGAAACTACCTGAGTCGATTAATAAAATGTGTTATATGTATACCATGGAGTACTATGCAGCTTTAAGAAACAATGGTGATATAGCACTTCTTGTATTTTCCTGGATAGAGCTGGAGCCCATTCTACTAAGTGAAGTATCCCAAGAATGGAAAAATAAGCACCACATGTACTCACCAGCAAATTGGTATTAACTGATCAACACCTAAGTAGACATATAGGAATAACATTTATCGGGTGTAGGGCAGGTGGGAGGGGGAGGAGGGGATGGGTAAATAAATACATAATGAGTGAGATGTGCACCATCTGGGGGATGGTCACACTTGAAACTCTGACTCGAGAGGGGAGAGGGGGCATGGGCAATAAACGTAACCTTAACATTTGTACCCCCATAATATGCTGAAATAAAAAAACAACCTCAACTAAGATTATTGCCCTTAGAATACTTCAAGCTGACTCTTAGTTATGCTTTGTCTCATCTGCTTCTAGTTTAATTTCAAAGAGTAGGCTCTGCTATTAAAAATGATCTATAAAAATGAGACAATATGATTTTTAATAATGATCAGATAAAATTGTCACTCTATCCATTATGCTGGCATTGTTTATATTTTTCCCAAATCAGCAAAACTGCATAGCTTTATCAGTGTGCAAAGAGTTGATAATAGTACTCAAGCTCCCTATATCTCACTATAATTTACAATCAATAGGCACAATTCCATGGATATTTTCCCACAAAGGTATAATGTTATTTTCTTTAGAATAAGGGGATTATTTACAAAATTAGGTAAGATGGTCTGAGTAAATGCCCAAAATGAACAAAATCTTGATGATGGAAGATACTTTCAGTGGCATCAAGTTCTAGTCAGGATTATAGTAGTCATCCCACAAATAGCCGTTGCCTGTTCCATAGGAATTAATCCAAATGTTTTTGAATGAATGAATGAATGAAGAGGATGCCTTACTTTTAAAGGTACCCCCAAAATAAGAATCTAAACCTTCCTCTTAATAATCTATATTATTCAATTTTTAATTTTCAGTGTCATTGATCTATATGTGGCTTACCTTAACCTTCATATTGAAATCATTAAATTCAATAAATAGTTACTTTTTTTTTGTTCTTATGCCCTCTGTGCCACAGGCCCACATTCTGGATAATCAATTAATTAAAGTTGGGGATGGGGTGGTGGCAGCTATTATGATATAGTGGAAAGAGTTCTGGACTTAGGAATGAGGAGCCCTGAGTTGTGCTGCTGGTTATACTCTTAGCCAGATGTGTGATACTGGACAACTCATGTCATCTGTCTAAGATTAGTTTCCTCCTGTGAGATATTGGGTGGGGATGTGGGTAAGTATGAATTAGATCTATTTATGATATTCTGTGAATATAGGAGATCATTCCCATCTTATTTTTCCATACAGACAAAAAGTGTCAAATCTTTAAACTTGTCAGTCTTGTTTTCCTTTAATGATGATGATGATAATGATGATGATGATAACTAACACCTACTGAGGACTTATATACCAAACACATTACATAGATCACCCTATTTAACACTCAAAACAACCTCATAAGGAAGATATTATTACAACCCCATTATTCACATTAGTAAAGTTAGACAGAGATACGTTAAGTAACTAGATGAATATCACATAGCTAATACTAAGGTGCTAGATCCCAGCTCAGGTTGCCTGATTCCAGAACTCACACTCTTATTCTCTATACTTTGCCACATGTATAGCTTGCCTCATTATATGTTCTGTTTGTCAAGTTGTATAACCTCATTATATGATTAGGTTCAACTAGTCCTTATAATAGGAGGCTAGATATTGGTCTTTTTATTATTTACTGTCAAAAGAAACTCTCAGATGCCTGAAAACAAGGGACCCACCCAAAAGTGACTGTGTGAGAGAATAGCCCTAATTAGATAATTTAAGATTCTCTAAACTCAGTAGAGGTTGCTTATAGAGAGTGCATGATATATTTATAGAATGCATTCACAGGCCTTTAAACTCAATAAAACATTGAATTTTTTTTAGTACTTCTATCATCCAAGCCCTTCAATTTATCAGGAAAACCTTACTTTTCTAATAAAATATTCAGCATATTATTGAGTCATTTATTCCTGTGGCTCAGACCTGCATAAACATTATACTTTGTTGCTAACTTTCTTTAGGTAGAGTTCTGGTGAAAACACATTTTTTTTTTATAATTATGTGGGCTCAGGCCCAGTGTAAAATCCAGGCCTGTTTTTCCTACATTGCTTCAAGTAATGATTTTCAGCTTCGGTAAAGTCATAACAGATCTCCTCCTCCTCCTCCTTTACTTTTTATGAAGTACATATGGTGTTACCAATTTTAATATCTGAGTGGATTAAAATCAGTCTACTTTTTGGGATACTTTCATTGCAACACTTAAGATAATTGGCCATACTTTAGTATACCCTAAATCAGAGCTGGGAAACTCTGGTTTCCCTAGGAAATTAACTATTTGCAAAAATGTATCTTATTTTCAACTGTTTGTTTTTCAGAGTTAAATCAGATGAAGTTCAAGTGCCCCAAATTTCTGTTATTTATCTTAGTGGAATTGCTTTTGAGTGGTTCAGTGCAATGGAAAAAGGATGGAAAGCAGAAGCTGGAGAGGTATTGTTCTCCTTTATTTATTTTTATGAAAACATTAACAACTTAGGCTATACCCTGAATTCCAGGATTATTTTAGAGCAAGACCTTGAATAGAAACTATTTTTGTCCTCTCATATATTTTTGATACTTTCCATATTGATGAAAGAACATTAAAATGGGAAAAATACAGTAAGGGTAATCATCAAATAATGTGCTGAATTCAAAAAATATAAACCTGTTTGAACTGAGAACACTTGAGTATCTAACTAAGGTTAATTAAGGTAGACAGCTGATGTAATGAAAATATCAGGAGATGGCTTCTAAATTCATGGCATTCATTAACTAGCTGTGCTCACTTGGACAAGTTATTTGGAGCTATTTGAGCCTCAGTTTCTTTATTTGTTTAACAGACAAATATTACACAATGCATACCGTCTTTATCTGTATACTGTATGACTTGTACAATAAGCATAATAATATTTTTATACCTAATTTTGGAGTGCTAGTGAGTAAATAAACGTATATGAAAGAGTTTTTAAAAATAAAAAATCATCTATTAATATGAAAAATTATTTTTACTGGATTGGTTATATATATGGCTAAGTTATTAACTTGCACTTTGTTCACTATGACATAATCGCATTGAGAAAGGTATAAAGGGTGGATAGAGTACAATCACTATCTTCACTAAGATTATACTCAGGGAATAAAAACTATGATTAAAAACAAGAATTAAGTAGACTATCATAAGAACTATAAGGAGTTTACTAGATGAGTTTTGAGGTCTAAGAGATAATTTCAACCTGGGACAATCTGAGACTTGATCACAAAGTTACAATTGAGGAAGGTCTTGAAAATTGGTATAACTTCAGCATGTCTAGATTGGTTAGGGAGGAGGATAGGGCATTTCATATGTAAAAGCAACTGAGTAAAAGAGTTGTGTAAAGTTGGGGGCTATATTTAGAGAACAATGACTTACATTTTGGCTGAAACATAAGACCCTATAAAGAGAGTTCCAGGAAGTAAGGTCCATAGCAGTCAGATCATGCAGGGCTTTGAAAGTCAGATTAAAAAATTTATAGACACTTAGAAGGATTTTGTGGAAGAGGAGTGATATGAGGTGTTTGTAGAGAACTTAAGCAACTTTTCTAGAGAACATATTCTTAGGTATAATTAGGTTTGTGAAGATTTAAAAAAAAATTTATGCAGGAACCAATACATCCAAGTTGAAGTTTATGTTAGAAGAGAAATAGATAAATACTATACTTGAGATAAAAATCATTCCTTGGAAAGTTCTAAATGTGTTTTGGTGTGTGAATGAGTATTAAACAGAAGCACAGGTTGAGTATCCCTAATCTGAAAATCTGAAATCTAAAATGCTCCAAAATCCAAAATGTTTTTAGCGCCAACATGACACCACAAGTGGAAAATTCTATGTTTGCTCTCATGTGGCAGGTTGCAGTAAAAACGCAGTTGAAACTTTGTTTCATGCACAAATTATTTAAAATATATAAAATTACCTTGTCTGTGTATAAGATGTATAGTAAACAGAAATGAATTTTGTGTTTAGACTTGGGTGCCATCCCTAAGATATCTCATAATGTACATGCAAATATTCCAAAATTTGAAAAAATCTAAAATTTGAAACACTTGCAAGCCTCAAGTATTTTGTATAACGCATACTCAAACTATAATAGGATTTATGATGGATTCTATGGGCATATACCTGTTATGCTAAGCTGATAATAGCATAACTGAGTAAGATTCAATTAATAAAAGCACTTCACATAGACAACTTCAGCAGTAGCAGGGGTGGAGGGAGGATATCTCTATAAGCAGACTAAATAGCAGCTGCAATATAATTTGACTAAAGGAAGTATCACAACACGATCCCAGGGAAATGATGTTATGACAGATCAGAATAGCTACCCCTTTAACAAAATTTGCCATAAAAAGTAATGTTAAATATTTGTCCATAGAAAAAGTACAAACCAAATATGAATAAGTCAAATCCAGATGCTTAATGGGGCACAAGAACTAGAGTATAAAACTAATTGACTTATTAAATATCTTCCTTATGTTTATTTCATGTGTTGTTTCTTGTCTGTAAAGAGGCCATTTGTGTCTTATGCATAGAAAAGTGAAGCCCACAAATCATTCCAGTTAAGTCATGTATCTTTACTAAAGCCACTACAGGTTGCCGTGTTCAAGCATTTTTGAAAGCCATAATCACAGAAAAGGAGGGAGAAAGAGAGAGAGAGAGAGAGAGAGAGAGAGAGAGAGAGAGAGAGAGAGAGAGAATGAATCTACATACAATTTCTAGTTCCAATCTATTTCTCATTTATTTTGACTTGTCTTTGAGTTTTGATTTGAAAAAAATCTCAGCCCTCTAGAAGTGTATATAGACCATGGTGGTAGAAAAAAAGAACCACAGAAATATTCTGAATATTATACAAGTCAGTAATATAAGTATCTGTGTCACCTTATACTTAAGTAATGACAAGTGATACTGGCTTTAAAAGGAGACCATGTCTAGGATAGAGATGGCAGTAGAGTACCACATTGAGGAAAGGATGATATGATTCAAGGTTGGGAAAACTTTGAAGAAGACAACTTCCTAGATGAATTTTGAGAAATGGGTGCAATTCCAACGGAGATGTGAGGGAAGGGTGGATGTTGTCAGAGCAGGGACTAGAATGAACAAAGGCTGAGTGGGGAGAGAGGTAAGTACTCAGTTTATTCAAGAAACAAGGTGGGAGGATGTAGGTAATGGGAGATAGACTGTAAAAAATAGGATTGGGCTGTCTTTACAAGGCCCTTTAACATCATCAAGATGAGGAGTTTGAACCTAACCTTGGAAGTTGATTACCAATATTTTTTAAAAGATTGTCAATTCCAATTCAAATGCCATTTTATTGAGATCATAAATTTCATAATAAAGTACAAGCCAATTTTATTTCTGCATAATATTTGTGTCGAAGTTCTCCCAAAGCATTTATGGCTCTTTAAATAATTAAAAATTAATCAGCTTATTACCCAGTGTTAGAGCATTGCATATTTGAATATAAAGCAATCAGCAAAATTTATGATAAAAATATAAAGAATTCTGAAAAAAAATCTGCCTTTTTGGTAAATAATATAATATTTTAAAATCATGTTCATGTACATTATTTATTCCCTGGCTTATGTACTTATTAAAGGATTTTAGGTGGTTTATAATGAGAGCACATGCAAGAAAATGATCATGAAATATAACAATGAACCAGATATTGGAGACTGTGAAACAAATAAGAGTCAAATGTATAGACCAGGAATATACAACATAGCATAATGGTAACAAGTATAGACCTAAATCCCAGTTTTAACACATACTAACTGTATGAACTTGAGCAAGTCACATAACATCTCTGTGCTTCGGTTACCACATCTGTAAAAATGGGAATGATAGCAAACTTTACTTACCAAAGTTAAACACAAATTCAGTAGGTTAAGGGAGGTAGGAGGCAGTTCCAGTGAGAATATGAAACTCAGATTATGTGCCCAAAAGAGCAAAGATTTCTTCTGATTGAGGGGGTTTATTTTTTATCTTTTTCCTATTGTTAATCATTTGCTCTCTCAAAAAATAGGATTCTGGGAAAAATTATATGGATAAAATAATAGATCCATGCATACATCTATAAATCCTTCATTCAGTTCTTCTATTAAAGGCTTATGAATTCAATTCTCCTACTGAAATACTTACTCTAAACTCATACTTTGACAGGGAATAGCTTCATTTTTTGTTTCATTCCTATGTGCTCATTGTATCTGGTCATGTAAATTTCCAGGACGTTGATCACACATTTGTGCCACCACAAATTTCTTTTAATGTAATTATCTTGGGTATTTCTGTATCTCAATAATGAATGGCTTGAACATACAGAGCTGCACTGTTGAGTAGAACTCTCTGCAATGGTGGAAATGTTCTATATCTGTGCTGTGGCCAATATAGTAGCCACTAGCCACATGTGTCTGTTGAGCACTTAAAACAAGGTTAGTGTGACTGAGGAACTGAATTATCTAACTTTATTTGAATTTAATTATTTTAAATGTAAATACAAATAGCCACATGTGGCTAGTGGCTCCTGTATTGGAAGTACATCTCTAGAGAAAACATTAGGTAAGAGGTAGACTGCAAGCAAAGTTTAATGCTTGGTGTCACTTTACATTTAAGAAGGGAAAAAGATGCCAGGCATCATGGTGTATACCTGTAATCCCAGCTACTCAGAAGGCTGAGGCAGGAGGATTATTTCAGGCCAACAGTTTGAGGACATAGTATGTTATGATCGTGCCTGTAAATAGCTACTGCACTCTAGCCTGGGTAACATAGCAAGACCCTGTCTCTAAAAAGTAACTAACAAACAAACAAAACCCACAAAAATAAATAAAAAGGAAAAAGAAAAAAAAATTTAAACTTCATCTCAAATATCAAGGTCCAAGTTCAAAGACTCTAAGAGCATGAGAACTTTCAAATTACTCATCCTAAAAGATAGGCCAATTAACATTAAATACATCCCTGACGTTCTAGTCTTTTGACCATATATCATGCATTTTAGAAAACTTCTTTCGTGATTTTGCTCATTAGTCTTTCTAAGCTAGTAGGGCCCTAGTAAGCCTTTCAAGCACATGTGCTTACCTAATTTTTCCAGTGTCAAGGGAACCTTGATAGTCAGTTTGTTTAGTGTATTATCCTGTCTGTGCAGGAAGGAGTTTTGTTTGGCTTTATTTTTAGAAATCAATAATACGAATAAAGAAAAGAAAATTGAGTGCTAACTTTGTGCCAGACAGAGTACGGGACACCTGCACATGTTATTTTCTTCAATACACAGGATTTCTAAAATCCTGAAGGAAGGTATTCTTATCCCCACTTTACAAATAAGGAAACTGAGGTCCTCAGAGATCAAGTGATTTATTCAAGGTAATATAGTATTTAGTGCTTACTATGTGACAAGCACTGTGCTATGTGTTTTCTACCATATAATATATAATATCACATTTGACTCTAACAATAATCTTATGAATTGTCATTATTGCCCCATTTTACAAATGGAGCAACTGAGGCATATAGCTAGCGAGTACCTAAACCAGGAATTAAACTCAAAAAGTTTGAAACTTAAGCCTTCATTCTTAGGCACTACAACTAGATGGCTTTATAGTTCTGTTCTGCCACATACCACCTCATCATTGCACATTTATTATTCAAGGCTTTCCCTGAGACATTCCACATAGCCCCATTTTTATGGGCATTTTCTTCATACAATGTTCTTTGTGACTGCTCTTTAGACTCTGTAAAATTTGAACCTTTTCAGTCAATACCTATTGGCTTTTGTTTTCCTGTTGATAACTCTGGTCAAAGAGCTCAAGACCCTGGTGCAATAGATAGATATAGGAGAGACTGATGGGAATGAGAATTAGATAATAGACCATTACATACATAGTACAGAATTTTGTTCTCTAAATATTTGGAAGCTTTTTGAATGAACATGGAACTTTTTCATGTTGTTTAATTTGAATTTTAAAGCTTTACTTAAAGATTAATATACAATATAACATTCCAAGCAGGAAAACCATGGGAGCCTTGCGGGTGCTCCTGTCAGTCCCAAATGAGCATGAGAATCACTGAAAGTAATAACAGCGAGTTATGAACAGCCTAGGTTGAACAGTTTCAAAAGAGGTAGTATCTTTAAAAACCACATACTGACAGAATTTGCCAAGGCAAACTACCATTTGAATAAATTCCCTGAACACTATGGGAGATGCTTTTGTTAGAACCTTTCAAAATGAGTAACACGGTTAAACACCTGCCTTAGGTTATTATTGAGATGTTATATTGAACAATGTACAGCAAAAATCATACAAATTATGATGATCTCTCTTTAGATGAAACAAGAACTTCCTTCATTTAGGATAAAATCTGTGATTCTATTGCCATGTAAAGAAAGCAACAGAATGTAATATAATAGAACTATTCCCCTCCCTTCTTCTCCCTAATGCCAATCCCTCATTTAAAAGGCTTATTCCTGGGTTCTTTCTCTTCTTTTCCTGAAGAAAACTAGGAGATGGAAAGAAAATAAAAAATAAAAGAAAGAAAATACAGTCCCTTTGAAGTGCTGTGCAGTCCCTTTTCTATCTTTAAGAACTGTATATATATTCCATTGGAAGTCAGAAAAGGATGTCTGTTGGGATAGCTCCTGTGTGAAGAAAAAGTTGTCTCAAATATATTTGTTTAGAAAAATTTTACCTTTTAAATAAGGATTAAGAGCATAGTAAATCTCCCAGTTGTTTTACCATAAATTGTCAAGAAAAGAAATTTGAACAACAATTGAAGGAAAATTTCCTCTCCCTTCTCCCCTCCCTGTCCCTGCCCACCCCACATATACACAATGACAGCTTGTGAGTGCCATTGACTGAAAACAGGCCCAGTAATTTATAAGACCTCCCTTAAGCAAGAGACAATTGCCATGGGCATTTTCACCCAGCAATTAGTTGCACTGAGAAATTTCTATAGCTTCATTTAATTGTAGGCACAAAAGGGATGACCAAAGCTGAAAACCCAGCCCCTTTATCCTATGACCTCATTCTTTTTTCAGGCAACCTACTTCCTTGAACAATCATTGACTTTAGTGACCACACCCTGGAACAACAATTTATCAAAGCAACACACCCCTCTCCACAGAACAGGAAAATTTTTTGATAGTGTATAGAAATCCTGGCACAGCAGGGAAATGATCCACAATCTTGGCGACCAAAGAAAAA
Organism: Microcebus murinus; assembly: GCF_040939455.1. Classification (NCBI taxonomy): domain Eukaryota; kingdom Metazoa; phylum Chordata; class Mammalia; order Primates; family Cheirogaleidae; genus Microcebus; species Microcebus murinus. Next base: position 15,273,617 of record NC_134136.1, read on the forward strand.
GGGAAAAAATAATATAAACAAAGGTAAGCCCCAGTTGAATAATTATCGAGAATGGAGGCCACTTATAAGCACACATTTTCCCCTAGGCTGCTCTCTAGAGTTAGATTTGGTTTCAAGTTTCAAATTCAAAATAATGGCAACCCTTATAACATATACATTAAAATATCCTTTCTCTCACCAAAATATGTTTCAGTCAATGAAATACTGATAGCCACAGCACAAAATAATCTTTTTAAATGAAATATAGATAGATATAGAGGACATCTACAGACCAGGCCTTGTATATCTGTCCTCTAAGTGAATTCTCCCTGGACAAGAAAATGGTATTTATTCAGAAACTCATAGTGCTTCCTACAAAATAGGCACTTAATAAACATGTGTTCAGTGAACAACTGGTATTAAAAATAACTTATTTTGATCCATTTCTCTCACACACAACAACGCTCCTCTGTATACCTGGAAGATATCTTGAACTTCATGAAAATCTAAATTAGTAGAACAGAAAAATGTAAGTCCAGTGAGTAATTTCTATTGATGCTGTTTTGTGAAGGCAGTATTTCATTTTGAGTTAACTATGGTAGGTTAGTATTTACGCCTTTTTAAAGATTGAATTGTGTTTTGTTTTAAGCCTTATAGAACTCTGTTTATTTATAAAATCACATTCAGTTATAAAATGCCTCTGTGACCTTGATTATACCTGCGTTTGATTATACCTGTTTACAAGGATAGACTCAGTAACTTCAATTCTCCCATTAATTTAGCCAATTTCACCAGCGACTGGTTTCTACATCTAATTTTCTCTGAGAAACACCCTATCAGTCAGAAAAAATAATAACCGAGAAAACCGTAAAATATATCTGATCTGATCAATTATAGAAAAGAAACAAAGCAACACTATATATCTGGCAAAATTTAAAATGTGTTTATATTCATAAACACCATTTTAATGCAAAAGAGGGTAACAGGGGAAAATATGTACTAAAACAGCAGAAATAGAAAACACTAAAGTGCTGTAAAAAGCATTTAGTTAAATCTAAAATGTCTACTACATGAGCTAAAATTAAAATTCAGGAAGCAAAGCAGAATGGCATCAATTTTGATTTCTCAAAGGGAACATATTTCACTACTGGCAATATTTATTTTAAAATCTCATGTCATCCAAATGCCAAGAGGGTAAAAACAAAATAAAAATTTAATTGAATTCATGATAACCAACAGTTTATTGTAATATCCATTTTGATAGCTGCTATGGTTACAAACTCTGGCATCAGAATAATTGCTAGATATTAACTCATCTGAAACATGGCATATTATGGAGAGACTTTATTAAAACATAAAAGGAATAAAAGGGTTTTGAGTAATATGTGCTGTTGCTCATGCTTGGCATGGTACATAATAAAGCTGCCATCACAACTTAACCATTTTGTCAGCATGAAAGTAATTTCAGATCAAATCTAAATACTATTTTACACAATGCCACAATGCCATTCCACTAATAAAAAGGGAGAAAGGAAAATAAAAGAGTCTCCTAGTCACATTCTTTGTGGCAGCCATCTAAAAGCTTTCTTGTAAAAATATCTTATAATTGATTTGTGAATGCCCTTTAATATCAAACTCAGTTTGAAATTTTATAGTCAAATTCCTCTCTTCTTGTTTCACTAAGGGAATAACACTTCTTTTTTTTACCTTTACCACATAGCTAGACTCTCACTTCCCTTACCTATGCCCAGCACTTACTTTTCTTTCTTTTCAATCATAAATAACTTCAGACTTTATAGTACCTTCCATTCCAATCTCTTTACTCCAATGTATATGGCCACACTTACTGCCCCTAATGATCTTTATAAACTCCTCCATGGGAAACTACATTTTAGGATAGAGATAGTCTTGTAAGGATCATTTTGGCAAATATCAGGTAAAAGAAGAAAAATCTTGTAAAAAGCTCACCCAGCTTGGTCCTGGGTCATTTAAAGGGAAAGTTGAACCAAAGAGCAAACAATAAAGCATGATCCTAAAAATTGTTCTATAGTAAATATGTATAATTTCCCAAATTTCAGCTTTTAAATGTATATCTATTTACCTTTCTTTTACTAGCAAGCTGACAAAAAGCTAACTATGTTTAAATAGGTATGACAAATTTTAAAATTCCTATGATAATAGTAATTGTTGTTATTAAACTTCCCATTGTTTTTGAGCTACTATGGAATGAAGGTGACACCCACTTTGTTGTGCATCCTAATACTGAATATTGGAATGTACATTTGCATTATTATTTATAACTTATACAAACTAGTATTTTTTTTTTTTTTTGAAACAGAGTCTCACTTTATCGCCCAGGCTAGAGTGAGTGCCGTGGCGTCAGTCTAGCTCACAGCAACCTCAAACTCCTGGCTCAAGCAATCCTCCTGCCTCAGCCTCCCAAGTAGCTGGGACTACAGGCATGCGCCACCATGCCCGGCTAATTTTTTGTATATATATTAGTTGGCCAATTAATTTCTTTCTATTTATAGTAGAGACGGGGTCTCGCTCTTGCTCAGGCTGGTTTCGAACTCCTGACCTCGAGCAATCCGCCCGCCTCGGCCTCCCAGAGAGCTAGGATTACAGGCGTGAGCCACCGCGCCCGGCCCAAACTAATATTTTTGACCTTTATGTTTTTCTTCCCCTTGACCTCAATACAGGCGGAGTTTTTCTCAACTAGGAAATTACTGACAGTAAATCCAGAGTTTTAAAAAATATTTTCCCTGAAATTAAGCTAGGAGTGAAATAAAGGAGTAAAATTTTGGTATTTGGAGTTTTGAGGTCATCTATATCTTTGAATAATTATTTAAAATAGTTGTATGATGTACTTTAGAAATGTCACTTCGTATCTTACTTAACTTTGTGGTTTTGGGAAAAATAATCCACATAATTCTTGATTGATGAAATAATATAACATAGCATAGTATCTCAATGGTTGCATTTGAGATCTTCACAGTATAAATTGTATCTTGAAAATATAATTTCAGTTTAGACAAAAGTTTCCAGAAAACTTAAAGACATGCAAATTTAATGTAAAGAGAGTCAGAGAAAGAAAATAGAGAAAAGTTGTTAATTTTATATAGTCTTGAAATGTTCTCATTTATTGGCAAGATTATTAGCAGATGTATTGATATTTTAGGGAAAAAAACCCTTAAAAAACAAATTTATTTAATCTTAAATGGTGTCTTAGAATTCTTTTATAGCTTTCATACAATAATTGCTTACATCTTGCCTTCCTCAATCTTATATCCACTCTCTCAGTATTCTTTCTACCAATATTCTATAAATTATTCATCTAGGCTGTCGAATCAATGTGTCATTTTCAGAAGATGAAACGCATATGACAACAAACATTTGCACCTGTCACTTATCCTGGAGCAGGATACTATTTGTTGAACACGAATAATTGCTTATCACTCCATATACGCCATTGTCCTTGCACCACTATATTTGATACAAAAAAGCCTGTTTGCTTCTGTTACAAAATGAATGAGTAGGAACTTGTTTGTAAAAATCTACTGTATTCAAGGCCAGGATCGCTTTGTGGTAGGGGCAAAAGGATAACTTGGATCAGATCTTCCAATCAAATCTAACAGAAAATGAGCCCTCCTATTCTCTGGTTAGATTATGAAAATCATTGGAACTAGAAACAAATAACCACAGGCACTAGTAAATAATAATAATAATAAAAAAAAACAGCCAAGAGAGACATTTGGGTGAGGCGACTATCCAAGGCGTATATATATCTGCAATCCACCAAGAAATAGCCTACACAGAAAATACAAAGGCAAAGGAGCAGAAAGAAAGAAAGAAAGAAAGAAAGAAAGAAAGAAAGAAAGAAAGAAAGAAAGAAAGAAAGAAAGAGAGAGAGAAAATCAGGTTTAAGATCTCCCCTCTCCACTAGCCTGGCATATTTGTCTTTATGGTACCTGAGAATGGTCGCTCCAAACCAAATTTTGGTAGGAGGAGGCGGTTTTGAGAGGGGAGAGTACTTCCCGTGAACCGATGGGGTCCAAGGCCTGCACCACCTTGTTCATGGGCCCACTATAGGTCCTCACTCGCTCATATACCACGTTTTTTTCCGGAGGCTGCTGGGCTTGGTTTGATTGATGGTAGCAGTGGTAATGCTGGGGCTCACACTGCAGCACCTCTGGGGGCTGCTGGGTCCCACAGCTGCTCCTGCTGGTCTCACTCCAATAGCTTGAGCTCATCATCTTCTCAGCCGTCAGCAAGAGACTCCCAAGATGCTTTTCCTAAAGGAACAAACAGAGAAAAACAATAAAAGAAAGGGAAGGCAGGCAGGTAAACCTGTAGAAGCCATTTATCAACCACTTCTGCCCATACTGGTGCCAGAGAGAAATGAGTGTTACCTGAGCAGCAGCAGAGGCAGGTCTGGCAACTGCAGAGGAGACAGCAAAGTATTTGAGTTCAAATGGAAAGGAGCCACCCTGTGAGATTGCTCCAGGAAACGGTACCGACACGCCCCTCAGGGGCGTATTCACCTGACAGGTTTCTGTGCCAGGAGAGGCCCTGCCTTGCACAGAGATAGCTATAAGGCTGCCCAGTAGGTAAAGGAGCCTGGAAAGAGCAGAAATGCAGAATTTCATAGATGAAGCCAGAACTTCCAAGCCCCAGGGCTTGAAAATTTCACAAAGCCATGCTGCCAAAATTTGCTAGAAAAAAGAATCACAAATGTCACATGAAAGTATGTTTTTCGTGGTTCTTAAGCTTAGCAAAGGTAGTTACAAGCATAAGTGTTATCATTCCAGAATCCCAGAACAAAATAAGGGGTATTAATCTAGTAATACACTAATTTTTGCAGATAAATTTACATTCTTTGTCAAACCCCATTGACAATTGCAGTTAAGGGAGAATAGTATGGGATCTCTTTCCAGTACCTCTCTTTAATTTATGGACCTGTTTATTTTGCTCCAGGCCTAGTAAGCTTTTGGATCATACAATGAAGGAGATTTATCTAAATGACTGAATTGCTGTCTGGAAAAGGGTATGGTCAAGAAAACCTAACCATTCCACAAATGCACTATATTTTCGCATTTTTACCTATTGTTTTGCACTTTTTGCAAAGGAATTTATCCTGACCTTATTTGTGCCCCAGGAAACACTGAGTCTGACTGCCTTTTTAATATCTAGTTGTTAAGGGAACTGCAAGTCCTGAGAGGTGCCTTACCTGACATAATGCGATTTAAATGTGTTTGGCACTTATTCCCACTTGAAATTCCAATCATAATGCCTATGTACCCACCAGATTTTGCCTTGCAATATATACTTCAGCACCACTGAACTCCATAATACTCACTGAGGGTGACTTAAGAAGTATCTTCTTGATGTGTATATGGACAATAGGACCTAGCATACCACCAGCATTCTCAAGAATAAGAGAATGTCATCCAGCCGGCTAGCCAGTTTTTTCTGCTGAGTAAACAAAGGGTAATGATTTACTGGTCAATATGTTCAAGGTACTATTCAAGGAGCTTTATATGGATTATTTCATCCTCACAACGACCTTATGGGGGTTTATAGATGAGGAAATGAGGCACAGACATGGAGAGGTTCAGTAACTTCCCAAAGTTATAACTAAGATCTTATCTACATTATACTGCTAGATAATTTTTTTAATTGTTTTGCATCTAGTCATCTAATAACTCTTCCAAATGGAAAAATCAAAAAACACTTCAGAAATGCTAACTTGTAAGTGACTTTAAAAGGAACTTTTTTTTTTTTTTATGGGGGATGTGAGTGCAAACAACTGAAAATCAACCATAAAACAATCTTTAAATTGAGTTGTACATTTACATTTATATTCGTGCACTGTGTGAAGGGCTTTCAAATCTAATCCTTGTTCATTTTAATGCTGTTTCTTAAGAATCAATGAAAAAACAATTAGAAACATGTGACATGTCAAACAGTCTGGTAAAATACTAGATCAATAACTCACTAATATCATTAGCAGTATCATTTTTAATAAACTTTATGTGTGAACAGAGAATGGGTGTCAAGTGGGGTCATCCAGTCAGCTCTGATTGTTAAAATGTTAATTTAAAACAAATACACACACACACACGCACACACACACAGACCTGTGTTCGCACAGAGTGCTGTTAATATCTGCTGCCAGTCAAGAGGTGACCTATTAAATAAAGTAAGAGATTGAGATGAAGAAAAAAATTCCTTCATCTGTAAAAGGGTAACCATACCTGCCCTTCAAATTTCTTGGATATATAGCGTTTTGAGGCAGCCACCTTGATGAAGTTGGGCTACAATTAATGTATAAAACTGATACTTTCACCCAGCCCCTAAATCTCATTCATCACTGGCCCCCATCTCTGGGTATGAAGGACAGAGAGCTTGAAGCTCAAGAATAGTATATAGGAAATGAAATCAGGCACTATCTGGCAGAAAAACCACATCTAACTGTGAAGCAGATGTTGATTACTCTTGTTTACTTCAAAGAAGTGTATGAATCATTATCACCAAAGTTTCTGCTCCTGCTCTGAGAATTCACTTGTGCATTGTATGATCTACATCTCCAATTATTTTATTTCTCCTTTATGAAGATGATGTCAATATTAACTTATTTTTAATTAATAAATATATACATATTTATCCGCTTAACAATAGTACTTGCCCAGGTTTACAACTTGAAAATCCAAGGGATTGACACCCTGTATACTTCAAACTTCATGATTATGCTACCCTTTTCACATTAGTGGGTGGGGCATTAAGAATTTATTCATTATTCTTAGCTCCAGACTTGTTCAGAGATTTCTTAATTACATTTCTAATAGTTCTTTTGTTTCACTAAGTAATATAGATATTTTATGCTTACTATCGAAAAAAACTCATTTACAATGACAGATTTGGGGGACAGAATTGATAACCCCTTAGAAGCTAATTCAGTTCTAATGAATTGAAGAACATCTATAGTTTCTGATTATAAAAATACTGCATTCTTTAAAAAAATCAAATAAGTAAACAAACAAATAAAATTTCAATGGAGAAGACTTATGGGACACTTCAGACACCAATCACAAGCCCCAGGTTGTTTTGTGCCTGTGCTTCCAATGGTCTGGTTATACATGGGAATTCACATGACCCCCTGCCTTGGGTTGATTAATTTGCTAAAATGGCTCATAAAACTCAGAGAAACATGTTTACAGCTTTGTTACAAATGATACTACAAAAGACAAAAGATATTACAAAAGATGAATGAATACCAGATGGAAAAGATGCATAGGGCAAAGCACGCAGGTTCCATGCCCTCTCTAGACGTGCCACTCTCCCTGAACCTCCACTTGTTCAGCTACCTAGAAGCTTTCCAAACCCAGTCGTTATTGGGTTTTGATGTAGGCTTCATTACATAGGCATGATTGATTAAATCATTGGCCATTGGTGATCAACGTAACCTTCACTCCCTTTCCCCTCCCTCCAGGTTGGGGGATAGGACTAAAAGTCCTAACCCTTTAAACCTGCCTAAGTCTTTCCTCTGACCAGCCCCCATTCTGAAGCTATCTAGGAGCTGCTAGCCATCAGTAAACACATTAACATACAAAAAGGACACCTCTTTGTAAATTTCAATGATTTTTGGAAGTTGTATCATAGGAAGGGAAAGGGGGACCAAATCTCTATTTCATAATATCACACCTACCACATAAAAATTCTTAGAATAAAATGTAAAAGTGCTTGTTAATTGTGCTAAACTATTCAGGTATAAGATTTTTAAAATATATTATTTATTATTTACAGATAGTGTGGTCTGATTTTTGTGAAATAGGTTTGAAAACCAAACATGAATGTCCCAGGAGGCTATAGGCCTGGTTTTTAAAAGGCTTAACTACCTGAAACCATTAAGGTAAAACAAATCAGTAATTAATTTATCAAAATTGATGTACAGAACTATCTTAGAATATTAAACAATAAAAGTAATTATAAATTTATCACCAAATACATTTCATCAGCATCAGCAATTTTTATGTGTACAACTAATCTTGTATTCCACCTCTTAGCTTTGGGGGATGATGCTCAAATCTATTTCTAGCCTAGTCATACCACAGAGGCTAATGATATAATGGCAAAAGATAGTTAAAATGAAGTTGTGCAAGTCTTTTTATTAATGCCTTCTCTATGATCAAAGATAAGTATTTACATACTGGAAAGAGTCAACAAGTGTTGGTCAGAAGGAATTGAAGCCCCAAAGTAGATGAGATAATTATATGAAAGCATTTATGCTTTACTAAATGAGTCTAACTCATTTGATCTTGCAGAACTCCATTCCAGCCTTCTGACAGAACTTAAAGTTGAGCTTGTTTAACTGCCATTGAGAAACACATAAACTGGGCAATGTTTCAGAATATAAGATATGAGCAAATCTCTGTCTCGATTTGAAAAAAAAAAAAAAAAAGAGAGAGTGGCAGAGTTTAAAAACTGAGCAAAGGTCCCAGAAAGTCATTTGTAGATACATATCTCTTGATTCCAAAATTTATATGGAAAGATAAAGGAACTAGAATAGCCATACCAACTTTGAAAAGGGAAAAGAAAAAAATTCAATACAAAGATCTAATCTAAAGTTACAATAATAAACACAGTGTGAAATGGGTGAAAACATAGATTAATGGAATCAGAAAAGAGAGCCCAGATATAGACCTACACAGATATGGTCAACTTTTGACAAAGAGGCAAATATAATTTAATGGAGAGAACCAAGTCTTTCCAACAAATGGTCTACAGCAACTACATTTCCATATGTGAAAAAGATGAACCTCAACCTAAACTTCTCATCTTATACAAAAGTTAACTCAAAATGAATTACCAATCTAAATGTAATACATAAAACTATAAAACTCATAGAAGTATACATAGGAACAAATTTCCATAACCTTGGGTTAAGGAGAAACTTCTTAAATATGACACCACAAGCAAAATTTTTAAAAGAAAAAAAAATAGTACATTGGACTTCATTAAGATTAAAATCTTCTGCTCTTTGAAAGTTATTTTTAGGAAAATGAATATACAATCCAAAGACTTGGAGAAATATTTTCAAATTGTATATCTGATAAAGACTTGTTTCCAGAATACATTAAAAAGAAAACAAACCTTAACAATAAGAAAACAAACAACCTAGCTTTGAAAAAATGGACAAGGCAGGATGTGGTGGCTCACACCTGTAATCCTAGCACTTTGAGAGGCTGAGTTAGAAGGACTACTTGAAGCCAGAAGTTCGAAACCACCCTGAGGAAGAGTGAGCCCCTAGCTCCACAAAAAAATAGAAAAATTAGCTGGATGTTGTGGGGAGCGCCTGTAGTCCCAGCTACTTGGAAGGCTGAGGCAGGAGGATTGCTTAAGCCCAGGGATTAGAGGTTACAGTGAGCTATGATCACCCCACTGCATTCTAGCCCAGGCAACTAGTGAGACCTTATATAAAACAACAACAACAACAACAACAAAACAGATGCTCAAAAGATTTTAACAGACAATTCACCAAAGAAGATAAATGGATGGCAAGTAAGCATATGAAAGATGCTCTGCATCAAGTTATTAGGAAAATTAAAATTAAAACCACAATAAGATACCATTAGACACCTATTATGGTAGAAATAAATAGTAATAAAGACCTAACATTACCAAGTGCTTCCAAGGATGAGTAGCAACTGGAACTCTCTACCATTGCTGGTGGAAATGCAAACTCTTGAGTACAGCCACTTTGGAAGACAGTTTGGCAGTTTTATGCTTAACATGTGAACCATCAACCATACTTCCAGGTATTTATCCTAGGTAAATAAAAACATAGGTTCACCAAAAAGCCTGCATTCAAATATTTATTGCAGCCTTATTCATAATCTCCAAAAAATGAAAATGGCTCAGATGCCCTTCCACTTTGATACAGTTATATAATGGAATTGCACTCTGCAGTAACAATGAATGAATCATTTATATATATAACAACATGGATGAATCTTAAGTGAATTTTAGAAAGTAAAAGAATGTGGACTGAAAAGGATACATATTGTATTATTCTATGTATATGGGTTTTATAGAAATGACAAAACCACAGGAACATGGGTTCTGGGGATTAATTCTGAGAAGAAGTTCTGACCATGAAGGCGGGCAGCATCAGGGAATTTTGGGGGGTTTGGAATTGTTCTCTATCCTATTGGTGGTGGTGATTGCAAGAATCCATGCATGAGTTAAAACTCATGAGACAGTACATCAGTAAAAAAGTTAATTTTATGGTATGTCAAATAAAAATAATACAAAACATATTTTAAAAACCCAGATAATCATTAGCACTGTGACTTTGACTTCCACGTAGGCAGGCCAGCCATGTATGGCCCAGGGGAAGCATTCAGTCTTCTTTGTGATTAGATTTTCTTGGAGCATTCTTGAAGAAGAGGATTACCATTAACTGTCAGACTATGAATTACCAAGAGGCTATATTCAATAAAAAATTATACCTATTATTTGGTGTGCAACTCTTACTCTGAGAATACAGAGAAGTTATTTGAAGACCATTTGCTCTGGTTTTCTGTCCTCTCCACACTTTTCTTCAAGTCCCACAAAATGTGTGATTGTGTAGCTATATAAATAGTATGATGTTTGTCAATGTGATATTGTTGGACAAACTAATTACTTGGGAGCAGAGTAACCATGACTACATTTCTACTTTCTTCTCCCTTTTAAAAACAAAATCAAACCATGACAACTGCCATATGCTTCTGTTATAAGTAATTCTTAGGTTAGAAATAACTATAAATATATACATAAATCAGAGGTATAACAGTTCATCCAGAGAATAACCTGCTCACTTTTATGATTTAAACTATAAAAACATAATAATTACTGACTTTTATTTTCAGGAAATGTTAAATAAAGCAGACTAGCTGGGGTTCCAAAATTTTCTATTAATTGATTTTATTAGAACTATTGAAACCCTTCAAAGTTGGTACTCAATGGACATTCCAAATGGGCCAACATTTTACTTTTAAGCATGACAATTGCAACATTAAAATATTCTATCAGCTATGTTTATTTAAAGTTAGAAGTGATTTCCTTAAGAAAGCACAGCACTAGAGGCTAAGATCTAACAAACTTTTTCTCTAAAGCACCAGATAGTAAATAATTTAGGATTTGTAGGGCATAGAATGAAGAGTCTCTTTCTCAACTACTCAATTTTGCCTTCCAGTGCAAAAGCAGTCATAGTTAATGTGCAAATGAATGAGCATGGCTGTGTTCCAGTAAGACTGAATTTACAAAAAATCTGTAGTCCATAGTTTGCCAACCCCTGCTATAGGTGATGACAAGTTTTCATTAGTGCCACTGCTTGGCTTTTTAACTTTTAAGCTTTTTTTTTGAGTCAAGTTATCTTTTTTTCTTATTGGTTTTTTTTAAATGTCAGAATATTAAGGGGGTAAAAGTATTTTGGTTACATAAATTGCTTTTGTACTATTTCAGTTATACTTGTAAGTGTGCCCCATCCCTCAGATAATGTGCATTGTATCCATTAGGTGTGAATTTACCCATCTCCTCCTCCCCCATCCTTCCTGCTTGATTTCCTATGAATGTTATTTCCATATGTGCACACAAGTGTTGACCTATTAGTTTGAATTTAGTGGTGAGTACATGAGGTGTTTGTTTTTCCATTCTTGTGATACTTCACTTAGAAGAATGGTCTCCAGTTCTATCAAGGTTAATAGAAAATATATTAGTTCACCATTTTTTTCTTACGGCTGAGTGGTACTCCATGGTATACATATACTATATTTTATTAATCCACTCATGTATTGATGGGCACTTAGATTGTTTCAACATCTTTGCAACTGAGAATCATGCTGCTATAAACATTTGATTACAGTTGTCTTTTTTACAGAATGTCTTTTTTTTCCTTTGGGTAAATAAATATCCAGTAGTGGGATTGCTGGATCAAAAGATTGTTCTATCTTTAGTTCTTTGAGGTATTTCCATATTACTTTCCACAGAGTCTGCACTAGCTTGCAGTTCCACCAACAGTGTATGAGTGTTCCTATCTCTCCACATCAATGCCAACATTTGCTGTTTTAGGAATTTTTGATAAAATTCATCCTCACTGCAGTTAAGTTGTATTTTATTATAGTTTTGATGTGCATTTCCCTGATCATTAGAGATGTTGAGCATTTTTTCATATACTTGTTGTCCATTAGTCTATCTTCTTTTGAAAAGTATTAGTTCATGTGCTTTGCCCACTTTTTAATAGGGCTATTACATTTTTTTCTTGCTGATTTCCTTGAGTTCTTTATAGATTCTAGTTATCAGCCCTTTATCAAATGTATAGCATGCAAATATTTTCTCTGTTCTGCAAGTTCTCTATACACTCTACTGATTGTTCCTTGGCTCTGCAGAAGTTTTTCAAATTGATCAGGTTCCATTTAATTATTTTTGCAGTTACTGTGATTGCTTTTGAGTTCTTTGTCATAATTCTTTGCTTAGTCCAATATCTATAAAATTTTTCCAACATTTTCTTCTAGAATTCTTATAGGTTCATGCCTTAGGTTAAGCCTGTTATCCATCGTGAGTTGATTTTCATGAGGTGAGGAGATGGGCTGACCACATTTCAGTCTTCTACATGTTTCTATCTAATTCTCCCAGCAATATTGATTGAATAGAGATTCTTGCCCCCATGGTATGTTTTTGTCTCCTTTGTCAAAGATCAGGTGGCAATATGAGGATGGTTTTATATCTGGGTTCTCAATTTTGATCCACTGGTCTATGTCTCTGTTCTTGTGCCAGTAACATGCTGTTTTGGTTACTATAGCCTTATAGTTTTGATGTCAGATAAATTGATGCTTCTCAATTTGCTTAAGCTTGCTTTAGGTGTGTGGGGTCTCTTCTGCTTCCATATGAAGCATAGAATTATTTTTTTCTAGATCTGTGAAATACGATGTTTGTATTTTAAAGGAGATTGCATTGAACCTGTAGATCACTTTGGGTAATATAGACATTTTAACAATGTTGATTCTGCTAATCTCTGTGCATGATGTTTTCCATCTGTTTAGGTCTTCTGCTATTTCCTTTCTCAGTGTCTCATAGTTTTCCCTGTAGAGGTCTTTCACATCCCTAGTTAAATATATTCCTAGGAATTTTATATATTTTTTTGCTATTATGAAAGGTATTGAGTCTTTTATTTGATTCTCAGCTTGATTGTTATTGGTGTATATGAATGCTACTGATTTGTGCACGTTGATTTTGTAACCTGAGACTTTGGTGAATTTATTTATAAATTCCAGAAGTCTCTTGGCAGATTCTTTGGGGTTTTCTAGGTATGAGATCATGTCATCAGCAAAGAGTAATAGTTTAATCTCTTCTGCTCTAATTTACATACTGTTAATTTCCTTTTCTTGTCTCAGTGCTCTGTATAGGACTTCTAGCATAATTTTGAATATAAGTGGTGATAGTGGGCAACCTTGTCTGCATTCAATTCTAAGTGGGAATGCTTTCAATTGTTTACTATTCAATATGATGTTGGCTGTGGGTTTGTCATATATGGGTTTTATCATTTTAAGGTAAGTTCCATCTATCCCTATTTTGTTAAGCTTTGTTATGATAAAAGGGTGCTGAATTTTGTGAAATGCTTTTTCTGTATCTATTGAGAGCATCATATGGTCTTTGTTTTTATTTCCATTTAGGTGGTGAATTACATTTATAGATTCAAGTATGTTGAATGATCCTTGCATTTCTGGGATGAAATCCACTTGGTTGTTATGGATTATTTATTTATTTATTTATTTTGATGAGCAACTTGATTCAGTTTGCTAGGATTTTCTTGAGAATATTTTAATCTATGTTCATAAGGCATATTCATCTGCAGTTTTCTTTTTTTGTCAAATCATATCCTGGCTTTCATATTGAGGTGATCCTGGCTTCATAAAACATGTTGGGGAGGATTCCTTCCATCTCAATGTTATGGAATAATTTCTTCAGGATAGGTACCAGTTCTTCTTTGTAGGTCTGGTAAAATGCAGGCATGAAACCATGTGGCCCAGGACTTTTTTTGTTGGAATATTTTTTATTGCTGCTTCAATTTCTACTTCGATTTCTGTACTTCAATTGGCGTTTTCCAGAATTCTATTTCTTCCTGATCGAGCTTAGGGAAGCTGTGTGTTTCTGAGAATTTGTCAATTTTCCCCATTTTCAAGTTTATGTGCATAGAGATTTTTATGGTATTCATAGATGAAATTATGTATTTCTGTGACATCAGTTGTATTTCAATGGTATCCTTTTTCATTCATGATTGAACTTATTAGATTACTTTATTTTATGCTTCCGGTTTATCTGGTGAGGGGTCTGTCAATTTTGTTTATCATTTCAAAGAAACAACTCTTTGCTTCATTAATATTCTGTATAGTTCTTTTGTTATCAATTTCATTTAGTTCTGCTCCAATCTTGGTTATTTCTTTTTATCTGCTGATTTGGGGGTTAGTTTGCTCATCCTGTTCCTGTTCCTTGAGATGATTTATTAGATTGTTGATTTGTGATCTTTCTGTCTTTTGGATGTAGGCACTTATGGCAATGAATTTTTCTCTGAGGACTGCATTAGCTGTATCCCACAGATTTTGATAACTCATGCCCCTTTATCATTCAGTTCAAAGAATCTTTTGATTTCCATCTTAATTTCCTCCTTGACCCAATTATCATTCAGCAGTGGGTTGTTTAGTTTCCATGACTTTGTGCAGAGATGAATGTTTCTGTCGGAGCCGATTTCTAATTTTATTCCACGGTGATCTGAGAGGATGTATGGTATAATTGTTATTTTTAAAAATTTTTTGCAATATGTTTTGTGGCCTAGTATGTGATTAATGTTAGCAAATGTCTCACTAGCTGATAAGAAGAACATATTAAGTGGTCCACATATATTCAGTGGTTTGGGGGAAGAACTTTCTGTAAATGTCTGTTAGACTCATTTGTTCTAGCATTCTCTTTCAGTGAATTGTTTCTTTGTTTATTTTCTGTTTGGAGAATCTGTCCTGTTCTGTCGGAATGGTGTTGAATTCCCCGGTTATGGTGCTGTTGCATATCATTTTGTTTAAATCAAGTAGGATTTGCATTATGAATCTGGGTGCACTTGTGTTTGATGCATAAATATTTCAAATTGTTATGTCTTGTTGTTGTATTGTTCCGTTTACCATTATATAATGACCACCCTTGTCATTCTTTACTTTTGTTGATTTGAAATCTATGTTATCTGATCTGAGAACTGCCACATCAGCTTTCTTTCAGTTTCCATTTGCATGAAATATTGTTTTCCATCCCTTTACCTTGAGTCTGAATGAGTCCTTATCATTTAGATGTGTTTTCTTGAGACAGAAGATACTTGGCTTGTATATTTTTTATCCATTCAGCCAACCTATGTCTCTTCAGTGGGGAGTTCAAGCCATTTGCATTTATTGGAAGAATTGATAAGTGGGGTGGTTTTCTGTTCATACTGTTGAGTAGAACTTTTTTGCTTTGTTTTATATCTTGAGCCATTGTGATATCTAGACTTTGACCTTTAGCGTTTGGGTGATTTTACCCTTGAGGTTGTTTATTGTGCTGATCTATGTATAATGCAGTTCTGAGTACTTCCTGCAGGGGAGGTCTTGACAAAGTCCCTCAGTGTTTCTGTCTCTCAGAAAGTCTTTATTTCCCCCTTATACACCAAAGTTAGTTTTTCAGGGTACAAAAATTCTAGGCTGGGCATTATTCTGTTTGAAAAGACTGAGAATGGGGCCTCAACCTTTTTTGGCATATAAGGTCTCAGTTGAGAAGTCCTCAGACAGGTTCTCCTTTGTATGTTACCTACTATTTTCACCTTATATTTCTTAGGAGCACCTCTTTCATGTTTATTTAGCACAGTCTGATGACTATGTGTCATGGTATTTGCCTCTTTTCACTGAGTCTCCTAGGAATACTTTGAGTTTCTTCTACCTTGATGTCTAGATTTCTAGCAAGGCCACAGAAATTTTCCTCAATTATTTCCCCAAATAGGTTTTCCAACCCTTGTGTATTTTCTTCTTCACCCTAAGGGATGCCTGTGATCTTATGTTAGGCTTATTTACACAGTTCCATATTTCTTGTAGGCTTTATTCCTTCCTCTTATATCTCTTCTCTATCTTTTTGACTGACTTGTTTAATTCAAAGGTGTTGTCTAGGCCAGGCACAGCAGCTCATGCCTGTAATTCTAGCATTCTGGGAGGCCAAGGTGGGTGGATCAATCAAGGTCAGGAGTTTGAGACCAGCCTGAGCAAGAGTGAGACTCCATCTCTACTAAAAATAGAAAAAAAAATAGCTGGACAACTAAAACCATATAGAAATATTATCTGGGAATGGTAGCACATGCCTGTAGTCCCAGCTGTTTGGGAGGCTGAGGCAGGAGGATTGCTTGAGCTCAGGTGTTTGAGGTTGCTGTGAGCTAGGCTGACACCACGGCACTCTAGCCCAGGCAACAGAGACACCATCTCAAAAAACAAAACAAACACAAAAACAAAACAAAAACAAACAAACAAAACCCAAAAAACCCCAAACAAACAAACAAACAAACAAAAAAACAAAGGTGTTGTCTTCACATTTCGAGGTTCTTTCTTCTGCCTGATGTAACCTATTCTTAAGGCTTTCCACTGTGTTTTGTATTTCCTTGAATGAGTTTTTCATTTCCAGATGTTCTGTTTGATTTATTTTTAATAATTCAATTTGGTTTTTTTAAATCAAAAGTTTAGTTTATTACATCTCAAACAAGAAGCAGTACAATCAGTCAAAGTATGCACGTAAATCATCAACACAGTTTTGTCATCTAATGGTAGCTTGTTTATGTCAGCAGTGAAGAAGCCTGAAAAGTGAGTGGCGATAAAGATGCTTTCTACAGCTTGTAGAGAATTGAAAATTTTTCCTTGCAAGAAGCAGTCGAAAGCCTAGAAGAAGTGGTAGTCATATGGCACAAGGTCTGGTGAATAGGATGGATGACAGAGAGTTTCCAAGTCCAGCCGCTGTAGTTTGAACAGCATTGTTTTGGGAGACATGTAGTCTTGCAAGAGGATTGGTCTGTCTCTATTGACCAATCTTGGTTGCTTAATTGCAAGCATCCTCTTTATTTTATCCAGCTCATTGCAGTAGACATCCATTGTAATTGATTGACCAGGTTTCATGAAGCTGTAGTAGATAATACTAGTGCTGGACCACCAAACAGACACCATTAGCTTTTTTGGATGAATATTCAATTTTGGACTGGGTTTCAGCACTTCATCTTTATCCAGCCATTGTGCTGAATGCTTGTGATTGTCAAAAAGAATCCATTTTTCATCACATGCAACAATATGGTGTAGAAATTTTTTTTTTCAGTTGTGACAGCAAAGAAAGGCAAGCTTTGAGTTGATTTCTCTTGTGAAACTCATTTAGTTTATGTGGAACCTATCTATCCAGCTTCTTTACCTTCCCAATTTGTTTCAAATGGTCCAATATTGTTAGAACAGTGACGTCAAATCTTGCTGTTAATTCATGTGTAGGTTAAGATGGATTTGCTTCCATTACAGCTTTCAGCTCATCATTATCCACCTTGGTCTCAGATCATCCACATGGCTCATTTTCAAGATTAAAATCACCAGAATTAAACTTCTCAAACCATCAACGTACTGTGTGTTCATTAGCCACATCCTTTCCAAACACTTTGTTGATATTTTGAGCTGTCTGTGCTTCACCTTGTCCATGACAGAACTCATATTAAAAAATGACACAAATTTTTGACTTATCCAGGGTTTCACAAAAATTGCTCCAATAAAATTTTTGAAAGATAATCATAAGCCAAAATGTGCATTTGAAAGACTGAGGATGTACCTTCACAAAAAAAATACAAGTGTCAAAGTGACATGTCAGAGATATCAACTGTGAAACTTAGTACTTAATGAAAGCATGTGTTTCCTGCATTCTTTTGTGATTTTTTTGTGTTGGGTTTCTATTTTATCTTGTGTTTCATTGAGATTCTTTATAATCCATGCTTGAAATTCTTCATCTGTCATATCGATATTCTGATTTTGGTTGTTATCTATTGCTAGACAACTGGTGTTCCCTTTTGGAGTGTCCTTTCACTCTGATTCTTCATATTTTCAGGATATATTGCTGATTTCTTCTCATCTGGAGAAGGCATTGCTTCTTACCTCTTTGGATTTTCTTTTGTTTAGAAAATGACATGCTCAGTTTAACCTCTGAGCCAATAGGTGGTTCTTTTGTGTGAAAATCAACCACACTCTGTACGATTGAGCCAGTAAATGCTATAAAGAGTGTGCAAATTTGTCTCCATGGCAGTAGGTGACACTTGCTGGAAGGAACATGCCACAGTGTTCTTTTGGGTCCTGTGACCGGCTCTAGTTCCTTAAGAGAAGCACTTTAATGTTATAGATGCGAGGTGGGTTCCTGGGACTTCTAGGTGAGTCCATACTCTCCTCCATAGCAGAGGTGTGTGGGGGAGTGAGGCTGGCAGGGGTTGGATTCAGGCTATTGGCTGAAGCTCCACAAATATTGGCAAGGGATCTGCTTCAGCAGGGGTCAAAAGTCTGCTCACTACATCTAGGCAAAGCTGCCAGGAAGGGGCTTATGTGGCCCCACTCAACCAGAAAGTCTGCATGTGGAGGTGGGGCTGTCAGAGACCCACAGTTGAGCAGTCTGTAGTGGGCCTTGCTCTTTTCCACAATCCCCTAATCTGTGGTTTCTCCTGCATCTGCTGGCAGGCAGGCCCTCATGCCAGGTGAGCTTCCCTACAACTATGATGCAGGCTGACTGTTTCCCTGCCCATGATCCTTGCCTGAGCTGACAGGCTGGAGTGCAGTTGGATGATCGTAGCTCTTTGTATTGCTGCCCAACCAGGTTCATTTGCCCATTGCCCAGGAGGAAGTCAATGCACTGAGACAGCAGAGTTTGCAACAGAGAAAGAGTTTAATCAGCATAGCACTAAGTGAGGGAGATGGGAGAAATTTCTCAAATCTGCCTCCTTGAGAATTTGGGAGACAGGGTTTTTAAAAACAATTTGACATAGACAATTGGGTCTGCTAATTGGCTGGATTTGGGGAGGAACCATAGGGTTGTAGAAATAGTCTTCTTTGCTGACCAGGTTCTTGGGTGGGGGTTCAAGTCCAGTTGAGTCAATTCCTCAGTATGAGCCACTGGTCTGAATGGGTCAGTCATTCCACTGGAATGTGGGACCTGGAAGATATCTCAGAAACCACCCCTAGGTTTCAAAAAGATGATGTTTCTCTCTATGGAGAAAGCTAAGAATCTTTATGACCACCAGCTATGTTGTTACAGAGTGGCAACTATAGAGAAGCAAAAAGGAGGACAGTGGATAATTATTACCATTATTTTTAGCTAGGCCCTGACCACAGTTCTTGCCTTGTACCCATGTATCAATTTGTAAAGGTGGTTTCAACTGTAACCTTGAAATCCTGGGCTCAAGTGATCCTTCTACCTCAGCCTCCCATATAGCTAGGATTACAGGTGCATGTCACCATGCTTGGCTAATTCTTTTAGTTATTCAATAGAGACAGGGTCTCACTATATTGCTCAGGCTGATCCTGAACTCCTATCCTCAAGCAGTCCTCCTGCCTTGGCCTCCCAAAGTGCTGGGATTACAGGCCTGAACCACCATGCCTTGTGGTTTTAATTGTGGTTTTAATTTGAATTTCCCTAATGATTCTGTGCTGAGCATCTTTCATATGCTTATTTGCCATCCATTTATCTTCTTTGGTGAATGGTCTATTGAAATTTTTTGTTTTTCAAAAGACTGTTTTTATTGTTGAGGGTCAAGACTTTTTGTTTTTGTGCTGCTTCTAGAAGCTTTGTTCTTTAATGGGACATGGGGTGATTTGTTCATCTAGCTGCTTTTGTGTAGCCATACAGTGCATATTTTGAGTGACACAAACTGCACTTTATACAGATGATGTCTTGTTCCCCTCAGTCCTCCATAAAAACAAAAAGGAAGTTACAAAGTGCCTGTTGATTGCATCAGGAAGGTAATCAGTTCTGTGAGCGAAATAAATCATTCTTTTTATAGAATTATTCTATTAAACCATAAAATGATATTATATTTCACAGGACATGTCCTTTACAATACATAATCTTTTAAAAATTTACACTCAGCATACTTATAAATTACTTTAAATCCATTAAAATAATACTAAACTGTAGTCCACACCTTTCCCATAGTAAATACAAATACTTAGTTCAAAAGGTGCAACTTTTATATGACATAAGAGGGCTAATAAATAGGCATTAAGAATGGATGGATAAGCCGGGCGCGGTGGCTCACGCCTGTAATCCTAGCACTCTGGGAGGCTGAGGCGGGCGGATTGCTCGAGGTCAGGAGTTCGAAACCAGCCTGAGCAAGAGCGAGACCCCGTCTCTACTATAAATAGAAAGAAATTAATTGGCCAACTAATATATATATATAAAATTAGCCGGGCATGGTGGCGCATGCCTGTAGTCCCAGCTACTCGGGAGGCTGAGGCAGGAGGATCGCTTGAGCCCAGGAGTTTGAGGTTGCTGTGAGCTAGGCTGACGCCACGGCACTCACTCTAGCCTGTGCAACAAAGCGAGACTCTGTCTCAAAAAAAAAAAAAAAAAAAGAATGGATGGATAGCAAGGTGACAGGCCCATGGATGGAGTTTTTTTGAAAACAGTTTCAACCAATAGACCATCAAGACCTAAGAGATCCATCTCCACAATCATCATTTTGCTATTACCCTTTTAACACCAAATCAAATGAGGGAGTGGTTCCAGAGAAAAGTGGTGAAAAATATTTTATCTAGAAAGACCACTCCCACAAATACCAAGGAACTTTACTACGAAGGCCAGCATGGTGTTGGGGTACAGTGTTGGGGAGTTGTCACCAAAGTATGGGTGGACATAACACACTTTTGTCAATACAGAATGATGCATGCCCCACACCCAGCTCCCCACCAAGAAGGAAAAAGAAAGAGGATGATGAAGAAAGCCATCTGGACTATGTTTCTTTTTAAAAGTAAAACTCTCTTAGCTTTGAACACATCCTGAGAATGTTTTCTTCTCTCTAGTTCACCAAAGTGCTTGTGAAAGGTACACATTCATTAGTTACAGTTAAAAACACACAGCCCACAGGCAGTGAGGTGGGACTACAGAATCTTGCTGGCCCGCATCTTTTCAACACATTTCTGTGACCCTCTCTGTCTTTGTCAGTAAAAGCAACACTACTGTGATGAAACATAGAAGTCTTTACTAACCTTCCAGCAGGGTAAGAGCTATGGCAGGTTTCCAAAGCATGAGAAGGTAAGGGTTCTGGTATTCTAGCCCCTGACCTCAGGTCCTTCTGTCTCTCTCTACAAGGCTCATAGTGGGAGGGCTGTATCTCCCTTGGTGTTTGCAGAAGCCCAGAGTGGCAAAATAATTTAAATGGCAGGAAATACAAAGTACACTGCAAACTAAGCATGTTACCTCCCTGAACCCTGCCTGTATTTGCTGTTAATTTGCTACAATTTGTGATTCAGAATGAAATTACACTTCTCTGTTTCTGTTACATTTTCTAAGATACACACAATTAAAGGGATATGTTGGCTTTAATGGGCAGAATTGACAATCCAGGTTTTGAGGCTGGGAATGTGTGCTGTGACTACAATGCTCTGCATTTGGGAGTATGAACTCCAAATGTGGGGCTGTCTCACTGTTGCCATGCAGAGATTTCCTTTGAGGCATTTGAGAAAGAAAAGAAGCAAAGAAGCAATAGGAAATCACAAAATTGACACATATTAAGATTAAATATCTTAATCCTAAGTGTTGTAGCATCACCTTATGGTGACATAACTTTAACCATGCAGAGAACCAGTTAAGAAGAGATGGAAGTAGATACAGCATTTGGTTCTGAAGGTTTTTAAGAGTATGGCTTCATCTCTTTGTCAGGCCAAGAAGGCCTATTATCGTACGAGAACAGCTTTCTTGCCCTCAAAGGGAGGAGCCCATACTTGCTCACTATTTTTACAACTCTGTGGACCTATCTTCCCCACCCTGATCCCCATTCTGGTAGCTTGTTAAATAACTAGAAATCCACAAATATAGAAACCAAGAAACAAATATTGTTTATTTAATTTTATCCAAATTCAGGTTTCAGGTCCTGGAGAAAAATTATAAAGTCTCTTAACATCCATCACCTAGCTCCTATAAAGTGACCTATATACGTACTTTTTTAAGTGTTAAAAACTTATCTTGCAAAAAAACCTCACAAAGATTTAGAAGGAAAAACATGTGCCAAGATGTGTTCCCCGGGCCATTCCTCTGGGCCAAAGGAAATTATTCAACAAGGATAATCTCTTTTTAAAAATATGGTATTTAACTAACATTCTGGAGCAAGTGGAGAGTAACAGTTAATGCCCAGTAACCCACTACTCTCCCAAGGATACCAACACACACGTTGTGTGGCCTGGCACTGGGCCAAGGAACCAGAAATCCCACTTTGACATACTATGCTGAGGGGTTTTCCTTTAGCAGATTCTTCAAATTTAAGATTATTAAAGGCTTAACATTTATTACTCCTCAGGACAACATGAACAAGGTGGCAGATGTTTGTGGGACATAAGACTTAACATTTACTCATTAACCATCATCATTCTGGAGATTTTACGAGCTTCCTTTCCCTGGCTCAATTCTGAACCTAAACCAGGGAGAAGTAAGACTCCTGCTACCTTTAGCTACCACTCAGAACTATGCTCCATGTCTGACCTCTGGGGCTGGCCAGTAGCCACTGAAGCAGTGGCATGAGGTTCAATGTTGTGTTTACAGGAGAGACTTTGCCTTTAAAAAAACGACTTAATATTTCTATAACTTCAAATTAAAGAAGTATGAAAAGGAAGAATAACCAAAATACAGGTTATAGATGGTAACGGCTCTTTTTCAGAACAGTGCATGTAGTAGCTAGACAAGATGCATTTAGTAACTTTAAAAATAAGCACTTTCACATACTAAAGAAAGGGTATTAGTTTCATTTTTCATATTATAAATGGCAAAACCAGATTTCTAATCCCACAAATTCTAAGACATTTAAATGCTTTATAACTTAGGTGTATGAAGACCACCAGTGGTGAAAATGATGACGAGTGGCTCTCAGCCCCTGTCCAGTGGCCCCTAATCTGTGGGAAGAAATTTCATGGGAAGGAGGGAAGCACAAGGTTAAAAAGTAATATGCCTACTATACATATATACTTACAGTAAACTTCAATAACCAGAATATTAAAAAATGTAGCTTCAAGTAGTCTTTGATTTTTTTAAAAAAATCTATTTAATACTGATGGTCTGAGGAAAAGAAGATAAAAGTTAGATGGGTGATATTAAAAACCTTTTCATTTTTTGCAGCTTTCTGTGACACTCATGCAATGTTGTGTGTGAATGTTTGCAAAGAACTGATTAAATGGTCACATTATTTATCTAAGCCTGTGGTGGGAATCCACCAGTAGATGCATAAGCTCATATGTGGTCTTCAATTTAATTTATACAAGGAGAAAAGCCTGAATGAATTAGGATGAAAACCTCATGTGTAGAGATCACCATGTTTCTGGGAAATTAAAAAAAAAAAAAAAAAAAAAGGAATCTGATCCTAGGACCAGGAAACATAGGAATAGTATGGCTACTGACACTTTAGCCCATGCAATATATTTGTCAGGAACTAAACAGGAGTTAAACCAACAGTGATTATTATGACATCAAACATCATCAAAAAACAAAACATGTACTCTATTCTTCACTGTATAATCAGATGTCTGAGACACATTCTGATGACTTAATGGAAACAATCACTTTTTTACTTTCTCCAGAATATAACATGGAATGTTTTTCAAAAATCTTAAAATAGAGGGCTTGGGTTTTTGTCTATAAATCCTGGGAAAAAATTATATTTCACCCCGCTCCTAAACTATCTCAAAATAAACCCAAAGGCTTTTGCTTTCATGGTTAAGACTTTTTAAATGTATTCTGTTGGAATTGATTTCTAATTTTATTTCATTGTGATCTGAGAAGATATGTGGGTATAATTTCTGTTTTTGTTTTTTATTTTAATTTCTTGAGATCTGTTTTATGGCCTAGGATGTAATAAATTTTAGAGAAACTTCCATGAGCTGACTAGAAGAATATATATTCAGTGTTATTTGGGTGGAATGTTCTGTAGATGTCTGTTAGGCTCATTTGTTCTAGAGTTCTGTTTAAGCTCATTTTCTCTTTGCTTATTTTCTGCTTGAAGGATCTGTCCAGTTCTGTCAGTGGGGTGTTGAAGTCACTGGCTATTAGGAAGTTGCTGTTTATCATTTTGTCTAGATCAAGCAGGATTTGCTTTATGTTTCTGTATGCTACTGTGTTGAGTACATAAATATTTAGAATTGTTAAATCTTCTTGTTGGATTTTCCCACTACCACTATATAGTGACCATCTTTATCTTTCTTTACTTTTGTTGCTTTAAAGTTTATGTTATCTGATATAAGAATGGCTACTCCAGCTTTCTTTGGGTTTCCATTTGCCTGGAAAATTGTTTTATATACCTTCGCCTTGAGTCTGAATGAGTTCTCCTGGGTAAGATGCATTTCCTCTACACAGCAGATACTTGGCTTGTATATATATTTTTTTATCCATTCAGCTAGCCTTCAGTGGGCAATTCAAGCCATTCACATTTATTGAGAGAATTGATATTTGGGGTGCATTTCTGTTCATCCTGTTGGGTGGACTCATATTGTTTGTTTGTTTGTTTGTTTGTTTGTTTATTTATTCAGATAGAGTCTCACTCTGTTGTCCAAGCTAGAGTGCCATGGCATCAGCCTAGCTCACAGCAACCTCAAACTCCTGGGCTCAAGTAATCATTCTGCCTCAGCCTCCTGAGTAGGTGGGACTATAGGCATTCACCACCATGCCTGGCTATTTTTCTATATATTTTTAGTTTTCTAGCTAATTTCTTCCTATTTATTAATAAAGACGGGGTCTCACTCTAGCTCAGGCTGGTGTAGAAATCCTGAGCTGAAATGACTCATCCACCTCAGCCTCCCAGAGTGCTAGGATGACTCATATTGTTTTGTTTTACCTCTTGAGCCATTGTGGAATCAGCGTTCTGGATTTTACAATGGTGGGTGTCTACTGTGCTGGTCAGTGTATAATGCAGGTCTGAATACTTACTGCAGGGCAGGTCTGATCTTTGCAAATTCCATCCATCATTGCTTGCCTGGGAAAGTCTTTATTTCTCCCTCATATAAGAAGCTTAGTTTTGCAGGATAAAGAATTCTAGGTTGGCCATTATTCTGTTTTAGAAGACTGAGAATTGGTCTCGAGTCCCTTCTGGCTTTTAAAGTTTCAGTTAAGAAATATTGAGTCTTTTATTAGATCTGCAATATACAAATATTTCCTCCAGTCTTTGGTTTGTGTATTCATTTTCATAACAATGACTTTAAAAGGACAAATTTTTAACTTTGACATAGTCTAATTTGTTCTTATTTCTTCTTGTATATATTGTGCTCTTGGTTTAATATATGTAATATTTATCTAACACAAAATTGTATTTTATGTTTTCATTTAGTTTGTTGACTTCGTATCTTTTAGTTCTATGTTTAGGTCTATAATCAATGTTGAGTTCATTTTTTCTTAACATTCAAAATTTGTGTCAAGATTCCTTCTTTTTGCACATGGAAGTACAGTTGTTCTACCATTTGTTGAAAATTCTATCCTTTTCTCATTTAATTGCCTTTGCATCATTGCCAAATTTCAATTGACCATGTATGTGTTGGTCTACTTCTAGGTTCTCAGTTCTATTTTATTGATTTATATATTTATCCTCACTCTAATAACACACTGTCTTGATTACTGTAGCTTTATATTAAGTTCTAAAATTAGGTAGTTTGAATTACAGTGAAATTGTTAACTTTAAACATAATGGTTAGAAAAGAAGAATGGCCAAAAGTCAATGAATTAAGACTTCCATCTCTAGATGTTAGGAAAAGAAAAGCATTAAAAACAAAGAAAGGAAAAATAAAAATAAAAAATAAAAAAAAATAGTGAAACAGAAAACAAGGATACAGTTGGGAAGATCAATGCCAAAATTGAACAGTTCAGAAAACGGAAACCACATAAAACAGAGTGAATGAAGAGATGTACTTTATCAGGAGTGGAAAACCTGAAATGAATATATATATTGCAATCATATTAAGATAATTTATATTAAAATAATTATATATTATAAATAACGTTTCACTAAGAAATTTGAAATTTAAGTAAAATAAAAAGCAAATTTCTAATATGTTGAACTTAGCAACTTTATCTGACTCAAAAAGAATTACAAAACACAAATATGTCCACTAAAGAATTTGATTCTGAATTTTTTTTTAAATTCTATGTGCAAAAAAATTACAGGTCAAAATAGCTTTGCTAGCATGTTCTACCAAACATTCAAGGAAGAAATAATTCAAGTAACATACAAATTCTTTTATAAAATAGGAAGTGTATATCTTCTCAGCCACTCATTTTAAGAGGGTAATAGAGCATGATAATGAAATCTGAAAAGAACAATATGACAAAAAAATAAATAATTATAGGCCACATGCATTTTTGAACCTAGATAGAAAATCCTAAATCAAAAATCAGAAATCTAAATTTAATATTCATAACAATATAATGCATTATGACCCAGTATGATTTATCCCAGGAATGCAAGATTTGATTTAACATTTAAAAAGCAAGCAATATAATTCATACATTGATAGACTAAAGCAGGATATGGCAAACCACAGCTCATTGGCCAAATCCAGCCCACTACTTATTTTTACAAAATTTTATTAAAACAGTCATACCCTTTAAAGAAATTTTAATTGACACATAATAATTAAACACATTTATAGGGTACAATGTGGTTTTTCAATATATGTATATATTGTTCAATGATCAAGTCAGAATAATTAGCATATTCATCACCTCAAACAGTTATCATTTCTTTGTGATAAAAATATTTAACATCCTCTCTTCTAGGTATTTTGAAATATACAATACATAATTTTTAATTATAGCCACCCTACCATGCAATAGAACACCAGAACTTATTCCTCTATATAATTGTAACTTTGTATTCCATGACCGATATCTTCCTATTCTCCTCTCCAATTCACCCCCCAACTCCCAGTTTCTGGTAAGCACTATTATATTCTCTACTTCTTTGAGGTAAACCTTTTAAGATTCTAAATATGAGTGAGATCATATGGTATTTGTATTTCTCTGTCTGGCTTATTTCACTGAACACAATGTCCTCCGGATTCATCCACATTGTCACAAATGACAGAATTCCATTTTTTCTTATGGCTGGATAGTATTCCATTCTGTATATATACCATATTTTCTTTATCCATTTATCCAGTGATGAACATTTAGGTTGATTTCATATCTTGGCTAGTGTGAATAATGCTACAATGAATATGGTAGTGCAAGATTGATTTTTGTATATCTGTGAAGAAGATCATTGGTATGTTGATAGGGATTGCATTGAATCTGTAGTTCTTTGTGTAATATCGACATTTTAACAATATTAATTCTTCAATCCCTGAACAAGGAATATATTTATATTTATTTGTGTCATATTTAATTTCTTACATCAATGTTTTATAGTTTTCAGCATAGAGATCTTTCATCTCCTTAGTTGAATTTATTCCTAGATATCTTATGTTTTTGTAGCTAATGCAAATGAGACTTATTTCTTGCTTTCTTTTTCAAATAGTTCACTACCAGTGTATGGAAAATGGTACTAATTTTTATATTTTAATTTTCTATTCTGGAACTTTACTGAATGTATATATTAGTTATAACAGGTTTTTTGGTAAGATCTTTAGAGTTTTCTTTTTTTTTATTAAATTTTACTATTTATTCCTTATTTGTTGAAAAGCCATTTAAAAACTCTGAGTAAATAAAAATAGATGGACATTTTCCTACAACGATTTCATTTAGTTATTTATTATTATTATTTTAGCGTATTATGGGGTTACAAGTGTTAATGTTACTTATGTTGCCCATGCCCCCCTCTCCCCTTGAGTAAGAGCTTCAAGCATGTCCATCCCCCAAACGTTGCACATCTTACTCATTGTGGTTGTATACATCCATCCCCTCCTCCCCCTTACCACCCTCCCGACACCTGATAAATGTTACTCCTATATGTCCACTTAGGTGTTGATCCGTTAATACCAATTTGCTGCTGAGTACATGTGGTGCTGGTTTTTCCATTCTTGAGATACTTCACTTAGTAGAATGGGTTCCAGCTTTATCCAGGAATATACAAGAGGTGCTATATCACCATTGTTTCTTAAAGCTGAGCAGTACTCCATGGTATGCATATACCACATTTTATTAATCCACTCATGAATTAATGGGCACTTGGGTTGTTTCCATAGCTTTTCAATTGTGAATTGTGCTGCTATAAACATTTGAGTGCAGGTGTCTTTTTCATAAAGTGACTTTTTATCTTTTTGGTAGATGCCTAGTAGTTGAATTGCTGTATCAAATGGTAGATCCACTTGTATCGCTTTGAGGTATCTCTATATATAAGATCATATCATCAGTAAACAGAGACAATTTGACCTGCTCTTTTCCAGTTTGGAAGCCATTTATTTCTTTTCCCTTGCCTAATTACTTTGGCTACACTTTCCAGTTCTATGTTGAATAATTTTGGTGAAAATGGGCATCCATGTCTTGTTCCAGGTCTTAGGGGAAAAACATTCAGCTTTTTCCCATTCAGTATGATGTTAACTGTGGAGTTGGCATATGTGTATTACATATGCCTAATTTGTTGAGCGCATTTATCATGAATGAATGTTAAATTTTGTCAAATGCTTTTTCTGCATTTATTAAAATGATCATGTCATTTTAATCATTTTTTATGTTAATGTGATGTATCACATTTTATTTATTTATTTATTTATTTATTTTTATTTCAGCATATTATGGTGGTACAAATGTTAAGGTTACGTATGTTGCCTTCTCCCCCTTCCCCCCCAGAGTCAGAGCTTCAAGCATGTCATCCCCTAGATGGTGCGCAACACACCCATTATGTTTGTATATACCCATCCCCTCCTCCCCCCTCCCACCTGCCCTACACCCGATAAATGTTATTCCTATATGTCCACTTAGGTGTTGATCAGTTAATACCAATTTGCTGGTGAGTACATGTGGTGCTTATTTTTCCATTCTTGGGACACTTCACTTAGTAGAATGGGTTCCATCTCTAGCCAGGAAAATACAAAAGGTGCTATATCACCATTGTTTCTTAAAGCTGAATAGTACTCCATGGTATACATATACCATATTACATCTTTTGCAATTGGTATCACATTTATTGATATATGTATGTTGAATCAATCTCACATCCCTGAGATAAATCCCACTTGATTGTAATGAATTTTCTTTTTAATATGTTGTTCAATGTTGTTTGCTAGTATTTTGTTGGGGATTTTTACATCTATGTTCATCAAGGATATTGGCCTGTAGTTTTCTTTTATTGTTTTGTCCTTGTCTGGTTTTGGTATTTAGATAATGCTGGCCTTGTAGAATGGGTTTGGAAATAGTACTTCCTTTTCAATTTTCTAGAATATTTTAAGAAGAATTTGCATAAGTTCTTAAATTTTTGGTAGAATTTATCAGGAAAGCCATTAGGTCCTAGACTTTTCTTTGGTTGGAGACTATTTATCACTGAGTCAATGTCCTTACTCCTTATTGCTCTGTTCAAGTTTTCTATTTCTCCATAATTCAATCTTGGTAGGTTGTATGTGTCCAGGAATTTAGACACTTTTTCTATGTTATATAATTTTTTGTATAGACTTGCTCATAATAGTCTCTTATGACCCTTTGTATTTCTCTGATATCACTTGTAATGTCTCCTTTTTATCTCTGATTTTATTTGTCTTCTCTTTTTATTCTTTGTCTAGTTAAAGTTTTGTTGACTTTATCTTTCAAAAAACCAACACTTAGTTTCAGTAATATTTTCTATTGTTTTTTTAGTCTCTATTTTATTTATTTATGCTCTGATATTATTTTCTTCCTTCTACTAATTTTTGCTTTAATTTATTCTTATTTCTCTAGTTTTTTGAGGTGCAATGTTAGGTTGCTTATAAGAGATTTTTCTTTTGTGATCTTGTCATGTATTGCTATAAATTTTCCTTAGGACTTCTTTTCGTGTATCCCATAGGTTTTGGTATGTTGTGTTTTCATTTTCATTTGTCTCAAGAAATTTTTAAAATTTCTTTCTTAATTTATTATTTTTTAAAAAATTTCAGCACATTATGAGAGTACAAATGTTTAGGTTATGTATGTTGCCCTTGCCCCCCTCCCCACCCAAGTCAGAGCTTCAAGCATGTCCATCCCTCAGATGGTGTGCATAGCACTCTTTATGTACGTATATACCCATCTCCTCCTTCCCCCTCCCATCTGCCTGATACCCAACAATGTTATTCCTATATGTGCACTTAGGTGTTGATCAGTGAAACCAATTTGCTGGTGAGTACATGTGGTGCTTATTTTTCCATTCTTGGGATACTTCACTTAGTAGAATGGGTTGCAGCTCTATCCAGGATAATACAAGAGGTGCTATATCACCATTGTTTCTTATAGCTGAATAGTACTCCATGGTATACATATACCACATTTTATTGATCCACTCATGTATTCACGGGGACTTGAGTTGTTTCCACAACTTTGAAATTGTGAATTGTGCTGCTTTAAACATTGGAGGGAAGATGCCTTTTTTACAGAGTATCTTTTGTTCTTTTGGGTAGCAATGGGATTGATGGATCAAATGGTAGATCTACTTGTATTGCTTTAAGGTATCTCCATATTGCTTTTCACAGAGGTTGAACTAGTTTGCAGTCCCACCAGCAGTTAGGAGCGTTCCTATCTCTCCACATCCAAGCTAACATTTATTGTTTTGGGACTTTTTGATAAAGGCCATTCTCACTGGAGATAAGTGATATCTCATTGTGGTTTTGATTTGCATTTCCCTAATGATTAGAGATGTTGAGCATTTTTTCTTATGTTTGTTGTCCATTATTCTGTCTTCTTTTGAAAAGTTTCTGTTCAAGTCCTTTGCCCACTTTTTGATAGAGTTCTTTGATTTTTTCTTGCCGATTTTCCTGAGTTTTAAATAGATTCTAGTTATCAGCTTTTTATTGGATGTGTAGCATGCAAAAATCTTCTCCCAGTCTGTAGTTGTCTATTTGCTCTCATGACAGTTTATTTGGTTGTGCAGAAGATTTTTTATTTGATCAGGTCCCATTTATTTATTTTTGTTGTTGCTGTGATTGCCTTTGATGTCTTCTTCATAAATTCTTAGCCTAGGCCAATGTCTAGAAGAGTCTTTCCAATGTTTTCCTCTAGAGTTCTAATATTTTCACAACTTAGCTTTAAGTCTGTTACCCAGAGTGAGTTGATTTTTGTGAGAGGTGACAGGTGTGGATCCTGTTTCAGTCTTCTACCTGTGGCTTTCCAGTTTTCCCAGCACCATTTATTGAATAAGGATATTTTTCCCCAGTGTATGTTTTTGTCTGCTTTTTCAAAGATTAGATGGCTATATGAGGATGTTTTTATTAGTTAATCAAGAGCATTTTGTTTAATTTTTATGTTTGTAACATCCCTGAAATTCCTTCTGTATTGATTTCTAGTTTTATGCTATTGTGTTCAGAAAAGGTACTTGATATAATCTCTATCTTTTTGATTTTCTAAGACATTTTTTGTTGCCTAACATGATCTATACTTGAGAATGTTCACTGTGAAGTTGAGAAAAGTGTGCAGCTGTTGGATAGAATGGTCTGTAAATATCTATTAGGTTGATTTGGTTCAGAGTGTAGTTTATATCTTATATTTCTTTGTAATATTCCATATAGATCATGTGTTCATTGCTGAAAGAATAGTGTTAAAGTCTCTTAGTTTTAGTGTATTGTGGTCTATTTCTCTCTTTTGGTCTAATATTTGCTTTATATAGTTAGATGCTCTGGTGTTGAGTTCATATGTTTTCGTCTGTTTGAATGCTAGTAAAATGCTGTTTTGATGTATATACCTTTGTGATATATTTTGAAATCAGGTAGTGTAATGTTTCTGTTATTGTTCTTCTATGTAAAGACTGCCTTGGATATTTTTGGTCTTTTGTAGTTCCATAAGAATTTAAAAATTCTTTTTTCTATTTCTGTAAAATTGTCATTGGGATCCAGAGGGGGGTGGAGCAAGATGGCGGACGAATAACACCGCCAGACAGAGTGTCTCTGCAGAAAAGACAGATACTAGCAGAAATTAGAGGAAAGAAGCAAGAAGATGAGCATACAGCGGACGAGGGCCAGAAGGAGGGGTACCTGAGACCCCAGGAGACTCCACGGGAGGAGGCTGCAGAGGAGAACTGGAGGCTGAGAACACCGGAGCAGCCCGGAGACCAGCGGCAAGGGTAGGTGGATTTGCTGTTTCCCCTCCCCTGCATTTGGGACTGCTGGTGGGCTCCCCAGCGGGTGGAGAGACCTGCGGACACCAGCCCAGAGACCGCCACCGCCAGCCAGTGGTGAGCCTGTAGCAGACGTGGCACCAGGTTCCCAACTTCTTCTGGGCACCTCCGTGTGCACAGACACGATCCACGTGGCAGGTGCCATATTGCCTCCTCCTCCCCTCCGCCGACCCTACCTGCGGCTGCCCAGAGAGACAATACAGCCACCAGCCAGAGGCACCTCCAGGGAACGGGACCTTCCCTTTTTGGACTCTACAGCTGACTCAGGGGAAGTCAGACTGTGAGCTCCCTACCCGCCCGCCCTCCCAGGTGCTGTTGGCATGGTGTTCCCAGGAGAACAGTGCCGACTCAGAGGCTGAGAGACATAGACCCAGCTTGGGCTCCAAGTGGGTGAATTGGGACCGGAAATCCTCTCCCTGGTGGGGATACAGTTTGAACTCTGAGACCCAGGGGTCGGACCTGCAGACCAGATCCCCTGCACCAAGGGCTAGCATTGCCCGATGCACTGAAGGGTTGTCCGTGAACAGCCTACTGAGGTGTGTGTGCCTCCAGGGGCAGATCGGCGTCCTAGAGGGCAACCCTCCTCTGAGGAGGAGGGCATACGCCCAACCTAGGTGGTGTTCCTGTGCAGGGAACCTCCTCACCAGCATCACAGTCCGGGGAGGCCTGGTGGCTTGTGGTCTGGCCTGCTGGCAGAGGCCCAGGAGTAGCTGTGGAGTTGGGGAGGGTGGAAAGAAGTAAGGCCCACTTCAGACTGGGGGTCTCAGACAGCCCCACCCCCACACACAGACTTCCTGGCTGAGCAGGACCATTCCAGCCCCACCCTGACAGGTTTCCCTGGAAGCAGATAATGGAACTTTGACCCCTGCTAACTGCCTGAGGGCAGGCTTACCCAACCCAGCTCCGCCCACAACAAGAGCTGATAACAGGACACAAAATCAACAACATAGCCTATTCCTCCAAGCAAATGCCACCTACTGACAGGGACGGCATCTTGCACAGCCTTTCCACGGCACCCACTGATTCAATATAAAGGGAGTGGTCCAATTTCACCCACAGACACCACCTGACGCCTCAGAAACTAAACAAGGTGTGTGAATACCCAAACAATAACTTAAGGAAAGAAACAACAACTGATTGACATGGGAAGAAATCAGCGAAAGAACTCAGGAAATATGAAGAAGCAAATGGAAAACACACCCCCAAAGAGGAGCACCAGCCCCCTAGAAATGGACACCAACCAAAATCAGGCAACCAATATGACAGAAGAGGAATTTCGTATGTGGATCATAAGAACACTCACCCAGCTGCAACAACAACTCAATAACCAACACAAAGAAACCACAAAAAGCCTCCAGGATATGGAAAAAGAAATAGACACAATGAAGAAAAGTGTAACTGAACTCCTGGAAATGGACAATCAATTCAAGGAACTATAAAATACAGTGGAAAGTCTCAAGAACAGGGTAGATCAAACAGAAGAAAGAATCTCAGAGCTTGAAGATAACACCCTCCAATTAAATAAATCAGTCACAGAAATAGAGCAGAGAAACAAGAGAAAAGAGCAAAGCCTACAAGAGCTGTGGGATTATGTGAAGAAACCTAATGTGAGGGTAATAGGCTTACCAGAAGGGGAAGAAGACAGCACTCAAGGGTTGGACAAGCTGTTTAAAGATATAATAAAGGAAAATTTCCCAGGCCTTGCTCAAAATCTTGATATACAAATTCAAGAATCTCGAGGACCCCTGGGAGATTCAATGCAAACAGGAAGACGTCACGACATGCAGTCATCAGACTGACCAAAGTATCAAATAAAGAGGCCCTTCTAAGAGCTGCAAGACAAAAGAAGCAAGTAACATACAAGGGAAAGCCAATTCGAATAACATCGGACTTCTCTAATGAGACTTTACAAGCAAGGAGACACTGGGGCCCCATTCTCACTCTTTTGAAACAAAACAATGCCCAGCCTAGAATATTATTCCCTGCAAAACTAATCTTCATATATGAAGGAGAAATAAAAACATTCTCAGCCAAGCAAAGGCTCAGAGAATTCACCAAGACAAGACCAGCCCTACAAGAAGTACTTAAAACACCGTTACGCATGGAACATCAAAATAATAACACACGAATATAAAAACAACCAAAACCCAAAGATATTAAAGGCCAGATATTACAATGGCTCAAGACAGAAATCATAGTAACAACATCCAACTTAACAGAATGATCAGTAATCTACCTTACCTATCAGTTCTCTCAATAAATGTGAATGGCTTAAACTCTCCACGCAAGAGACATAGGCTGCCTGAATGGATAAGAAAATACAGGCCAAGTATATGCTGTCTTCAGGAAACACATGTAACCTGCAAGGATGCATATAGACTAAAAATAAAAGGGTGGAGATCAATATTCAAGCAAATAGAAGCCAAAAGAAGGCTGGTGTGGCAGTGGTAATTTCAGACGATTTAGTTTTTAAACCAACAAAAGTAGTCAAAGACAAAGAGGGTCATTATAGAATGGTGAAGGGCACAGTCCAACAAGAAGAGATAACAATTTCAAATATATATGCACCCAACTTAGGTGCACCCAGATTCATAAAGCAAACCTTACTGGAGCTAAGCTAATGGATTAATAGCAACTCCATAATCGCCAGAGATTTCAACACCCCACTGACGGCACGAGACAGATCCTCCAAACAGAAAATTAATAAAGAAATAATGGACTTAAACAAAACTCTAGAACAATTGGCTCTGACTGACATCTACAGAACATTCTACTCAAAATCCACTGAATATACGTTCTTCTCATCAGCTCACGGGACATTCTCTAAGATTGACCATATCCTAGGACACAAAGAGAATCTCAAGAAATTTAAAAAAATAGAAATCATACCATGTACCCTCTCAGATCACAGTGGAATAAAAGTAGAAATCAACCCTAACAGAAACTCACATTTCTACACAAAAACGTGGAAATTAAACAACCTTCTACTAAATGATTACTTCATAAATGAACAAATCAAGACGGAAATAAAAAAATTCCATGAAGAAAACGACAATAGAGACACAAGTTATCAACTCCTCTGAGACACAGTTAAAGCAGTTCTGAGAGGAAAGTTTATCTCCATAAATGCCTATAACCAAAAGACGAGAAGATCACAAATAGACAATCTAATGAAACGACTCAAATTGCTGGAAAAAGAAGAACAGACCAACCCCAAACCCAGCAGAAGAAGTGAAATCAACAAGATCAAATCAGAACTAAAAGAAATTAAAAACAGTGAAGCTATTCAGGAGAATAATAAAGCAAAAAGTTGGTTCTTGGAAAAAATAAACAAAATTGACACACCATTGGCTAAGCTAACGAAAAGCAGAAAAGAGAAATCTCTGATAAGCTCCATCAGGAACAAAAAAGGAGATATCACAACTGATCCCAAAGAGATACAAGATACAATTTATGAATACTACAAAAATCTTTATGCACACAAACTGTAAAATGTGGAGGAAATGGACAAATTTCTAGAAACACACAGCCTCCCTAGGCTCAACCAGGAAGATATAGATTCCCTGAACAAACCAATCTCAACAGCTGAAATAGAAACAGCAATTAAAAATCTCCCTAAAAAGAAAAGTCCCGGTCCAGATGGCTTCACACCTGAATTTTACCACACTTACAAAGAAGAACTAGTACCTATCTTGCAGAAACTATTCCACAACATCGAGAAGAACGGAAACCTCCCCGACACCTTTTATGAAGCGAATATTACTCTGATACCAAAACCAGGAAAGGATGCAACAAAAAAAGAAAACTACAGACCAATATCCCTAATGAATATAGATGCAAAAATTTTCAACAAAATCTTAGCTAACCGAATCCAGACACTTATCACAAAAATAATCCACCACGACCAAGTGGGCTTCATCCCAGGGATGCAGGAATGGTTCAACATACGTAAATTTATAACTGCAATTCACCACATAAACAGAAGCAAAAACAAAGACCACATGATTCTTTCAATAGATGCAGAAAAAGCTTTTGACAAAATTCAACACCTTTTCATGATATGAACACTTAAGAAAATAGGCATAGAAGGGACATACCTAAAAATGATACAAGCCATATATGACAGACCCATAGCCAACATCATACTGAATGGGGAAAAATTGAAATCATTCCCACTTAGAACTGGAACCAGACAAGGCTGCCCACTATCTCCACTTCTGTTCAACATAGTACTGGAAGTCTTGGCTGCAGCAATCAGACAGGAAAATGGAATCAAAGGTATCCAAATAGGGGCAGAAGAGATCAAACTTTCACTGTTTGCTGATAATATGATATTGTATCTAGAAAACCCCAAGGATTCAACCAAGAAACTCCTGGAACTGATCATTGAATTTAGTAAAGTCTCAGGATACAAAATCAATACACAGAAATCAGAGGCATTCATATACGCCAACAACAATCTAATTGAGAACCAAATCAAAGACTCTATTCCCGTCACAATAGCAACAAAGAAATTAAAGTACCTAGGAATATACTTAACCAAGGATGTAAAAGACCTCTTTAGGGAGAACTATGAAACACTGAGAAAGGAAATAGCAGAGGATGTAAACAGATGGAAATCCATACTATGCTCGTGCATCGGCAGACTCAATATCATCAAAATGTCTATACTACCCAAACTGATCTACAGATTCAATGCAATACCTATTAAATCCCATCAGCATTCTTCACAGATATAGAAAAAATAATTTTATGCTTCATATGGAACGAAAGAAGACCCTGAATATCAAGAGCAATTCTAGGCAACAAAAACAAAATGGGAGGCATTAATATGCCAGATATCAAACTATACTACAAAGCTGTAGCAATTAAATCAATATGGTATTGGCTCAAAAATAGGAATATTGACCAGTGGAACAGATGTGAGAATCCTGATATAAAACCATCCTCATATAGCCATCTAATCTTTGACAAAGCAGACAAAAACATACGCTGGGGAAAAGAATCCCTTTTCAATAAATGGTGTGGGAAAACTGGATAGCCACCTGTAGAAGGCTAAAACAGGACCCACACCTTTCACCTCTCACAAAAACCAACTCACGCTGGATAACAGACTTAAACCTAAGGTATGAAACTGTTAGAACTCTAGAGGAAAAAGTTGGAAACACTCCCCTAGACATCGGCCTGGGCATAGAGTTTATGAAGAAGTCCCCAAAGGCAATCACAGCAGCAACAAAAATAAATAAATGGGATATGATCAAACTACAAAGCTTCTGCACAGCCAAAGAAATAGTCATGAAAGTAAACAGACAACCTACAGAATGGGAGAAAATTTTTGCATCCTATGTATCCGATAAGGGACTGATAACTAGAATATACTTAGAACTCACGAAAATCAGGAAGAAAAAATCAAATAACCCCATTAAAAAGTGGGCAAAGGACTTGAACAGAAACTTTTCTAAAGAAGACAGAAGAATGGCCAACAAACATATGAAAAAATGCTCAACATCTCTAATCATCAGGGAAATGCAAATCAAAACCACAATGAGATATCACTTAACCCCAGTGAGAATGGCCTTTATCAAAAAATCTCCAAACAATAAATGCTGGCGTGGTTGCGGAGAGAGTGGAACACTCCTACACTGCTGGTGGGACTGCAAACTAGTTCAACCTCTGTGGAAAGCAATATGGAGATACCTTAAAGCAATACAAGTGAGTCTACCATTTGATCCAATAATCCCATTGCTGGGCATCTACCCAAATGATCCAATGACACTCTACAAAAAAGACACCTGCACTCGAATGTTTATAGCAGCACAATTCATAATTGCAAGGCTGTGGAAACAGCCCAAGTGCCCATCAATCCAAGAATGGATTAATAAAATGTGGTATATGTATATCATGGAGTACTATTCAGCTCTAAGAAACAATGGTGATATAGCACATCTTATATTTTCCTGGTTAGAGCTGGAACCCATACTACTAAGTGAAGTATCCCAAGAATGGAAAAACAAGCACCAGATATATTCTCCAGCAAAGTAGTATTAACCGAGTAGCACCTAAATGGATACATAGTTACTACAGTAATAGGGTATTGGGCAGGTGAGAGGGGGGAGGGGGGCGGGTATATACATACATAATGAGTGAGATGTGCACCATCTGGGGGATGGTCATGATGGAGACTCAGACTTTTGGGGGGAGGGGGGGAAATAGGCATTTATTGAAACCTTAAAATCTGTACCCCCATAATATGCCGAAATTAAAAATAAAATTTTCATTGGAATTTTGATAGAGACTGCATTGAATCCACAGATTGCTTTGGGTAATATGGATATTTTAACAATAATAATTCTTTGAATCCATGAATGTAGGATATCTTTACATTTATTTGTGTGTTCTGTAATTTCTTTCACTAAAGTTTTATATTTTTTTAGTATGGTGATCTTTCATATCCTTGGCTAAATTTATTCATAAGTATTTTTTGTAGCCATTGTAAATGGGATTTTTGAAAAATTTCTTTTTCAGATAGTTCACTGTTAAGGTATAAAAATGCTGCTAAGTTTTATATGTCGATTTTATATCCTCCATCTATCAGTTTTGTTTGATTGAATCTTTAGAGTTTTCTCTATATAAGATCATGTCACCTAAAAACAAAGACAATTTAGTTTCTTCCTTTCTGAATTGGTTATCTTTTTTTATTTTTTTTCTTTTTCTTGCCTGGTTGCTCTGGCTAAGACTTCCATTACAATATTGAACAGAAGTGGTGAGAGTGTGGATTCTTATCTTGTCCCTAATCTTAGAGGTAGTGCTTTCAACCTTTCCCCATTGAGCCCATAGTTATGGGCTTGTCACACATGGATTCATTGTTGAGGTACATACCTTCTATAACTTATTTGTTGAGAGTTTTTATCATCAAACCCTCTTGAATTTTGTTAAATGCCTTTTCTGAATGTACTGAGATGGTATTATTTTGTCCTCCATTATATTATGTGGTGCATCACATTTGTAATTTTTCCCTATTTCAAGCAATGCTGCAACATACTTGTTAGTTATGGCTACATTTTCAATCTCTGTTATAATATTAAATATCTAACTTAAATGAAATTATATGCATGAAAGCTCTTAAAAACAGTGAATAAAATTGATCTGTGGAATGCTTATAAATAAAGCTATTAAACCTACAAATATTGATTGTGTCCTGTTAAGACTCACAAAAAAGGTTTTGTTCAAAACAACAATATGAAAGAATAAAAGCAAAACTATTAGGTAGGGTAGGACCATTCAAAATAGTATTACTGAGCAGAAAATGACTCAGTTACTAAAAGCAAAACTGCACCATGAGAAATACCAAGTAACGTACAGAGTACTCAAATTGCATGGAAGTAATAAACAGTCTGCAGTTGGCTGATAAACACTAGGGTAAGTAATTATAACAGTATATTATAAATGGTAGAGGAGGAGATAAAAATACTGAGAAAAATCAACATAGCCAAGGAAAATAGATTGACCATGTTTTTGTACTTACATAAGAACAGGTGATATTCATCAAACGGTAGTGTGCTCAGCATTGTCCCAAGGAAAACGTAATGCTAGATACAATCATATTATAAAGATTAGTTCTCTCTTAAAAGCTCCTTTCATAAACAACAACCACTACAACAGGAGGTTGACTTGATGATGTAAACTGATTGTGAACTCCTTGAAGCTAGCAACTGTGTATAATTACATTTCTAGTTCCAAGGGTATGGCTGAAAGTGAGTTCTTAATCTATAAATGTATGGGGATTTACCAAGAGTGCATTGACTCACAGGATATAGATAAATCAGAAGCAGTTTTAAATGGCTACCTCCTATCCTCTCTAGATCCAATGGAGGAAGTAAGGGGAGAATCCATAGATGGGATAAGGGTCATAGTTCTCACCTCTAGATGACATATGAAATATCCTGTGGCAAAGAATAGTGGAGTTGTTTTGATAGCCTGAGAGTTATCAAGGTGATTGAGTCCTTTCATATCCATTTGGGTGAGGAATAGAACCTCCACTAGGGATAGAGTAGCAGCCACACTATGATCTGTTGCCTCAGGGTGACTTGGAGAGACAAACATTGGGACCTCACCTTCACAGGATCACTGGGTGAAGTCATTATTCTTACTGACTTTTAATGACAGTGGCCAGGCAATAAGAGGCTTAGCTGCCAGAGTAAAATTAGCCCACTAAACTTTTATTTTTTATTTTTTATTTTTTTTTTGGCATATTATGGGGGTACAGATTTTAAGGTTTCAATAAATGCCCATTTCCCCCCCTCCCCCCAAAAGTCTGAGTCTCCATCATGACCATCCCCCAGATGGTGCACATCTCACTCATTATGTATGTATATACCCGCCCCCCTCCCCCCTCCCACCTGCCCAATACCCTATTACTGTAGCACCTATGTGTCCACTTAGGTGCTACTCAGTTAATACCAGTTTGCTGGAGAATATATCTGGTGCTTGTTTTTCCATTCTTGGGATACTTCACTTAGTAGTATGGGTTCCAGCTCTAACCAGGAAAATATAAGATGTGCTATATCACCATTGTTTCTTAGAGCTGAATAGTACTCCATGGTATACATATACCACATTTTATTAATATGCCAGATATCAAACTATACTACAAAGCTGTAGTAATTAAAACAATATGGTATTGGCACAAAAACAGGAATATTGACCAGTGGAACAGATGTGAGAATCCTGATATAAAACCATCCTCATATAGCCATCTAATCTTTGACAAAGCAGACAAAAACATACGATGGGGAAAAGAATCCCTCTTCAATAAATGGTGCTGGGAAAACGGGATAGCCACCTGTAGAAGGCTAAAACAGGACCCACACCTTTCACCTCTCACAAAAACCAACTCACGCTGGATAACAGACTTAAACCTAAGATATGAAACTATTAGAACTCTAGAGGAAAAAGTTGGAAACACTCTCCTAGACATCGGCCTGGGCAAAGAGTTTATGAAGAAGTCCCCAAAGGCAATCACAGCAGCAACAAAAATAAATAAATGGGACATGATCAAACTACAAAGCTTCTGCACAGCCAAAGAAATAGTCATGAAAGTAAACAGACAACCTACAGAATGGGAGAAAATTTTTGCATCCTATGCATCCGATAAGGGACTGATAACTAAACTTTTAATTCACATAGCTAGAAATCAAGCAGAAACTTCAATTTTAAACATAGCATTAGTGCTTAAAATTAAACTTGCATATTAAAAACAAGTTGCCTTAGTGAGGTTTATATCTAAGGACTACA
This sequence comes from Microcebus murinus, assembly GCF_040939455.1. Taxonomy (NCBI): domain Eukaryota; kingdom Metazoa; phylum Chordata; class Mammalia; order Primates; family Cheirogaleidae; genus Microcebus; species Microcebus murinus. The sequence goes on from NC_134136.1 coordinate 15,315,441, forward strand.
GCTTCAAGTAATTTATGGAAAATGTTGATAACCAAATAAAGAAAATGACATTATGAAGTAACATTTACTTCAGGAGGCACAGGGCCCACAAAGAAAATGTCTCAGGGTTACCTTAGTAAGACATAGCTCAAGACTGTTAACTGCTTATTTCATAGCAAATCATGGAACAAAGGTGAGACTGGTAGAGATTCAATTTATCTTACTCCACTATTAAGGGAAGTATTTAATTTGTACCTCATGGGACCAATAATTGGAGATATGGCCCAAGAGAAAGGGAAGGAAATTGACATTCTTTCAAGGACTTACTCTGTGTTGAACTAGACATTATTTTAATCAGGAAAATTACATTACCACTTTTTTGAATCTCCATGAATCCTGTTCTAAGATGATCCTGCATGGATTCTTATAATAACCTTAAATTGGTCTCTGTACTTCTGCATTCTAAATTCATTTCTTCTCCACACACATCCTCACTCTTCCCATCCCAACTACCCGTCACACCAGAACCAGATTAATCTTCTTAACACTTTGTCTTTCTTTGGCTAGGCCTTAGCTCCAAATGTTTTAGGATCACACTATACTTCTGTGTAATTAAGTCTGAACTTCTTAGCTTTACTTTCAAGTGCCTTGTACTTTGAAATCAAACTCCATCTTTACTTTTATATGCTCCCTTTAACTCAACAGCCCCCCCAACACACACTGAACCTTCCACCCCATGGCTACTTTATTATGGCTATTGAATGTTATGAAGACATCTCAACACTTATTTATAACACAGGATAAGAAGAAACCCTCCTTGCCAGTACTTTTATCTCAGACTTCTAGCCTCCAGAATTGTGAGAAAATAAATTTCTGTTGTTTAAGCCACTCAATCTGTGGCACTTTGTTATGGCAGCCCTGGCAAACTAATACACTATGTATTCATTTTTTGTTGTGTGAAATAAATTACCACAAACTTAGCACCTTAGAACAACACTAGTTTATTATCTCTAAATTCTATAGGTCATAAGTCTGGCATTGTGTGACTGGGTTCTCTGTTCAAGGTATCATTCTGCTTAGGGTATAACAAATGCTGAAATCCAGATGTTGCCTGGGCTTAGTTCTAGTCTAGAGACTCTGAGGAAAATCCACTTACAAGCTTATTACTGTTGTTGGCAGAATTCAGTTCCTTGAAGTTGTAAGACTGAAATCCTCACTTCCTTGCTGGCCATAGCCAGGGGCTACTCTCAGGCCACCTAGAGGCCACCTGCATTTCTTGCCACATAGCCTCTCCATCTTCAGGCCAGCAATGGTGCATAGGCCCCGTCCCTATGCTTTGAATCTCTCTTTCTCTTTTGTTACCAGCAGGTAAAAAACAAAACAAAACAAAAACTCTCCTTTTTTAAAGGGCTCATCTTATTAGGTCAGCCCCACTCAGATAATCTCCTTATTTTAAGGTCAGCTGATTTGGTACCTTAATATATCTGGAAAACTCCTTCATAACATTACCTAAGTTTTAGTGTCAGAATAACTGAGAGAAGGTGTGTCTATACCAGAGGCCAGAAATCTTAGGGGGCCAGCTTAGAATTCTGTCTAGCACATACTTCTTTTTTTTTTTCTTGTCTTCTTATGATCCATTAAGCACATAATTCTCGTGAGATATTTTTTAAAAATGTAAATCATATATTACTCCCTTGCTTAGAACACTCCAAGAGTTTTCTATTGCACTTGGAATAAAATTGAGCCCTCTACTTGTCACCCCCACTGAACATGGATTTTTCTATTACTGTGTCAACTCCGATGAAATGTCTTGATCTGCATTTGCGGCAACTGTTTGATGTTGAGACTGATACTTTTTTATAATCTTCCACTGTCACACTCTGATCCCCCCTACTAAATCCCATTTTCATCTATGATTTCTATATTAATGACTCCTTATTTTATATCTATAGTTCCAACCTCTCTTCTGATTTCCAGTCTTATATATTCAACTATCAGCTTAGCATGACTCCTTACATGGCTAAGAGGCACCTCACACTAAAAACATTCAAAATAGAGCTCTTATTCCCACACACCTCAATAAGAGAACTTGCACTTGCCCATCACTGTCAATGGTACTATCTCCAATGCAGTTGCTCCAGATACAAACTTCAATCATTCTTTATTCCTCTTTCCTTCATAATCCACATAACAATCCATCATCAAGTCTTGTCAGCAATATCTACAAAATGTATCCTGAATGCATTCACTTCCCTTTATCTCCGCTTCCACCACACTGGTCCAAGACACCATCTTATTTTGTCTAGATTAGTGCAACATTCCTTTAATGGGTTTCCCTGCTTCCATTCTTTGCCCCCCTAAAACCTACTCTCTATAAAATACCCAAAGGAATTTTTAAAATGTAAATGAGATCATTCTCTTTTCACATTAAATTATCCAATGGCTTCCTATTGTACTAACAATAAAATCCAAACTACTTACTATGGTTCCCAAAAGCTTAAATGGTCTGTCTCTTCCCTGCCTACTTCTCTAATGCTTTAGTCACTTTTACCAAACTTGTTCTAATCTCAGGGGTTTTGCATTTGCTGTGTCTTCAGCCTAGATCTTCTCATGCCTGCCTCTTTCTCATCATTTAAGTCTCAGCTCAAATGCCCCCTTGATCCTCATATGTAAAGTGGCCTCCTCAACTCAAGTCCCATTCCCATCCTCAGTCACTGTCTATCACATTATTCTGTTTTATTTCTTTGATATTATTTATGACAATCTGAAACTGTCTCATTTACCTGTTAAATGTCTTTCTCCTCCCACTAAATTTAAAGCTCTATGAGAACAACTTCGACTGTCGGGTGGAGATCAGCACTTGAAACAGTGCAGGGGACAGAGTAGTCACACAATAAATACTTGTTGGATGAACAAACAAATGAATGATGGTATGGATTGAAATGTACTTCCTCACATTCTTGAAACTTGGTGATATGGATTATGTTCTTCTCTAAAGGAAGATAGTTCTTTTTCCCTTATTCTTTCCCCAGTCTCCACCTTAGACCAATGTCAGTTCCCCTCAGTCTTAGCACCTTCCCACCTCCCCACTGAGAACTATTGACATGCCTAATGGTCAGAACTGGCACTTTTATGACATAGGCTTTTTATGGATTTTGGTAAGTGGTTGCATTTAACTCAAATCAATAATGCACTCATTATCAGAACCCTGTATAAGACAAGTCTGGTGGAAGTCCCTTCTCAAACAGAAGTTCCAATGAAGGGACCATTTTATGGTGGTGTTAAATATATATACATATTTTTTTTCAGCCAAAATGTTTTCCCCTATTAAGAAAGAATTGACACCCAAGAAATTCAGGGTTATTATTGAAGAAAGACAATAAGATTATTTTAGCATTAGAACCACAAGTTTCTACTTATTAGAAGCTATTGCAGAAACAGCCTTCTCAAGAGAATCACTAGTAACAATGTTATTTATCATCATTTTGCTTCAAGGAAGGGAACAAAACAGAAAAGCTTTATGTTTGCTTAAAGGTCATAAACACCTTTATGTATTGCCAAACGAGAGCAATACATCTGGGAATTCCACCTGCCCACAAGCATAGGTTTCCATTCAACGAGATCCATTTTAACAACAACCCATCTTAATGACTGGCTAAGCACTAAATTCTAGGTGGCAATTCTAATCATACACTGAATTATAAATTTCTTCTTTGTAGAGGTGCTACAAATGAGTATTTAATGAAAACATATCAACTAGTGTATAATGTTCTGGAATCTTGGGGTTATTATCTCACCTAAAGACTGAATAGAAGCTAATATTATTAGCAAGGAAGAATAATTGGAAAATTCATGACATTGACTATAGTTTGTAGTTCTATTGAAAATAAATTATCTGTTAGTTTAAGACAGTCTAGGATTGGATATTTTTTTGTAGCTTATTCAGGGCAACTAACAGAGAAAAAATATCAAGGCTATATAAGGTTGCAAGTTAACTACCTGCTGATTTTTTATTATTTTGCAGTAAAACTGAATTTTTCTTTTGGTGTAGTTTTATGAATTTTAACACATGTATATATTTGTGTAACTACCACAACAATAAGGATACCAAACTTTTCCTTCTCTCCTAAGAACTTCATTATATTATTTCTTTATAGTCTCACCCTCCTCTGACTCCTAATTCCTGACAACCACAGACTTGTTTTCTACTTCTATAGTTTTATCTTTTCAAGGATATCATATAAATACAATCATACAATATATAGATTGTATTATTTAAATTGTCTTATATATTTAAATTATTATGGGTAAATAATAGTTTTGTGTATTTATGGGGTACTTGTGATGTTTTGATACAGGCATACGATGTAAGTCAGTCAAATCAGGGTAATTGGTGTATCCATCACCTCAGGCATTTATCATTTCTCTGTGTTAGGAACTTTTCAATCCACTCTTTTAGTTATTTCAATGTATATCCTAACTTATTGTTGATTAAAGTCACTTTGTTGTGCTATTAAATGTTGTACATTTTATATAACCATATTTTTGTACCAATTAACTGTCTCCACTTTATTCCTTCTCTCCCTGCTACACATATCAGACTCTGGTAACTATCGTTCTACTGTGTCTCCATGAGATCAATTGTTGTTAATATTTATCTCCAACATATGAGTGAGAACAAGTGAGATTTGTCTTTCTGTGGTTGGTTTATTTCATGTAACATAATATTCCCCAGTCCCATCCATGTTGTTACAAATGGCAGGATTTCATTCTTTTTGTTGTTATACAATATTCCATTGTATATATGTACCATAATTTCTTTATCCATTTATCTATTGAAATTCCAAATTGTGGCTATTGTGAATAGTGTTGCAATAAATGTGGGAGTGCAGATATCTTTTCGATATACTGAATTCCCTTGTTTTGGATATATACCTAGCAGTGGGATCGATGGGTGATTTTGTAATTGTAGTTTTAGTTTTTTGAGGAATCTTCATATAGTTTTCCATAGTAGTTGCACTAATTTACATTCCCACCAAAATTATATGAGTTTCTCTTTATTCACCTTCTCATCAGCATTCATTATTGACTCTCTTTTTTTTATAAAAGTCACTTTAACATGGATGAGATGATATCTCATTCTAGTTTGACTTGCATTTCTCTCATAAGTAATGATTGTTGAGAATTTTTCTATGTATCTGTTGGCCATTTGTATATCTTCTTTTGAGAAATGTCGATTCAGATCCTTTGGCCATTTTATTTGGATCATTTGATTTTTTCATATGGAGTTGTCGGAGGTCCTTATATATTATACTTATTAATCTCTAGTCAGGTGGGTAGTTTGCACATGTTTTCTCCCATTCTGTGGGTGGTATCTTCATTTTGTTGATTGTTTCTTTTGATGTGCAGTAGCTTTTTAGCTTGCTGTGAACCCATTTGTCCAATTTTGGTTTGGTTGCTTGTGCTTTGAGGCTATTATTCAAGAAGTCCTTGCCCAGACCAATGTCCTAAAGTGTTTTCCCAAAATTTTCTTTCAGTAGTTTCATAGTTTTAGTTCTTAGATTCAAGTATCTGGTGTCTCCAGGAAATGCATCTTACCCATAAGGATGCATTCATATTCAAGGTGAAGGGATGGAAAATAAATTTCCATGTAAATGGAAACCAAAAGAAAGCTGGAGTAGTCATTCTTATATCAGATAACATAAACTTTAAAGCAACAAAAGTAAAGAAAGACAAAGATGGTCACTATATAGTGGTGGAAGGAAAATTCCAACAAGAAGACTTAAGAATCCTAAATATTTATGTACTTAACATAGGAACACCCAGATACAGAAAGCAAATCCTGCTTGATCTAAACAGCATGATAAGGCCAGGCGCGGTGGCTCATGCCTGTAATCCTAGCACTCTTGGAGGCCGAGGTGGGTGGATTGCTCGAGGTCAGGAGTTCGAAACCAGCCTGAGCAAGAGTGAGACCCCGTCTCTACTATAAATAGAAAGAAATTAATTGGCCAACTAATATATATAGAAAAAATTAGCCGGACATGGTGGCGCAGGTGTGTAGTCCCAGATACTCGGGAGGCTGAGGCAGGAGGATCGCTTGAGCCCAGGAGTTTGAGGTTGCTGTGAGCTAGGCTGATGCCACGGCACTCACTGTAGCCTGAGCAACAAAGCAAGACTCTGTCTCAAAATAAATAAATAAATAAAATAAACAACATGATAAACAGAAATGCCATAATGACTGGGGATTTCAACATCCTATTTACAGAACTGGATAGATACTCCAAGCAGAAAATTAGCAAAGAAACAATGGACTTAAACAGAACTCTAGAAAAAAAAATGGGCCTAATAAATATCTACAAAACATACCACCCAAACAACACTGAATATATATTCTTTTCATCAGCTCATAGAATGTTCTCTAAAATTGATCATATCCTAGGCCACAAAATAGATCTCAGCAAATTTTAAAAAATAGAAACTATGCCATGTATCTTCTCAGAACACAGTGAAATAAAATTAGAGATAAATTCCAATAGAAATACTCACCTCTATACAAGGTCACAGAAATTAAGTGATCTATTACTGAATGACTATTGGGTCAAGTTTTAAATCCAGTTTGATTTGATTTTTTTTAATGTGCTGAGAGATAACGTTCTAGTTTCATTCTTCTGCATATGGATATGAGTTTTCCCAGAACCATCTATTGAAGAGACTGTCATTTCCCCATTGTATGTTCTTGGCAACTTTGTTGAAGATAAGTTCATTCTAGATGCGTGGATCTATTCTGGGTTCTCTATAGTGTTCTATTAGTATGTGTCTGTTTTTATGCCAATACTATGCTGTTTTCATTACTACATATCTGTAGCATAATTTGAATTCAAGTAATGTGATTCCTCCCATTTTATTCTTTTTTCTTAAGATGGCTTTGACTATTCTGGCTCTTTTGTGGTTCTATACACATTTTAGAATCATTTTTAAGATTCTGTGAATAACTTAAGTGGTATTTTGATGGGGATGGCATTCAATCTGTAGATTCCTTTGGACATTTTAACAATATTGATTCTTTTAATTCAAGAATATAACATATCTTTCTATTTGTGTGTGTTCTCTTCTATTTCCTCCATCAATGTTTTGCACTTTTCATTATAGAGATATTTCATTTAATAGGTTAAGTTTCTTCCTAAGTATTTTATTTTATTTCTAGCTATTGCAAATGTGATTACTGTCTTAATTCTTTTTCAGATGGTTTACTGTTGGCATATAGAAACACTACTGATTTTTGTGTGTTGATTTTGTAATCTGCAACTTTATTGAATTTGTTTATCAGTTCTAAATTTTTTTTTCTTTTTTTGGACTCTTTAGGTTGCTCTAGATATAAGATCATATAATCTGCAAATAAGCACAACTTGCTTTCTTCCCTTAAAATTTGGATGTCCTTTATTTCTTCTCTTATCTGATTGCTCTAATTAGAATTTCCAGTACTATATTAAATAACAGTGGTGAAAGTGGGCATCCTTGTCTTGTTCCAGATCCTATACAAAAGGGTTTCAGTTTTTCCCCATTCACTATGATACTAGCTGTGTGTCTATCATATATGGTTTTTATCATGTTGACATATATTCCTTCTATACCTAGTTTTCTGAAAGTTTTTTTATTTTTTATTTTTTTTTATTTTGGCATATTATGGGGGTACAGATTTTAAGGTTTCAATACATGCCCATTTCCCCCCTCCCCCCAAAAGTCTGAGTCTCCATCATGACCATCCCCCAGATGGTGCACATCTCACTCATTATGTATGTATATACCCGCCCCCCTCCCCCCTCCCACCTCCCCAATACCCTATTACTGAAAGTTTTTAATATGAAAGGATGTTGAATTTTATTAAATGATTTTCTCAGAATCAATGGAAATGATCATGGGGTTTTCATCCTTCCTTCTGTTGCCATGATGTGTTACATTGATTTGCATATCTTGAACCATCGTTGTATCCCTGGGATGAATCCTACTTGATCATGATGAAAAATCTTTTTCATATATTGCTGAATTTTGTTTGCTAGTATTTTGTTGAGGATTTTTGCATCGATGTTCATGAGAGGTATTGGCCTATTCTTTTCTTTGTTTGCTGTGTCTTTGTCTGTTTGTGGTATCAGGGTGATACAAGCCTTATAGAATGAGTTTGGTAGTATTCCTTCCTTGATTTTTTGGAATAGTTTAAGTAGGATTGCTATTAGTTCTTTGAATGTTTTGTTGAATTCAGCAGTGAAGCCATTGGGTCCTGGGTTTTCCTTTGATGGGAGATTTTTTTTTTATTTCAAAATATTATGGGAGTACAATTGTTAAGGTTACATACATTGCCCTTGTCTCCCCTGCCCCCTCGAAGCAGAGCTTCAAACATGTCCATCCTCCAGATGGTCTGCATCACACTCACTATGTATGTATATACCCCTCCCCTCCTACTTCCTCTCCCCTGCCCCACACCCGACAAATCTTTGTTTTTCTTTTTTCTTAAAATTTCGGTTACATTTTATATCTTTGCATCTTCCTAGGAAGAGTTAGAGGTATGTCATTCCCTGCCACAATGTTCACCCCATCCCACAGATGTGGGACTACCCCCCCAAACCCCGAATCCCTGGTGAACACCACCACCCTTTGAGCACCATAGTGTTAATCAGTCAGTACCAATTTGATGGCGAGTATATATGGAGCCCATTATTCTGATCTTGTGTCACCTCACTTTGGATAATGGGCTTAAGCTCAATCCAGGATAATAGAAGCGCTGCTACAATCCAGGATAATAGAAGCGCTGCTAGCTCGCTGTCATTTCTTAGAATTAATATTCCATTGTATAGATATACCAAATTTTAATAATCCACTCATGAATTAAGGGACACTTGGGTTGTTTCCACATCCTTGCTATAGTGAATTGTGCTGCCATAAACATTCGAGTGCAGATGTCTTTATTATAGAATGTCTTTTGCTCTTTGGGGTAGATGCCTAATAGTGCTATTGCTGGATAAAATGGTATTTCTTTTTTAGTTCTTTGAGGTATCTCCAAAATCTTTTCCACAGAGGTTGCACTAATTTTCAGTCCCACCAACAGTGTAAGAGTGTTCATCCTCACCAGCATTTGTTGCTTTGGGATTTTTTGATAGAGGCCATTCTTACTGGAGTTAGGTGATATCTCATTGTGGTTTTGATTTGCATTTCCCTAATGATTAGGGATGTTGAGCATTTTTTATATGTTTGCTGGCCATTATTATGTTTTCTTTTGAAATGGGGTTGTTTGATTTTTTCTTGTTGATTTTTTTTTGAGTTCTAGATAGATTCTTGCTATCAGCCCTTTATCGGATGTGTAGAGAGCAAATATTTTCTCCCATTCTGTAGGCTATTTGATCTAATGATAGTTTCCTTGGCTGCACAAAACCTTTTTAATTTGATGAGGTCTCATTTATTTATTTTTGTAGCTACTGTGACTGCTTTGGGGGTTTTCTTCATAAATTCTTTGCCTAGGCCAATGTCTGAAAGAGTCTTCCCTACATTTTCTTGTAGGATTCTTAAGGTTTCATGTCTTAGGTTTAAGTCTGTTTTCTATCTAGAATTGATTTTTGTAAGAGGTGAGAGGTGGGGCTCCAGTTTCAATTTTCTGCCTGTAGCTATCCAGTTGTCCCAGCACAATTTATTGAAAAGAAATTCTTTCCCCTAATGTATATTTTTGTCTGCTTTTTCAAAGATTAGATGAAAATATGTGGATGGTTTCACCTCTGGATTCTCCATACTTTTCCAAAGGTCTATGTCTCTATTCTTGTACCAATTTAATGCTGTTTTAGTTACTATAGCCTTGCAGTATAGTACAGCTTAAAATCTGGTAGACTGATACCTCCAATTTTGTAGTTTTTGCTTTGGCTATGTAAAGTCTTCTCTGGTTCCATACAGAGCATATAATTATTTTTTTCTAAATCTGTAAAGAATGATGATGGTACTTTGATGGGGGTTGCATTAATTCTGCAGATCACTTTAGGTAGTATGGATATTTTAACAATGTTGATTCTACCAATCCGTGAGTAAGGTGGATTTTTCCATTTGTTTACATCTTCTACAATTTCTTTTCTTAGTGTTTCATAGTTTTTCCTTTATATGTCTGTTACCTCTTTTGTTAAATATATATCTAGATATTTTATTTTCTTTGAGGCTATTGTAAAAGGTATTGCATTTTTTATTTGAATTTCAGCTTGACTGTATTGACGTATAAATATGCCTCTGATTTGTGTGTATTAATTTAACTATAGTTCATCCATGAAATGAAATATATTCAACAATAAGAAAGAAGAACAACTTAGATAAATCTGAAAAACACTACATTAAGTAAAAGAAGCCAGTCTCAAAAGGTTACATATTTGTATATATGCACCCAACACTGGATCACCCAAAAATATAAAGCAAATATTGTCAGAACTAAAAGAGAAAGGCTTCTCTCACTACTCCTTTCTTTAATCTTTTGAAACTTGTTTTGTTGCCTAGTAAATCCTTGAGCATGATCCATGAGCTGAGTAGAGAAACATGTGTTATATAGCTTTTGGATGAAATATTCTACAAACATCAATTATATTCATTTGGTCTATGGTGCTGATGAAGTCCAGTGTTTCCTTGTTGACTTTCTGTCTAGATGACAAAATTCTGTCCAGTGCTGAAAGTGGAGTGTTTAGGTTTCCAATGATTATTGTTATTGGGATGTAACACTCTTTTAGCTGCACTTTAATTTATTTGCATATCAGTTTCATCATTTGACTATTAACTTCTAGCAGAGTGTCTGGACAAGTTGGTCATTCCCTCCCCCTGGAGTTGTGAACCTAGAAAATACCTCAGATATATTCCTTATCACATTATATAGGAGTTTTTTGTTCATATATCTCTCTAACCCAAAGGATGTAAGCTGTTTTTTCAGTGACCAGATTAGCACTTGGCACATACTAGATGCTCAATAAATTCCTGTTGAATTCATGAATGAATTCCATGTAGTAGCAAGTGGGCTGAGATAATGGTGTAGTACGGGTGAAGGCGCCATGAATTTTATAAGCCATGAGAATTACCATCCCAAGGGCAATTGATTCTTCTCCCCATAAATTGCGGATTAGGACAATGGCTACATGTTACATTCACCTAAAGAACTTTTAAAAACTGTTGATACCCAGAAATGAGCCCCAAAGATTCTTATTTAATCGGTTTGGGAAGAGCCCAGATATTTATCTCTCTCATAAAAACAGTTTTATTGAAGTATACTTTACATACCATAAAATTCACTCATTTGAAGTGTACAATTCAGTAGTTTTTAAATAAATTTACAGAATTGTGCAACTGCCACCACAATCTAATTTTAGACAATTTTCACCAGTCCCCTAAACCCTATTGTCTGTTTGCAGTAACTTTCTATTTACACCCCCAGCCCCAGGCAAACACAATCCTACTTTGTCTATAAGTTTTCTTTTCATTGAGGTATAATTCACATGCGATACAGTTCACTTACTTAAAGTGTACAACTAAGTGTTTTTTGGTATATTCATGGAGTTGCACAAGCATCACAAATGTCCAATTTCAGAACATTGTTATCACCCTAAAAAATAACTCTTTGCTTGTTAGTAGTCACTCTCCATTGCCTCCCAATCCCTGACAACCACTAATCTACTTTCTGTATCTATGGATTTGCCTATTCTGAACATTTTGTATCAGTGAAATCTTACAAGCCTTTTCTGTCTGCCTTCTTTCACTTACCATAATGTTTTCAAGGTTCACCACATTGTAGTGTGTATCAATACTTCATTGCTTTTTATGGTTGAATAATATTCCATTGTGTGGATATTATAACATTTTGTTTAGCCATTTATCAATTGATGGGCAATTGGGTTGTTTCCACTTTGGAGCTATCATGACTAATGCTACTATGAACATTTTTGTGTGAACATTTGTGTTTTTATTTTTCTGGGGGTAGAGTCCTAGGGATGAAACTGCTGGGATATATGTTAATTTTGTTTAAATTTTGAGAAACCACAACTACTTTCTGAAATGACTGCACCATTTTACATTCCCATCAGCAATGTATATACGTTCTAATTCCCCAAAATCTTTGCCAATTCTTGACATTTTCTTTTTTTATTATAGCCATTCTAGTGGGTGTGGAGTGGTACTCCTTGTAGTTTTAATTATAATTCTCTAGTGAATAATGATATTGAGCATCTTTTCTCACAGATTTTTTAAGTTCCAGAAATGTGTCTTCTCTGTAACCAGAATTCAAGAATCGCTTATTTAGAAAATGTGATTCCAGGACCTTAGGAAAAGCACTATGGGCCCCTGTGTCTCTTAACTGGCTGGAGTTTTTTTTTTTTTTTTTTTTTTAGATCAGAGCCAAGGATCTTCACATGTGATAATAACTGGATGAGCTGGGGCTAACAGATGCCTCCTCAGACTAAGGACACCAGACTTGTAATGGAAAAAGAGTAACTACTTGATTTGTACTCTTAGAATGTTAGCTTAAAAATGGAGGCACGGATGCATAGGATGCAAAAATTTTCTCCCATTCTGTAGGTTGTCTGTTTACTTTCATGACTATTTCTTTGGCTGTGCAGAAGCTTTGTAGCTTGATCATGTCCCATTTATTTATTTTTGTTGCTGCTGTGATTGCCTTTGGGGACTTATTCATAAACTCTTTGCCCAGGCCGATGTCTAGGAGAGTGTTTCCAACTTTTTCCTCTAGAGTTCTAATAGTTTCATATCTTAGGTTTAAGTCTGTTATCCAGCGTGAGTTGGTTTTTGTGAGAGGTGAAAGGTGTGGGTCCTGTTTTAGCCTTCTACAGGTGGCTATCCAGTTTTCCCAGCACCATTTATTGAAGAGAGATTCTTTTCCCCAGCGTATGTTTTTGTCTGCTTTGTCAAAGATTAGATGGCTATATGAGGATGGTTTTATATCAGGATTCTCACATCTGTTCCACTGGTCAATATTCCTGTTTTTGTGCCAATACCATATTGTTTTAATTACTACAGCTTTGTAGTATAGTTTGATATCTGGCATATTAATGCCTCCCATTTCGTTTTTCTTGCCTAGAATTGCTCTTGATATTCGGGGTCTTCTTTGGTTCCATACGAAGCATAAAATTATTTTTTTCTATATCTGTGAAGAATGCTGATGGGATTTTAATAGGTATTGCATTGAATCTGTAGATCAGTTTGGGTAGTATAGACATTTTGATGATATTGAGTCTGCCGATCCACGAGCATGGTATGGATTTCCATCTGTTTACATCCTCTGCTATTTCCTTCCTCAGTGTTTCATAGTTCTCCCTGTAGAGGTCTTTTACCTCTTTGGTTAAATATATTCCTAGGTACTTTAATTTCTTTGTTGCTATTGTGAAGGGAATTGAGTCTTTGATTTGGTTCTCAATTAGATTGTTGTTGGCGTGGTTGCGGAGAGAGAGGAACACTCCTACACTGCTGGTGGGACTGCAAACTAGTTCAACCTCTGTGGAAAGCAATATGGAGATACCTTAAAGCGATACAAGTGAATCTACCATTTGATCCAGCAATCCCATTGCTGGGCATCTACCCAAATGATCCAGTGACACTCTACAAAAAAGACACCTGCACTCGAATGTTTATAGCAGCACAATTCATAATTGCAAGGCTGTGGAAACAGCCCAAGTGCCCATCAATCCAAGAATGGATTAATAAAATGTGGTATATGTATACCATGGAGTACTATTCAGCTCTAAGAAACAATGGTGATATAGCACATCTTATATTTTCCTGGTTAGAGCTGGAACCCATACTACTAAGTGAAGTATCCCAAGAATGGAAAAACAAGCACCAGATATATTCTCCAGAAAACTGGTATTAACTGACTAGCACCTAAGTGGACACATAGGTACTACAGTAATAGGGTATTGGGCAGGTGGGAGGGGGGAGGGGGGTGGGTATATACATACATAATGAGTGAGATGTGCACCATCTGGGGGATGGTCATGATGGAGACTCAGACTTTTGGGGGGAGGGGGGAAATGGGCATTTATTGAAACCTTAAAATCTGTACCCCCATAATATGCCAAAATAAAAAAAAAAAAATGGAGGCACGGACTTACTTTGAGAAAAATTAGGTGAAAGGTAGTGATAACTTCTGTTCTAGTCCTGGGAAACTGTGATAAATCTCTAGAGCACAGTGACTCGTAACTCATTCAAGGTGTGGATGAAATGAAAGAGCAACATCTATGTTCTAAAAGTTGACTGGAAACAGAAAGCATGAGGTGCTTTTGCTTTGTGTTACTGTAACAGTGCAGATGATGGGTAGGGGAGAGATGAGGAAGTCCTCTTGCTCAGTTTAGTGTCATGACTGTTGAAATAAAATCTTGGCTATCTATGTAAATGAAGCATCAGGAACAGTGTAAAAGCATCAGTAATAAGAAGAGGTGATTTCATGGAAGTATCATGGAAGCTTCAAGTGGCCAACAAGTCAAGGTAGGAGTGGCAGACACAGTGATGGGAACCACCTGTAGAAGTGGGAACCTATGATTTGTGAGTATATGTAAAACACCTCAGAGTCTTCCTTAAACCAGAAAGAAGACATTTTCAGGACTAGATTTTTAGTGAGTTAGTCAAAGATTATTTTGTTACAAATTCACCCAATTTTATTTGCATGCTGATACTGCTAAAACTAATTATGGTTATGCTATCATATTGCAATTCATTCAGGCAAGACAAATAATCTGGCTTCTAGCCTGCCAATAAATAAACCCAATTTTCCTTCTTTGCCCTTCCCTTCTTCTCCTGAACATACTGAGGTCAATTTAAATTTGTCTTTCACTTATGGTGTTTATTTTCCTCATGCCTATTAAGTAACTCCCAAGTATAAACACTACTCCAGACCACATTCCTCTCCAAATCCTGGCTTTGACTAAGACTAGTTCCAGTTTTGACTGACCTTTTCTGTACCATTACTCAACAGTGTCTTTTGTTATGATTTTTAAAGAATATCTTGATAACATACTTTAGCCATAATATTAATTAAATTGGCTTTAGTGTGCTACCCTGGGAATCTAGTCACCATTTATGCCATTATTCTTATGGGGAATTCACTACTAATTCTAAAAATTGACTTTTAAGAGATGATTTAGAGCAATATTGTTCTAGGTTGAGATTTTCCAACATGGGAAATATAAGAGTCGACAATAAAGATAAATCAGGTGAAAATCATGCTGATGACTATACAT
The DNA here is from genome assembly GCF_040939455.1 of Microcebus murinus. Taxonomy (NCBI): domain Eukaryota; kingdom Metazoa; phylum Chordata; class Mammalia; order Primates; family Cheirogaleidae; genus Microcebus; species Microcebus murinus. The sequence continues at coordinate 15,330,668 of NC_134136.1, forward strand.
ATGTCCAAGAAAATCAGAAATGACACAATGAAATACATAGGACAAAATTTCAGGTAAATATTTTTCCTTCTTTAGTTGATTTTACTCCATCAGGATAAATATCTACCTAAGTTGGTCTATGAAATATTTGAAGTGAGTAGGTATATTATTGTATAGATTTGGGTAGATTTAATCATTTTCATTCTTTTTTCTTGTTCTATTTACAAAAAAAAAAATCATGAGATGATGTAAGTTGAAGCAAGTTTGAACTCTTGTTCCTTGTATCCTGTCTTAGGTTTGGTTGTGATTCATTTTCTGAAATCTTTCTTGAATCTTATTTTCTAACCAAAGGCATGCACACCACTTTCAAAGAACCTTACTTTTTACCCATTAGGAGACTGAGAACTTGGGACTATCAGAGATGGAGGCAATGTTAAATAATATAATTTAATAAATAGTATGGAAGGGATAGTTCATAATGAAATTATTTAACAGAGGAGGAAAGAGGCCCCAAGTGATTTCTTCATTGTCATACAGCAGAGCCATTGCTAAGAACTGTGACACCTTGACCTTAATTAAGGTTTTCTTGCTCAATACATTGTCTCTGTACATGCATATTTGCAAGAGATACTTCTCTCTAGATTATGCACCTCCAGGCCTGTGTTGAGAACTTCAGAACACTCTCCGAAGTCTGAGAAGATTTAAAAGTATGAATGAGTTTCATCATGGGTGGTTTCAAATGCATTTCCAGGAATATTCCCCAATGTACAAAATGTTAGATATAACACAACCCTGGTAAAGATTTAAGGATTCATTATAGAGACACGGTCATGATTAAGAAAGGTATTAGAAAAAAACTACAAAGTATTAACATTTTCTAATACAAACCATAATGTACACACCTGGAACGTTATGTATAAATTTAGTCACTCTATCTCAAGGAAAACAATAGAAGTGTCAAGGAAAAGTTACAGGAAAAATAAATAAAATTATCTAAGGAATAGATACTTCCATATAAAAACTTTCTAGTCTAGGAAAATTAAAATATTTGTATTTGGTAGAGACAAAACCACAAATATTTATTAAATCTTTTAAGTTTAAAATTTAGGTGAACATAGCCTATTTGTACTAGAAGCTTGAAAGATGAAGCTTTAGGACTCTTTTAGCAGATAATTAATGCATTGAATGAATTAGTTGGGGGTCCCATGTTCCCTGTTTTTGTTTCAATCCCCTTAGGAGCCTTTGCACATACACCAAGGACTTACAAAGTAGGCTGCTTTAAAGGACCACCATAGTAATAAAAAGAGTAATAAGAGGTAGGAAAATATAATTTGGAGGGTCAGGGAGAGTAATGTACAATCCTTGCTCATCACACCCAACTCTCTCCCCAGGTTAGTACAATATGTGATATGTGAGTATGAACTTTATGGTGAGAAACATGCACAGTGTGGCTGAAATAATTAGATTTATTGGTGACAAAGATACTGTCCTTGATCAAACTCTACCTGGGCCTTTTCTTGACAAGGCCTCAACTTTGGCCTATAATGACTGGAATAAAACACTAATTTAGCTTCTGACAGCTCAAGGTCACATCCCTAAGGTGGCTTTAGCCCCACCTAAAGTGCTTGCCTGAGAAAACTCAAGGCTGCTGAAAAATTTACTCTTTGTTCCAGTCAACACCTGAGGATAAGGCCCCTGCTTCCAGTCTCTGTGAGAGGATAGAATTCTGACTTCAATAACTGCAAGGTAAGATCCGGCATGGTGGCTCATGCCTATAATCCTAGCACTCTGGGAGGCAGAGGCAGGAGGATAGCTTGAGCTCAGAGGTTTGAGACCAGTCTGATCAAGAGCGAGACCCTGTGTTTACAAAATATAGAAAAGGGCTCGCATGTGCTTGTAGTCCCAGGTACTCGGGAGGCTGAGGCAGTAGGATCACTTGAGCCCAGGAGTTTGAGGTTGCAGTGAACTACAGTAATGGCACTGTACTCTACCTGGGGCAACAGAGTGAGACTCTGCCTCAAAAACAAAGATAATAATAATAATAATAATAATAATTACAAGCTAGCAGACCTAACTGGCCTAATTACATTTACACTGATTAACTCTTTGTAAATTTTCACTTTTTTTACTCTACTGAGCCCCTACTCATACCTCCTGCCTATTCCTTCAGTCTGTCTTTATATATATATACACATATATATGTGTATATATATATATATATATATTTATATACACACATATATATATTAATTTCAGAACATTACGGGGATACAAATATTTTGGTTACATGAATTGTACACCTCTGCCCAATGGAAGTTGAGTTCAGTTCACACTGTACACTTTTTCCCTTTTGCAATAGTTATTACTGACTAAAATCTTTCCTTACCACTTTAGTGTCCAAAATTATCTTTGACATTATACAGATGTTATGGTGCTCAGATTTTATCTTCTATCTTATTTAAAATGTGAGTTTCACATTGTCACAGAACGAATTGAAGAGGTAATTTATATTAAGTACCTGACGTCAGATGCTTTTGATAAATCCATCACATTTTCAACACAGTTACAAACCTTTTATTCTAGAAAATTTAGCAGATGTGTGTGCTGTGTGCCCATCTCTTCCCTTCTGTGCTTATGGTAAGAACAGTAAAGCTTATACAACTCTTCTTTCTCTTCTACTTTCTTGATTCTTTTGGTGATAATACAGTGAGAGGCTACTTTGTTGGCCTGGGGTATATTCTGTCTGTTAAGTCCGCTTAAATCTCCAGAGTGGGGAGGGAGTATCAAAGAGGAAAGAAAGCAAGGCTTTCTTGTCAGAGCTGGCTTTAAGTTCTACAGATTTTGGGAAGAGCAGTAGAGGGATTTATTGACCAGGTCAGCTAACCAGAGTAGGAAAATAGTCAGGGCTGGGACCAGAATCCCTGTCCAAAAATACATAGTGCATTTCGCAGATGTGTAGTCAGTGAGGCATATCTCAGGAGTTGGAAGGGAGGAAACAGAGACTAAGGGTAGCAAGCCACCACCAGACATACAGGAAGGCAAATAGCTTTAACCTACTCCCTCTCCCCATTGATACTATTTTTAGCGGAGAGGAAAAAGAGATAATTATAATGCTGGAGTAAAAGCTCTTCCAGGTATCTTACATGCCCATGCCTTCACTGGTAAAAAGTATCAATTGCTATCTTTTGCCCCTAATTTTTAAAACAACACACACTTATTTCAGAAAACTGGGAGAACATAAGAAAGAAAAAAGATAACATAAGTCACCCATAATTTCACTACTTGAAGACAGATACCATTCCAGTCTCTTTTTTGTGCATATGTATAGAGATTTAAGAACAAATGGTAACATCTGAACATACTATCTTGTTACTTGTTTTTTCAACTAGCAATATTTTATAAATATTCCAATGCTAATAAATATTACCCTTCAAGAAGATTTTAATAGCCATGTCATATAGCTGTACCATACTTTAATCAACATACTTTAATATATTCCAAAACATTTGGTTTATCATAAACATCACTTTGATAAATATTTTGTAAAGAATTCTGTGTATTTTACAATTATGCATTAGCATAAATTAATTGAAATAAGCCAAACATAATATGTAGTATTATTTTAATATTATTATTTTTATTTGCTTTTTGGAACTGTACAAAATTGTACATCTGCCATCAGTTTTTAAATGTGCCTGCCTCACTGTAACTTCACCAAAGAAAACGAACATGTAGACTTTGTTTTTTGAGGAGAACATAAGATTAATTGATCTGTACACTACTCTGTCAGATGTAATTACCACTAATAATAGTTCCCATTTGTTCAATGTGTTTCATATAAAGTATATCTTTTCCCAAAATGTTTTTCATCATCTTAAAGAAGGGAAAACAGATTAATAAACTACTAATATGCACGAACGTGTAGAGAATAACATATATAGTAATCTATGCTAATCACATGAGTTAACTGTAAGAAATGGCCTAAGATGAAAGTTGAGTTTCAGAGTTACTGCAGGAAAAGCTTCCTGCAGATGTCATAGTCATTATTATTATCATCTTTACTTAAGTAGCCATCAGGCACATGGTATTGAATTAAGCACTTCATATATTTTACTTACTGTATAATGAAATAAATGACTACCTATTAATTTTTCTCCATAATAACAGTTGCTGTTTTTAGGTACCTCTTAAAGGATTCAATTCTAAAGACAGTATTTATCCAGCCTTCCCCTTATTCCTAGTGCCTTATCTCTAACATGGTTTTATTGTTAATAGCTGCTAAAAATCAATGCAAAGGCAATTATTTTGAAAGAGGTCAAAGGGCTATTTGATTAGATTAATTTCAGCACTAAAACACAAATTAGAGGTACAAATGTAATCAAATATGTGCTTGGTCAGAAAGCACTTGAAAGAAATCTATTCTAAAAAAATAAATAATAAAATTCAATCTCACAGATGGGTGAAAGATATTTTATTTTTAATTAGTGTTTCTGTTTGGTTTGAAAAAGGAAGCTGACTGAAGGCTATTTTGGAATGATCTTGTTTATTACTGTGGCATGGATTGAGTAGAATGGCTGCCCACATGGATATTGAAAATTGAAGACTGAGAAATTATCTTTGACTCAGATACTATTAAAGTAAACATCAAAGGTTATTTAATTTCTTCTATATATCTAGACATTTCCCTAAATTTTTAACTAAGAGACAATGTGTCTCTGATGTTGCAAATAGTTCCTGGAGCATAGCTCACTAAATTTCAAGAAATTGGCATATTCTTTTACTACTCAAAAGATTAACTAACACATACCTTGCATGCAAAATAGCAAATAAATCTTTCAGTAAGTAGCTGGAACACTAATTTTCAGGATGAATTCCTAAATGTAAGAACTCATGTTGCCCTACCAAATACTTCATTTGAAATTTATTTTCAATCATTATGTCTATCACATTAAGGGAAATTTCCAGACAAAACTGTATTAATTAGATGATGGTGTGCCACACCCAGGCATGTTCTCATCCAGCTTTTCTAGGTTACTGCAAACAGACACATGTCAGACATTTATCTCACATAGATATAGCATAATCATGTATTTTATGAAAGATCATGCCAAGTCTCTCTCTTTTTAAAGATTATCAAATATCAGGGCTCAGCAAAGAAGTTTTGTAAAAGTAGAGCCTTAAATGAGAGGAGACAAAGTTGAGTTTGTATTTAAGTAGTACAGTCAGTTCTCAAATATTCATATTCATGAAAGAAAAAATGGTACAGATTATAAAAAATAAAATATAAAGCTTCTTTCCATCAGGGTGAATAACTTGGGATAAGACAATTTTAAGAAACTGGTGAGGATGGTATTCAGCCAATTGGATGTGGGACATTTCATCTAAGATGAAAAGATGATGGGGTCCCCAGAAGTCAGGGAAGAATTAGGGATGAGTTTGTGTGTGTGTGTGTGTGGGGGGGTGTGTGTGTGTGTGTATGTGTGTGTGTGTTAGAAGGGTCAATACACCATGGTTTGGGTTTTCACTGGTAGTTTGAGGCCAAATGGAATAGAACTGTCTGCTATCTATTACATCTTTGGGACCACTTTCTCACTACATATTTCCTCATGCTCTTAGCATTAATTTTTATGGTACATTTATGAATATCACCACCTTCTTGTTTGATTGGAACATTTTTGTAGATTAATTAAGTAAAAGATAAGTAAAATCATCTGCAGATACAGGACATTATTTGCCTCTTTAGAACTTGGACAGATCTTCTCTGGTTCCATACAAAGTGTAGAGTTATTTTTTCTAGATCTGTAAAGAATGATGATGGTACTTTGATATGGATTGCATTAATTCTGTAGATCACTTTAGGAAGTATGGACATTTTAACAATATTGATTCTACCAATCCATGAGCAAGGTATATTTTTCCATTTGTTTACATCTTCTATAATTTCTTTTCTTAGTGTTTCGTAGTTCTCCCTGTATATGTCTCTCACATCTTTCCTTAAATATATTCCTAGATATTTAATTTTCTTTGAGGCTATTGTAAAAGGTATTGTATTTTTTATTTGAGTTTTGGCTTGACTGTTATCAGCATATATGAGTGCCTCTCATTTGTGTATATTGATTTTGTAACCTGAGACTTTACTTAATTCATTTATCAATTCTGGGAGTCTCTTGGATGAATCCTTGGGGTTTTCGAGATATAATATCATATCATTGGCAAAGAGCTAGAGTTTGATCTCATCTGCCCCCATTTGGATGCCCTTAATACCTCTCTCTTGTCTAATTGCTGTAGCAGGGACTTCGAGCACTATGCTAAATAGAAGTGGAGATAGTGGGCAACCTTGTCTTGTTCTGGTTCAAAGTAAGAATGGTTTCAATTTTTCCACATTCAGTATGATATTGGCCGTGGGTTTGTCATAAATAGACTTGATAATTTTAAGGTATGAGACATCTATGCCTATTTTGTTAAGAGTTTTTATCATAAAGGTGTGTGGAATTTGTCAAATATTTGTTCTGCATGTATTGAGAGAATCATATGGTCTTTGTCCTTGCTTTGGAGGTATCAGTCTATCACACTTCAAGCTGTACTACAAGGCTATAATAATTAAAACAGTATTGGATTGGCACAGAAACAGAGACTCAGATCTTTGGAACAGAACTTAGAATCCAGAGATGAAACCATCTACATGTGGTAATCTAATCTTTGACAAAGCAGACAAAAATATACATTGGAGGAAAGAATCTCTTTTCAATAAATGGTGTTGGGAAAACTGGATAGCTACATGAAGAAGAATGAAACTGGATCCCCACCTCTCACAAAAATCCATTCAAGATGGATGGCAGACTTAAACCTAAAGCATGAAACCCTAAGAATTCTAGATGTTGGGAAGACCCATTCAGACATTGGTCTAGGCAAAGAATTTTCCAAGAAGACCCCCAAAGCAGTCATCATAGCAACAAAAATAAATAAATAAATGGGATCTGATCAAATTAAAAAGCTTTTGCACAGCCAAGAAAACTATCATTAAAGTGAATAGACAGCCTACAGAATGGGAGAAAATATTTGCTCTCTACACATCTAATAAAAAGCTAATAACAAAAATCTATCTAGAACTTAAAAGACTCAACAAGAAAAAATCAAACAAGCCCATCAATAAATGAGCAATGGAAATGAACAAAAACTTTCCAAAGAAGACGAATAATGGCCAAAAAACATATAAAAAAATGCTCAACATCTCTAATCATTAGAGAAATGCAAATCGAAACCACAATGATATATCACCTAACCCCAGTGAGATTGGCCTTTATCAAAAAATCCCAAAACAAATGCTGACGAGGATGAACACTCTTACACTATTTGTGGGACTGCAAATTAGTGCAACCTCTGTGGAAAAGAATTTGAAATACCTCAAACAGCTAAAAAAGAAATACCATTCGATTCAGCAATAGCACTATTAGGCATCTACCCAAAAGAGCAAAAGACATTCTATAATAAAGACATCTGTACTCAAATGTTTATGGCAACACAATTCACTGTTGCAAGGATGTGGAAACCCAAGTGCCCATCAATTCATGAGTCAATTATTAAAATTTGGCATATATATACAATGGAATATTACTCAATTACAAGAAACGACAGTGATCTAGCACTTCTTATATTTTTCTAAATTGAGCTTGAGCCCATTATCCAAAATGAGGTAAGACAAGATCGGACAAGAATAGTCTCCACTTGTATTCACCATCAAATTGGTACTGACTGATTAACACTATGGAGCTTACATGGTAGTAATATTCTCCAGGGATTAGAGGGTTTGTGGGGGTAAACTCACAACTAAAGGACATGGTGAACATTGTAGAGGGGAAGGGAATGCCTCCAACTCTTGCTAGGGAGAGGCAAAGGCATAAAATGTAACCAAAGTGTTTGTACTCTCATAATACCCTGAAATAAAAAATAAATAAAGAAAAAAAAAGAAGTAAAAAATTTGGAGAGCAGGATGATAGGGAGGAGAGATACTAATGTTACTATTATGGAATTTGCATGCCTAAGAAGTAACTTCTGTTTTCCCCTCAATTCCTGTAAATTTTACTTACATTGCCCCAAACCCATCATTTTGATTCTGAAATGTCTAATCAATTATTTTTACTCTTAATTCATTAATTACTCTTAATTCTATGCTCTTGCTAGTTTCTATTCATAATCAACTGTAAGATCTTTATCTTTATTGTGTCTCACCTTGTTTCCTTCCTTGCTTTTGAGACTTCTTGTGTTATTAATATTTTATTAGATTTACTTCATACAGTTTTGGTAGCTCACTTTTCACTTTGGGGACTTTCCCCCGCTCCAACACTTTTGTCTCCTATAAACATAGTAGATTTTGATTTACAATTGCTTACAGAATCTAATTTGTTTAATGTGTTTATGTGATTAGATGACATTAGCTTTATGCTATTTTGATTGTAAATAAAAGTGAGAAATAATGACAGTAAGTATAAATACAAAAAAAAAAAAAACCCGCTCTTATCTTGAGAACATTTTCATTTAGAATTCATTTTGTTCAGGTAATTGCCAATGACATATTTATTTGTCTTTCCCAGTGAGAAACAAGACAGTACAGAAAGGAAACTGTTGGGGGAGGAGTCAATATCAAAAATTAAACCATATTATTGAAGTGAAGAAAGAAGGGAAGCTCAAGATAGGGGAGGTGATAGGAAGATAATCCTGAGTCCTCTTTTGTAGATGCAAATATCCAACTCAGAGAAATTGAAAGAATTTGCTGATTGGGTTGCTGAACCACTGTCAGTAATTTTGAACAAATCATGAAAGTATAAGATGCCAAGAGACTCGGGAGTTGGATTTTGGAAGTTATACATAGGTAAGATTTAACCTTGATGATTGAAAATTCAAGAATATCATATTGTGAATGATTTGTACATACTTAGAAGAGATCTTGGAGGCAGAAAAGGTCTGGGGGGAACAAGTCATACTAAATGAGTCTTATTTCCTTTCTTGATGAGGTAACTATATAAGGAGAAAAGGAAATGCCCCAGATATTATATCTGTTATTCTCAAAAAGTCATTTGACAAAACATCTTATAATGTCCTAGTCAATAAGAAAAGAAAATGAGAGCTGAATATTAGAGTTAGGTGAATTAAACAACAGAACAGTGTTGATTTATGTTACTCTGGAAAGAGTGACTGAATGTTGTCCTATAGAGCTCTGTTCATAACCTTATTCTCTTTAACATTTTTATTATTATTTGGATTAATATGCAGCAGGCAAGATTACCATATATGTAAAAGAAAGCTGGGAAGGGCAGTCAACATTTTGAATAACAAACTCAAGATTGTAAAAAATGTTGAATGTTTATTTAGAAAAAAAATAGGATTTTATGAACCTGCTAGAAATATGGCGAGACCTATTTGTAAGAGCAGACTTAAAAGCATATAGAGTAGGCACCACCATCAACAAAATAAGATTTTATATCTGGGTTCTCTGTTCTGTTCCACTGGTCAATGTCCCTGTACTTGTGCTAGTTGAAAGCTATTTTAATTACTATAGCCTTGTAGTATAGTTTGAAGTCTGGTAAATAGATACCTCCCAGTTAGTTTTTATTGTCTAGGATTACTTTTGCAATACAGGGTCTTCTCTGGTTCTATACGAAGCATAAAATTATTTTTTCTGTATCTGTGAAAAATGATGATGATATTTTAATAGGGATTGCATTGACTCTGTAGATCACTTTGGGTGTATAGACATTTTCACAATGTTGATTCTGCCAACCTACGAGCATGGTATGGTCTTCCACCTGTTTACGTCTGCTATTTCCTTCCTCAGAGTTTCATAGCTCTCCCTGTAGAGGTCTTTTACCTCCTTAGTTAAATATATTCCTAGGTACTTTATTTTCTTTGTTGTTATTGTGAAGGGAATCGAGAATTCGATTTGGTTCTCAGTTTGACTGTTATTGGCATATATGAATGCCTCTGATTTGTGTGTATTGATTTTGTATCCTGAGACTTTACTGAAATCATTTATCAATTTAAGGAATCTCTTGGTTCAACCCTTGGGGTTTTCTAGATATAATATCATATCATCAGCAAAGAGTGAGAATTTGATCTCTTCTGCCCTCATTTGGATGCCTTTAATTCCGCTCTCTTGTCTGATTGCTATAGCAAGGACTTCCAGCACTATGTTGAATAGAAGTGGAGATACTAGGCAACCTTGCCTGGTTCCAGTTCTAAGTGGGAATGCTTTCAATTTTTCCCCATTCAGTATGATGTTGGCTGTGGGTTTTTCATATATGGCTTGTATCATTTTTAGGTAAGCCCTGTCTATGCCAATTTGGTTAAGCATTCTTATCATAAAAGAGTGTTGAATTTTGTCAAATGCTTTTTCTGCATCTATTGAGAGGATAATATGGTCTTTGTCTTTGCTTCTTTTTATGTAGTGAATTACAATTATAGATTTGCATAAGTTGAACCATCCCTGCATCTCTGGGATGAAGCCCACTTGGTTGCGATGGATTATTTTCTTGATAAGCACCTTGATTCAGTTAGCTAGGATTTTGTTGAGAATTTTTGCGTATATATTCATAAAGGATATTGGTCCGTAGTTTTCTTTTTTTGTAGCATCTTTCCCTGGTTTTGGTATCAGGGTTATGTTGGCTTCATAAAATGTGGACCTTGATCAGTGTAACAGAACAGAAAATCCAGATATAAAACCAGCCTCATATAGCCATCAAATCTTTGACAAAGCAGACAAAAACATACACTGAGGAAAAGAATCCCTTTTCAATAAATGGTGCTGGGAAAACTGGATAGCCACATGTAGAAGACTGAAACAGGACCCACACCTTTCACCTCTCACAAAAATCAACTCATGCTGGGTAACAGACTTAAACCTAAGTTGTAAAACTATTAGAATTCTAGAAGAAAATGTTGGAAACACTCTTACAGACATGGGCCTAGGCAAAGAATTTATGAAGAAGTTCCCAAAGGCAATCACAGCAGCAAAAAAAAATAAATAAATGAGACATGATCAAAGTAAAAAGCTTCTGCACAGCCAAAGAAACTGTCATGGAGCTAACAGACAACCTACAGAATGGGAGAAAATTTCACAAGCTACACATCTGATAAAGGGCTGATAACTAGAATCTATTTAGAACCTAGGAAAATCAGCAAGGAAAAATCAAACAACCGTATCAAAAAGTGGGCAAAGGACATGAATAGAAACTTTCCAAAAGAAGACAGAATAATGGCCAACATACATACGAAAAAATGCTCAACATCTCTAATCATCAGGGAAATGCAAATCAAAAGCACAATGAGATATCACTTATCTCAAGTGAGAATGGCCCTTATTAACAAGTGCCAAAACAATAAATATTGACATGGAAGTGGAGAGATAGAGCACTCCTACATTGCTGGTGGGACTGCAAACTATTTCAACCTCTCTGGAAAGCAATATGAAGATACCTTAAAGCAATACAAGTGGATCTATCATTTGATCCAGCAATCCCATTACTGAGCATCTACCCAAAAGAGCAAAAGTCACTTTATAAAACAGACACCTGCACTCAAATGTTTATAGCAGCACAATTCACAGTTGCAAAGATGTGGAAACAACCAAAGTACCCATCAATATATGAGTGGATTAATGAAATCTAGTACATGTATACCATGGAGTACTATTCAGCTATAAGAAACAACGGTGATATAGCATCTCTTATATTTTAGATAGAGCTGGAACCCATTCTACTAAGTGAAGTATCTCAAGGATGGAAAAATAAGCATCACATGTACTCACCAGCAAATTGGTTTCACTGATCAACACCTAAGTGGACATATAGGAATAACATTTATTGGACATTGGGCAGTTGGGAGGGGGGAGAAGGGGGTGGGTATATACATACATAATGAGTGCTATGCGCACCATCTGGGGGATGGACACGCTTGAATCGCTGACCCGAGGAGGGAGGGAGGCACGGGCAATATACCTAATGTTAACATTTGTACCCCTATAATATGCTGAAAGAAAAAAAAGAAAAGAGAATAAAACGAAAAAAATGGCATTAAAATTATAAGAAATGTGATAGGTACACATATGAAGTTCTGTGTTTAGTTTTGAAAATCAGAGATATGAGAGAGAAATTTGACAGCAGTTCATAAGAAAAAAGAAGATCTAGAAATTTTATTGATGACAAGTAATCTTTGAGCACACTAATACAACAAAATGAAACAAAAAATATATATAATGCAATCTTAGGTGACACTAGTAAGAACCTGGTAAGAACCAGATCTGTAAAATTGGGGTAAGAAAAATAGTACCTTCCTCATAGATTGTTGCATGGATTAAATGATTAAATCCATGTAAAACACTTAGCACTGCATTAAGTGTAAGAATTCAATGCATTAATTATTATTATTAAAAATAAATATGATATTCTTAATTTACTTGTGCCAAATCACATCTGGAAGAATATGTCCATGTGAGGGATACTGAGAAGGGTAGAAATATTAGAACCAATATGAGAACTAGAGAAAACTTGAGGTGGGGAAGATGAGATGACGGTAGTCTTCCAAAATATTGAGGGCTAGTAAAAAAGAATTCGATTTACTCTTCATGACTCCATGTATTACCAATAAGAGAAATAGGTGAAAGTTAAAAGGAGACTCATTTTAGCTAGGGACAAACTATCTAATAATCAGAGCTATTCACACTTGAAATGGATTACTCAGGAGGTGGTGAGTTTCTTATTACTTGAGGTGTTTAGGCTGAGGTTGGGTGATCACCAGGTAGGAAACACTATAGAAGTATTCTTGCATGGGGTGCATTTATGCATTCATCCACTTGTTAAGATCATCATGAGATAAATAGTTAATGAGAACCTACTATGAGTCAACATTTTGATAACTGTAGTTTAACTGTAGTTGGACATAAATCTAAGGTTCTTTCCACGTCAATGTGTGATTTTGAAGGAACAGGTACATACAGTCCCTAACTCAGGATTTTTCGACTTTACAATGGTGTGAAAGTGATAGACATTTAGTAGAAACTGTACTTAAAATTTTGAATTTTATCTTTTCCTGGCTTAATGAGATGAAATAGAATAATCTTTTGTGATGCTGGGCGGTGACATCTAGCCTCAGCTCCCAGTCAGCCACACAATCGTGAGGGTAAACAACAGATACTTTACATTGCACTGTGTTGCCAGATGATTTTGCCCAACTGCAGGCTAATGTAAGTGTTCTGAGCACATTTAAGGTGAGATAATCTATGATGTTGGGTAGGTTAGGTGTATTAAATACGTTTTTGAATTATGATACTTTCAACTTACAATGGGTTTATCAGGATATAATCGTATCATAAATCAAGGAGTATCTGTAACTTAAGTTTTCACAAGGGATCACTAAGCTTCATGTAGGGGCTATTTTTCTTAGAACTTACCTTCACTCCCCACTCTTAACAGCCCCAACATCGCTTACTGCAAAAGTAAATACCAGCTATACCATTACATATTCTGTCGGAGATACCAATGCCTCGTGAATCACATCAAGTTGGAGGCTTTACCATTTGAGCAGTGGCACTATTTTTTCCAGCTCAGCTGCAAAGCCAGAGGGACTGTCCATAATTTCCAATTCAGCCTTTGTTGCTGGTGTGTGATGCTTCATGTTGAAATGACATTTTCTTTTCAATGTAAACATTTTTAGATATGCTGTGAAAAGATTTTAGTGTAGCAAATGTATCAGAATAGCTGTGTCTAGCTTGCTCAGTGAAATCTTGTTTTGAAATAAACAAATAAACAAAGAAATTTATTCCCTGTAAAAGGGGAGCTAGCTAGGAAATCATGTAAACAGTATTCACACCCTGTGTTCCAGATGAGTTGCTCTCCCCGCTGCTGTCAGCAACATTTGCTGCCAAATCCACTAACTGCTTTAGCCTTACCTTGAATGGATAAACAATATAATCTTCCATGGCACATCTCACCAGCCTCTGCTAGTCAAGAAAAGCATGCCTGTTTCATAATTATGTCACAAAAGCATCTTGCTGTACTAGAATAGCAAAGTACTTGAATTAACACATGCACTTGTCCAAGACTACCTAGCCAACAAAACAAAATAAAATAGAACCCCAAACGCACTAGAGAAAAGCAAGGCACTAGGTGATCAGTAAGAATAGTGTTAACACAGCTACAGAATGCCTTAGTACCAACAGCATAGCACAGAGGTGAGAAGATTGTGACAAAAATAATTGGAGGAATGTAAGCATAAGAAACAACTGGGCAACCTTTATTCCCAAAGAAAAGAGAGAATTGAAAATAAAATATTAGTGCATATTATTTTATAAAGAATAATAAATTTTAAAATAAATTTAAGAAAATTAAGATGAGTCTAAAACATTAAAATAATATGAAAGATTGTGATCAGTTCATATCCTTCCTTCCCACCCCACCTTCAGATCATATTCTATACAGCACACACATAGGTAGTAAAATAATGGCAATTGTCATTCTTCTCAACTTGCTTGGAGCAAGTTATTCTTTGCCCTGGTTGAGTGACAATTTGCAAGTCTATTCTAATATAGTTTTTAAAATCAGATCTACATTCATATCCATTCAGCGACATCTGTAATTTCACCATTTATAGAAGAGGCAGCAGTGTGAAAAGGTTATCAATTTAGAAAAATTCAAATAAGTCAACAAAGCAGAACTTTCCAATATAAAACCAAACAGGTGTGTATGCTTACATAACGTGTGTGGTGCACACCACCCGGGGATTGGACACATCGGGGGAGGGAGGGAGGGCAGGGGCAATATTTGTAACCCTAACAATATTTGTACCTCCATAATATGATGAAATAAAAGGAAAAAATAAAAATAGTTGTTTCATTTAAAAAATAAATTAAAAAAAATAAAACCAAACAGGATGGCTTATTCTGTCCTTTGTATAAAGTTCTGAATGATGCCATCATTCTGTTTCATGGAGAGTATTAGAACGATATAATGGAGGTGTCTTTGGTGAAGAGTGGAATGACTAGCACAACTTTGCCTCTTTGAGTGAATGGTAAACAAACAGAAGGGAGTGTAATGAGTCACAGCTACACAGAGCTTCATGGCCAACAGAGATGAGAAAGGTTAATGGTTAAAGGTCATAAAATCACATGACATGAAGATCAGCACTGTGTATTTTTCACCCCCAGAAACTGTAGGATTAGCTGATGAGTTTTAAAAGGTTGGTGGATGAGATTTTTTAAATGGGTCTTGATTTAAAATATCAAAGAAAATGGAAATACTCACTTAAAAATAGGTAAAATACCTGGAAAAATAATTCACAAAAATACAAATAGCTGGTAAATATCTGAAAAACAATTCATCCTCACTTGAGGTCTGGGGTGAAAATTGAAACAAAAATGGGATATTGTTTTTACCTATCAAATTAATAAAAATGAAAAAGAATGATGACTCCTGCTATTGGTGAGGGTGTTGGTAAATGGACACTCTAATATACTGCTAGTGTATACATTTTCTGGAGAGCAAGCTGAAGATGAATACACCAATATGCTAACTGTGGCTGCTCTAAGTGGTGGAATTATAAATGACTATTCTTTTCTTATTTATATTTTCTATAGCCCCTAAATGTTTTCTAGTGAGCATATTTTATAATTCAACAAAGACAATATTTAAAAAAACGTTTTAAAAGGTGAATTCTATAAAAAAGAAATATCTTCAAAATCTAAGACTACATTACAGTCTGTCTTCCTACGTTTCCTGTACTCAAAATTTGGGGCATTTATCTTATAGTGCCCAGTATTGTTTTATATACTAAGTCTTATTTACCTAACAATTAATAGATTGCAAACTTCTTGAGAGTAGCAATGTTATCTCTGTATCCTTGGACCAATGTTGATATCCTTAGACCAGTGTTCATATCCTTGGAACAATGTCCAGTCTGAAAGGACATTTAATTCATGTTAATTGTATTTTCAAAAAGCAAATTTATCTTATTTCTCCCCAAACCAATTCCCCACCACTACCTACTCCTGGACCTGCCAATATAGTCAGTGCCACTACCATGAGCTTAGCCACTCAGTCTTAAAATGTTGGAGTCCCACTTAATCTTTTCTTTCCCTTACCTCCAATGTCTAATCACCAAGCCCTTTAGATTCTTTGTAGTTTTTCATTATTCTTTTCATTCCCACAGTAACCATCTTATTCAGAGCATCAGAACTTCACTTGAAGACAGTACTGCAACTGCTTCCTAACTGGTCTTTCTACCTATAAGTATATCCTTGTTCCCACACCAATCTTCCTAAAGCAACATTTTACATGCTACCCCTACTCAAAATACCTTCAAGAAATTCCCTTGATATAAGGGATAAAGTAAAAACTCTCCAGTCAGGCATTTATACTCATCTATTATTAGAATCTGGTTCCAACCTATATTCCTTTATTTCCCTCTCTTACCTAATAATAATAATAACAACAATAAAAAGAGTACTTTTTTAGTGCTTACTATGGGTCACATACAGATATAAATGTGTGTACACACACACACACACACACACACACACACGTATTTTTTAATTCCCCCAATAATCCTGTGAGGCAAAAAGGTAGGGTATCATTATTATCCTATTTTAATGGCAAGGAAGCTCAAGATCACACAATGATAAAATGGTAGAACTTTTCACTCTTATCAGATGTTTCTATTACCTGGACATAGTACCTGCCCTTTTGTCTTGGAATCTTTGCTTATAACATATCTTCCATCCAAAATGGCCAACTCTTCACTTTAATAAAATTATGTCAGTCTTTTGGGACCAACGTTAAGCTTTCTGTGACCATTCCAGCACAGACTACTTCTTTCTTCTTCATAGGCCTTTTTCATTCACAGTCCCATTGCACTTGTCCTTATCATCATTTGGCACTCATTGTAGACTATCCTATGTTGTTATTTATTTATATATCTATATTTTTATTCATTCTGTCACCCTACCTAGATTGGAAGCTCCTTGAGGGCCAGAACCACAGTAAATACTTTTATTTACCCAGCAACTAGCACAGTTCCTGAGAATAGTAGATCCTTAATAAATATTTATTGATAATCATCATTAATATATTTATTCATCAAATACTTACTAAACATCAAGTAGGAATAGGAAATAAAGATATAAAGATAATTAGAATGTTGTTTCCTTTACCCCAGTGTCTAAAAGTCTGGAGAGAGAAAGAAAGCTTGTAAATGAAAGAATATAAGTTGCAAATGATGAAGTTAGTGCTATCTGTATAAGGTGTTATAGTAGTACAGGAGAGGAAGTGGTAATTTTTGACTAGGGAGACCTGGGAAGGTTTCTTTTTTCATTTAATTGTCACATTTGAGTCAAGTCTTGAAACAGAAGTTCATCAGGTACACAAGAGGTTTCCAGTTGGGAGAAATAGCATATACATAGGCGCTAGGGCAAAAATAAATTGCACATTTTTGAATTGCAAATAGTTGAACATGGCTAGAATGCAAGATGTGGAGAGGGAGATGCAGAGGTGAACCTAGAAATGTGAAAGCCACATCATCAAGGGTTTTGTATGCGTGGCAAAGGAAGTATGGTTTTTATTTTGCAGTTAAAGGCTAAAATTTGTCCATTAGGTTTGGCAATTGGAAGACCCATTGTGACACTAGCAAAAGAAGTTTCAATGAAGTGATAAAGTGAAGGTTGAATCAAAGTGTGAATGAACAATGAGTGAGAAGCAATAGTGAATTTAAAGTACTCTTCCTGCCATAGAGAAGGTGAGACATTATGTGGTAGGGAGAGAGGTTAGAGGATTGATGGAGAAAGCTGGTTGGGAAACCTGAGGTAGAGAATACATGTTGGAGTCTGGACACTAAAGGGATAGGAGAGGATATTCACACAGCACAGGCAAGGGATTATTTAGAATGGAACAAGAAGAAGGAAAACAGGAAAAACTGTGTGTGGATATGGTAGTCCATTATGTGTATAGGATAAAATACATGAGGCTGAGTAATTTGTAAAGAAAAGAGGCTTATTTGGCTCACAATTCTGGTGGCTAAAAAGTCCAAGGGCATGGAATTGGCATTTGGTTGGCATCTGGTACTGGCTTTTGTGTTGCATTATATAGCATGGTGGAAATTCAAAGGAAAAGTGAACATGTGCAAAGGAGCAAAACACAAGGGGTATCCTCGCTTCATAACAACCTGCTCTCATGGAAACTAATCCATTCCCTTGAGAACTAATCCAGTCTTTCAAGGATGAGAACTCACTGCCTCAAGAGTACCACCAAGCCACCAACAAAGGCAGAGCCACCATGACACAAACACCACCCATTAGGCCTCATCTCTTAAAAGTTTCACCTTCCAAAATTACTTGTAATTAAGGTTCAAATATGAGTTTTGGTGGGGACGCTCAAACCATAGCAATAAATATATATAAGTTTATAAGTGTGGGATAATATGTACAGGGATTCCAGTTTGTTGGTTTGTGAAGTAGGAGGTGAGATAGTTTGCTGAGACTAAGGGCTTAGGAGTTTGTAGGTGACTTAAAGGAAAAGGTAAATAGAAAGAACAGTCTTGTGGAAAGATAGCATATGATGATGGTGGATGATGCAGTCTGGGCTGATTGATAGAGGAAGGAAAGAAAAAGGAGTTATGGGAACCTGTTAAAAAAGAGACTGGGGGTCAAAAGACAAGATATATCAAAAAGGTAGAGTATGAGTGTAGCAGAAGGAAAGGAAAGAGAAAACAGAAAGAATTAGAGTTTATTATATTTAGGGAGTGGGATAATAAAATCTAAAATTTCAGGAGTCAAACATTCCCAGGGAAAGATGAGTCAACAGTTTGATCACTAGATGTGAAGATAGGGAGAATTGGGAAATATGATATCAGGAAATCTAAGTAGGTAACAGATAACTGTCAGCTCTACCTTTAAAATGTATCTCAAATCAAACCATTTGTCATCAATTATACTGCAACCACTTAGTCTAAATCACCATTAGCTTTTACACTTGGCTCCTAATTGATCTTTGAGATTCCACTCATTCTTACCTCCCTCCCAGCCCAGGCAGCTCCTCATACTTTGGACAGAGTGTATATTAGAACAGATCATGTTCCTTCCCTCCTTTGCTCAAAACCCTCTCCGTCTGTTGGCTTCATTAAAGTCTTTACATAATTTGACTCCAGCCTTTTGAGTCACATCACCTAGCACTCTTCCTGTCCTCATTGTACTTCAGCTACACTCGGCTCCTTGCTGTTATAATGAGTGAGATGTGCACCATCTGGGGGATGGTCATGCTGGAAACTCAGACTTGTGGGGGGAGGGGGGAAGGGCATTTTTTGAAACCTTAAAATTTGTACCCCCATAATATGCCGAAATAAAAAAAAAAACTCAGTGTAAAATTAACAAAGATTGTTCCTTTATGATGATTTTCCTCATACAGTGTTCTTAATCCTTAACTGAAGGATTATATTATTATTATTATTATTTTCTTTCTGCTTATCTTCATAGGAAATCCCTACTTTCAAGGAACTGTCCCCTTTTTCTCTGTTTTCTCACAGGACCTAGTATCACCTTTCCTCAAAGAGTTAAAGCTCAAAAAAATGCTCTACCAATTTATATAAAATAATCCTTTTATAGGATTTCTTTAATCCTTCTAGTAGAATGATTTAACCTTTCAAAGGTCTTTTTCCCTAAGGAATATATGCACATTCTTAGTATTTTCCAAGCCAAAAAATAAATACTTAGAGTTAATTGTACATGTTTGCTGTCATCGAAAAAAATTCCATTTTCATTTACTTTTTTCTTATCTCAGGTTTTGCTTAAGACTCCTGAACCTTGTTATTTAAGATAGCAACTAACGACTAAGCAGTGACTACCGAGTTACAATGGTCAAAGAAATAGGTTAGGGTTACCTGGTGCTATGCTAGAATTTCTCAAGCCTTTAGTCTTAATAATCAACCCTTACCATCATCATCTTCCAAAGGAAGAAAAGCCCCTGATACAGAAATTCTTTGCTATCCTTTCCAACTTTGATTTCTTAAAATGTATCTATTACCCTCAGGTATTTGTAGCTAAATCCCAAGAGGTAGCATATTTTCATTTCAACACACTAAAGCACTTTTTGATGAACTTTATTTTTATTTTTGTTATGTGTGCTACTGATATCTTTGTGTCTGTTCATACTTGTCTGCACTATGACATGAATGAGGGAGAATAGAGGCCAAAAAGAAACAAATTTGCTTCCCATAGGAAACTAGATAGGTTGCAGCTTAAGACACTCTTAAGCACAATTGTGGAACAGTACTTAAAGTAAAGCAAGCTCCTTCTAATTGGCTTAATTCCCAATTGCTTGCTTAAGCCATGGTTCTTTTTTGGCTCCATGATCTTATGTGTTTCACTGAATGAGTGACAGGCTTTATTGTTCCATTTTCCTGGGTTAGCTTATTGTGAATCTGGATAACTGCAAATAGAACTGTGTGAGCTACCTATTTTCTAATTGTTTCTTCCTCCTCTAACAAAGGCAATAAAACCAGAGTGGCAAGGAACAAAAAGAAAACAAATCAAAAACACCAAATGTACCACTAATTTACTTCCTTTCTGTGGTCTTGAAAACATGAGATTGTGAATATTTAAATTAAATCTACACAATACAACAGTTATAAACACTTTTCTTTATCCACTCATTGGTTGATGGGACTTAGGTTGATTCTGCATCTTTGCAGTTTTGAATTGTGCTGTGATAAACATTTGAGTGTAGATATCTGTTTGATAAAGTGACTTCTTTTCCTCTGAGTAGATACCCAGTAGTGGGATTGCTGGATGGAATGGTAAATCTACATTTTTTTCTTTGAGAACCTCCATACTGCTTTCCACAGAGGTTGTACTAATTTGCAGTCCCACTAATAGTGTGTAAGTATCCCTTTCTTTCTGCATCCATGCCAACATCTATTGCAAAACAGTTTTTTTTAATAATCAGGAAAAATTACATTTGACTGATTTATCTCTTAAGTTTCTTAATCTATATATTATAATTTTTCATTACTTTTATTTCTAGCAATTTATTTGTTGGAAAAACTGGGTTGTTTGCACTGTGGCATTTTCAACAATCTAGGTTTTGCTAGTTGCATCACTTTGGTGTCATTTAACATATTCCTTGTATTTCCAGTAAATAGATTTTAGATACAGAGGCTTGATTAGGTTTATGTTTACTATTTTGGCAAGAATATTTTATGACTTTCCATTTAGATATATATATAATGTCTAGGTTGCTTGCACTCTCTCTATCTGTCTGTGGCTCATCTGTATGTCTCTGTCTCTAAAGCAGGCAATGATGATTATTTACTGGATTCTTTATTTGGTTATGATGATGGCTACTTAAATAGGAGCCCCATGACATTCTCTATCACACACAATCCCCTTAATCTTTATTTCATTCATAACAGTTCTAATTATCTGACAGTATATCATTATCTGTTTATTATTAATTTCTTCTACAAGAATTTAAACTCCATGTAGCCAGAGGAATTATTTTTGTTCATTTTTGTATCCAGCGCCCCAAAAGTGTCTAGTACATAATAGGTACTCAATAAATATGTATTAAATGGATTTGAATAATTATTATTTATTGATTGATTAAGAAGGGGGCAAAAAAAGCTATGTATGTGCCACATAGTTATGAGAGTTCCAGAAATGAAAATGCCACAACGAAAATACTGTTTTCAAGATCTCAAGAATGAAAATTGGAATATTAGCAGGAAGACAATGCCTAAGATGAAAATCCCACACACAAATATCACTGCAATTATTTTTAAACTATTTTAAAAATAAATTTTATGTTTTTTATTTTTAATTACACAAATAATACATACCCATTATAGAAGAATTGAAAAATGTAAGTAGAAAAACATTCTTCTCATTCTACCAGCTATTTCTCTCTCTCCCTCTTTCTCTGTTTGTGTAATTTATATATTATTTTAAAATATGGAATTCTTACCATACATACTGTGTTGTGGGTTGCTTTTTAAAACTGATACAACATATTTTTAGCATTCACACACCAAAATATAAATTTCTACCATATTATTTTTAGGAAAGTACCTTAATTTATTTAACTAGTTCCCTATTGTTGGACATTTAGGTTATTTCTCTATTTTAATTATTATAAATCATCTTTTGATTAACATTTTTAGTCAACTCTTTATACACATTCTTATTCATTATTCTCTAGAGCAGAGATTGGCAAAGTTATTCTGTAAAGGGCCAGATGATAAATATTTAAGGCTGTAGGGCCATATGGTCTCTGTCACAACTACTCAACTCTGCTGTTACAGTTAGAAAGCAGCCACAGACAATATGTAAATGAATTAACATGGCTATGTTCCAATAAATTTATTTACAAAACAGGCAGTAGGCAAGATCTAGCACAAGATCTATAGTTTGCTCTCTCCAGCCCTGTAATAAATTCCTAGAAGTGGAATTGATGGACCTAAGAAATGTACATGTTTTAGGCTTTTGATATGTATTATTCAGCAGGCCTTCAGAAAAGTGGTGCTAATTTATACTCTTTCTGGTGATGAATTTGACCATCTGTTTTCCCACGTTGTGATAATTTTTAAAGAGATTCAAGTTAACATCTCAATGAGAAGGGGACTGTAAATCTAACAAGGGACACAAAATCCAAAGGAAACAATCCCTCAATTTACAATATTTAAACTGCTATAATCTAAGCCTAAAATTTAGTGGTACTTTTCCTTATGAAGAATCAAAATTGTGAATCTATAATTGTGGCGAAAGCATCATTATTATGCATTAAGTGTTATCAGTAGTTGGCCCAAGCCAACCAGAGAAACATCTTAATCAGTCATTTAGAGCTGACCTCCTGAGGCTGGCAGGTTGTGCTGAAGAAAAGATTTTGGGGAGTAGCAGAGGTATGGTAAATATAAATATCTCCTCCCTATCCAAACAGACACACACACACAAATGAAACAAAAACAATAAAAAACAAAAAACAGCAGCTGACACTGCAGGACATGGGGATTTAAAGGATTTTAAATAGCCAGTGAAAAGCAAGTTGCATACAGCTGCATGTTCACATATTTCCCACTGTGCTTAAAGGCTAGGGTAATGTTCAGTTCCAAGTTTACTTGTCTTTTCAGCATAATGACTTTAGGGTTTTTTTTTCTCTTACTAGAGAGAAATCTGGAGAGAAAGGCAGGGTGGAGATGTTAGGAGAGACACCGAGATGTGTAGTGACAGACAGGGATGCTGAGGAACAGTCAAATAGACAGAAAAAGTGATAGGAGAGAGAGATGGAAAAGGTATGTGGAGACATTCACATCAAAACTCTCAAGAAAATGGTAGTAACATTCATCACGTGTAGGGTAGGTGGGAGATGGGAGGAGGGGATGGGATTATTCACACCTAATGGGTGTGGTGTGCATAGTCTGGGGGAATGACATGCTTATAGCTCTGACTTAGGCAGGATAAAGGCAATGAATGTAACCTAAACATTTATACCCCTGTAATATTCTGAAATAAAAATAAAAATTGAACTACGAAAAAAAAAGAAAGAAAATGGATGAACTTCATAACATAAAGGATACTGAGAGAAAAAAATAAGGGGCATAAGGATGATTCCTGAGAAACACCTGGTTGTTTTGTATTCCTGTGCACCCCCACTCTGAGTTTAAATGTGGACCAGAAATAGCACATCACTGTTTCCCATAACTGCAGTAATAGCAGAGCTACTTACTAGTTTTATAACTTTGAATAAATTTACTCAGTCTTCCTGAGCTTTAGTTTCCTTATCTGTAAAATAAGGATATTACCAACTACCTGGCACATTAGCATATTGCCTATCACATAATATTAATATTTGTTCAATAAATAACTGCTATCACCATTACCACCACCATCATCACGAGCATACTAGGAGTGACTCCTCCGCTACCCACTATAATAGCTACTCTGTCCTTAAAACCATAAATATATTCCTGCAAGAATTATAAAGTAGACTGGATAAGTGTTGTCCTGGGACAGACTCGGAATTTCTTCCTAAGATATCATTTATCACTACATAAGTTGGCTATTATAATTCTCAGTACATTCATTAGCTATTGTAATTCACATTTGTGAATGTGTTTGTGCACATGCGCATCTTTGTGCATTGGTATTGTGAGCTATTTAATCAAGAGACTCTATGAATTGAAGGTCATCATTATTACTATATTTGCTGAGGTGATGATATTATTTTATTCTGCACAGCAGTTATCTGTTTTGCAAATTCATTTATTCAAAATATTATCCCTGCTTACTTCAGAGTTAAGCTTTCAATTCTTGATATCCCATTGTTAACCCAACCATTTATAAAGAGCAAAAAAAAAAAAAAGAAAAAAAGAAAAAAAAAAGAAAAGAAAAAAGAAACAAAACCTAGAAATAAAACCACAGTAAGCCAGTGAAGGAAACCAACACTTCCAAATCATGGAATGTTAAAGTCTGAAAATATCTAGTTATAGAGGAGAAAGATTGAGGTCTATAGAAAAATTAAGATTTTTTGTAATCAAACCAGGCTTCAAATCCAGGGTTTTTGGTGTCTAATATAATGCCCTTCCTTCCTGCTTGAAGATATGAAACAGTGCAGTATATGAGGGCTGTGCAGAGGGACTATTCATTGAGAGCACTTAGGCCCACTTCAGGTTGCAGAACAAACAAGTAGAGGAGAGCACTATGGGAAAGCAGAGAGGGGGAAAATAGGGGTGGAGATAGGGTGCATTCATGCTCTTCATTGTCAGCAACTGGCTTTGGCTTGTTTAGCTTTAGGGTTGGGAGAGGAGCAGCAGCTTATATGCTTATGCCTTGCTCTATGACCTCTCCCAGAACTTAAATCCTGGAGTTTAATTTGCAACA
The DNA here is from genome assembly GCF_040939455.1 of Microcebus murinus. Classification (NCBI taxonomy): domain Eukaryota; kingdom Metazoa; phylum Chordata; class Mammalia; order Primates; family Cheirogaleidae; genus Microcebus; species Microcebus murinus. The sequence continues at coordinate 15,355,551 of NC_134136.1, forward strand.
TGAATAAGCGAACTTCCAATGTAAATTAAACCAATTTTGTCAACTTTTGATTGTTACCACAATTTTAGTTTTCAATATATGTCCCCGAAGTTGGAAAAATATGTATTAAACGTGAATTGAAAATATTGTTCCCTTTTCATTCCCTCTGGGCTGGAAAACAGTACTGAAATAGTTGTAGTGAGTGTGCCTCTGTGTGTATATGTGTGATAGATGTAGTAAACAATTTACTCACCCTGAGGATAGTTTCTTTTGATCTTAAGTTATCAATGTTGAGTATTTACTAAAAGTACTGAAAAATATGATTTTGCAGAAAGCTCAATTTTGCTTGCTTGTTTGCTTTTCATTTCTTTCCCATAGAATGAGCTCTAATGATTTACTAGAAAACTGACAAACTGTTATGGTATGTAAGTTCTGACTGCTTTGCAAGAAAAAAGTTAAAAATGAAAGAGAAATTCTATCTTTGAAGTAGGGAGGGAAATGTCCTTTTAACTATATTGAAGTTTTGCTAGTCATGACATGATGGCATTATTAGGAGACCAGGGAAATATAGAGAAATACGTCCACTTACTTTGAGACAAAATAGGTTTTTTAAAAATTTCTTTTTATACAGAGACATAAACTGACCCTTATCCTACCATTTTTGTGGTTTGAGTGAAAACATCGTGCTGAGCATAGTTGGATCTCCCAATTTCTTGACAGACCTCTAATTTACTGTGAATATGGGCTTTTTCCAAGCTTTATTTTCCAGTTATTAATAATTATATTTACTACTATGGTAACTTATTAGGTTGGACTACTTTTAACTTTATTTGATGTGATTTTTTTTAAAATAAATTTTATTGTGTATATTTAAGGTATACAACATGATGTTATAGGGTACATACAGATAGTAAAAAGATTGCTATAATGAAGCCAATTATTTGATATAATTTGTCCCAAGTCCCTATATTGCTAAAAAGAAATCACTTCAAAAGCAAACCTAAAGAAGTTTGTTGCTGTTGCTAAAACCATTTCCTCTCCAAAAACAGATTAAGCCATTGAAAAGTTACTCATACAATGACTCATAACTCGACAACTTTACTATTATTATTACAACATTTTATATCTCTTTTTACATTATTAATGGCACAATAGGAGCAACAAAGTATGAATGACTTGGATTTCCATGTACTTGTTATATTTAATGAACAATTTACAAATAAAGGCTTACATTACATTTTGTGTTCTGAGTCCTATTTTTCTCATTGAGATCAATTTTCTGATATAGTTACTGTAATGATGTAACTTTGAAAGAACTCAATATAGGGACAGATTCTGAGGTCAATACCAATATGTCATTTTAAACAAGTTCTTCAATCAGAAGTGACCTTTCTTTGTGTTAGTTTTACTGCTAATAAACAGTCTAAGAAGTTATAATATTTGAAAAGTAAATGAACTAAAAGGAGGAATCATAATAACATAAGTAACTTATGGAAATCACAGTAACTTGAAAAATCTGCAAATTGAGATATCCAATATAGTATTATAAAACTGCATTGAAATACACACTTTCTTCAAGATATTTAGTTTTTTTTTTTCATTTAGAGTGGTAATTTATTATTTTTTTGCTTTGAGGAAAATAAAAATGATTATATTATTTATCTTCATGCATAATCAAATTTTTGGCAATTATGAAAGGTGTGGAACTAGGGCAATTTTAAATGTTACCTGGTCCAAACATTTTACTTCCCAGTGTTTCAGCTTTTGCCCTCAAATGGAAAGTAATATCAATTAATCCAATACAACTACTACAGGATGTAAATTATGAACTCATTCTTATAAGTATTGAAATATAACATTAACATTCTCTTGATTGAAGCTGGAGAATTTGATTGTAGCTGAAAAACTATCTAATATGGGCTGTATACTAGATAGAAGTAAGAGATCCCCATCTTTTATGTGTTCCATCACTGACCCACTAGTTGAGTGGTCTATCCTATTTCAACTTGCATTTCTCTCATCAGAACTACTATGATGACACTATTCACCTCATAGTAATTGTGGCATGGGGGTGGGGAATTTGGAAAGCAAAAAGACCCAATTAATATAGCAGCCATTTTGTAATATCTATACTATGAATATAGAAGGTTATTTAGTTCTTGTGGTGAGGTCTCTGGCAGAACTAGAGGGCTACAGAGGGCAAATATGAACCTTGTCACCGAGCTACGTTTACCTAGGAAAATGGTGGGGAGAAAGCAGTGACTTAAACATCTTCTGAGTTGTACCAGGATGATTGAAGAATGGAGAAACTAAATGTTCTAATAGCTCAAAAAGGCTGAAAAGTACCTAGGCACCATCTATAATAGTATAGAAAGTATGAGTGACTTAATAAATGTTACTTCATGGCCGGGTGCAATGGCTCACGCCTGTAATCCTACCACTCTGGGAGGACGAGGTAGCAGGATAAGCTCAGAAGTTTGAGACCAGCCCGAGCAAGAGCGAGACCCTGTCTCTACTATAAATAGAAAGAAATTAGCCAAACAATTAAAAAATAGAAAAAAATTAGCCAGGCATGGTGGCTCATGCCTGTAATTCCAGCTACCTGGGAGACTGAGGCAGGAGGATCCCTTGAGCCCAGGAGTTTGAGGTTACTGTGAGTTAGGCTGACACCACAGCACTCTAGCCCAGGCAAAAGAGTGAGACTCTGTATCAAAAAGAAAAAAATAAAGAAAATAATAATAAATGTTATTTCAGTGATGTATGTCACTGAATATATCCTTTCTAGTAGCTTACCACCACCTGAGAACTATTCCTTTGGCTTACAGCATAACTATTTCTAAAAGTCTCCCATGACAAGTCATTATTTCATGAATGTATTCACAGTGGTTCCTAAACGGGGCTACACATTAGAAACATCTGGGAAATCTGTTTACAGTACAGACTTCTAGATCCTTTCCTAAGAGCTTCTGATTTGGTGTGTTTGCCACAAGCCCCTGGAATCTGTATACTTGCCAGGCTACCCAGGTGATTAATGCTGCAGACCAGTATTTGAGAAGCATTTAATTAGCAGCCATTTATAATCAGTGGTGGCTGATTTCATTTTTCTCATCTAAGATTCTAGAGGAATGGGAGAGATAAAAGGCAGGAGGATTTTTAATTTTTTTTTTCTTAATTCAGCATAATTAAGAAATGGGGGTATAAATGTTTAGGTTACGTATATTGTCTTTGCCCCACCTGATTCAGGGCTTCAAGTGTGTCCATCCCCCAGACAGTGCGCATCACACTCATTATGTATTTATATACCCATCCCATCCCCCCTCCCGTCTGCCTGACACCTGATAAATGTTATTCCAATATGTCCACTTAAGTATTGATTCAGTGAAACCAATTTGTTGGTGAGTACACGTGGTGCTTATTTTTCCATTCTTGGGATACTTCACTTAGTAGAATGGGTTCCAGCTCTATCCAGGATAATACAAGAGGTGCTAGATCACCATTGTTTTTTGTGGCTGAGTAGAATTCCATGGTATACATATAACACATTTTCATTCCATTTTGGAAAATTTCTTCTCTCAGGCATCCCATGTGTTTTTGCACCCCTTTGGCTGTTTATTCTCCTGAATTGTATGGTTCCTTCCAAAGGTATCTCTCAGCTCTGAATCTCTTTACATCTTCCTATCAAAAAAATCATCCATAAAAGAGGGATGCCTGAGGGAAGAAATTTTCCAAAAGGCTATAAATTCTAATACAAAAGTTATCTGTGTCATCATTTCGTCCAGATAGACCTCAACTTTCCTCAATAACTAACCAATAGACCTCTACAGTCAGAGCTTCCTGCCTAGACCTCATTAGGAAATAAGATGCCATGGAGAAAACAAGGACATTAAGGGTGTGTCTACATTAAGCATTGTGAAACAATTAATTACTGTTTTTTCTGTGATCATGAGAATTTCAAGTGACACTCCTTCCAGCCCATTAAAACTCATGTTTTGAAAGGCATTTAGAATATCTGAGCCATTACATTTTCTCCCCATATCTCCCCCAAACACCAAAAACTGATTACAAAACTAATGCATTTTCTTAGAGATTTGGAGTCTCCATTAGATGTTCTCTCATTCAACATGGGATTTTCATATTGAAATATAAACCTGGCCCGATTGTCAAAGATACCTAATGATAAGATTTCTGAAAATATTGAGTGGAGGCAACAATTGGGGACATTGCGATTGTATCATAATTTTAACACTTGAGTGTGAGCCTAGGTATAGGGATCAGAAAGAATCAAATACATTTATTTACTACCTCATTTTCTGTGTTATGTTGCTTGATTACAGCACTTAAGTCTTATAGGACCTTATTTTGTTTCAGTTGGAGTCTCTATTTTGTAGATATAGAAAAATTAGTCATTGAAGCTGTGCTGAATATCTCAGAAATCTTTGCTCCATAAAAAGAGAAATGGCAGAGATCAAAGAGATGAGGATGATATAAAAGCTAAGATGAATTGAGTGTTTACTATATTCCAGGCTCTGTGCTATGACCTTGACACAAGTTGTCTCATTTAATCCTCAAAACAATTATATGAGGCAGATAATGCAATCATTTGCATTTTATAGATAAAAAACTGAGGCTGAGCAAAGTTAAATTAATTTTCCAAGGCCCCACAGTCTTTTTTTTATTTCATTATATTATGGGTGTACAAATGTTTAGGTAACGTGTGTTGCCTTCCCTCCCATCACCCCAAGAGTCAGAACTTCAAGTGTGTCCATCCCCCAGATGGTGCACACCACACTCATTATGTATGTATATACCCATCCCATCCTCCCCCCTTCCATCTGCCTGATGCCTGATAAATGTTATGCCTATATGTGCACTTAGGTGTTAATCAGTGAAACCAACTTGCTGGTGAGTACATGTGGTGCTTATTTTTCCATTCTTGGAATATTTCACTTAGTAGAATGGGTTCCAGCTCTATCCAGGAAAATACAAGTAGTGCTATTGTACTCGAATAAAGATCCATCTGAAGCTTGGTTCAATATATTGAAAGAGTAGATCTCATAAGACAGAATAACTCAATTAAATGTTTATACTTATATGTGGTGCTTCTATAAATGGACCCCAAAGAGGTCATCTCCTTAGCATAATAGCCACACTAGCCCAAACTACTCACTCAGAAACTGGGTATGTCTGGCAGTCATGGGCCAGCTCTTCAGAGAACTAAAAAATGAAGTTGCAAGCTACTTCAGAAACTTTCTTCCTCCTCTTACAAGTACCTGTATTAGATTTTTATAGAGACCTTACTGTAGAGCTTTGCATATTCTGTATGTCCCCCATCCTTTCAGGATAAAAATCTGTGTATGAAAGGTTAAAGACTTAGAATTCTCGGGGGGGGGGAGCAAGATGGCGGACGAATAACACCGCCAGAGTGTCTCTGCAGAAAAGATAGATTCTAGCAGAAATTAGAGGAAAGAAGCAAGAAGATGAGCATACAGCAGACAAGGGCCGGAAGGAGGGGTACCTGAGACCCCGGAAGACTCCACAGGAGGAGGCTGCAGAGGAGAACTGGAGGCTGAGAACACCGGAGCAGCCCAGAGACCAGCGGCAAGGGTAGGTGGATTTGCTGCTTCCCCTCCTCTGCATTTGGGACTGCTGGTGGGCTCCCCAGCGGGTGGAGAGACCTGCGGAAACCAGCCTAGAGACCGCCGCTGCCTGCCAACGGTGAGCCTGTAGCAGACATGGCACCAGGTACCCAACTTCCTCCGGGCACCTCCGTGTGCACAGACCCGAGCCGCATGGCAGGCGCCATACTGCCTCCTCCTCCCCTCCGTCCACCCTACCCATGGCTGCCCAGAGAGACAATACAGCCACCAGCCGGAGGCACCTCCAGGGAATGGGACCTTCCCGTTTGGGACCCTACAGCTGACTCAGGGGAACTCAGACTGTGAGCTCCCTACCCGCCTGCCCTCTCAGGTGCTGCTGGCACCGTGATCCCAGGAGAATGGTGCCGACTCAGAGGCTGAGAGACATGTACTCAGCTTGGGCTCCCTGTGGGTGAATTGGGACCGAAAATCCTCTCCCTGGTGGGGATACAGTTTGAACTCTGGGACCCAGAGGTCGGACCTGCAGACAAGATCCCCTGCACCGAGGGCTAGCATTACCCGGGGCACAGAAGGGTTATACATGAACAGCCTACTGAGGTGTGTGTGCCTCCAGGGGTGGATCGGCATCCTAGAGGGCAACCCTCCTCCCAGGAGGAAGCCGTGCACCTAACACAGGTGGCGTTCCTGTGCAGGGAACCTCCCCGCCGGCATCACAGTCCGGGGAGGCCTGGTGGCTTGTGGTCTGGCCTGCTGGCAGAGGCCTAGGAGTAGCTGCGGAGTTCGGGAGCGTGGAAAGAAGCGAGGCCCGCTCTAGACTGTGGGTCTCAGACAGCCCCACCCCCACACACAGACTTTCTGGCTGAGCGGGACCATTCCAGCCCCACCCTGACAGCTTTCCTTGGAAGCAGAGGACAGAACTTTGACCCCTGCTAACGGGCTGAGGGCAGGCTTACCCAACCCAGCTCCGCCCAGAATAAGAGCTGTTAACAGGACACAAAATCAACAGTATAGCCTGTTCCTCCAAGCAAACGCCACCTACTGACAGGGACGGCATCTTGCACAGCCTTTCTACAGCACCCACTGACTCAATATACAGGGAGTGGTCCAATTTCACCCACAAACACCACCTGACGCCTCAGAAACTAAACAAGGTGTGTGAATACCCAAACAATAACCTAAGGAAAGAAACAACAATTGATCGACATGGGAAGAAATCCGCGAAAGAACTCAGGAAATATGAGGAACCAAATGGACAACACACCCCCAAAGAGGAGCACCAGCCCCCTAGAAATGGACACCAACCAAAATCAGGCAACCAATATGACAGAAGAGGAATTTCATATGTGGATCATAAGAACACTCACCCAGCTGCAACAACAACTCAATAACCAACACAAAGAAACCACAAAAAGTCTCCAGGATATGGGAAAAGAAATAGACAAAATGAAGAAAAGTGTCACCGAACTCGTGGAAATGAAGAATCAATTCAAGGAACTACAAAATACAGTAGAAAGTCTCAAGAACAGGGTAGATCAAACAGAAGACAGAATCTCAGAGCTTGAAGATAACACCCTCCAATTAAATAAATCAGTCACAGAAATAGAGCAGAGAAACAAGAGAAAAGAGCAAAGCCTACAAGAGCTGTGGGATTATGTGAAGAAACCTAATGTGAGGGTCATAGGGTTACAAGAAGGCGAAGAAGACAACACTCAAGGGTTGGACAAGCTGTTTGAAAATATAATAGAGGAAAATTTTCCAGGCCTTGCTCAAAGTCTTGATATACAAGTTCAAGAAGCTCAGAGGACCCCTGATAGATTCAACACAAACAGGAAGATGTCACGACATGCAGTCATCAGACTGACCAAAGTATCAAGTAAAGAGGCCATTCTAAGAGCTGTAAGACAATAGAAGCAAGTAACATACAAGGGAAAGCCAATTCGAATAACATTAGACTTCTGTAATGAGACTTTACAAGCAAGGAGACACTGGGGCCCCATTCTCACTCTTTTGAAACAAAACAATGCCCAGCCTATAATATTATTCCCTGCAAAACTAAGCTTCGTATATGAAGGAGAAATAAAAACATTCTCAGACAAGCAAAGGCTCAGAGAATTCACCAAGACAAGACCAGCCATACAAGAAGTACTTAAAACACCGTTATGCATGGAACATCATAATAATAACCCACAAATATAAAAACAACCAAAACCCAAAGATATTAAAGGCCAGATATTACAATGGCTCAAGACAGAAATCATAGTAACAACATCCAACCCAACAGAATGAACAGTAATCTACCTTACCTATCAGTTCTCTCAATAAATGTGAATGGCTTAAACTCTCCACTCAAGAGACATAGGCTGGCTGAATGGATAAGAAAATACAGGCCAAGTATATGCTGTCTTCAGGAAACACATCTAACCTGCAAGGATGCATATAGACTAAAAATAAAAAGGTGGAGATCAACATTCCAAGCAAATAGAAGCCAAAAGAAGGCTGGTGTGGCAGCTCTAACTTCAGACGATTTAGTTTTTAAACCAACAAAAGTAGTCAAAGACAAAGAGGGTCATTATATAATGGTGAAGGGCACAGTACAACAAGAAGAGATAACAATTTTAAATATATATGCACCCAACTTAGGTGCACCCAGATTCATAAAGCAAAGTTACTGGAGCTAAGCAAATGGATTAATAGCAACTCCATAATCGCCGGAGATTTCAAAACCCCACAGACGGCACAAGACAGATCCTCCAAACAGAAAATTAATAAAGAAATAATGGACTTAAACAAAACCCTAGAACAATTGGGTCTGACAGACATCTACAGAACATTCTACCCAAAATCCAATGAATATACGTTCTTCTCATCAGCTCATGGGACATTCTCTAAGATTGATCATATCCTAGGACACAAAGAAAATATCAAGAAATTTAAAAAAATAGAAATCATACCATGTACCTTCTCAGATCACAGTGGAATAAAAGTAGAAATCAACCCTAACAGAAACTCACATTTCTACACAATAACGTGGAAATTAAATAACCTCCTACTAAATGATTACTTCGTAAATAAAGAAATCAAGACGGAAATAAAAAAGTTCTATGAAGAAAACAACAATGGAGAGACAAGTTATCAACCTCTCTGGGACACAGCTAAAGCAGTTCTGAGAGGAAAGTTTATCTCCATAAATGCCTATAACCAAAAGACAAGAAGATCACAAATAGACAATCTAATGAAACAACTCAAAGAGCTGGAAAAAGAAGAACAGACCAACCCCAAACCCAGCAGAAGAAGTGAAATCAACAAGATCAAATCAGAACTAAACGAAATTGAAAACAGGGAAGCTATTCAAGAGATTAATAAAACACAAAGTTGGTTCTTGGAAAAAATAAACAAAATTGACACACCATTGGCTAAGCTAACGAAAAGCAGAAAAGAGAAATCTCTAATAAGCTCCATCAAGAATAAAAAAGGAGATATTACAACTGATCCCAAAGAGATACAAGATACAATTTATGAATACTACAAAAATCTTTATGCACACAAACTGTAAAATGTGGAGGTAATGGACAAATTTCTAGAAACACACAGCCTCCCGAGGCTCAACCAGGAAGAAATAGATTCCCTGAACAGACCAATCTCAACAGCTGAAATAGAAACAGCAATTAAAAATCTCCCTAAAAAGAAAAGTCCCGGTCCAGATGGCTTCACACCTGAATTTTACCATACTTACAAAGAAGAACTAGTACCTATCTTGCAGAAACTATTCCACAACATCGACAAGAACGGAAACCTCCCCAACACCTTTTATGAAGTGAATATTACTCTCATACCAAAACCAGGAAAGGCTGCAACTAAGAAAGAAAACTACAGACCAATATCCCTAATGAATATAGATGCAAAAATTTTCAACAAAATCTTAGCTAACCGAATCCAGACACTTATCAAAAAAATAATGCACCACGACCAAGTGGGCTTCATCCCAGGGATAAAGGGATGGTTCAACATACGTAAATCTATAACTGCAATTCACCACATAAACAGAAGCAAAAACAAAGACCACATGATTCTTTCAAAAGATGCAGAAAAAGCTTTTGACAAAATTCAACACCCTTTCATGATACGAACACTTAAGAAAATAGGCATAGAAGGGACATACCTAAAAAAGATACAAGCCATATATGACAGACCCATAGCCAACATCATACTGAATGGGGAAAGATTGAAATCATTCCCACTTAGAACTGGAACCAGACAAGGCTGCCCACTATCTCCACGTCTGTTCAACATAGTACTGGAAGTCTTGGCTGCAGCAATCAGACAGGAAAATGGAATCAAAGGTATCCAAATAGGGGCAGAAGACATCAAACTTTCACTGTTTGCTGATGATATGATATTGTATCTAGAAAACCCCAAGGATTCAACCAAGAAACCCCTGGAACTGATCAATGAATTTAGTAAAGTCTCAGGATACAAAATCAATACACAGAAATCACAGGCATTCATATACGCCAACAACAATCTAATTGAGAACCAAATCAAAGACTCAATTCCCTTCACAATAGCAACAAAGAAATTAAAGTACCTAGGAATAGACTTAACCAAGGACGTAAAAGACCTCTACAAGGAGAACTATGAAACACTGAGGAAGGAAATAGCAGAGGATGTAAACAGATGGAAATCCATACCATGCTCGTGGATCGGTAGACTCAATATCATCAAAATGCCTATACTACCCAAACTGATCTACAGATTCAATGCAATACCTATTAAAATCCCATCGGTATTCTTTACAGATATAGAAAAAATAATTTTACGCTTCGTATGGAACCAAAGAAGACTCCAAATATCAAGAGCAACTCTAGACAAGAAAAACGAAATGGGAGGCATTAATATGCCAGATATCAAACTATACTACAAAGCTGTAGTAATTAAATCAATATGGTATTGGCACAAAAACAGGAATATTGACCAGTGGAGCAGATGTGAGAATCCTGATATAAAACCATCCTCATATAGCCATCTAATCTTTGACAAAGCAGATAAAAACATACGCTGGGGAAAAGAATCCCTCTTCAATAAATGGTGCTGGGAAAACTGAATAGCCACCTGTAGAAGGCTAAAACAGGACCCACACCTTTCACCTCTCACAAAAACCAACTCACGCTGATAACAGACTTAAACCTAAGGTATGAAACTATTAGAACTCTAGAGGAAAAAGTTGGAAACACTCTCCTAGACATTGGCCTGGGCAAAGAGTTTATGAATAAGTCCCCAAAGGCAATCACAGCAGCAACAAAAATAAATAAATGGGACATGATGAAACTAGCAAGCTTCTGCACAGCCAAAGAAATAGTCATGAAGGTAAACAGACAACCTACAAAATGGGAGAAAATTTTTGCATCCTATGCATCCGATAAGGGACTGATAACTAGAATATATTTAGAACTCACGAAAATCAGGAAGAAAAAATCAAATAACCCTATTAAAATTGGGCAAAGGACTTGAACAGAAATTTTACTAAAGAAGACAGAAGAATGGCCAACAAACATATGAAGAAATGGTCAATATCTCTAATTATCAGGGAAATGCAAATCAAAACCACAGTGAGATATCCCTTAACCCCAGTGAGAATGGCCTTTATCAAAAACTCTCCAAACAATAAATGCTGGCGTGCTTGTGGAGAGAGAGGAACACTCCTACATTGCTGGTGGGACTGCAAACTAGTTCAACCTCTGTGGAAAGCAATATGGAGATACCTTAAAGTGATTCAAGTGAATCTACCATTTGATCCAGCAATCCCATTGCTGGGCATCTACCCAAATGATCCAATGACACTCTACAAAAAAGACACCTGCACTCGAATGTTTATAGCAGCACAATTCATAATTGCAAGGTGTGGAAACAGCCCAAGTGCCCATCAATCCAAGAATGGATTAATAAAATGTGGTATATGTATACCATGGAGTACTATTCAGCTCTAAGAAACAATGGTGATATAGCACATCTTATATTTTCCTGGTTAGAGCTGGAACCCATACTACTAAGTGAAGTATCCCAAGAATGGAAAAACAAGCACCAGATATATTGTCCAGCAAACTGGTATTAACTGAATAGCACCTAAGTGGCATATAGTTACTACAGTAATAGGGTATTGGGCAGGTGGGAGGGGGGAGGGGGGCGGGTATATACATACATAATGAGTGAGATATGCACCATCTAGGGGATAGTCATGATGGAGACTCAGACTTGTGAGGGTAGGGGGGAAAAGCATTTATTGAAACCTTAAAATCTGTACCCCCATAATATGCCGAAATAAAAAAATAAATAAAAAAAAAAATTTAGAATTCTCAAATTCTTACACTAAATTTTCCGAATCAACAACATGTACCTTTCATTAAGCTAGGGCCTTATTTAAACTTATTTTAAAAGTGTTATTAAAAGTAATGTGTTAATACTTCTATTGTCAATTTTAATTATTGACTTATACTAATGCCCCTTTGATTTCCTTATAATCACTGATAATTAACAGAAAATGGTCATTTGTTTATTAATTTGCATACATGACTAACTTATCAATCTTTTTATTTCCTACATATTACAGCAAAATTAGTTTTATGATCAATCTGCAATGTGAAGTTTATATTAATAAAATGTTATTCAGCCCAAGTGATGTACAAATACTAAAGTACGTAAAGAATATTGCTGACAATACTTTCCAGTAGTTTCCTTGCCCTTTAACTAACAGCATGTACTATAACTAATGAAGAAAAAGTTCTGCCAAAGTTTAGCTCATTATGAAGGGGTTCATAAACCTGATTAATCTTGTGATTCTAAGTCATCCTTTTAAAGATAATTTATCATTATCATATAATTGTGTAGGATAATTTCAGGACACTTTTTGAAAACTATCAGTGTGGACAAGTTCTTCAAACACCTTCTCAATACCTATCTTAAGGATGCAGTGAGTTGGAGCCATGCAAGGCCACAGAAGAGCTAGGTTTTATTTCATTTTCCCATTTTCTCCACTTATACTAATACAAAACTTATGTCAAATTTTGTCTTTTACCAATAATTGTGTCATGGACTCTCTATACTCCACTGAAAGTAATGTGATTTCAATCATTTTTATAATTTCATTTTCTTTACTAATTTTTAGGCTTTTTTTGTTGTTGTTTTCTTATTTCAGCATATTATGGGAGTACAAACGTTAAGATTATGTATATTACCCTTGCCCCTGCTTCAAGCGTGTCCATCCTCCAGATGGTGCACATTGCACTCATTATGATGTATATACCCATCCCTCCTCCCCTTCCCATCTGCCTGATGCCTGATAAATGTTATTCCTATATGTCCACTTAGGTGTTGATCAGTGAAACCAATTTGTTGGTGAGTACATGTAGTGCTTATTTTCCCATTCTTGGGATACGTCACTTAATAAAATGGGTTCCAGCTCTAGCCAAGAAAATACAAGAGGTGCTATATCACCATTGTTTCTTATAGCTGAATAGTACTCAATGGTATACATATACCACATTAATCCACTCATGTATTGAGGGGCACTTGGGTTGTGTCCACATCTTTGCAACTGTGAATTGTGCTGCTATAAACATTTGAGGGCAGATGTCTTTTTTATAGAATGTCTTTTGTTCTTTTGGGTAGATGCCCAGTAATGGGATTGCTGGAGCAAATGGTAGATCTACTTGTATTGCTTAAGGTATCTCCATATTGCTTTCCACAGAGGTTGAACTAGTGTGTAGTCCCACCAGCAGTATAGTAGTCTTCCTATATATCTGCATCCATGCCAACATTTATTGTTTTGGGACTTTTTGATAAAGGTCATTCTCACTGGAGATAAGTGATATCTCATTGTGGTTTTGATTTGCATTTCCCTGATGATTAGAGATGTTGAACAACTTTTCTTCTGTTTGTTAGCCATTTTTCTGTCTTCTTTTGAAAATTTTCTGTTCATGTCCTTAGCCCACTTTTTGATAGGGTTCTTTGATTTTTTTCTTGCTGATTTTCCTGAGTTCTAAGTAGATTCTAGTTATCAGCCCCTTATCAGATGTGTAGCGTGCGAACATTTTCTCCCATTCTGTAGGTTGTTTGTTTTCTTACATGACAGTTTCTTTGTGCAGAAGCTTTTTAGTTTGATCAGGTCCCATTTATTTATTTTTTTAGTTGCTGTGATTGCCTTTGGGGTCTTCTTCATAAATTCTTTGCCTAGGCCAATGTCTGTAAGAGTTTTTCCAACATTTTCCTCTGGAATTCTAATAGTTTCACACCTTAGGTTTAAATCTGTTATCCACTGTGAGCTGATTTTTGTGAGAGGTAAAAAGTGCTGATCCAGTTTCAGTCTTCTACATGTGGCTATCCAGTTTTCCCAGCACTATTTATTGAATAAGAATTCTTTTCCCCAGTGTATGTTTTTGTCTGCTTTGTCAAATATTAGAGTCTGGTTTTATATCTGGGTTCTCATTTCTGTTCCACTGGTCAATGTCCCTATTCTTGTGCCAGTACTAAGATGATTTAATTACTATAGCCTTGTAGCATAGTTTGAAATCTAGCAAATTGATACCTACCATTTTGTTTGTATTACCTAGAATTGCTTTTGCTATATGGGGTCTTCTCTAGTTCCATATGAAGTGTTAAATTATTTTATTCCACACCCTTTTATGATAAGAATGCTTAACCAAATTGGCATAGACAGGGCTTACCTAAAAATGATACAAGCCATATATGAAAAACCCACAGTCAATATTATACTGAATGGGGAAAAATTGAAAGCATTCCCACTTAGAACTGGAACCAGGCAAGGTTGCCCAGTATCTCCACTTCTATTCAACATAGTGCTGGAAGTCCTTGTTATGCCAATCAGACAAGAGAGCGGAATTAAAGGCATCCAAATGGGGGCAGAAGAGATCAAACTCTCACTCTTTGCTGATGACATGATATTACACCTAGAAAACCCCAAAGATTGAACCAAGAGACTCCTTAGATTGATAAATGAATTCAGTAAAGTCTCAGGATACAAAATCAATACACACAAATCAGAGGCATTCATATACACCAATAACAGTCAAATTGAGAACCAAATCAAAGACTCAATACCCTTCACAATAGCAACAAAGAAAATTAAGTACCTAGAAATATAGATAACTAAGGAGGTAAAAGACTTCTACAGGGAAAACTATGAAACACTGAGGAAGGAAATAGTGGAGGATGTAAACAAGTGGAAAACCATATCATGCATGTGGGTTGGCAGAATCAACATTGTTAAAATGTCTATACTACCCAAACTGATCTACAGATTTATTTTCTTTACTAATTTTGATAAAAGACTTGGTTTGCAATATTTGATTTTCTTATAAAAAGATTATTTGGGGCTATTTGCCAAGCATTTTTGTTGATGGCAAATGCGTACTTTCATGATGGCTCTTGGTTTCATTTCCTTAATGCCCAGGAATTCTGTCATGGTGTGAACAAGTATATTTTTTACACTTGTTTATGCATGACCCATAGTAGGTGCCTGATAAATGTTTGTTGAGTGAATGGGTAAATAACCTATTCAACATTCAGATGAGAATATACATATTTGTAGATGTACCACCACTTGTAAATGGTCTAGTCTATTAGTTAGGTCCACATTGGCATCCTGGGTCTTTTTTTCTTGCTGCACACATTCTGCCTAAATTGTGTCATATACGCTCATGATTCTAATAACTACCTCTGCCAATGACTCTTAAATGTCAGATAGTTCTTCTAAGTTCCAGACTAAATAACCAGCTGCTTACTTAATATCTCCACCTGGATCTTTTTCAGCCACTTCTAATACAATGCATCCATATTTGAACTAATCCACATCCTTACTCTTGAACACTATGTCCTCACTCTTGTTCTTCTATGTTCCATGTTCCAACAAATGCCACTACCACATATCCAAGTGCCTAATTCAAATCTGAGTATCATCTATGATTCTTCTCCCTCTTCTAAATCTATTCAATTGCTGAATCAGGTTGATTCTATCTTCTTGATAAGCCTTTATTAACTTCATTTCATACCCATCGCCACCACCTTAGATAAAGTTACCATTATTTCTTACACAGACTACTGCAACCATTTCCTAACAGATCACTTTTATAACAGTTTTGCCTGTTATAAAATTCATTTATTCTCCATTCGGTAGCTAAACACAAATATTTGGTTAATAAATCTAAAACGCATTTTTAGCATACAGTAATTTATAAAACAGCTCATATTTGTCTTCTAAATTTCAGCTTTGTTTTCTTCCCTTCCTCTGATTTCAGATAAGTACAATTTTCATGCTCATAGACTATCCCATACATCATCTTATCCTGGCACTTATCACATTATTTCATAATTATGGGTTTCCTAGTATGGAAACCTCCATATATTGTGAGCTCCTGGAAGGCAGGCACTAGGTCTGTTTCATATCCTTAATACTCAGCCAGTACTTGACACATAGTAAATACTCAATAATTATTTGCTAGATGAATAAAATAAAGAAGGAGGGAAAGGGAGAGAGAGAGAGAGAGAGAGAGAGAGAGAGAGAGAGAGAGAGAGAGAGAGAGAGAGAGAGAGCTGAAAGTAAATTAGAAAAAAATTAAATCCATCCATCTAATTATTCCAGCTTTACTGGAGCCCATGAGACAAAATAGTGGAGTCATTAAAAGGCATAGAATCTAGTAGATTTTTTTTACATTATGTGCTTTGTTTGAATTAGTCAATTTTATAGGAATCAGGTGAATTAGCAACACCTTCAGGAGAGACATATGTATGTCCTTTTTGTTGTAAATTTATGAGTGGGACTGGGCTTAGGCATAGGTATTCTAGAGAAAAGAAAAGCTTTGGTTGGGGACATAGGTTTTATTCATTCTTGTTGTTCTTCTTATTGTTGTGTTTTGCTTTTAATTTAGTATTTTTTCCATTTCAGATAATATCTTCTAGGTCTTAGTATATTGTAAGTAAAGATGTACCATGTGAGATGTGCCATGATAGTCATCTTTCTGGTCTAGAGAGATGAGTGTGCCTGCTCTTTGTCTCCCTCCAACACAGGCTAGGGAGTCTTAGTTGGGTTCCTCAGTTTCCTAATCCAGGATTTCATTATTCTGATTGGTTTCAAAGTCTATTGAATGATTCATATAGACTATGATGACCTATATTTATAGTCTGTTCTATTATTTTCATGACTATTCTGTGATTGGAACTTCTTGCACTTTAACATTTATGCAAACTAATATGTAAAGTAAGTTTTCTAAACTAAGGGTCTTCATGTTTTTATTAAACGTGGTTAAAGATCACATCGAAGAACTTGACAAATACAGCCTATAATATTTCATATATTTTATGGGCAGGTCATAGACAAAGGGGAGAGAAGAGGAAAGGGAAAGGACTGCTTTAACTTTTTCATTTCCCAAAGGCAAATAAAACAGACTTGCTTGTTATCTTATTTTAAGAAAAGAGAAGTTAGAATCCTGTAGGTTTGCTGCACTAAGAGTGGTCTTATTGTTTCTTTTCTTTTTGTTGCTCCAGGCTACATCAGTTTCTGTGGAAGGAACATCTGAAAATAATCAATTTGGAGCCTCAAGTTGGCTTTATGCCCCAACCTAGTAGGCCTTGAAGTAAGAACGTCTTACAAAACCACATAAAAAGTACTTACCAGGCTAGAAAACAGCAGATTCTGCTGATCCATAAAAATAATTCAGGCAGAGAAGACCAACCAATATGAATCAAAACATCCAATTAAATTAAAACAATAAGAACTTGGCATCTCAGATACTCTGTTAGTACAATTTCTTTTACCTATTCTTAATGTCAGGAAATATAACTGGAAAGTCTCTTAAATTTTTATTTGAAAAACTTTCTGATGCTTTTTCTGACTGCTGATTGTCTTCAAATCCTGAATTATTTAAATACCATTTGTCAAGCTCAAAAATATCAATGTCATCCTTTTTGTTTTCTAAAGTGTGGATAATCTAAGAGGAAGGGCTAACAAGAGGGAATGGTGTTCAATCAAGAAAGTGTGTGTTCACGCATGTGTGTATCTGTGTGTGGGTATGAGAGAGAGAGAGAGAGAGAGAGAGAGAGAGAGAGAGAGAGAGAGAGAGAGAGAGAGAGAGAGAGAGAGAGAGAGAGAGTTTGGTGGGGGAGCTGGGTTTCCCTTCATTGATTACTAGCAGTACTTTGTACCTAATCCTTTCCCCAAAATCTGTCAATTTAAAAAATCACACACAAAAAAATTCTTTTTATTTTAAATAATCAGTTTAATTATATAAAAAGTTACACAAAAGATGTATTAACACATTTTCATTGTAGAAAATCTAAGCAATGCAGACTTAGTATATGCAGTAAAAAAATTACAGATATATTTGACATGCCCACTCCATTCCAATTCACTAGCCAAAAGTAGCTGTTTCTAACAGTTTAATGTATATCTTTGCCATCTACTTTAGGAAATATTTTTTAATCTTAAAAACTTAATAATAAACTTCCAAAGACCAGGTACCATGTTTACATGTCTTTTAATTTTTACACAGAGCTGTGTACACTGCAACCTAATTGTAACATTTTTTGGTTAATTTTACAGATGAATTTTGCATAAGACATGTTTATCATAATTTCTCAGGTAATGAAGTATCAAAAGGACCACCATAGAAGACTATTTCACTTATAAATATTAAACCATCCCATTAGATTCCAGAAGAACAGTGGGTTATTAAAGCCTTCAGCATATACAATTCTGCATGAAGTGGGCACAACACATGTTTGATTGATACCAGAAATATATTATTCTCAGTAGGTCTACTCAGGAAGAGTGTAAAAGAGCAATGATCTAATGAGTTTAATCAACATCACTACTAATGTTTGTCCTCAGATTAAATTTTTTAGTTACTCAGTTGCTGAGCTTTTGGGGTGAGGAATTTACAAAACTACCTCAAGTGTCTACTTAATTGTTCTTACATAAGTAGCTTATGTGTTCATGATAGTGGAATTCTCAGAAGAGTCAATTAATCACTATGTAATTAAGTATTGCTATGTATTAGATTATAAGCTAAGCATTGTGGAGGATACAAAAGAATGATATTCACATTCTGTTTGTTTTCAATGAGTCTAGCTAGTAAGATGACATGCAAATACATGAAACAAGTTGAAAAAACTTCATGGTACTCAGTATTAATGTGAAAGAGTTTAAAAAGGGGTACATGAAGGTGCCTTCAGAGAAGTGGTAGCACATGAACTAGGTCTCAAAATCAGGTAGAATTAAATTAGCTCATTATAAACATTAAAAGCAAGGTTTCTGGAATCAAACTACTTGGACTACCAACCGTGGCTTACAAACTTGCTAGTCATGTGATCTGGGAAGGTACTTTATATCTTTGCCTCAGTTGCCTCATCTGTAAAATGAAGTTGTTAATAATACTACTTACCTCCTGAGATTATGTTGAATATAAATTGAGATAATAAATATAAGCATTTAGAACAGTAGCAGATATATAGTAATAGCTGTCACTATTTACATTACCACTGTCATTAAAAGAAATTAGGAAATGAACAATCTCTGTGTAGTATATCATTGTATAGAAATATTTCTTTTTTCATTGTTTTTAAGACTCTCATTTAGTACAAGTATTTATTCATTAATCATAAATTGTACTATTTTATATATTTTTATTTCGGCATATTATGGGGGTACAGATTTTAAGGTTTCAACAAATGCCTTTACCCCTACCCCCACAAGTCTGAGTCTCCAGCATGACCATCCCCCAGACAGTGCACATCTCACTCATTATGTATGTATATATCCACCCCTCTGTCCCCTCCCACCTGCCCAATACCCTATTACTGTAGTACCTATGTGTCCACTTAGGTGCTGCTCAGTTAATACCAGTTTGCTGGTGAGTATATGTGGTGCTTGTTTTTCCATTCTTGGGATACTTTACTTAGTAGTATGGGTTCCAGCTCTAACCAGGAAAATATAAGATGTACTATATTACCATTGTTTCTTAGAGATGAATAGTACTCCATGGTACACATATACCACATTTTATTAATCCATTCGTGGATTGATGGGAACTTGGGCTGTTTCCACAGCCTTGCAATTATGAATTGTGCTGCTATAAACATATGAGTGCAGGTGTCTTTTTTGTAGAGTGTCATTGGATCTTTTGGGTAGATGCCTAGCAATGGGATTCCTGGATGAAAGGGTAGATTCACTTGTATCATTTTAAGGTATCTCCATATTGCTTTCCACAGAGGTTGAACTAGTTTGCAGTCCCACCAGCAGTGTAGGAGTGTTCCCCTCTCTACGCATCCACGCCAGCATCTATTGTTCGGAGACGTTTTCATAAAGGCCATTCTCACTGGAGTTAAGTGATATCTCATTTGCATTTTGATTTGCATTTCCCTGATGATTAGAGATGCTGAGCATTTTTGCATAAGTTTGTTGGCCATTCTTCTGTCTTCTTTAGAAAAGTTTCTGTTCAAGTCCTTTGCACACTTTTTAATAGGGTTATTTGATTTTTTCATGCTGATTTTCGTGAGTTCTAACTATATTCTAGTTATCAGCCCCTTATCAGATGGGTAGGATGCAAAAATTTTATCCCATTCTGTAGGCTGTCTGTTTATTTTCATGACTGTTTCTTTGGCTGTGCAGAAGCTTTTTAGTTTGATCATGTCCCATTTATTTATTTTTGTTGCTGCTGTGATTGCCTTTGGGGACTTCTTCATAAACTCTTTGGCTAGGCCGATGTCTAGGAGAGTGTTTCCAACATTTTCCTCTAGAATTCTAATAATTTCATACCTTAGGTTTAAGTCTGTTATCCAGCGTGAGTTGATTTTTGTGAGAGGTGAAAGGTGTGGGTCCTGCTTTAGCCTTCTACAGGTGGCTATCCAGTTTTCCCACACCATTTATTGAAAAGGGATTCTTTTCCCCAGCGTATGTTTTCGTCTGCTTTGTCAAAGATTAGATCGCTATATGAGCATGGTTTTATATCAGGATTCTCAGATGTGTTCCACTGGTCAATATTCCTATTTTTGTGCCAATACCATATTGATTTAACTGCTACAGCTTTGTAGTATAGTTTGATATCTGGCATGTTAATATCTCCCATTTTGTTTTTGTTGCCTAGAATTGCTTTTGATATTCAGGGTCTTCTTTGGTTCCATACAAAGCGTTAAATAATTTTTTCTATATCTGTGAAGAATGCTGATGGGATTTTAATAGGTATTGCATTGAATCTGTGGATCAGTTAGGTAGTATAGACATGTTAATGATGTTGAGTCTGCTGACCCATGAGCATGGTATGAATTTCCATGTGTTTACATGCTCTGCTATTTCCTTCCTCAGTGTTTCATAGTTCTCCTTGTAGAGGTCTTTTACCTCCTTGGTTAAGTATATTCCTAGGTACTTTAATTTCTTTGTTGCTATAGTGAAGGGAATTGACTCTTTGATTTGGTTCTCAATTGGATTGTTGTTGGCGTATATGAATGTCTCTGATTTCTGTGTATTGCTTTTGTATCCTGAGACTTTACTAAATTTATTTTATCAGTTCGAGGAGTGTTTTGGTTGAATCTTTGCGGTTCTCTAAATATAATATCATATCATCAGCAAACTGAAAGTTTGATCTCTTATGTCCCTATTTGGAAACCTTTAATTCCATTTTCATGTCTGATTGCTGTAGCCATGACTTCCAGCACTATGTTGAATAGAAGTGGAGATAGTGGGCAACCTTGTCTGGTTCCAGTTCTAAGTGGGAATGCTTTCAATTTTTCCCCATTCAGTGTGATGTTGGCTATGGGTCTGTCATATATGGCTTGTATGATTTTTAGGTATGTTCCTTCTATGCCTATTTTCTTAAGTGTTCGTATCATGAAAGGGTGTTGAATTTTGTCAAAAGCTTTTTCTGCATCTAGTAGAGCAGTCTGGTGTTATTCGAATTGGCTTTCCCTTGTATATTACTTGCTTCTTTCGTCTTACAGCTCTTAGAAGGGCCTCTTTAGTTGATATTTTGGTCAGTCTGATGGCTGCATGTCGTGACGTCTTTCTGTTTGCATTGAATCTCCCAGGGGTCCTCTGAGCTTCTTGAACTTGTATATTGAGATTTTGAGCAAGGCTTGGGAAATTTTCCTCTATTATATCTTCAAATAGCTTTTCCAACCCTTGAGTGTTGTCTTCTTCCCCTTCTGGTAACCCTATGACCCTCACATTAGGTTTCTTCACAGAATCCCACATCTCTTGTAGGCTTTGCTCTTTTCTCTTGTTTCTCTGCTCTATCTCTGTGACTGATTTTTTTTTTATTGGAGGGTGTTATCTTCAATCTCTGAGATTCTTTCTTCTCTTTGATCTACCCTGTTTTGAGACTTTCCACTGTATTTTGTAGTTACCTGAATTGATTCTTCATTTCCAGGCGTTCGGTTAAACTTTTCTTCATTGTGTCAATTTCTTTAGTGAACTTTTGTTCCAGGTCCTTGAGGCTTTCTGTGGTTTCTCCATGTTGGTTATTGAGTTGTTCTTGCAGGTCATTGAATTTTCTTATGATCCACATTCGAAATTCCTCTTCTGTCATTTTGGTTGCCTGATTTTGGTTGGTGTCCGTTTCTAGGGGTCTGGTGTTCCTCTTTGGGGGTTTGTTTTCCGTTTGGTTCTTTATATTTCCAGAATTCCTTCGCTGATTTCTTCCCATGTCAATCAGTTGTTGTTTCTTTTCTTTAGGTTTTTGTTTGGGTATTCACACGCTTTCTTTAGTTTCTCAGCCAGTAGGTAGTGTCTGTGGGTGAGATTCGACCACTCCCTGTATAATGGGTCAGTAGGTGCCGTGAAAAGGTTGTGCAGGATGTCCTCCCTGTCAGTAGATGGTGCTTGCTTGGAGGAACAGGCTATGTTGTTGTTTTGGGGTCCTGTTATTAGCTCTTGTTCCTGTAGAGAGGCACTGTAGTGCCTCAGGTGGTCGGTGGTTCCCTGAGACTTCCAGGTGTGTCCTTTCTCCCCCTTAGTGAGGGCTGTTCTAGGAGAGAGTCTGGGTGGAGCTAGGTTGGGTAAGTTTGCCCTCAGGCACCACCAATGTCGTTAACAGGGGTCAAAATTCTCTTCTCTGCTTTCAGGAAAGGATGTCATGGAGGGGCTGGAATGGCCCCGCTCAATCAGAATATCTGTGTGTGGGGGTGGGGCTTTCTGAGACCCGCAGTCTGGAGCGGGCCTGGCTTCTTTTCACCCTCCCCAACTCTGCAGCTACTGTTGGGGCTCTGCCAGCAGGCTAGACCACACGCCACCAGGCCTACCCTGACTGTGATGCTAGCAGGGAGGTTCCCTGTGCAGGAACGCCACCTGGGCTGGGGGCAGGGTCTCCCTTTGGGAGGAGGGTTGCCTTCTAGGACACTGATCTGCTCCCGAAGGTGCACAAACCTCAGTAGGCTGTTCACGTATATGCCTTCTGTGCCCTGAGAAATGCAAGACCTCGGTGCATGGGATCTGGTCTGCAGGTCTGACCTCTGTGCCCCAGAGTTCAACCTATATCCCCACCAGGGAGAGGAGTGCTGGTTCCAATTCACCCACAGGGAGCCCAAGCTGGATGTATGTCTCTCAGTCTCAGGGGCCACCCCATTCTCCTAGGATCACCGTGCCAGCAACATCTGGGAGGGCTGGTGGGTAGGGAGCTCACAGTCTGAGTTCCCCTTAGTCAGCTGTAGGGCCACAAAAGGGGAGATCCCATTCCCTGAAGTTGCCTCCGGCTGGTGGCTATATTGTCTCTCTGGGCAGCCGTGGATAGGGTCATCGGAGGGGAGAATGGTGCAATGTGGTGCCTGCCGCGTGGCTTGGGTCTGTGCACACGGAGATGCCCCTAGGGATTTGGGATCCTGGTGCTGTGTCCACTACAGGCTTACCACTCACTGGCGGCGGCCATCTCTGGGCTGTTGTCCACACGTCTCTCCACCCGCTGGGGAACCCACCAGCAGTCTGAGATGCAGGGGAGGGGAAAGTTGTCCGAGCCACCTACCCTTCCCGCTGGTCTCCGGGCTGCTCCGGCGGTCTCAGCTTCTAGTTCTCCTCTGCAACCTCTTCCTGTGGAGTCTCCCGTGGTCTCCGGTATCCTCCTTCCAACCCTCGTCCACTTAATGCTTCTCTTCTTGCATGTTTCTTCTAATTTCTGCTAGAATCTGTCTTTTCTGCAGAGACACTCCTGTGGTGTTTCTCATCCGCCATTTTGATTCCTCCCCCTGTACCTTTTATTTTTTACTCAGTACTCTTCTGTATAATTTGAATTTTTGTTTTTACATTCAATACATTTTATACAGCTTTATTGAGGTATAATTTACATACCATAAATTTTCCCATTTTAAGTATATGATTTAATGGTTTTTAGTAAAATTATTGAGCTGTTCAATTATCACCACAATCCAAATCTAGAACATTTCTATCACCCCAAAAACAAATTTTGACTTGTTGAGTTGTTCAATTGTAAACACAAACCAAATCTGGAACACTCCCATCACCACAAAAACAAACTTCATAACCAATTGCTATAGCTGAAATTTCTGTGCATGCTTTGCTTTTTAAAGTATCAATAGAGATAAAGATATAATGAAGTAGCAACAAAGAAAATAAAATAACTAGTAATATATTTAACTAAGGCCATGAAATACCTCTACAGGGAGAACTACAAAACATTGAGGAAGGAAATATCAGAGGACATAAATGGATGGAAAAACATACCATGCTCATGGATCAGCAGAATCAACATTGTTAAAATGTTCATAATTACCCAAAGTTATCTATAGATTCAATGCAACCCCTTTTAAAATAATAACATAACTTTTTTCAGATTAAAAGAAAATAATTCTTTGCTTCATATAGGGCCAAAGAAAACCCCATATAGCCAAAGCAACCTTAAGCAAAAAGAACAAATTGGGAGGCATCAGTTTGCACAGGCTTCAAGCTACATTACAAGGCTGTAGTCACCAATACAGCATGGTATGGGCACAAGAACAGAGATGTAGATGAATGTATCAGAACGAAAACCCAGATATAAATTCTCATATTTCCATTTGATCTTTGACAAAGCAGACAAAATTATACACTGGGAAAAAGAAGCCCTATTCAACAAATGGTGCTGGGAAAATTGTATAGCCCCATGTAGAAGACTTAAACAGGATCCACATCTCTCATCACTCACAAAAAAATCAACTCATGATGGATAGCAGACTTAAATCTAAAGCATGAAACCATAAGAATTCTAGAAGAAAAACTTGGAAAAAGTCTATAAACATCATCCTATATCAGGGGTCTCCAAACGTTTTAAACAGGGGGCCAGTTCACTGTCCCTCAGACCGTTGGAGGGCCGGACTATAGTTTAAAAAAAAACTATGAGTAAATTCCTATGCACCCTGCACATATCTTATTTTGAAGTAAAAAAACAAATGGGCAAAAACACCTGCATATGGCCCGCAAGCCGTTGTTTGAGGATGCCTGTTAGGCAAAGAATTTATGAAGAAGTCCCCAAAGGTAATCACAGCAACAACAAAAATAAATAAATGGGACCTGATCAAATTAAAAAGCTTCTGTACAGCCAAGGAAACAATCATTAAAGTGAATAGGCAACCTACAGACTGGGAGAAAATATTTGCTTGCTATACATTTGATAAAGGGCTGATAACCAGAATCTATAAAGAACTCATGCAAATCAGTAAGAAAAAAATGTAACAACCCTATTAAAAAGTGGGCATAAGATATGAACAGAAACTTTTCAAAAGAAAACAGGCTAATGGCCAACAAATATATGAAAAAACGCTCAACATCTCTAATCATCAGGGAATTGCTACTCAAAACCACAGTGAGATATCACTTAACTCCAATTAGAATGGCTTTTATCAAAAAGTCCCAAAACAACAAATTTTGGTGTGGATGCAGAGAGATAGTAACATCCATCCACTGATGGTGGGACTTCAAACTAGTACAACCTCTATGGAAAGTATTATGAAGATACCTCAAAGAACTAAATGTAGAACTACTATTTGACCCAACAATCCCACTACTGGGTATTTACCCAAAGGGAAAAAAGTCATTATATAAAAAGACATCTGTACTTGGATGTTCATAGCAGCACAATTCACAATTGAAAAGGTGTGGAAACAACCCAAGTGCCCATCAATACATGAGTGGATTAATAAAATGTGGTAGATGTATACTACGGAGTACTACTCAGCCATAAAAATGATGAACTAACACCTTTAGTATTATTCTGGATGTTGCTGGAGCCATTCTTCTAACTGAAGTATCACAATAATGGAAAATCAAGCAGGTTGGAGAGGGAGGTGGGGATGGGTAAATTCATACCTAATGGGTACAATGCACACTATCTGGCGGATAGGCATATGTATAACTTTGACTCAAGTGGTACAAAAGCAATTTGTGTAAACAAAACATTTGTACCCCTGTAATATTCTGAAATAAAAAAAGAGAGAATATGGCAGCAAATCTAAGAGGCAATTAATAAGTTATGACTACCTCTTTCCAAAACAATGCTGCCACCAAAATTATACTTTAGGACTCATCCCACTGTGTCAAATTATCTCATTTTGTATTATATTCGCCCTATTTGTAAAAACACTGCCAGAACTTAAAATAACACCTTTATATAGTTTAAAAATATACCTGGGTAAGTTGTTCTAAAATAATTTTAGTCCATTATCCCTTTTAATGGGACAAAGATTGTATGGACCTCTTACACCACCTGCTCCTGCCTTTCTGCAGAAAACCCAAACAAATCTCCCCAGAATTAGGGAAAGCCCTACTTTTGAAGAGATACCAATGAAGTTATATCCTGATTTTTATTAAAAATATAAATTTTGAATGCATGATATAAACTGAAGAATATACATTGTTATATTATTTTTATTAATGGTAAAAGATAGCCTGTGAGTCATCTGGAGGATTCATATTGACCATGGATTTGTGAACAAAAGTTCCATGTCAGTTATCTTAACAGTATAACGTACTGAAATGATCACATGGGCTTGGAGTCAGCAAATCTGGGCTTGAATTCTAACTATGCTGTAAGTCCTTAGGCAAATCACTTGACCTCTCAGCCTCATATTCCCCCTCTCAAAATTAAGAAATAATATCTACCTTGTTAGGTTACTGTGAGCACTGAGAACATGTATGTAAAGCATCTAACATTTAGTAGAAAATAAATATTCCTTTCTTCCCTCTGCCTCCTCCCCTCTCTTCCTTCATTTCTTCTTTCTTTTCTTCCTTTCTCTCTTTCTTTTGCCCCTGCATTTGTACTCATTATTATTGGCTCTAAAGAAATCTGGTAAAATATCCCTTTTAAGGAATTTACACCCAGTGAATACCTTTCTGAACAAAAAGAGTCACAGAATGCAATCATAACATTCAGGTTGGCTCACTCCCTGTCCAAATGTTTTCTCAACATCTCCTGCCACCACTTTTTTTCCCCTTAAGTATAGCTGAGCTTTGATGATTCAAATCAAATGTCATGTAAAAACAGGTTCTCCAACATTGTATGCTTACATGTGTTCTTGGGTTTTTCAGCCACTCCCTCTCAATTCCTCCTGATTTTATGTTGAATTATATTTTGTTGATTGGATTTTAGAAGGTGCTTTGTACCATACCTTATGGGAGAAGTATTCCTGATTTGATATTTGATTACTTAACAGTTTTTTGAGATAGGACTGTGAACTTCTAAAATGACTGAAATCTCTATGTTATTATGTACATGATGGTAGCAAAAATATTAATGGAAATATTCTTTCTTAAGGAGCTTGTTTCTCACACCTGATTGTGTGGTAGTAAATATAATTTAACATGAACCCACGTTGTTCTGGAGCTGTGCCTACAGAAACTGCTCTGGTAATGTGTTTGCATGACACATAATTAAGTACATGTTGTAACTTGTTCCTAACTATTATACCCGTCAGTTTAAACAATGTCCGGGCATAAAATTAAGACCTATGCTATTCATTATGTCTGTCAAATCCTTCTGATTTTAAGAGTAGTGGTAACCATCAAATCATAAAACAATAAAAGTCAACATGAAGCATAAAAATCAAAAGTGCCTAGGAAATACTAGATAAAACAAACAAGTGAGACTTTTAAATTTTACCAGTATTTTGCTACCTGGGAAGTCAGATTCACTTCTAGTCAAGCCTTAGCAAATTGGGCTTTCTTATAAAAGTGTTAATGTCTTGCCCTGAGTTATGAGCTGCTGCACTTGTTCAGACTACTACAACTTATTGCAGGATACCCACAGAGAACTAATAACATAAAGTAACAACTATCTTTTGAAGATCCAGCAATGGAGGCAAGAACAGCTGGAATAGAGGAATCATATGGAGGGAAAGAATAATAGAAAGTAGAGGTGGAGTGTGAGGGAAAATCATGTAGGGCATGTGACTGTTTGAAAGACTTCAATTTTTACTTTGAACGATATGGGCAGTCACTAGAGAGTTGCGAGAAGGTGAATAACATGATCAGATTTATGTTTTATTTTTTTTTATTTCAGCATATTATGGGGGTACAAACATTAAGGTTACGTACATTGCCCTTGCCTCCCCTCCCCCTCGAGTCAGAGCTTCAAGTGTGACCATCCCCCAGATGGTGCACATCACACTCACTATGTATGTAAATACCCATCCCCTCCTTCCCCCTCCCACCTGCCCAACACCTGATAAAAGTTTTTTTTTTTAACATTTTGGTTACATTTTATATCTTTGTCTCTCCCTAGGAAGGGTTAGAGTTTTGCCCTTCCCCTCCACAATGCTCACAACATCCCTCAGATGTGGGACTACCCTCCCAACCCCCAAATCCCTGGTGAACACCACCACCCTTTGAGCACCATAGTGTTAATCAGTCAGTACCAATTTGATGGCGAGTACATGTGGAGCCCATTATTCTGATCTTGTGTCACCTCACTTTGGATAATGGGCTTAAGCTTACCCAAGTGCCTGTCAGTTCATGAGTGGATTACTGAAATTTGGTATATGTTTACAATAGAATATTACTCAATTCTAAAAAATGACATCGAGCTAGCAGATCTGTTTTAAAGAGATTACTCTGGCTGCTGTGTTGACAATACATTATAGTGGGGACAAGGGCAGATGCAAGAAAACCAATTAGGAAGGTATTGTAATATTATTGGCAAGAGATTATGGAAGATTGGACCAGAAGAAGTGGTGAGAATTGGTCTTAATCTGGACACATTTCAATGGGGATAATGGAAGTAGTAGAATAATAAAGATCTTATATTGCAAGTCCCTAGAAGGCTAATACCAATATACTTAACTGGCCTTAACCCATACACAATACAGAATCGTAAGATAATAAATGTACATAAGAATTATAAAGATAATGATATATTCCTTTTTTGAAATCTCTACTCTCTCAAATCCCCCACTCACACATCTCTGATTAGTTTCTTAGATAAAAACATACTCAGGCTGGTTTTACATGATTAATCAGATAAATTGTACGAAGGGTCAATCACTACATAGACAATTGGATCACAAGTAATCAGTCCTAATTTGTCTTAATGACTGAATAAGGCCTGGTTTGAATGACAATTTAATAGAAATTTCAAGCTCAAAGGTGTCTTGTAAATCATTTAGTTTGGAGATTTCCAACCTTTTCAAGTATAGAGACCCTTGTTAAAATTGCAAAATGTTGTTAACTCTCCCAAGTTAACACTGGCATTTTTAGTAGCCATTGATTGAGGGAATAAATAATAGCAAAGAGCTATAATAGATCCAGTATTGGTTTTAAATGAATGTGTATTTTATTAATTTCAACAGCATTTACATACATTTATGTACAATATATGTTATTCATATGTACTCTACAGACTGTGACCCATGGACATATAAATTGAGCCTGTCCCCAAAGAAACTTTGGCTCATAGATTTGAACCCTTGAGGTTCAATCCCTACTTTCTACACCCCATACCCCATTTTTCAGGTGGAAAAAATTGAAAGAGGCTAAGTTAGTGTCAGTACTTGGACAGGAAAACAGAACTATGGGATAGAAGACAAAATCTTAGACTTAGCGTCAGGAGAACTGAGCTTGTACCATAGCTCAAGCTAGTCCCCTATAATCCTTGAGTCTTGGTTTCTTTATCCATAAAGGAAAGATAATAAAATAGACCTTAGAAAATTATACTGAAGGTTAAAAGAAATAAATGCGCACAAATGTTTTCCTTGTCGTTGAAATGTGCCATAGAATTGAACAATGTTACCATTATTAGAACCCGATTCCCAAATGAGCACCCCATGAATTATTTTTATCCTTTTTATGACAATACCTGGCCATGTTATTTTGATGATTCTGATGCTGAGATCAAATGAAACACACAACATCAATTTGCTCAACACAAGAAAATAATAGCCCAAACCATTACTCAAAATAGAGGACTGAATGAGTGTCATGATGAGAACATTGTCTCAGTTAATGGCCAACATTTGTATTCTCTCTTTTTTTTTCTGCCTTGCTGTATCTGTTTCTGAATTCAAGAAGACTCAGTAGTGATTCTCTCATATCAGAATGGTTCTTTGGCATTTTCGGTAGTTTCTGTTGCAAATTGGTTATTAAATTATATGGGCTTTAGAATTAAAGCTAGTGGTTCAATGGAGTCCTCAGAAATTCAGTATTGTGGGCATTTCTACTGATAGATAATTTAAGATAAGAGCAACTTCAAGAAGGTTCTTCTCCATTGATGATCACATGACATGATATTATGTGAGAATATATGAGCCAAACTACTTTATTATTAGCTTCCCTTTTTTTCTAAGTGAATTTAAAACAATTTCATAATTTAGAGCAGACAATATGAAATCTTAACACTTTGTTTTAGTCATGCTCTCAAAACAGGCACATCAAATCTTCCAGGCTATTACTCTCAACTGTGAAAACAGATTTTAAATTCAGGGATATGAAATCTGATGACTTGGTTGTTCTGTCGCTGCGCGACCGCCTCAGTCAGCTCTTTCAAAGACCCGGACCTGGTCCACTGGGGAGCTGGCGGCCATAGCCCCCCTTCCTCCCGGTTCCCTAAAGCTGCAGCAGGAGCTGGCGCAAACACCCTGCGGTTGGTCTCTGATGCCCTTCAGTGAGGAGGGGACGTCTGGACCCTGGTGAACGCGCCCCAGACCCCACCAACTCGGTGTTTTCGCCGGACCCCCAGCCTGCACACCCCAATCTGCCTGCCATGGCTGAAAACGCAGAAGGAGACCTGAACTCCAACCTGCTCCACACCGCCTACCACACCGGGGACCCTCAGCTAGACACGGCCATCGGGCAGTGGCTCCGCTGGGATAAGAATCCCAAAACAAAAGAGCAGATTGAAAATCTATTACGAAATGGGATGAACAAGGAACTGCGCGATCGTCTTTGTTGCCGAATGACTTTTGGGACTGCAGGACTTCGTTCTGCCATGGAGGCAGGGTTTTGTTATATTAATGACCTTACAGTAATACAGTCAACACAGGGGATGTACAAGTACCTTGAGAGATGTTTCTCCGACTTTAAGCAGAGAGGCTTTGTCGTTGGTTATGACACTCGGGGTCAAGTAACTAGCAGCTGCAGCAGCCAGCGGCTTGCTAAACTCACTGCTGCAGTCTTGCTCGCCAAAGATGTTCCTGTGTATCTTTTTTCAAGATATGTTCCTACACCTTTTGTACCGTATGCAGTCCAGGAGCTCCATGCAGTTGCAGGTGTGATGATTACTGCATCTCACAACCACAAGGAAGACAACGGATACAAGGTTTATTGGGAAAATGGTGCTCAGATCACATCTCATGACAAAGAAATTCTGAAATGTATAGAAGAATGTGTGGAACCCTGGAATGGTTCCTGGAATGATAATTTAGTGGATACCAGCCCACTGAAGAGAGATCCTTTGCAAGACATTTGCAGGAGATACATGGAAGATCTGAAAAAAATCTGTATTCACAAGGAGTTAAACTCAAAGACCACCTTGAAATTTGTGCACACATCTTTTCATGGGGTCGGACATGACTATGTGCAGTTGGCTTTTCAAGCGTTTGGTTTTAAGCCTCCAATTCCAGTACCAGAACAAAAAGATCCTGATCCAGACTTCTCTACTGTTAGATGCCCAAATCCTGAAGAAGGAGAATCTGTGCTGGAACTTTCTCTGAGACTCGCAGAGAAAGAAAATGCCCGAATAGTGCTAGCCACAGATCCTGATGCAGACTGACTGGCAGTGGCAGAACTTCAGGAGAATGATCGTTGGAAAGTTTTCA
This sequence comes from Microcebus murinus, assembly GCF_040939455.1. NCBI lineage: Eukaryota > Metazoa > Chordata > Mammalia > Primates > Cheirogaleidae > Microcebus > Microcebus murinus. The sequence goes on from NC_134136.1 coordinate 15,387,413, forward strand.
CAGGGAATGAGTTGGCAGCTTTGTTTGGGTGGTGGATGTTTGATTGCTGGAAGAAAAATAAATCAAGAAATATTGATGTGAAGAACGTTTATATGTTAGCCACCACAGTCTCTTCTAAAATTTTGAAGGCAATTGCACTTAAAGAAGGATTTCATTTTGAAGAAACATTACCAGGTTTTAAATGGTTTGGAAGTAGGATAAAAGGCCTCCTGGAAAATGGGAAAGAAGTCCTTTTTGCATTTGAAGAGTATATTGGTTTTCTGTGAACTTCAGTTTTGGATAAAGATGGGGTGAGTGCAGCCGTTGTTGTTGCCGAGATGGCATCTTACCTGGAAACCATGAATGTAACATTGAAACAGCAACTAATTAAGGTTTATGAAAAATATGGTTATCATATTTCAAAAACTTCATATTTCTTATGGTATGATCCACCTACCATCAAAAGTATATTTGAAAGGCTTCGTAATTTTGATTCTCCGAAAGAATATCCAAAATTTTGTGGGACATTTGCTATACTGCATGTACGGGACATTACCACTGGATATGACAGCAGTCAGCCTAATAAGAAATCAGTGCTGCCTGTGAGTAAAAATAGCCAAATGATTACATTTACTTTTCAAAATGGCTGTGTTGCTACTCTTCGGACAAGTGGGACAGAACCAAAGATAAAGTATTATGCAGAGATGTGTGCATCACCTGAGCAGAGTGACATTGCCTTACTGGAAGAAGAACTGAAGAAACTGATTGAAGCTCTGATTGAAAATTTTCTTGAGCCCAGTAAGAATGGACTAATCTGGCGTGCTGTTTAGGGGTATACCAGTAGGTCACGATTTTGTACTGGCATATGGAACAAAACAACCAAGAACTCCACGCATTGAACCTTGTGTTAGTATTCTCTATCTCATCTGGCCAAGTATCCTTTTCCTTTTATTTTCTTTGTTTTTTGTCTGCTGACTAAACAAACTGTATAAATTTAAAATGAAGTGGTCTGAAGGGAAATGATTCCGTTTTTTTCATAATCTTGAACAAAAGTTCCTACATTAAAAATATTAGAGAACATGTTGTTCTTCCTTTAACAGAAACATAACAATACAAAAATAAGTTTTCTTGTCAAAGTGTGATTAAGCTTAGTTCCATATACTGTAACTGTGTATAGCATGGTTCAAAAAAGGGCAGATAAATGTTATGTAACTATAGGGTTAGTTAAGGAAATTAATCCATAAAATTGTCAAGAAAATGGTACTATTCCTAAATCATTATAGAAAAGTGTCACCGTTACATCACAGGCATTAATTTACAAATTAGAATATTTGAAATAGATATTTAGTATTTCCAGTTTAGAACAGATGTTACAATATGTGGTTCCAGCACCTCTGTTTCAGGTGCCCTTGGTGCAGTGTAAATTTACTGTATGTATTTAAAATTCCGAAGTTTACTGAACATAAAACAATAGTGGCAACACTCCTATTGGCTTTGTTCTTGTCAAATTTCTCAGTGTCTTCTCAGGGTCTGGGGTAAACTGAAAGTGTTCCTACATTGAATATAATTAAATCAGATAGTTAAGGAAATTTTCAGATAGTTGAAGAAAGTCTTCCAAACTATATAGGTGCTTCCTCTATATCAAATGAGCTTGCTGATTTTAAAATCTTATGAATATAAGCAAAGATTTTAATAAAAGTAGGCTTACTGTAACTGTAGTTAAGGATCTTCATGTTAGAATTATGTCAGTTATCATAACCTTTAAAGAAAAAAATCTGAACTGGGAAAAGAACTCTGAATTTATTTGGCCATCTAACTTTTGAATTACATTCTTGTAAGTAGATTTATTCCTTTATCTTACGAAGTAATGTTAATTTTACAAAGAAATAAGACATCCAGATTTTAAGTATTACGAAACACAAAAACTACAAGATTTTTTAAAAAGTCCAGTTTATTCTAACATCTTCTGTAGAATTTCTGATCAAATGAGTACTGTTAACATTTATCTTTTTAATGTGGAAAAAAATTTTTTTCAGGAAGTCACTCATGGTTAATTCTGTGGTCTTCTGAAAAGATTTAACAGAAAAATGCTGTTTAATGTTCTTAAAGTGTTCTTGTCCTATATTGTTCTCAGAATACACATATGTTATCGTTAGAGGTAACAGTAACAAGGTCTTGGGTATAATCAAAGTAAATCAGTTGCCTATAGGAGATAGCACTGGTATTACAGAATTTATTTCCTAAAAAAGTAATAATAATACAAAGTTTGAACCGATTAGAATGTTCATTAAATCATGGTTTGGTTTGTTGCCGCTCTCAACTGACATTTGGTTAAGCCCATATAATCCAAACACAATTTTCAAATTATTGTATTGCCACTATTGTTAATTTGTTCTTTCCTTTCTGTCTTATAGCTAGATCTTGTATGACTGTAGATAATAAGACAGGTAGCTAAATGTAGAGCACCGTTTTTCTGAATGAATTTGTTTCCAAAGGATTTGCACTGGAGAAGAAATGTGTAGAATTTTTTGTATTAAAAATGTGTAAAACATTTTTTGTTTTATTTGCCTTTAGGAACATAGATTGTAATTTAGGAAATGGCGTATATTCTACAAAGTGGTATGAACAATATTGTATATATATTTAAAAAGTGTATATTTGGTTCTAGTATCTGTGTTTCAGTTACTGACGAACAAAAATGAAGCTAAAATTACATGACAGCCCATTCATAGTTACTAAAGCTATGTCATGGTTGTCATTCTGTTATGAAGAGAATAGTTTTATTTGCATGCTTTAATATAATGTAACATTTAAGTCATCGTAGTCAAGGTGAAAAGTTACTGAAGTTTGGATCTTACCTCAAAAATGTAAAAGTCCAAAGTTAAAATTAAGAAAATTTTACAAATATTCCCAAGTGTATAGATTGAGTGAATTATTTGATTCTAGCAAGCTCTCAAGGCTGAGCATGATATTTAACACAAAGTTGATATAGTGGGTGCACATTTGCCCAACAGGAAAAATTCAGTCTTACCCCAAGCAAGCCAAGAGAGACAGAAGTGCTGGCCTGTGGAGCACTGCATTATTTATCTTTTTGAACAATATCATGGAAATGAATATATTCTCATTGAGCATGTAAATCAAAACTGGAGTCTTCTAGAGCTTTGGGGAAAAGGGAAGAATTAGTGGGGCAAGATCAAAGCATAAATTAGAAGTAAATAGTAGAAATAAACAATATAAAGGTCAGTAAGGCAGCACAGGAAATGCTTCTCATGAAGGGCAAACCTAAAAGGAGAGAATAAACTGGCTGCAAGTTGTTTACTTGTCTTTACTTATTATGATGGATAATGAACCTATTGTTTTCCTTTGTTAGTGATCACTAAAAAGAGCCCAAGTTTTAGGAGGTGAGGAAAAGTACCCCTCTTACAGATTCAGTCCCTGCTAGGAAATTGTGTTAGAATCACATGAGAACTTGGGAGGAGATAGAGCAGAAATAAAAGAGAATAAAATGTAGATTTGAAAATAAGACCTCTGAGAAATGTTCTGGAAATTAAGATCATTTAACCCTGGAGAGGAGAAAGCTTCTAAGAAAGTTTACTAAGCTTTAAGTTATTAATTGAGAGTTTTATTGAGGGACTCAAAGTAAAAAGTACTATACCATACTGTTTTCCATCTCTAACGAGGACAGAACCAGCAGGAATAAGGATCTTAAAAAATCAAAATAAAAAGACAGCATGAGAAGCTTAAGATTTTAAAACATCTTAGATAGAAATCATCATGTCTTCTATTTGAAATCAGGAAATAAAAATTTTAAATACTTTCCCTCAATATCTAGAAGCATTTAGCTCACAAAATAATTTTTGTATATGTTAAGTAGTACATGTGTAGGTGTGATGAATAAAGACCTGCTTGGATGTTATTTTTAATTAACCTGGCAAATTAAGTGAGACTTGAACACAGTTTTGTTCATCTTAAAGAATGTAAAGCATTGTAGGTTATTTGAGGTTTTTGTTTTAAATATGAAGTATCGTTATTTGGATGTAGTAACTTCAGCAGACAGAGAGGTTCTAGGAGATTGGATACTTTGGAATATCTCCATATAGGAAACAGATCTTCCATTCCTTAAGCAGGTTGCTTCTGGAATTGATGCAACAGAGATGTTAGCTGGAGTTTAATGGATAAATTGTTCTATGAACTGCTGCTATGGATATTTCTTTCACATGTTTTCCATTGATGTTTGTGATGCTTGAAAAATCCAAATTCTGCTTGGATAAATTTAATTTTATGCCTTTTTCTCTCCACCTCCCTGTTTCCCTAAATGCCCTTCCACATTTTGTTACTGTGAAGAGCTATTATTTTATTACCTCACTGATAAGAAACTTAAATGTATTCATTCAGAATGCTTTAAACTTACTCATAAACTGCATTTGTTTATGGGCTTTTGGTTAGTTTGTTATTAATGTCAGAATATTTAAGGCTTATTGTAAGAGGTAATTTTAAATCTATTTCATAATCTGTTTTGGTTCTCTGAATATTACTATATGTTAATATATTATGGGCTTTTACAATTCACTTGTTTTCTGAGATTGCTCTGGAAACTGATGAGGAAAGAGTCATACTAACCAAAATGAATGGTCAGTTGATCTATTAATAACATTTTATTTCAGGGTTCCTTGTACTTGGGACAGCCAAAGCACAAGATTTCAGGAAATCTTTTACACATTTGTTCTTAAAGCATCTTACCATAATCCATAAGAAGTCTAAACAGAAAGAAAAGAATTGCTCACTGTCTGACTGTTTACATAGCATGACTTTAGTTCTAGTTAGAAACAAAGTCAGTGTTGACTATTGGTTCCCTTAAAATATTCACCATACTGTTAAATTCATTAAGCTGTCTTTCCTCTTTGTTAATTCAGGACTATGTACTTTAAAAAGAGAACCTACAAGAATGTGTAAAGTGACCAAGAGTTGGTTAAAGTGACATATCTAGAGTTTGCTTCTCAAATTTCTCCACCAGCATAACCCTAAACAGAGGAGCACGAAGGAGGAAGGGGTTCTGAGAGCAAAATCAGAGGCAGCCTACCACTGACATGAAATGCTGTGTTCTGTCTTTAAAATGTGTGTTTTGCATTCTCCATAATAAAACTGTTTTAAAATACAGATGATCTCTTCAGTCCACACTGAAACAGATACTGCCAGAAAGGAGCACTGTGTTTATCATATAGCTGCTCAATTTTCTCCCCCAAGAGCCCCACTCCCAATTGTTGCATATCCGTGGGGTACACATCCTGGCTCTAGTGTGAGAAACAGAAACATAGAACATATCTAGACTATTCCCTGCCCTTTAGAATCTGACCTTCTAAAGGATTAATGCCAATTTAAAGTGGCCTGAAACAGTTCTGTTACCACTGAACCTCATAATAGTTGTGTGAAGTGTTTGTTGGCCAGTTTGTTTTCTTTAATTCACTGGTGTTCCTTGATGAAGGAGGAGCCCCCAACGATCAGCTCCCTGAGAGCAGGGATCATAATTTTTCATATCCACAACACCTAGTTCAGTACCTGTTATAGAGCGTTTAATTGGTGATAATAGTAATTAAGGGATTTTATATTAAGCAAATAATCTAAGGAACAATCAAAAAAATTTCTAATTCAGCTTTTTGAACGACTTCTGTTACTGAAATTTATAATGCAATGTTTATGAAGCATGCATACCCTTAAATACTCAGTTTCTTTGGAGAAAGCAAAGCATATTTCTATGTGGAAATTACATATAATGGCTAGTATTTTACTCTCAAAGCAAGATGTTGGCCAGGAAGACTAAGAAATAGTGTCTAAGTAGACAATATCACTAGTCTAAGTGTCATTTTGAGCCTACTAGCGCTACCTTCCAGGTGAGTCACAACAAATTCAATACTAGTTGGTATATTTTTGTCCAATTTTGTGATGTATTATATGTCTTACAAGAACCATTCAAGCAAGAATTTGCATCTACGTATGGTGAGGCCTTATTATAGGCTAGAATAAACTCTTTGTTGTGATAAAGTATACACAGTTACCAATGATTTATTTTTTCTGACTAAAGTGTGTAGTAGTTCAAAATTGTGCTCTTGTTTTAACAGTTTGTCAACCTCTTCTCATTTTTCCCTACAAAAACACCAGGGTGTATTATAAGTACTGCCTGTAAGAATTTGCACTTTATGTATTTGTGTGTGGATTTCTTGTGGTTTTAGCCAAATGAAGTGTTATCAGTAATAAACAGGTCTCTTCATAAAAAAAAAAAGAAAAAAAAAAAAAGAAATCTGATGACTTTCTGATGGATATTAATATTGGAAGGACTTAAAGTGGGAATTAATGACCCAATTGTTTTAAATGATTCGTTAGTTATGTTTACAGCCTATAATACATATATCCATGTATGACTTTGTAACTGGTGAATTGAGCCATTAGATGCTGTCATAGCACTCGAAAGCTATTTCTCCAGACTATGTACATGAAGTTTGAATGGGGAGCAAGTGGGAAGTAGTTTGGAGAACATACTGGGTAAGGACAGGGATGACGGGGATGGCCAAGAGTAACTAAAAAAGTTATAGGGTGCAACTTTTCTGTTGCTTATAGCTTGACTGCTGCTGTAACTTCCTTTCTGGTAGAGGACAAGGACTGTTCATGTTCTTTGGAGATTTTAGCTAAATTAAAGGTTAGTGAATGGGGAGAACCAAGTTCTTTGGACTATGCATTCCTAAGAGACAGGAACTTTGGTTTTAGGTATACCTTAACATTAACTATTAAGCAATCAATTCATTGACATCCATCCCTTATTTCTTATACAATCCATAGATGGAAATGAGAAGATTCTTTGGACCACTGTGGGGGGAGGGGTGGAGAGAGAAAGAGAGAGAGGGGATTTTCGTTAAAATTTCCCCAAAAACTTAGTCTCAACTGCAGTGGATATTTCCTATATGATTTCTGATCTGCCTATACTTCCTGGTTTCTACCACAAAGTGTTCATATAATGTGATATTGAAAATGTCATTTTAGACTGTCATTTTTTAAATTTAAGGTTTATTTCCTTTAAAATGAGACTTCCCTAGGATGAAGTATCATTTTATATTATTGATTGTCATTTAAACTTTTGTATTAGGTCCTGTGTTCTGGGGAGATGTTGATGTCTAGAAGAAAAAAGGCAAAAAGTCATCACAAATAGAGATCATCCTTCACTATTTTACTCTACAATATTTTTCAATTTAGAATTATTTTCTCTTTGTCTGTTGTCATAGACCTGTAATTAAATACCTACTCATGGGTTTATCATGGGAATAAGTAAGACAATGCATGTAAAGTACCAAGCATAGAACTTGGCAAAGAATAAGTTCTCAGTAAAAATTAGCTATAAAATTCCCCTAGCCATTTATCAACCAACTGGGAATTAACTGTCTGTGCCTAATGGAGTTGAGAGAAAAGGAAAAATAATACTTATCCTATGCATTCATAGGGTATTTTTACAAAAATCTTTGCAACAAAGTGTTTAATTATATGTTTAATTATAGAGGCATCACATGAGGTAAGTACGTAAAAGGAATTTCACTTTCAAGCTACTAAAATAAACTAAGCATTTTTTTCTTAAGGTCATATAATAAATCACTGGCAAAGTCTGAAGGAACTCAAGTCTTGTAAATCTTATTCCACTGTACCATTATCCATGCTAAACTACATTACTGAGGTTCAGATTCTGAAGTTATATGGACTCCTACTTGGTGTCAATTTTATAAAAACAAACAAGAGATTACAATACAATTAGGCAAGTGATTTTATACACTGCTAGTATGAAAGTAATAGCAATAATGAATAGTCTGGTTTAACAATCAAATCTAAGGAATATAATTTTAAAAGGCAAAAATAAAAATAATACATTAACACTGTATCTAGAATTTGATCTGATCAAATGCTAAGGTGGGGATGCTGTGCAGGAAAGAAGAATGAATATTAATAACTTGATGACCTGTAACTGCCACTAGAAATGAATTATTTTTAGTAATCCTTATTTTATTTTTTTAAGCATTCATATGCATAAACAACATATAGACTGATTTAGTGGTGTGGTCTCAGAAATATGACTTTCTATTTCTCACCTGTAATTTTTTAACCATCAATGAATTGGACATGATGCCAAATTACTGTCTCATTGTAGTAATGTCACATGATCTCAGGATTGGAAAGGTCACTAAGACCAACTACTATATGGAGATATGGCTTTTCAGAGCTATTTGCTAACCTTGAAAAGTTTGTTTCCGCATTTTTAGTTTCAGAGCAATGTGCAACATTAGACTGGAAATTTTAGTAATGATTTCAAAAGGTCAAATGTTCTAAATAATGCCTCTAATGTCCAAGTATGGACCTTGTACAGATCAGCTGTCATGGATTTAGGACTATGATTGTAACATCAAATCAGATAGTTGACTAATAGTCCAAGACACATGCCAAGTACTACTCCTGCAAAAAAGGGTATCACTAAGAAAAAGATCACTCCTTGAACCAGAATCCTTCTTATGCAGGGAAACTCAGTGAATTATCAATATATTGGTTCACCTCTTCCACCATTTCTCTGAAGTCCTTAAATATTGAGACCCATTCCCAGCTCAGTGTTTACCAAGTGATGCATTTTTCTCATTTCCCAACCATATTCATAATAAGTTATTAAGTGCTGCACTTTGACTTAAATTCATCATTGTCATCTTTTTCTAAGGCACCTTTTCTTGTTTCAAGACAACAGAGTCAATAATTCTAGTCAAGAGTGAGTAAAATGAATGAATAATTTCTGTGTTTGTTTTTTACCTACTCACTGAATCAACAGCATTACTTAAAAAATAAATATATGGGTTATACACACAAACAGAGGAGGCACAATTTAATATCTGTTGTAAATCAAACGCCATCCTAGGTTTCAGCTAATTTCAACTGATTATTATCCATATGTTTAGATAAAGAAACTGCTTGGATAAAGTGCTTAAAATTTGATATTTTGTTGAAAATTGATTTCAGGGGGAAAATCTTTTTAATTAGTGACATCATTTTCTAATATCCTATTGCATATTCAGATCACTCTGGATAATTCTTTCCGTTTTTCACAAGGGCTTAACGTGATATTGTAATAAAACAGTATTATTACATCAAATCCAAGCTTTCAAAATACAATAAAACTATACATTATTTTATACTCCTCAAATTCAAAATCTGCATTGATTCATGTGGAAACTGCAGTGTAGTTTACTTATAAAGAAAAGATTTGCCTGGAAAAATAGATGAACAAAACATGAATTTAAAATTTATTTTCTAACTATTTTCAAGAAATGATTTTACTTTTAATTTAATATACTTGTCTTTCCCTCCCTACTCCCCCAGAACTTTATGTTTATTTAAACTATCACTTTTTTGTTGTCTTATAAACACTGCTTTCACAAATGTCTCCCTAGTAGATTGTAAGCTTCTTGTCACGGGGATCTTATTTTTTTTATTTTATATTTTTGTTTAAAAATTATTAAGTGTTCATAATGGGCCAGACATGCTCCTAAATGCTTTTACATTTATCATCTCATTTTTAAGCTTCACATAAATTCTATACAGTGGTTGGATATTATAAAGATCCCTATTTTGCAGATAGGGAAATTGAAACATGAAGTTAAGTGAAGCGGTGTTTTGAAACCTCAGCAGTCTGACCCTAGTGCCTAAGCTTTTATCCACACTACATTTCACATGCTTTGCAGCCTCTCTTGATTGTTTGGATACTGCTTGAGAGACAAGGATAAGCTGACAGAAAGGATGGCCTATTAGAGTAGCATCCCAATAAGGGCTGCCCAAGGGTACAATAGGGGTCTTTTGTAGCCAGAAAGGGTCTTGTCCCCATTTAACAGATACTGAGTCATCTTTATTCACTTGAAAACTGCTACAGGTGGAGAAAACAAGAAGTATAACTAACTTGGGTGGACAGACCAAAGTCTTAAGGACTAAATTCCTTTAGGATGCCAATAGAAATGTAAGGGGGATGAATAGGAAGATTTCCATTTCCTCTGGCTTCTGAATGTAGGAGGTAATAGGGAAACCTTTACTATTACCACTTTCTAATCTTGGGCATGCAAGTGGATAAATTATTACACAAGGGGTTCTCTAGGCCCCAGTTTTATTTTTAAATTCTTCTATTTTATAATGTATTTTATCTTTTAATGTGCTTTACCATTCATTAATTCATTTAACTTAATTGAATGAATAAATGAGAACACTATAATCAGCACAAATATTTTATATGTAAATTAATGCTTTTAACATGCTTGAATATTTTGTGCTTTTAATTGGCATGATTAAGATTACAAGGGAGAAATTTTTCTCTATTAAATTTCTTAGTATTTTTTCTCTTATATTTCAGCTAAAGATCAATGTAAAAGATCATACACTTAATATATATGGGGCTTGAGATTCTCTATATTTCTTGTTTTGATATTGTCAAGTGTTTGATGCTATGATTTAGCTTAGTTCACTAAATAATACTAAATACTAAATTATTTGAAATTATCTTTGTAATTCAGATGAATAAATCACTTTTGAAATAAAAAGTTTTTCTGCTTTAGAAAATTTGATATTTAAAGTAGGTGAAGGGATTAATGTTCTGCTATTTAAAAATGTACAATTAGGAAGATGGCTGACCAGAGACAGCAGTTGCCAGAGTGGCTCAGTAAGGAGACGTTTTAGATGAAAGACAAGAGATCAACAAATAGACAAACATAGATCAGATGTGGGTATGAAAGAAGGGTTCTAGAACCTTTGGGAGTCCCACATGAAGAAGTTGCAGTGCAGAACAAGAAGAAGTAGGATATCAGTGAAGATCAACCCCAGAGAGTCTTGGAGTCCAGCAAGAGGGGTAGGTGGAGTGGTTTGCTTCTTGTTCCCCCACATCTTTGACAGTAACTGGGATCCTGAGCTGCTGGAGTGACTTTCTACCCACAGGAGCCTAGAGGCTGCTGCCACCAGTGAGCTGGGAACTGCCTATGGACAGGGCACCAGGCTCCCAGCCTCCCTGGGCACTTCTTCCCCCCCCCCCGAATGGAAGGCACCATAGTGCTTCTCTACCCACTGCGCACCTTTGTCCTTCCCCAGGGGGCTTCAATTTCTCAGATTTCATTCTGCAATCCCACACAGACATCTCCCAACTCAGGCCAAGACTGTAGGAGCCACAGGGGTACAGTGGGTCCCAGGTTATTTGTATAACTCCAGAGCCTGCACATTCTGTGCAGTCTGCCTCCTGGAGAGAGGGTCAGAGACGACCAGAGTGCTAGCACTCCTCCATACTGACTCTTTTTCCTTCCCTTCCTCTCCCACACCTGTAGCTGCTGAGAGAGACAATTGAGCCACCACACTCAAGCTTCCACAGAGTGTGAGACTCAGGCCAGTCTTCTGGGGGTCCTGCAGTGGACCAGGGGTGTTCAGACCATTAGCTCCCTGATTGCTGGCCCTCCCTGGTGCTGTTTGCCTGGAAGCTTCATCACAGCAGAGTATGCCCCAAGGTGAAGGGCCATTGATCCTGCTCAGGCACACCGTGGGTGATGCAGGATGAGCAAACTTCTCTCTGGCGTGGTCAGAGATTGACCTTCTAGGTCTAGGGAGGCAAGGGAGCCTGCATGGGCAGATCAGGTGCCAGAGTGCAGTGTGGGTACCAGCTGCAACATGCTCCCAGAGCATCCCTTTCCCCATAGGACAGCCATACTCTCAGCTCAGGACAGGATCCTGGGTAGGGAAACTCCCGGCCCACAGAACACTTGTGGGGGAGCACAGTTGGCTTGGGTTTCTGCCTGCCAGCAGACACGATGGGGAGTCTATGGAGCAGAGGAAGAGGGAGAGGAGTGAGGCCAACTGCACACTGCCAGTTTGTGAAACTCAGATGGACCTGTCTCCACAGACTTTCTGGTTGGGTGGGGCCATTTCAACCTCTCCCTGGCTGCTCTGCCCAGAAGCTGGGAGCAGGCCTTTGACTCTTGCCAAAAAAACAGCTACCTTGCCAGCTTCTGTAGAGCCTGAGGGCAAGCTCACGCAACCCAGCCCCGCCCAGCTGCACTCTCCCACTTGTGTTGGCTGTGGCAGAGATTAAAACTCACCTGGAAGTTCCAGGGCCCCACCCACCACCTGGGGCATTTGAGTGCTTCTCCTGAGGTACTAGAGTGAATCACAGGACCCAAAAACAACATTGCAGCTTGTTCCTTCTGGCAAGTGCCACCTATTGATGAGAAGTCAATTTGCATGCCCTTTAAAGCATTTACTGACTCAATATCACAGGGTGTGTGGGTGTCAAAGGAGTGGCCATTTGAAGGAATGCTCACTCCTCCCCACAAAAAAACTATGCTACTGGATAAGGGCAGAAATAACCCAGCTCAGTGCCTTAGCATCCAAGCATTAAGCCCCTTCCACAGTGAACAGTTTTCACAGTTTAGAGAGCTTATTCTAACTTTCCTACCAGCAGCTTCCCCTTGTGGATGGAAAAGCAGCATATGACTCCTTTGGAAGCTTTCCAAAGCCTTTCAGGCTAATACAACTTAGCCACGAACTGTCCTGCTTCTCCCCCACCTCAGTGCTAACAGAGATCAAGAATCCCCCTGTGAGCTAAAGGGCCCCTCCTAAAGTTTGGGGTACTTAAGTACTCCACCTGGGGACAAGAGTCTACCAAGGACACAAAAGAACATCTCGTCAGCTGGTTCTATCACACAATCATCAACCAATGACAGGCAGAAAATGATATAGCCCATCATAGCACCTTCCAACGCTAGAAAACAGGGTGTGGCTAATTGAAACTCATAAGTACCACCCACCACCACAGAGAGTAAGCTGTGGGACCTAATTCATTACACATTGTTGGGAAGAGGTGAAGACAGCTGCAGTAACCCAAGAGGTACACCAAACCTGTTAAAACATTCCATAAGCAACTTAGGATCAGTATGTCTATCCCTGGCATGCTCAGGGATTAATCCTTGGGGACCCAGATACAGACCTACAAGCCAAGCTTAGCACTGCCATATCTCCACAGAGAGGCCATATGAGAAGGAATCAGTCAAAGAACACCAGAAACATGAAAAATCACAGTGAAACCATAGCCACAAAATAAAATAACTCCCTACCAATGGATATCAACCAAAATCAAAAGATTGAAATGAGAAATGAAGAATTTTAAATATGGATTGTAAGTAAGCTCCAATAAGTACACAAGAAAATAGAAACCCAAAGCAAAAATAAAAAAAGAAATGCAGGAAACGAATACAAAAAATTACTAAGAAAATCAAATTATTTAAAAAAATCAAACAATTTCTGGAAATGAAAAATCGTTCAAGAAAATACAAAGAACAGTGGAAAGCCTTAGATGGAAAGACTAGATCAGGCAGAAGAAAGAGCCTGAACACAACACTTATGAGTTAAACAAGTCAGTCAAAGAGAAAGATCTGAGAAAAAAGAACAAGTAAAACCTATAAGAAATATGTAAATATGCAAAGAATCCCAAAATAAGAATCATAGGCATCCCTGAGAGTGAAGAACAACATACACAAGGGATAGAAAGCCTAGTTGAAAAAATAATCAAATAAAAATCCGTGCCTTGCTAGAAATCTAGATATCCACATTCAAGAAGAACAAAGGACCCCTGGGAGATTTATCGTGAAGATGGAATCAGCATGACACATAGTCATTAGGCTAGCCAAACTAAACATGAAAGAGTCACTCTTATGAGCTGCAAGATGACATAAGTAAGTAACATACAAAGGAAAACACATTGGACTAACTGCAGACTTCTTAACTGAGATCTTACAAACCAGAAGGGATTGGGGCTCCATTCTCAGTCTTCTAAAACAGAATAATGCCCAGCTCAGAATTTTGTCACCTGCAAAACTAAGTATCTTATATGAGGGAAAAATAAAGTCTTTCTCATACAATTAAACACTGAGAGAATTTGTTAAGACCACAATTACCTGGGAAGAAGTACTCAGAACTGCATTATACACTGATTGTACAATAGATACCCACCAGTGTAAAACTATCCAAAAGCTAAAGGCCAGAGTCTAGAGACCACAATGGCTCAAGAGGTAAAACAAAGTGGTAAAGCTCTACTCAACAGGATGAACAGAAATCCACGCTACTTATTAATTCATTCAATAAATGTGAATGGCTTGAGCTCCTCACTCAAGAGAAATATGATGGCTGAATGGACAAAAACATACAAGCCAAGTATCTTCTGTCTCCAGGAAACACATCTCACCCAGAAGGACTCATTCAAATAAAAAGTGAAGGGATGGAAAACAATATTACGTGCAAATAGAAATGAAAAGAAAGCTGATATAGCCCTTCTTATATCAGATAGCATAGACTTGAAATCAGGAAAAGCAAAGAAAGACAAAGATGGTCATTATATAATGATGAAGGGAAAAATTCAAAAAGAAGACATAACAATCCTAAATATTTATGTACCTAACATGGGCACATCCAGATTCATAAAGCAAACCATGCTTGATATAAACAAAATTATAAACAGCAGGATCATAATAGCTGGGGACTTCAACATCCCACGGACAGACTGGGACAGATCCTCCAAGCAGAAAAGAAGCAAAGAAATAATGGACTTAACCAGAACTCTAGAAAAAAATGGGCCTGATACTTACAGAACATTCTATCCAACAACTGATGAATATATGTTTTTCTTATCAGCTCATGGAACATTCTCTAAGATTTATCACATCCTCAGTCATAAAACATTCCTCAAAAAATTAAAAAAAACTTAGAAATTATACCATGTATCTTCTTAGACTACAGTGGAATAAAATTAGAAATCAATCCCAACAGAAACGCTCAACTCTAAACAAAACATGGAAATTAAATGACCTACTGCTCAAGAGGTATTGGGTCAAGATGAATATTAAGATAGAAATCAAAAGATTCTTCAAACTAAATGACAAAGGGGATGCAAGATATCAAAATCTGTTGGATTCAAAAAAAAGCAATCAAAAGAGAAAAATTCATAGCCATAAATGCCTTCAAACAAAAGAAAGAAAGATCACAAATCATCAGGCTAATGAATCACATCAAAGAATTAGAAGATGAAGATCAAACCAATCCCAAATCCCACAGTAGAGAAGAAATAACCAAGGTCAGAGCAGAACTAAATGAAATATGTAACAAAAGAATTATACAGAAGATTAAGAAAACAAAAAAGTTGGTTCTTTGAAAATATGAACAAAATTGACAGGTCTCTTGCTAGATTAACCAGAAACAGAAAAGAAAGGACCAAAATAAGCTCTATCAGAAATGGAAAAGGTGCTATTACAACTGATATCACAGAAATAAAAAATGTCAGCTCTGAGGACTATAAAAATCTCTATGTGTATAAACATGAAAAACTTGAGGAAATGGACAAATTCTTGGAAACACAAACCCATCCTACCCTCAGTCAAGAAAAAGTAGAACTCTTGAGTAAACAAATATCAAATAACAAAATCAAAGCAACAATAAAATATCTCCTGAAGGGAAAAAAAATGTGTTGGATTTTGGATGGTTTCACAGCCCAATTTTACCAGACCTACAAAGAAGAAGTGGTACTTATAGTGCAGAAATTATTTCATAACATAGAGAAGAAAGTAATCCTTCCAAACTCATTCTACAAAGCCAATATCACCCTGGTAACAAATCCAGGAAATAACACAACAAAAAAAAGAAAAATTCAGATCAATATCCCTTAGGAAAATACATGCACAAATTCTTAATAAAATCCTAGCAAACCAAATTCACCTGCAAGTCAAAACAAACAAACAAACAAACAAACAAAAAAAAACAAGAATAATCCACCACAACCAGGTGGGATTTATCCAGAAGATGCAAGAATAGTGCAACATACAAAAATCTGTAGTGTGATTCCCAATATAAATCAAAGCAAAACCAAGACTATATGGTACTCTCAATAGATGCTGTAAAAGCACTTGACAAAATTCAGCACACTTTTATGATAATAATTCTTAAGAAAATAAGCATAGGTGGAATATGTCCCCAAATTATAAAAAAACATATAGGACAAACCCACAACCAACATCATACTAAATGGGGAAAACCTAAAATCATTCCCTTTTAGAACTGGAAGTAGACAAGGTTGCCCACTGTCAATACTTCTGTTCAACAGAGTGCTGGAAGTCCTAACCAGAACAATCAGGCAAGAGAAGTATATCAAGCATATATAAATGGGGGCAGAAAATCCCTCTTTGCTGAGGGTATGATCTTATATCTAGAAAACCCCAAAGATTATGCCAAGAGACTCTTGGAATTGATAAATAAATTCATCAAAGTCTCAGGATACAAAATCAATGTACACAAATTAGAAGCATTCCCATACACCAACGATGGTCAAGCTGAGGATCAAATCAAAGACTTAATACATTTCACGATAGCAACAAAGAAAATAAAAAACCTAGGAATATATTCAACCAAGTAGCTGAAAGATCTGTACAGGGAGAACTATGAAACACTGAGGAAGGAAATTGTGGGGGATGTAAACAAATGGAAAAACATACCATGCTCATGGATCAGCAGAACCAACATTGTTAAAATGTCTATACCACCCAAAGTGATTTACAGATTCAATATAATGCCCATTAAAGTACCAATGACATTTTTTGCAGATCTATAAAATATAATTCTATACTTCATATGGAACAAGAAAAGAGCTCAAATAGCCAAAGCAACCTTAAGCAAAAAGAACAAATCAAGAGGCATCACTTTACCATAATTCAAGCAATACTTCAAGGCTATAGTACCTAAAACAGCATGGTATTGGGACAAGAAAAGAGACATAGACCAATGGAGCAGAACAGAGAACCCAGATATAAAACTGTCCACATATTGCCATCTTATCTTTGACAAAGCAGACAAAATATACACTGGGAAAAAGAATCCCTATTCAATAAATGACACTGGGAAAATTGGATAGGGACATATAGAAGACTGAAACAGGATTCGCACCTCTCACCATTCACAATTGATAACAGACTTAAACCTAAGGCATGAAACTGTAAGAATTCTGGAAGAAGAGATTTGAAAAACTCTTACAGATGTTGGCCCAGGCAATGAATATATAAAGAAGAGCCCCCAAAATAATTACAATAGCAAGAATAAATGAATGGAACCTCATTAGATTTAAAAAATTCTTCACAAAGAAACAATCAATAGAGTGAATAGACAACCTAGAGAATGGGAGAAAATATTTGCATGCTATGTATCTGATAAAGGGCTAATAACCATAATCTACAAAGAACTCAAGCTAATCCACAGGACAACATGAAACAACCAAATTAAAAATTGGACAAAGGGCATAGAGAAGCTTTTCAAAAGAAGACAGACTAACGACCAATAAGGATATGAAAAAATGCTCAACATCTCTAATCATCAGGAAAATGCAAATCAAAACCACAATGAGATACCACCTAACTACAGTGAGTATTGATTTTATCAAAAAGTCTCCAAACAACAGATGCTGGTGTGGATGTGGAGAGAAAGGAACACTTATACAGTTGGTAGAACTGCCAACTAGTACAACTTCTATGAAAAGTAGTATGGAAATACCTCAAAGAACTAAAAGTAGATCTACCATTTGATCCAGCACGCCCATTATTGGGTATTTACCCAAAGAGAAAAAAGACATTTTATAAAAAAGACACGTGAAATTTGAATGTTTATAGCAGGACAATTCACAATTGCAAAGACGTGGAATGAACACAAGTGTCCATCCATGCATGAGTAGATCAATAAAATGTGGTATATGTATGCTGTGGAATATTATTCAGCCATAAAAATGGTGAATTAATACCTTTTGTAACAACCTGGATGGAAATGAAGACCATCCTTTAAAGTGAAGTATCACAAGAATAGAAGAACAAGAACCATATGTACTCACTGCTATTTATAGATCAACACTCATGTCACATATGGAAATAAAATTCAACAGAAATCCAGCAGGTGGTAGGGGTATGAGGATATGGGTAAAGTCACACATTTGGATACAGTGAACACTATATTGGTGATGGACACACTTATAACTTTGTGTCAAACTATACAGAAACAATTTATGTAACCAAAACGTTTGTACCCCCATAATAGTCTGAAATAAAAAATAAAGAAAAGAATTAAGATAAGAATGCACAATTATTCTATTTTCATGATAAATAATTACTTGCTGGGAAGATAATATTTCTCTTTCATCATAATTTTTAATTTACTTTTTATTTCAACATATTTAGAGGAACAAGTGATTTTTGTTATATGGATGAATTCTATAATGCTGAAATCAGGGTTTTTAGTGTTCCTGTCGCCAGAATAGCAGGCATGTTACTCAAAAGATATATTTTTATCCCTCATCTCCCTCCCACTGACCCGTATTCTTAGTTTTCAATGTCTATTGCACCACTGTATGACCATTTATACAACTTGTTTAGCTCCCACTTATATTAATAACTGAGAACACATAGTATTTGTTTTTCCATTCCTGAGATACTTCACTTAGGATAATGGCCTCCAGTTCCATCCAAGTTACTGCAAAAGACATTTATTTTTTCCTCTTATGTCTGAGTAGTATTCCATGGTGTACATATATACCACATTTTCTTTATCCATTCCAGTTGACGGGCACTTACATTGATTCCATATCTTTACAATTGTGAATTGTGCTGCAACAAACATTCTGGTGCAGGTATATTTTTAATATAATGATTTCTTTTCCTTTGGGTAGATACTCAGTAGTGGGATTTCTGGATTGAGCGGTATGTCTACTTTTAGTTCTTTGAAAAATTGCATAATGTTTTCCACAGAGGTTGTCCTAATTTACAGTCTTACCAACAGCATATAAGGATTCCCTTTTCACTGCATGCATGTCAACATATGTCGTTTTTTTTTGTTGTTGTTCTGTTTTTTTTGTTTTTTTAATAATGGCTAATCTGACAGGGGCAAGGTGATATCTCATTGTGGATTTAATTTGCATTTCCCTGATGATTAGTGATGTTGTGCATTTTTTCATATATTTGTTGGCCAATTTGTATACATTATTTCAGAAAAAAACCTCTTCATATATCTTTTGCCCACTTTTTGATTTTTTTTTCTTTTGCAGTTTTATTTGAGTTCTTTGTAAATTCTGGATATTAGTCCTTTGTCAGCTGTATAGTTTGGAATGTTTCCTCTCATTCTGTAAGTTGTCTATTTATTATGTTATTTCCTTTTCTGTACAGAAACTTTTTAGTTTAATTAAGTCCCATTTATTTATTTTTGTTGTTGCTGTATTTGCTTTTGGGGTCTTTACCTTTTGTTGTTGCTGTATTTGTCTTTGGGGGCCTTTGAATAGTGCATACTTAACTTTCTCAAGTGTTTGTTTTGGTTTTGTCTGCTTTGTTAAAAATCAATTGGTTGTAATTATATGGTGTTATTTCTTGTTTCTCTATTCTGTTCTATTGGTCTATGTCTCTACATTTATCCCAGTATCATGCTGTTTTGTTACTATAGCCTTGTAGTATAATTTAAAGTTCAGTAATGTGATGCCTCCAGATTTGTTCCTTTTGCTACGGATTGCTTTGACTATTTGGACTCTTTTTTCATTCCATATGAAGTTTAGAATTGTTTTTTCTGGTTCTGTGAAAAATGACCTTGATATTTTATGGGAATTGAATCTATAAATCACGTTGGCATAATGGACGTTTTAATTTTAAATCTTTACTCTTTTCCAATTTACAATATTAATAAACATTTCCATATACATTTGTTTATTTTTTAGCTTATCATAAAAACCGGGCATATTAGGAGGTGAACAAAGAATAAAGGCTAATTTATACTCACTTCTACTTTATTCACATAGATGATTAAATGTGAATGTACTGGAGACACATTGTTTAGGTTTAACTGAGCTCCACTAGTTATGTGTTGTGCAACGGTGGACAAATTACTTTATTCTTCCTATGTCTCAATGTCCTCATCTATAATAACGGGCAGATAATAATATTATCTAACTTTTTAAGCTGATATAAAGTATACATAATACTGCTGGCACACAGCAAACATTTGATAATCATTAGCTGTCATCATTTTACTCATGTAGATAATACACATGCTGTGGTGGCGGATATATAGTGGGGGCAAATTAAGCTACCTAATAGTGAACTTTGAGGACATCAGAACCAAAGGTCAAGTGACTGCTAGGTAGTTTTTAGTCCTTTTCTCGCCATCCTTTCTTGGGGATCAAAACTTTTAGTACTTATTTAAAATTTAATTACCTAATCAAAGCAAAATTTTGTACCAGTTAATGGAAAGATATACTCTAATTTTGCAGCCTAATTTTATTGTTTCCATTTCTAGTTTAAGAAGAAGATTTTGTTTTATATCAGTCTTTCTGGCCACAAGTATATGCATTCTCTCTTTCTTTAAGAAATTCTCACTAGAAAGCACTTATCCCAGTAATTATATAATTGCATTAGTTGGTTCTTTTTAGCAAGTCTCTTTATAACTTCTCATAAATATGACACATGCCTATTAATTATTAACATTTTTTAAAACTAATATTGACAGAAAAATATTTTTGTTATCTTTTACATGAGAAATTCATTATTGTACTTTTTCATAGCTACACAAACCTAAGCAAATCATTTTATTCTCTGAACTTCTATTTCCCTGTTTGTTAAATGAGAACATTCAAACTAGACTTTAATTATTTTTTAATTAGTCTTTAATTATTTTTTCAATTAGTCTTTAATTATTTTTTCAACTTCTATACTTCTAAAATTTAATCATTCTATTGACTAATACATATTTGGGGACCTACTACATGCAAGGAAGGCATTGTATCAGCTGATACAGATATAGTTTTTCAATATTTTCTGTCAACATTTTACTTAAAATAGTGGAAATCAGGTTTATTCAGCAAACCTCAGTTGAAAAACCACCATTATCATTTTTATCTAAACATTTTCTGAGACTTAATACAGCTCAAGTGCCCATCAATGCAAGAGTGGATTAATAAAATGTGGTATATGTATACCATGGAGTACTATTCAGCTCTAAGAAACAACAGTAATATAGCACATCTTGTATTTTCCTGGTTAGAGCTAGAACCCATACTACTAAGTGAAGTATCCCAAGGATGGAAAAACAAGCACCACATATACTCAGCAGCAAACTGGTATTAACTGAACAGCACCTAAGTGGACACATAGGAACTATAGTAATAGGGTATTGGGCAGGTGGGAGGGGGGAGAAGGGCGGGTGTATACATACATAATGAGTGAGATGTGCACCATCTGGGGGATGGTCACGCTGGAAACTCAGACTTGTGGGGGGAAGGGGGAAAGGGCATTATTTGAAACCTTAAAATTTGTACCCCCATAATATGCTGAAATAAAAAAATTAAAAAATAAAAGCTGAAATAAATGTTAAGAAAAAAAAAAGAATTCTACTCATTCCCCTTCCCCACCAGGAATTCCTCACAAGTTCAGACTTAAATAAAGAGAAAATCGTCCTAACTTCTATCAGACTAGATTATTTCCAGAGGGACAATTCTGTTATTCTTTTCATATAATCTAGTGAAAGTAACATTATTTTCAACGTGTGCAATTTTGCTTCTATTTTGAAGAAAAGAATCTTTCATTTTGTTTTCTATCATTTATCAACTGTTGCCAAAGACAGGCATTTTTTGTTTCTACATACACATCCACCATCAAGTTCTAAATGTGCTTAATAGCACCCTCAAATCAGATAGCTAGATGACTAATCTGAGGGCACTGCTCCCTTGTTGCTTCACCTGTTAACTGCTTCTATAGAGATTTGTTTTTCACCAGATCTAGTGTATGCCTGTGAGAAAGATGAGGTAGAAGTAGAGAGAGGGAAGACAGAAAAGAGGAGGGAGAAAGAGAAAACTTTATCATTCAAATCTGGGTGTCAAAGTACATGCACGGTACGTGTGTGTGTGAATAGAGCATAAATCTGGAGTGACAGTAGCCTTTCCGCAGTGTTTGCTGGTGAAAGGGGCTAGAGATGCTATTTAGCTAACAAACTAAGAATAGGTTTTTTTTTACTATTAATCCTCTCACTCACATCTACAATACCAAACAGCTTATATAAGCCAAACTTATGTGGAAATTTTACATATAATCACATTGGAATGCAATATTTCATATAAATTGAATAAAGCAGTATCACACTATCTTTTTCCTCAGTGCTGTTCTGTTTCTCAGATAAGAAACACTGTATAAGGCTTTTTAAAACATGGCAGTAAATGAAGCCTTATTAATTTGACATATCAAGAAGAATTAAAACAACTCAAATAACTCAAAATTAAAAAAAGATATTACATATATTGCCCTACCCCCACTCCCACCCATCCCCAGTCAGAGCTTCAAGCATGTCCATCTCCCAGATGGTGCATATTGCACGCATTAGTATGTACATACCCATCCCTTCTTCCTCCCTCCCATCTGCCTGACACCCAATAAATGTTATTACTATATGTCCACTTAGGTGTGGATCACCTAAACATTTGTACCCCCATAATATGCTGAAATTAAAATAAAATGAATTTTAAAAAATTAAAGGCTATAGCTACAGAAAAAATAAAGATGTGGTTTAAAAAAAAACACAAAAAATAATTTCAGGTAGGGATGCATTCCATGTAATAATAAAAAAAAGATAATAGATTGATCATAGCCTACTAGATCTGGAAGGGAGCCTAGAGATCAATTCCATCCCTGTCATTTTATAGATGGACAAGGATTAACAGAAATTAAGTGGGTTGCCCAAGTTCACCCAGCTGATTAGTAGCAATGCTAGGACTTGAAACCAGCTTTCTTGGCTCCCCCTTAGTGCTTTTTGTACCACAGTTTGCTGCCTCATAGCTGTTTGATTTTGAGGTTTGAAGTGTCTCCTAAAATTTAGATTTTTTTCCTCAACTCTTCTTTCTGTAGCCATCTTTATGAAAGCCGCACAAAAAGTCATTTGACCATTAACTCCCAGGTTCTCACTGTGTCAATGGAGTTTTCAAACTTTAAATTGCATAATGGTGTTAAAGTCTGAGTGTCTAGGAGAATACCTCTGTATAACCATGGTATAAGGTGTTATTATAATAATTTGTGGAGTGGCAGCAACATGATTACTTGTTCATGTTATTAAGTTCATCATCAAAGCTCTCATGAAGAAAAAATGCCCTTTTCTGATTTATAGATAAGACTGATTCCAACTAAATTTCTTTTATTCTAACAACCCCTGCAAACAATCCCTCCAAAATACAAGTGGTATCTTTTTTCCACGTGTCTCGCCATTTATTGTTGTCTTAAAATAACTTGAGGAATGTGAAGGCAAAATTAACTACACATACCATAATATAAATACAAATTTAGGAAACACGATGTAAAATAACTTGCAAAAACCTTGGTTTTCATCAAGTGTCCTCACAATAGCCACAAGCCCTCCCCAAATGGTCCCACTTTATGGCAAAAATAATTTCATTTGTAGCATCTACTTATGAAATCTCCTTGAAGATTTAAGCCATTCAGAATAAGATTTTCTAATAGTAAGTAAATGAAGTAGCTAGTGTTTAATTACTAAGCAAGGAGGTATTTTGTGAGAAGATGCTTGGAGGATAAAGGATTATCTTGTGACAATAGAGGCATTGATGTAGCTTTCACTCCAGGCACTCCCAGAGTTATAGAAACTTTGTGGCAGAAAGATTCAAGCTTTCAGGGTGAAATTACTCAGAGTAAGGCTGGGCCCCAAGCTAATGCTGACATTTAAAGAGTATCATTCATATAAAAATATAATATGCATTTTATATTAGGGAGATAGTTCATGGAGCAATATTTCATTTTCCAATAAAATATTCATAGATACTCCAATTTATATACCCTATAGAATTATTCAAATTTAAAGATTGAATGCATTTGTACCAGATTCTTTCTCTTTCCTCTCTCCTCTCAGCCTCTTCTCTAAAGCCATTCTGAAGCTAGATGATAGCCAACATGGCTGAAAATAGAAATCCTTAGATGCCTTTGACAAGTGAGGGGAGTTATATTGTGACTTGAATTTTGTTTGAAGGTGCATTGAACAATGGAATAAAGAACATTTAAGTGATTGGGTTAATATCTGGTCTCATAAGTTAGATTCTCTGTTTAACCAGTTTTCTCACACTCAGGCTCCTGTATATGCCACATGTTAATGGGGCTGGGGTACAATGTGAAGGAATACACATTTCAACATTGCTGGTTCCCTCTCATGAAACTGGACTTTCTCTGCACTCTATTTCTACAGGCATTTTGTCATGATTTCACTTTCATCTTAAATTATGTGGCGAGCATTGTGGGGGGGAGGAGGGAATGCCTCTAACCCTTCTTAGGGAGAGGCAAAGATATACAAAATGCAAAAAAAAAAAAAAAGAAAGAAAGAAAAAAAGAAAAAAACTTTTATCTGGTGGTGGGCAGATGGGGGAGGGAGGAGGGGAAGGATGTATACTTAATAATGGGTGTGGTGCGCACCACCTGGGGGTTGGACACTCTTGAAGCTCTGGCACTGTGGGGGGGGTGGCAGGGACAGTATATGTAACCCTAACAATATCTATACCCCCATAATATAATGAAATAAAACAAAAAAAGAAAGAAAAAAATTAAAAGAAAAAAATCAAGAAAAAGACAAAAAAACAAAAACAAAAACCAATTACCCAACTGAGCTCTGCCACAAGAAGAGAAGAGGACATTTATATTATTAAGGGATATAGTTATGTGTAGAAAACCCAGAGAACAATGAGTTCTAGGCTTCAAAATAATTTCTTCTAGTCCTTTGTACTCTTCCTGCTTGCTTTATATGAAGCACTCGATCCATTTCATAATTCTGGTTTAACATGTAAGCTTAGATGTCACTTTCCTTAAAATGCCTTTCTGGGTTGGAATAAGTGCTCTTCTTCCATGATTGGTGTCCAAAAATTGGTGTCCCAAATATAGACCATCATAACTTTTATCACACTTTGTTATATCTGTGTTGAGTTTTTATTACCATGATGTTCCCAAAACCTAGGACAGGGATTAACACAGAGATGGAGCACACAATATGTTGGCTGCATAAACAAATGAATGAAGAGATGAATGAATGAATGGAGTGTTCCCAGACCTCAGAGAAAGCTTATCCCTTTATCTTGTGCTATTTTTTCCCCAGTAAAAATCAATGGATAGTCATTTCAATAAATGTGTTCCGATTTATTTTCAATTGCAAAAATTCATTGAGCAAAAGCTTGGTAAGTGCTAATAATTTTTCAAATTATCTTGCTTGCTTATGTGTGGCCATCCTTAACTCACCATGCCTTGTAGAATTAAAGCAAACTGTGGTTTGAAGGATTTGGGCTTAAAACTGGCTTCTTAGTTTAACTAGGTAATGATTTTTTTTTTGTTTTTGCAGAGGCTAAATTGATGGTAAAATCATTACTTAATGGTAAAACCATTTATCTCTGCAGGAGATAATGATACTTTATTTCTTATGTGCCATGATACTTGAAGTAGCATAATTGATGACAAAGATGAGATGTAATTTTAAGTGGTCCTATTTGTGAATAAATCAATTACATTTCTTTTCTAATTATCATCAATGTTGACAAGGAAGATTTCAAGAAGTCTTTAAAAGAATTTTAATGACTCACAAACATACTAGAGATTATAGCATGCTGCAATTTGCCAATCTGAGTGATGCAAGTGTATACAAATTTAAAACTGGTTTAGTTGGGTGTGTCAGACAGTTATGAAAACTAAGTTTTGCTAACATGCTGAGCAATGGAATTGTGATCTTTAGTCCAAATATCCTGTGATGGGAATTGGACTGGGAATTAGGGTTTAGTAAAGTAATTTCATTGCAAATAAAAAGCTTATTTTACCCATTATAATTTAAATTTTACTTTAGAAGGATTTCTTCCTTCTCAATGTTGTGTAATAATTTCTGCAGAACAGGCGCCAGTTCTTCTTTGTAGGTCTACTAAAATTTGAGTGTGAAACCATAGGGTCCAGGACTTTTCTTTTTAGGAAGATTTTTTTATTGCTGCTTCAATTTTTCTACTTGATATTGGTTTGTTCAGGAAATATATTTCTTCCTGATAGAGTGTAGGGAGGCTATGTGTTTCTAAGAATTTGTCCATTTCCTCCTCGTTTTCAAGTTTATGTGCATTTAGGTTTTTATAGTATTCATAGATGATATTTTGTATTTCTGTGGTATCACTTATAATTTCTCCTTTTTCATTCCTGATGGAGCTTATTAGAGTCCATTATTTTCTGCTTCTGATTAATCTAGCAAGAGGGATGTCAATTTTCTTTAGTTTTTCAAAGAACCAACTTTTTCTTTTATTAATCTTCTATATAGTTTTTTATTATCAATTTCATTTAGTTTTACTCTGATCTTTGTTATTTCTTTTTTTCTGCTGGGTTTGGAGTTAGTTTGCTCATCCTTTTCCAGGTATTTGGGATGATTCATTAGATTGTTGATTTATAATCTTTCTGTCTTTTGGATTTAGGCATTTATGGATATAAATTTTCTTCTCAGGACTGCTTTAGCTGAGTCCCACAGATTATGATAACTTCTGTCTCCTTTATCATTTAGTTCAAATAATCTTTTGATTTCCATTGTAATTTTCTCCTTAGTGCTATAGTCATTCAGCAAAAGGTTGCTTAGTTTCCATGGCATTATGTAGAGATAAGAAATTCTGTTGGAGTTGATTTTTAATTTTATTCCACTGTGGTCTGAGAAGACAAACGATTTATGCAGCCAACATCACCCTGATACCAAAACCAGGAAAGAGCACACAAAAAATAAAACTACAGACCAATATCCCTTATGAATATACATATGAAAATAATCAACAAAATCCTAGCAAACTGAATTCAGGTGCTTATCAAAAATATAATCTATCACGACCAAGTGGGCTTTATCCTAAAGATGTAGCGATAGTTCAACACATGAAATCTATAAATGTAATTCACCACATAAATAAAGCAGAAACAAAGACCATATGATCTTCTCAATCAATGCAGAAAAAGCAGTTGAAAAAATTCAGCAGATTTTTGTGCTAAGAATGCTTAAGAAAATAGACATAGATGGAACTTACCTAAAAATGATAAAATATGACAAATCACAGCCAACATCATACTGAATGGGGAAAAATTGAAAGCATTCCACATTAGAACTGGAACCAGACAAGGTTGCCCTCTATCACTGCTTTGATTCAACATAGTACTGGAAGACCTAGCCAGAGCATTAGGACAAGAGAAAGAAATAAAGGACATCAAAATGGAGGCAGAAGAGGTCAAACTATCACTCTTTGCCAACAGTATGATCCTATATATAGAAAACCTCCAAGATTGTGCCACAAGACTACTGAAATTGATAAACAAATTCAGCAAAGTCTCAGGTTACAAAATCAATGTACAGAAATCAGTAGCATTCCTATACGTTAATAACAATCAAACTGAGAACCAATCAAAGACTTAATATCCTTCATGATAGCAACAAAGAAAGTAAAATACCTAGGAATATATTTAACTAAAGAGGTAAAAGACCTTCACAACAAATAAGGAGGCATCAATATACCAGATTTCAAGCTAAACTACAAGGCCATAGTAATGGAAACTTCATGGTACTGACACAAGAACAGAGACAAAGACCAATGGAACAGAACTTAAAACCCAGACATAAAACCATCCTCATATTGCCATCTAATCTTTGACAAAAAAGGCAAAAAGATATGCTGGAAGAAAGAATCCCTATTCAACAAATGGTGCTGGGAAAATTGTATAGCCACATGTAGAAGACTGAACCATGATCTGCACCTTTCACCTCTCACAAAAATTAACTCACAATACATAACAGACTTAAGCCTACAGCATTAAACCATAAGAATTCTAGAAGAAAATGTTGGAAAAATTCTTACAGACATTGGCCTAGGCCAAGAACTTATGAACAAGACCCCAAAGGCAATCAGCAACAATAAAAATAAATAAATGGGAGCTGATCAAATTTAAAAAGTCTCTTCACAGCCAAGGAAACTATCATGAGAGCAAACAGACAATCTACAGAATGGGAGAAAATATTTGCATGCTACACATTGGATAAAGGGCTGATCACTAGAATCTATATAGAACTCTGGAAAATCAGCAAGGAAAAAATCAAACAACCCTATCAAAAAGTGGGAAAAGGACATGAACAGAAACTTTGCAATAGAAGATAGACTATAATGGTCAATAAACATGAAAAAATGCTTAACATCTCTAATCATCAGAGAAATGCAAATCAAAACCACAATGAGATATCACTTACCTCCAGTGAGAAGGACCTTTATCAAAAAACTCCCAATACTATAAATGTCGGTGTAGATGCAGAGAGATAGAAACACTCATACACTGCTGGTGGGACTGCAAACTAGTACAACCTCTGTGGTAGGTAATATGGAGATACCTCAAAGAGCTACAAGTAGAACTACCATTTGATCCAGCAATCCAATTACTGGACATCTAACCAATGGGGAAAAAGGCATTCTATAAAAAAGACATCTGCACTAGAATATTTATAACAGCACAATTCACAATTGCAAGAATGTGGAAACAGCCCACATGCCCATCAATACATGAGTGGATTAATACAATATGGTATATGTATTTAATAGAGCACGGGAGTTCTACTGAGCCACAGAAAACAATGGTAACCTTGCACCTCTTGTATTATCCTGGATAGAGCTGGAACCCATGCTACTAAACCATGTATCACAAGAATGTAAAGACAAGCACCACATGTACTCAGCATCAATTGGTATTAACTGATCAATACCTATGTGCACATATACTAGTAACATTCATTGGGTGTTGGGAAGGTGGGTGGGGTTGGAGGGGATGGGTATATTCACACCTAATGGGTGCAGTGCTCACTATCTCGGGGATGAACATGCTTGAAGCTCTGACTTTAGGAGGGGCAAAGGCAATATATGTAACCTAAACATTAGTAGCTCCATAATATGCTGAAATAAATTGATAAATAAATAAATATCACTTGAATATAGAAGTGAATATATATATTAAACAAGAAAATTGTTAATGTGACTTCTCATGAAATATCTCAAGATTTATAAAAAATTCATCTAACCCCAAAATACATGCAAGATCCACTATAACATGTATAAAATTATAACATTTTATAACATTCATATCACATATAACATATCATATCACATACATATAACATATCATATCGCATCCACTATAATATTTTATAAAATTCATGATTTTCTACTTGTGATGTTGCTAAATTGGAACACCAGTGGGTAATTTGGTCAGGGCATTATAAATCAAATCACTAAGCTATAATATTGTAATTTAACACCTGAACCCAATGGCAGAGAATCAAAATCCTGATTGATAAATAATGTGTAATATCTAAGAGGATTAAAAAAGCATAATGAGTGAAATGAATAAGTGTTTAATATACCATATACTGGTATGCTCTACAATTCTATAAGAATTAATTAAAGGTATTAAATTGCCATTAAGGAAATATAAATCCTTTCAGAGAATTTAGATGTCTTCACCAAGGAGATTAAAATAATGATTTCTAAAATCTTGTAATTTGTATTTAACTTTAGGCTTTATATACCTAGAAAATAACATGTGGAGAAAAGCCAAGAAACAACAAATACACTCACTAGCAAATTTCATATTGTGTGTGTATATATTTTATATATATATACATATATATACACACACAGAGAGAATCTTGAAGCAATACAATTATTTTATATTTGATTGTTCCTAACATAATAGACATGAATGTACACATATAGAAATGTATCTTGGCATTTCTAATAAGCCAGACATAAAAAAATGTAATACTTTGGTCTTTCTTCTTCAATTCCAAGCAAGTCTGTGTCGACTCATAAAAATGGTAATCCTGCAACAAACCATTCTAAAGTGTTTTCATGTGTGTGGTTTTCTTATCTCTTTTGGTAACATTTCTAGAGTCACTTTAGGGTTCATGGTAGGTGTTTGGCTGACTAATTCAGTATATCTACTTGGAATATTTCTAGTTGGACCCTGAGTAGAATGAAATATGTTGATCTTAAGTAATCTATGTGTCTATGTAAATGTCAGAAAAGCTCCATGGATCATAAATGGCTATAATACTTTACATTTCTCTTTATTGTTTGCTTATACCAAGCACCACCTAAAAGTGGTTGACTGAAGCCATCGGTACAAGTAAATGTTACCCGAAATCCAGTTTTCATCTGAGAAAAAAAACCTACAATCTAGAAACTTTCAAAGTGTATCCCCTTGTTTTCTTCTGGGAGATCAAATAAACAGTTTGAATGAATAACTAAATGCATAAATGAATGAATAAAATGGAGAAAGAAAGAAAGACTGCTCCTTTCAATTAAGATGTATGTCAGGGACATTTGGTAAATTTTGTTGGGAGGTCTTATTACATCTTTTTCATTTTAGGTACTAAGAGTGTACAGTAAATATCTATGAAATTCAAGAGGGCACTGAGGTATGTATAAAATTAACATTTATGAGTAGACCTACCAGAATATTTATGCCAAGTGATACTTCAAGACTTGAGAAAAGAGACTTGGTCTTTATGTGTGATGTTATAAAATACCATATAGATATTGCATAGCACAATAAAAATAATTATCAGTAATAACAACAATGTAATGGCAGAGCCAGCTCCACCTTAACCGAAACCAACTCTAACCAGTTGGGTAAGTTCAAGAGAATGATCCTTGTTACCAAAGTTAATTTCAGTGTTATTTCTACTTCATAATTCCTGCTACGATTAAGGGAACCTCCCTTTTCCTCTCAATTTTCACTCTAGTAATAGCCAATTGCAATTCAACTTTAAACTGCCTTCTCTTTGTTAATCCTTTATAATAGGACAAATTTTAGGCATCAGGATGAAGGGATATTAAAGAGTATTACCAATTAGAAGAAAAATTAATTCCTGAAAAACTTAAAATGTCCAATTCAAACATTTTAAAATATGTTTCTATAGTAGGATATTTGTTATACACAAATATCAAAGAAAATTGGGATCTTTTTATCTAGTCATAAGTGTAGTAACTCTCAGGCAAAAATATGTATCCAGGAACACAGATGTTGCAAAACTTCCAGCAGTCTGTGCTGTATTTCAGAGCCCTAAAAATATTCCAGGTATGGAAAATAAGAAAGCATTCCTAGAGGTGTTTGATGGATACTCCTTTGTAAAATCTTATTTGGAGACTTGATTTAAACTTATTCATTTGCTTAGATGTTTCAAAGTTGTAGCTCTGGACTGAGCAAAGCAGATGGAAATCAATAGCTATATTTAGAAGTCATAAGTACTTGCAACAATATGTTAATATATTCCTGAGTGCTCATGTTACCCTTCCCACTTGTCATTAAAAAGACGGTTGGTAATTGTTTTTGGTGAGGAGTCAACTCCATGTTTTCTAAGATTACTATTTGGAACACTAGAGTTTTGAGACTCCAGATTCTCACTGAATAAAAGAATGGTTTTGAAGTTCTTTAGCATTACTTTTAATGTTGGGGCTATGACAATAAAATGACTGGTAAATTGGGGAGGAAAAGAGTGATTGATTCAAATAGATACATTGGTGCTTATTAATAAAACACACCAATCTATTTTTAAATATTTCTTCTGAATTTGTGGTGGACAGTGACAAATCCATCACAATATATACAATATAATTTTGCTGGTATGATTCTAAGAACTCAAAACTATAGATTTGCTTTTATTTTTCCACTTATTCATTTGTTCTTTAATAAATATTTATTGAACACTATATGCAAAGCACTCTGGTGAATGCTGTGATTCTCTATTTTCATAGAGATTATATTCTAGTAGTAGAGATAAAATTAGTTCAAACATAATTAATTACAGGCAGTATAACTGCCCTAAAATGGTAAAAAGTGAGAGGCCAAAAAGTGAGAGATAATTTTTGTCTAAATCAAGTAAAGAGGATTTATAGATATTTGATCTAAGTCTTAAAGAGTAAGCAAGATTTCAACAGAAGAAGAGGAAGATCAAGATTTTCCTGAAAGAGGGAATGGTATGAACAATTTTAAAAATAGAAAAGTAGCAGAAATGAACCAGGAAAAGATATGTGGACCAGTTTGGCTGAAGCACTCAGCATGTATGAAAGTAGAGAGACATAAATCTGGAAAGTATATCAGGACCATACAGAGAAGAAACAGCTTTATAGTGGGCATTTGTTGCTTAGGGCTGTCCAGTATATATTCCTTCTAGAAAGAAATGAGCATTCCTTGAATATGGATAGTCTTCATATATAAGCAAATCAATATACCCTGCTCTTCCTAGCTAAGGGGTGGACATGTGACCCAAGCTAGATTCATTCAATGTTATCCTGGAATTTGGGTTTTGAGCAGAGAGAAATAATGAGGGAAAAACAGTTTCTTGACTCATATATTTTCTCCTTGAACATAGATCACAGGATCTTTCCTAGTTTAAATTCTTTCCAAGCCTGGCACTCTTAAGTTGGTCCTTCAATTCTGTAGGCTACCCTATGTTCTTCCACTGACTATTTTCTCTTTATTTTTCTTTTTTTTTCTTCAGTTAGCCAGTCAGTTTTATTGCTTATACCAAAGAATTTGATAAAATTTGAAGAAAAAGTTAAATGAGAGGAAATAATCTAATTGAGTTGGTGAATTAGAAACAGTATTCTGGAAACATTGTGCTGAATGGATTAGAAAGTACAGAGACCAAAATGAGAAGGACCAGTTAGAAGGCTGTTGTAGTAGTTTTAGAACCAGGATTGAGTGTAAGGTGGTGGCAGTAATAATGAGAAGTAAGATACATGAATGAGAGATATTATTAAAACACTTACTTCTGCACACACACAAAAAAAATTCAGAAACTTTTCCTTGGAGCCACAGTGTTTTATTATGAAAAGAGAACAACAACTTTGAGTTTAATTTTTCTTTATTTCAGCATATTATGGGGTTACAAATTTTAAGGTTTCAAATAATGCCCTTTCTCCCCCTCCCCGAAGAAGTATAACGTTTCAGTGTGACCATCCCCCATACGGTGCACATCTCACTCATTATATATGTATATACCCGCCCCCTCCCCCCTCCCACCTGCCCAATACCCAATTACTATAGTTCCTATGTGTCCACTTAGGTGCTGCTCAGTTAATACCAGTTTGCTGGTGAGTATATGTGGTGCTTGTTTTCCATTCTTGGGATATTTCACTTAGTAGTATGGGTTCCAACTCTAACCAGGAAAATACAAGATGTGCTATATCACTATTGATTCTTATAGCTGAATAGTACTCCATGGTATACATATACCACATTTTATTAATCCACTCATGGATTGATGGGCACTTGGGTTGTTTCCACAGCTTTGCAATTATGAATTGTGCTGCTATGAACAGTCGAGTGCAGGTGTCTTTTTTGTAGCGTGTCATCAGATCTTTTGGATAGATGCCCAGTAATGGGATTGATGGATCAAATGGTAGATCTACTTGTACCACTTTAAGGTATCACCATATTGCTTTCCAAAGAGGTTGAACTAGTTTGCAGTCCCACCAGTAATGCAGGAGTGTTCATATCTCTCTGCATCCACACCAACATTTATTGTTTGGGGACTTTTTGATAAAGGCCATTCTCACTGGAGTTAAGTGATATCTCATTGTAGTTTTGATTTGCATTTCCCTGATGATTAGAGATGTTGAGCACTTTTTCACGTTTGTTGGCCATTCTTCTTCTTTTGAAAAATTTCTGTTCATGACCTTTGCCCACTTTTTGATAGGGTTGTTTAATTTTTTCTTGCTGTTTTTCATGAGTTCTAAGTATATTCTAGTTATCAGCTCCTTATCAGATGTGTAGGATGAAAAAATTTTCTCCCATTCTGTAGGTTGTCTGTTTACTTTCATGACTATTTCTTTGGCTATGCAGAAGCTTTCTAGTTTTATCAGGTCCCATTTATTTATTTTTATAGTTGCTGTGATTGCCTTTGGGCTCTTCTTCATAAATTCTTTGCCTAGGCCAATGTCTAAGAGAGTGATTCCAACATTTTCCTCCAGAATTCTGATAGTTTCATACCTTAGGTTTAAGTCTGTTATCCATCATGAGTTGATTTTTGTGAGAGGTGAAAGGTGTGGATCCTGCTTTAGCTTTCTACAAGTGGCTATCCAGTTTTCCCAGCACCATTTATTGAAAAAGGATTCTTTTCCCCAGTGTATATTTTGTCTGCTTTGTCAAAGATAAGATGGCTATATGAGGATGGTTTTATATCAGGGTTCCATATGTGTTCCACTGGTCAATATTCCTATTTCTGTGCCAATACCATATTGATTTAATTACTACAGCTTTGAAGTATAGTTTGATATCTGGCATATTAATAACCTCCCATTTTGTTTTTATTGCCTAGAATTGCTTTTGATACGTGGGGTCTTCTCTGGTTCCAAACAAAGCGTAAAATTATTTTTTCTATATCTGTGAAGAATTATGATGGGATTTTAATATGTATTGCATTGAATCTGTAGATCAGTTTTGGTAGTATAGACATTTTAATGATGTTGAGTCTGCCGACCCATGAGTATGGTATGAATTTCCATCTGTTTACATACTCTGCTATTTCCTTCCTCAGTGTTTCATAGTTCTCCCTGTAGAGGTCTTTACCTCCTTGGTTAAGTGTATTCCTAGGTACTTTATTTTCTTTGTTGCTATTGTGAAGGGAATTGAGCCTTTGATTTGGTTCTCAGTTTGATTGTTGTTGGTGTATATGAATGCCTCTGGTTTCTGTGTATTGATTTTGTATCCTGAGACTTTACCAAATTCATTTATTAATTCAAGGAGTCTCTTGGTTGAATCCTTAGGGTTTTCTAGGTATAATTTAAAGGTACACATAAATAGAAAAACAAAATTTATTCACTTCTATTCATTTATTTCATGTTTTTAGAATTTATTTATTTATTTATTTTTATTTTCTCCTTTTATTTCATCATATTCTGGGGGTACAAAAATTGTTAGGGTTACATATATTGCCCCTGCCACCCCTCCCCCACTGGCCGTGCCAGAGCTTCAAGCGTCTCCAATCCCCAGTTGGTGCACACCATATCCATTATGTAAGCATACACCCTTCCCCTCCTCCCCACTCCCACTTGCCCACCACCCGATAAAATTTTTTTTGTTTTTTTGACATTTTGGTTACATTGTATATCTTTGCCTCTCCCTATGAAGGGTTAGAGGTATTCCCTTCCCCCCACAATGCTTGCCACATCCCTAAGATGTGGGTCACCCCCTGAATCCCCGGGTGAGCACCACCACCCTTTGAGCACCATAGTTTTAGTCAGTCAGTACCAATTTAATGGCGAGTAGATGTGGAGCCCATTTTCCAGCTCTTGTGATGCCTCACTTTGGATAACAGGCTGAAGCTTAGTCCAGGATAGCATAAACGGTGCTAGCTCACTGTCGTTTCTTAGAATTGAGTAATATTCCCTTGTAAGCCTGTACTAAATTTTAATTATCCACTCATGAGTTGATGGCCACGTGGGTTGTTTCCATGTCCGTGAAATAATGAATTGCGCTGCCATAAACTTTCAGGTGCAGATGTCTTTGTAATAGGATGTCTTATGCTCTTTGGAGTAGGTGCCCAACAGTGCTATTGCTGGGTTGAATGGTATTTCTATTTCTAGCTGTTTGAGGTATCTCCAAATTCTTTTCCACAAAGGTTGCACTAATTTGCAGCCCCACTAGCAGTGTAAGAGTGTGCCTGTCTCTCCACATCCTCACCAGCATTTGTTGTTTTGGGATTTCTTGATACAGGCCATTATCACTGGGGTTAGGTGGTATCTCATTGTGGTTTTGATTTGCATTTCTAAGTTCACCCAGGAGGTAACATAATTCCTGAACAGACCAATGTCAAGCTCAGAAATTGAAGCAATAATTAAAAACCTCCCCAAATGGAAAAGTCCCGGCCCAGATGGCTACACTTCAGAGTTCTACCAAACATACAAAGATGAACTCATACCTATATACTACAGAAACTATTCCACACCATTGAGATGGATGGTATCCTTCCTAACTCATTCTACAAAGCCAATATCACCTTGATACCAAAGCCAGGAAAGGACGCAATAAAAAAAGAAAATTACAGACCAATATCCCTCATGAATAGAGATGCAAAAATCCTAAATAAAATATTAGCAAATATAATTCAGCAGCACATCAAAAAATAATTCACCATGACCAGGTGGGCTTTATTCCAGGAATGCAAGGCTGGTTCAACATACACAAGTCTATAAATGCAATTCACTTCATAAATAAAATCAAGAACAAAGATCATATGATTCTGTCAATAGATTCAGAAAAAGCATTTGACAAAGTCCAACACACCTTTATGATAAAAAAAAAAAACTCTTAACAAAATAGGCATGGATGGCTCATACCTTAAACTTATCAAATCCATTTATGACAAACCCACTGCTAATATAATTCAAAATGGGGAAAAATTGAAATCATTCCCTCTTCAAAGCGAAACTAGACAAGGATGCCCATTATCTCCTCTCCTAATCAACATAGTGCTCAAAGTCCTAGCTGTAGCAATCAGACAAGAGAGAGAGATTAAGGGCATCCAAGTAGAGGCAGATGAAATCAAACTCCCGGTCTTCTTCGATGATATGATATTATACTTATAAAATCCCATGGATTCATCCAAGAGACTTCTAGATTTGATCATTGAATTTGGTAAAGTTTCAGGTTATAAAATCAATATACACAAATCAGAAGTATTCATATATGACAAGAACCATCAAGCAGAAACTCAAAAATGCAATACCCTTTACTATACCCAAAGAAAATTAAATATCCAGGAGTGTACTTAACAAAAGATATGAAAGATTTATACAAGGAGAACCACAAAACACTAAAAAAAGAAATTGCAAATGATTTAAACAGATGAAACAATCTACCTTGTTCATGGATTGGTAGAATCAGTATCATTAAAATGTCAATATTACCTAAAGTGATCTACATAATCAATGCAATCCCCATCAAAATACCACCAGCCTTCTTTACAGATCTAGAAAAAAATAATTCTTCACTTTGTTTGGAACCAGAAAAAAAACCTTGTATAGCCAAAGCAATCTTAAGTAAAAAGAACAAACTGGGAGGGATCAGTCTTCCTGACTTCAAGCTGTATTATAAAGCAATAATAGTTAAATCAGCCTAGAACTGGCACAAGAACAGAAGCATCGATATCTGGAATAGATCCGAGATGTTTTTAGAATTTAATTGTCAATATTAATTGTAACAGTAAGAACATCAACAAGTAACATTTTGTATGTGGTTCGTGCATCCCAGGGTCAAAACTAGAGTGAATTAAATACAACTCTCATGGAAGTTGATGTTTTAAGAAGAAAGAACTAATAGATATTAGAGATTTATCTGATCTTGGCTTTGAAGGAGATAACAAAGTCAAAGATCACTCAGAGCTTCCAAAACTGAAGGACAGGGAGATGATAAATAAGCAGTCTATGTGAGAGACTGAGGAGAAGCAGCTAGAGAAATATCATAAGAGTCAGAGAATTGCAAAAATATGTTAGCAAGTGGAGAAGAGATAGACTACTTTTAGGGGGTGATCAACAGTGTCATAAACTGTGGGAAAAAAGTTCTAGAAATAAGAAAAGAAGAGAAAAAGTTCTCATCATTCTTATAAGAGCAAGATGAGACTTCATTATCAACTGGAATGAAAAGCCATTGGATGTAGTATTATTTCAGATCCACTAGAGGAGTGGTTCTTAATCAACATTTGTTCCATGGACCACTTTTGACAGTCTGGTGAGGCCTATAGACTCCTTCTCATAATAATGTATTTAATAATGTATAAAATAAAATATGTAGGCTTTTGAAAGAAAACAATTATATAGAGGTTCACTTATCAAAATATTTTTAAATTTGGTGAAATACTAATATATCTCTAATTTGTTAATGTTTTTAATGACAATACAATGCATTTAAAATACAGGCAGTTTAAATGGACAGATCATTTAGGCAGAAAATGAATAAGGAAACATTGAACTTAACCTAACTGTAGACCAAATGGACCTAACGAGCATATTCAGAACAGTCCACCCATTGGCTGCAAAATACACATCTTTTCAACTGCACATGGAATGTTCTCTTGGATAAATCATATGTTAGACTACAAAACAATTTTTAACAAATTTAAGGAGATTGAAATCATTTCAAGTATCTTTTCTGACCATGATAGTATAAAACTAGAACTCAACAACAGATGGTACTTTAGAAAATTCACAAAAACATAGAAATTAAACAATATATTCTTGAAAAACCAATGGGTGAATGAGTAAATTAAAAGATAATTTTAAAAATTCTTGAGACAAAGGAAAATGAAAACACAAGTTAGCAAAATTTATGAGATACAGCAAAACAAAAAAAATTCAAACAACATGTCACTTCAAGAAACTAGCAAAACGGGAACAAACTCAATGAGAAAATTAGAAGGAAGGTAATAATAAAAATCAGAGCATAAATAAATGAAATAGAAACTAGAAAAACAATATAAAAGATTAATTAAAATGAAAGTTGGTTTTTGAAAAGATTAAAGAATTGACAAACCTTGTCCAAAGTAAGAAAAAAGAAAGGAAACACAAATAAATAAAATCAGAAACAAAAGAGGAAACATTACAAATGATACAACAGAAATAGAAAAGATCATAAGGGACTATTGTGAAAAATTACATGCCAACAAATTGGGTAACCTAGAAGAAATTGATAAATTCCTGGACACATGCAACCTACAAAGACTGAATTATGAAGAAATAAAAAATGTGAACAGACCAATAACAAATAAGGAGATTTAATCAGTAATAAAATGTCACCCATCAAAGAAATAACCTGATCTGATGGCTTCACTGCTGAGTTATACTAAATGTTTAAAAAAGAACAAGTACCAATTCTTTAAGAATTGTTACCAAAAATAGAAGAGGAGGGAATACTTCCAGACTCATGTTATAAAGCTACTATTATTCTGATACCAAAGCCAGACAAGGTCACTACAAAAATAAATAAATTAATAAAACTACAGACCAGTATGTCTGATAGAGGCAAAAGTCCTCAACAAAATACTAGCCAAAAAATATAGCAGCACATTAAAAATATCATTCATTATAATCAAGTGGGATTTCTACCAGGGATGAAATGATGGTTCAACATATGCAAATCAATAAATATAATGCATTGTATTAAAAGAATTAAAAATAAAAAGCATGCCATTTCAATAGATACAGAAAAAGCACTTAACAAAATTCAATGCCTTTTCATGATAAAAACCTCAACAAATTAGGTATAAAATGAATTTAACCCCCAAAATAAACTGTACATTTTCACTGGATATCTGGGCAATCCAGGCCACAGAAGAGCTTGTAACCCTACCAAGCACTAGATGTGACCTGGAGAGCAGTCATTTGACTCTAAGAAGGAATTGTATCAGGAAGTTCCCTCCATGCACTCCCATACACAGGTCCTTATAGAATGAGGCCATTCCTGAACCTAACTTATAGTAGGCTGCACAAGAAACTACCAAGAAGCATGGGCTGCAGTCACTGGTTTAGAGAATCTTGGGACAGGGATTTGGTCTCTATTCTCAAGCAGTGGATAAGCACCTGTGGCCAAAACTCAGAGTTAAGCATGGTGTGGGCTGTAGCCACACACCCTGGAGTTGGGCATGCCCTTTTTGCAGAACCAAACTTGGAGGGATTTAGCCTGAGAGCTACAGTTTTAACTCAGGTAATGAGTTTTGTGGTCTGAAGACAAACTGCTTGCAATTTGGCTAACTATCAATATTCTAAACTGCTGTCAGAATCAGGCTGTGGTGAGGGAGCCCTGCTGAGTTGGGAGAGTGAAAGCAAAGCTACTGCTTGCTTGGCTAAGGATCCCAAACTGCCCCTTTTTTCCTGTGCTGGGTCTTTGGCACAACAGCAGTTGCTCTACTCCTCACTGCAGTGTTTCTCCAGGGGCCTAAGGTTTGCCTTCCAATCCCTATTGTGGTTGTTACTTCTGCCCGCCATTGGAGGGCCTGAGTGCAGACTTGCCTGGCCCAGCACTGACTTGCTTTGCCCCTCCCCCTCACCTCAGAGGAAGAGCATGAGACCAGGATTGGGATCACTAAGCGTTCCATGGCCT
Organism: Microcebus murinus; assembly: GCF_040939455.1. NCBI lineage: Eukaryota > Metazoa > Chordata > Mammalia > Primates > Cheirogaleidae > Microcebus > Microcebus murinus. Next base: position 15,427,654 of record NC_134136.1, read on the forward strand.
AATCCATTGCCTGAGACACCCAAGTACTTCTCCTGGTTAACAAAGGTCAAGCATAAACCCTACTGCCACCACCACAGCTGACTGTCACCTGCAAGCACCACCAGGCCTGTGCAGGCCTGGAGGTTGACCTGCACAGCCCATTACATCATCTGCTGACACAAGTGCACAACGCTTAGGAAGGAGATAAGCTTCAAGTGATCTCTGCTGCTACCATCACTCATGCCACCCTGACTAAACAGGTCTTGAACCAACTCACATACCCAATCCATCTCTACTAAAACCAGCATTTGAAAAATACAGCACACTAAGGCTATTTATAACCAAGGAAATGATACAGAGTTGAAGCCACTGAACATACCCAGAATCAAAGCCAAACGACCCTATTCAACATACATCATAATGACATCTTTAAGAGGAAAGTAAATCCCACCACAAAGTAAATTCAAAAATAAGAAGTGACTATTTCTCCAGAAAAGAAGAAATCAGTTTAATAATACTATTACTATAAACTATAAAAAGCAGGGTGTTATGACACCCCCAAAGAACACAGTAACTTTCTAGAATGGATCCTAAGCAAAATGAAATTTTTCAAATGCCAGAAAAATAATTCAAAATGTTGATTTTAAAGAAGCTCAATGAGATTCAAGAGAAATCTGAAAAACAGTAGAAAGAAATAAAAAAATCAATTCAGGATATGAACAAGAAATTTACCAAGGAGATATATTTTTTTAAAAAAACAGGACTTTATGGAGATGAAAAATTCATTGAAATAATTACAAAATTCCATTGAAAGCTTTAATAATAGACTAGACCAAGTAGAAGAGAGAATCTCAGAACATGAAGACAGGTATTTTGAATTAATCTATATAAAAATAAAGAAAAAAGAATTAAAAAGAATTAACAAAGCCATCAAGAAGTATGGGACTACATAAAGCATCTGGACTTACAAGTCATTGGTATTCTTGAGGGAGAAGAAAAATCAAAAAAGTTTGGAAAACCTACTTAAGGAAATAATTAATTAAAACTTTCCTAGACTTGCAAGAGATTTAGGCATCCAGGAATAAGACACTCAGGGATCACTAGGAAATACATTGCAAAAAGGACTTAACCACAATATATAGTCATCAGACTGTCTAATGTCAATTAGAAGAAAGAAATCCTAAAATTAGCAAGAAAAATGTATGTAGTCACCTATACAGAAAACCCCATCAAGCTAACAGTGGAATTCTCAGCAGAAACCTTAAAAGCCAGAAGAGTTTGGGGTCCTGTTTTCAGAGTTCTTAAAGAAAAAATCTGTCCACCACAAATTTTAAATCCTGCCAGAATAAGCCTCATAGATGAAGGAGAAATAAAGTCTTTCCCAGACAAGCAAACACTGAAGGAATTTTTCACCACTAGATTGACCCTACGAGAAATGCTCAAAGAGGATCTAAGCACAGATATGAAAGGTTGATATTTGCTATCATGAAAATACAAACAAGTATAAAACTCACAGGTCTTATAAAAATTGCATAAAGGAGAGGAGAAAGAAATCAAATGGTAACAGAACAGAACTCCACCAAACCATAAAGACAAATAGAGTAAAAAAGAACCAAAGAATACACAAAACAATCATAACAATCAACATTATGGCAGGAACAAAATTTCACATATTAGCCTTGAATATAAATGGAATACATGTTCCACTTAAAAGATACAGATAGGCAGAATGGATAAAAAACAAATGAACTAACTATATGCTGCTTACAAGAAACTCATCTTACTAGTAAAGATACTTTCAATTGAAGGTTAAAAGGATGGAAAAAGATATCCCATGAAAAAAGTAAAAAAGAGTAGCTATACTTACATAAGATAAAATGGAATTTAATAGAAATGTGAAAAAGACAAGGAAGATCATTATATAATGATAAAGGAAGAAAGTCAACAAGAAGATATAACAATTTCATATATATATATATATATATATATCCCAAACTGAAACACTCATATTCATAAAACAAATATTACTAGATTTAAAGGAAGAGAGAGACAACAATACAATGATTGTGTGATTGTGGGGAACTTCAACATCCCACTCACAACACTAGGCAGATTATCAAACATAAAATCAATGAACACTGGGCTTAAATTGGACTTTATACCAATGAAACTAACAGACATTTACAGAACATTCTACTCAACAATTGCAGTATATACATTCTTCTCATTAGTGCATGGAATATTCTCCAAGGTAGACCACATTTATTTATGCCACAAAGCAAGTCTCAATAAATTTTTAAAAACTGAAATCATACGAAGCATCTTCACAGACAACAGTGGAGTAAAACTAGAAATCATTACCAAAATGAACTCTCAAAAATGTATGAATAACATAATGAGTGAGATGTGCACCATCTGAGTGATGGTCATGCTGGAGAATCAGACTTGTGGGGGGAGGGGGGAAAGGGCATTTATTGAAACCTTAAAATCTGTACCCCCATAATATGCCAAAATAAATAAAAATAAAATAAAATAAAATGTACCAGTCACTATTCAAAAAAATATATGAATACATGGAAATTATTTTTTTAATATTTTAATTATTACAGGTACATAATTGGTGTATATATTTATGTAGTATATGTTATGTTTTGATACAGGCATACAATGTGCAATGGTGAAATCAGGATAATTGGGGTATCCAGCACTTCAAGCATTTATCATTTCTTCGTGTTAAATACATGGAAATTAAACAGCATGTTCCTGAAAGATCTTTGTGTCAATGAGGAACTTAAGATGGAAATTTAAAAATTTTTTGAAATTAATGAAAATGGAGACACAGCATACTAAAACTTCTGGGATACAACAAAAGCAGTGCTAAGAGGGAATTTTATAGCCTTAAATGACTACATCAAAAAAATAGAAAGGTCACAAATTAACTACCTAATATTGCGCCACTAGGAACTGGGAAAACAAGAACATATCAAACCCAAATCTAGCCAAAAAAAAAAAAAGAAAAGAAAAAAGAAATAACAAAAGAATAGCCAAAGCAATCCTAAGCAAAAATAACAAAGCTGGAGGCAGTATGTTACCTGACCTCAAATTATACTGCAAGGCTATAGTAACCAAACATTGTAATACTGGTATAAAAATAGACACATAGATCAATGGAACAGAATAAAGAACTCAGAAATAAACCCACATATTTACGGTCAACTAATCTTTGATGAAGTCAACAAAAACATACACTGGGGGCAAAAAGCAACCTTTGCAATAAATTGTGTTGCAAATATTGAATTGTCATGTGCAGAATAATGAAACTGGTCTCCTACATCTCACCATATACAAAAGTCAACTCAAAATGGATTAAAGACTTAAATGTAAGCCATGAAACTACAAAAATACTGGAAGAAAACCAAGGGAAAGCTCTTCTGGACATTGGTCTTGGCAGGAAATTTGTAACTGAAACCTCAAAAGTATCCCAAGAATGGAAAAACAAGCATCACATATACTCACCAGCAAACTGGTATTAACTGAGTAGCACCTAAGTGGACACATAGGTACTACAATAATAGGGTATAGGGCAGGTGGGAGGGGGGAGGGGGGCGGGTATATACATACATAATGAGTGAGATGCACACCATCTGGGGGATGGTCATGCTGGAAACTCAGACTTGTGGGGGGAGGGGGGTAAAGGGCATTTATTGAAACTTTAAAATCTGTACCCCCACAATATGCCAAAATAAAAAAAAAATACAAGCAACAAAAATAAAAATAAGTAAATGGGACTTAATTTAACTAAAAAGCTTCTGCACAGCAAAAAAAAAAAAAAAAACAAAGTGAACAGACAACCTGTGGAATGGGAGAAAATATTTGCAAATTATACATCTGATTGGGAGCTGATATCCAGAATTTACAAGGACCCCAAAGAACTCAACACAAATACTACAAATAACTCATTAAAAAGTGGACAAACACATGAATAGACATTTTTAAAAAGAAGACATACAAATGATCAAAAAGCATATGAAAAAATGTTCAACATCACTTATCATCAGAGAACTCCAAAGTAAACCCAACATTATATACCATTTTATACCCGTCAGTATGGCTATTTAAAAAGTCAGTCACAGACGTTAGTGAGGATGTGGAGAAAAAGGAACATTTATACACTGTTGGGGGGATGTAAATTAGTACAACCTCTATGGAAAACGGAATGTAAATTTCACAAAGAACTAAAAACAGAACTACCATTCAATCCAGCAAGCCCACTTCTAGGCATCTATCCAAAAGAAAATAAATCATTATATCAAAAAAGATACCTGTAGTCATTATGTTTATTGCAGCACTATTCACAACAGCAAAGATTTGGAATCAACCTGAGTGTCCATCAACAAATGAATGGATAAGGAAAATGTGGTATATATACACAATGGAATACCATTCAGCCATTAAAAAGAAAGAAATCATGTCTTAGCAGCAACGTGAATGGAATTGGAAGTCCTTATCTTAAGCAGAAAGTCAGATACAATATGTTTTCACTTATAAAGGAAAGCTAAATACTGTGTACACATGGAAATAAAATGTGGAATAATAGACATTGGAGACTCAGAAAGGTGGGAGGGTGGGTGAAGGATGATAAATTACTTAATTGGTACAATATACATTATTAGGCTTATGGTTACACTGAAAGCCCAGGCTTTGCCACTATGCGATATAGCTGTGCAACAAAACTGCACTTGTACCCTGTAAATTTCTAGAAATAAAAAAATCCTCGTGGTTCCAGTGGGGAGAGAAGGAGGAAGCAGGGAGCGGGGCGGCTGGGGGGGGACCCGCCGCGGCTGCTGCCACCGCCGCCACCACCGCCTCTGCTCGTGGCTTGGGAAAGGAGGCGTGAGTCCCGGGCGCGAGCCGGCGGCGGCGCCGCTGCGGGAGGTTCGGCAGTGGGAAGGCGATGGCGGATATAGATAAACTCAACATCGACAGCATCATTCAACGGCTGCTGGAAGTGAGAGGGTCCAAGCCTGGTAAGAATGTCCAGCTACAAGAGAATGAAATCAGAGGATTGTGCTTAAAGTCTCGTGAGATCTTTCCCAGTCAGCCTATCCTACTAGAACTTGAAGCACCACTCAAAATATGTGGTGATATCCATGGGCAATACTATGATTTGCTTCGACTTTTTGAGTATGGAGGTTTCCCGCCAGAAAGCAACTACCTGTTTCTTGGGGACTATGTGGACAGGGGGAAGCAGTCATTGGAGACTATCTGCCTCTTACTGGCCTACAAAATCAAATATCCCGAGAATTTTTTTCTTCTCAGAGGGAACCATGAATGTGCCAGCATCAATAGAATTTATGGATTTTATGATGAATGTAAAAGAAGATACAACATTAAACTATGGAAAACTTTCACAGACTGTTTTAACTGTTTACCGATAGCAGCCATCGTGGATGAGAAAATATTCTGCTGTCATGGAGGTTTATCACCAGATCTTCAATCTATGGAGCAGATTCGGCGAATTATGCGACCAACTGATGTACCAGATCAAGGTCTTCTTTGTGATCTTTTGTGGTCTGACCCCAATAAAGATGTCTTAGGCTGGGGTGAAAATGACAGAGGAGTGTCCTTCACATTTGGTGCAGAAGTGGTTGCAAAATTTCTCCATAAGCATGATTTGGATCTTATTTGTAGAGCCCATCAGGTGGTTGAAGATGGATATGAATTTTTTGCAAAGAGACAGTTGGTCACTCTGTTTTCTGCACCCAATTATTGTGGAGAGTTTGACAATGCAGGTGCCATGATGAGTGTGGAAGAAACACTAATGTGTTCTTTTCAGATTTTAAAGCCTGCAGAGAAAAAGAAGCCGAATGCCACGAGACCTGTAACACCTCCAAGGGGTATGATCACAAAGCAAGCAAAGAAATAGATGTCATTCTGACACTGCCTAGTTGGGACTTGTAACATATAGTATATAACCTTCATTTTTAAGACTGTAATGTGTACTGGTCAGCTTGCTCAGATAGATCTGTGTTTGTGGGGGCCCTTCCTTTCATTTTTGATTTAGTGAATGGCATTTGCTGGTTATAACAGCAAATGAAAGACTCTCCACTCTAAAAAAAAAAGTGTTTTGTTTTTTAATTCTCTGTTCCTTTTGCAAACAATTTTAATGATGGTGTTATAGCTGTACATCCCAAGACAGTTTATTCTGTCTAAGGGGTAAGTGTACAATTGATCTTTTTTTAATTCAGTTCAACCCATAATAATGTAAATGCTCGTTTTCTTTAAGATATAAAGAGAGCCCTAGGGTGCTCTGAATCTGTACATGGTCTTGTCATAAAATGCATAATGTTGATACAAACCACTGTGAACATTTTTATTTTAAAATCTTGTTTCAAAGGGATTGCTTTTTCCTTTCATTGTCTTGTCATGTACAAACTAGGTTTTATAGCTGTCGACATTAGGAATAACTTTCACCTTTGCCAGCATCACTGGTATGATGTATATTTAATTAAAGCACACTTTCCCCCTACCGTATACTTAAAATGACGATTAAAGCCATTCTTTTAAATGTTTGTGACTCTTTCCTAAAGCCAAAGTTTCTGTTGAAATATGTGTTGACACACCCCTAAGTTCAAGGTGGCATGGTAGTGTACACATGCCGCCTTCCTGGGGATTCAAAAACAGGTTTTGATTTTGAATAGCAGTGAGTAATATAGTGCTGTTTAAGCTATTAATGATTAAAGTTAATAACATTTTGTACAATTTCCATATAGTCTATTCATTAAGTAATCTTTTTACAGTTACATCAGGCCTGAACTCTTCAATTCAGAAAGCTTCAAATTATAGAAACAATACTGTTCTATACGAGTGACCGATTATGCTTTCTTTGGCCTACATTCTTTATTCTGCGGTGAAGTTGAGGCTTATAAGTCAAAACAAAGGAACTAACTTACTATCCACCGGTTTATACAGAACTCACAGTTATCTATGACTTTTTTAAACTAAGATCTGTTAAAAAGAAATCTGTGTCAACAGATGACCGTGTACAATACCATGTGGTGAAAATGCATTCAGACTTATTAAATGACGTACTTGTTAAAAAAAAAAAAATCATGTTGCACATGACAAATATATACAATTTTATCTGTCAATTGAAAATAAAATATTAAAATAAAACACAAATTTAAATTAGGTTTTGTTTTTCAAAAGACATATCAGTGTCAAAGTTATTGTTACTTAAATAAATATATTGAATAAAAACATTTAACTCTACAGTGGTCTTTGACTAACCTCCTATTGTGTATTGATCGATGATCAATTATAAGTAGAGGATATCAGAAAGCAATTTACATGCCTGAGTCGCCAATGTAAGAACATGTGACATGTAGGTGCAGAGTTGTCCAATAGTTAGCTGCCTATATGGCATAAACATCTGTAAATAGGAAGCCTACAATCACATACAATCTAATAACTACCATAATTCTAAAGTACTGATGAATGTAAATGACATTTTAAGATATCTGAAATGACAGTTATATGATATAAAAATATCTGTGATTTCTATTGGTGACAGTACTGCTAATACTATTGTGGTTTGTTGCCGATTATCATAATAGAAGGAAATGACAAATATTATATAGCTTAGTGAAAATAAAAATATATTTTTTTCTGATGCAGTTTCTGAGAACCCTGAATTCTTGTGGGTAGATGCCTGGTTAGGAACCCCTACTTATAATGTACTTTCAGTTGCATGGACAGAATAGAAGCAAAATGAAGTGGGATCATATCCAAACTGCAAAATGGCAAGTGGAAGTTACTGAGAAATTTAACTATGGGACAGAGGAAGAGAAACAGGGCTTAAAGAAGGTAGAGAATCATGAAAGCAGTATTTTTGTTTGTTTACTTTAATTTGTGTTTGTAATGCTGTTTACTATCAAAGGCACCTTCTATTACTCCTTTGTTAGGTGTAAGGCTGACACATACTGGGACAGCTCTGGCTTTTCTAGTAAAACTTCTATCCTGGACATCAACCAGGTATCAGAGCATGCATGTAGGCCAAGTTCTCAAAGAACTAAAAACAGAACTACCATTCAATCCAGCAATCTCACTTCTTCTTCAGGTATCTATCCAAAAGAAAATAATTCATTATATCAAGGGATAGAAAAGGAATGAAAAGAAGAAATAGAAAGATGAAATTGAAGCTAACACACACACAGAAGGGAGAATTGATGGAATAAGGATCCAAAGATATTGAGAAGAAATAGAGTCAAGAGCACAAGTAGAAATTTCCTCGAAAGGAGAAACATTTCTTCTTCAGATATAGAGGAGAAAGGAGAGAAGATAGTTTTCTGCATGTTTGGAAGAATGAAGTATGTATTTTCATGTACTGACCTTTGCAGAGAAGTCTTCTCTATTTAAAGGATATTAAATCCTTTAAAATCAGCTTTAGGAAAAAATTGTGCATAATTGATTATTCCATGGCATACTAGCATTTTAAAATATTTTTCTGTGATAATGTTTTTTTCAAAAATTTCCTTTTCATCAGTATAAACAAAGATTAGACTTTTCCTTAATGTCTACAACACAGCAAGACTTCTCTTTTACCCAGCAAGAAAGTCATTTTCTCCTGCTGCTGTTCTTTCTTCATGATATCTTTCTGTTTTCCACCTATATCAAGTTTTGCTCATGTGACCTTTCCTTGATCTTAAAATGCTATTTTCATATTTTGTATTGAGGCAGCCTCTTTGATTATTCTCTTAGATTAATTTTCACATCACATACTAGAATAACATTACTAGAATCATCTATTACCATCTCATACAATCCCTACAGCAGGCCATTTTCAAAAGGGGATTGTGGCCTTGAAAAATTTGGTTCCAATTTGGCTTTTTCTGATGAACCTTATTTGGAAAATTACTACAGTTCCTCTGCTCAATGGACAGAGATGAACTGGATTTACATCATTGATGATTAGATGTTTGAGGAGGAGAATTAGAGCCCACTGTGTTGTCATTTGTTCCATTTACATATATTTTGACATCATCGTGCAATGGGTAGTTTCTAGGATGTTGTTGTTGCTGGGATACTCATCATTTATTAAAAATAAAGACAATATTGATATTTCCCTTACTATGAGGGTACAATGTAAAATTCTGGTTTTTCCATAAATTTTTCTAAGGTTTATTGTTCTGATAGTTCACTTTGAATTATTGAACTGTAGACATTGCCTAGTAAGAAATAATCTGTTTAGAGGGCTGGAATAAATATTTGGTTGGATTTATGCAATGTATATTATTATATTATAACCCACAGAAATAACACCTGTCTCAGTTGGTTTTGACCTCCCATTACTCTCCCAAGTCTTAGAATGTCTCAGTGCTGCCCTTCCTGCTACAGGCCAGAGCCAAGAATTCATACAAATAAGATGTTACAAATGTTGTGTTTGTAATGTTGTTTACTATCAAAGGCACCTTCTATTACTCCTTTGTTAGGTGTAAGGCTGACACATACTGGGCCAGCCCTGGCTTTTCTAGTAAAACTTCTATCCTGGACATCAACCAGGTATCAGTCATAATTGTTACATTCTCCATTTGTTACTTCAATTTCAAATGAAAGGCTCTGCCCACCACCAGCTTTAGTCCAATAAACAATACCCTTAGGACTTACAGGCTGTGCTTAAAAGAAGATGAGACATAATTTCATAACTAAAATGGTATGTAAATGGTGACTCCACTGCATGAGAATGGTATTTGTCATCTCCACCTGTGTTTAACTATATGCCCACGTGGGCATAAGAACACTGAGGCCAAAATAACATTTTGAAATGTATGCTTTCATGTTTTAATTAGGTTCATTGAACTACCTCAAACTGATGATCTACATTAAAATGGTCCTTCTGTGAATGCACCCTTTATAATGAAAATAAAATATCATTTTTTTCTCCCTTCTCACCTATTAAATCCACCTCAACAGCAGTTGCACTATGCATAAGGGGATTGTGGTATTGTTGTTCTTTAACACCATTTGCTCTGGTTAAATTCAGTTTTGCATTCCAGAAATAAGACTGTATGAGGCAGTGCTGTCATAAGGTTTTATAACACTAGCTGATCTCAAAGATTTCTTTCCACAGAGGATAGTTATCCATGTAAAAATGGTTAACATCCAAGAACTAAGTGTCTGAACTAAGTGTCCTTATCTCTTCAAAGTCTTGCACAGGCAGAAGATTTACCTTTTAGATTTGACGCATATAAAACATATAATTCACTACAAAGATTATTTTATGATCTTAAACTATAGCTATTTTAAACTCCAGTTTTTATGTAGATTTCATTTATTGTATATCCTATTAGTATTTTAGGTTCTTGTTTAAAATACGAACATAAAAGTCAATAATCTCAAATTCTTTCAGGGGTTTCTACTAATAACACCTATAGATATCTATAAATGAGATAATAGATACAAAGTGCCTAGCAAAGAGACTGATGCATAGTAGGTACCCCAAAATATCCACTCCCTTCATTTCTTTAATGAGAGAACCCATAGTATAGACAATTATTATCTCTATCCACAAATGAAATTAAATAAATACGTTTAAGGTGCTACATTAAGTAGAATTGTTTATCATAATGAGTCTAAGTAAAAGTGTGGTTTGTTTACTTCATTTGCTCCCACCCCCTTTCAAATATTTTCATGTTAACCATGTGATTCTAATGTTGAATATAAATATGCTTCCTGGTGACATTCATGTTAAAACAATGATATGATATTTTTCTTTTTCTTTTTTTGCTTAAAAATGAACAGGACTACAAATGTAAATTCTTACTATTATTATTTTTAATATGTTAAGTAACTTATATACTGAGGTCTAGATATTTTCATAGTTTTAACTACCTAATAGAAACAGTACACTATCTACACTGAGCTCCAAATGACAGCAATTGGACTAAATTTTATTCCCTTTGGTTACATTTCCAATATGGACTTTCAGAGAATAAACAGATTGATAATAATCTGAAATAAATGGGGCTTTACCACTTTAAATGCAATAGTCAGTTTTGCAAGTTTAAAAAAATTATAATCTTCAATTCTGATAGAATGTTCACAGAAAATATTGCAGTTTCTAGTAACAGAAGGAATCGTATACATAATCACTCCATTATAGATTATAGTTCAGGGCAATTTCAAGAATTAGTTTGGAAACAGAGGTTTAGGTAAAGCAGGTAGAGGAACACAAGATAAAGCAAAATGCTGTATTCTAATTAAATCATTATGATGGTTTTTGTAATGGTGAATTGCAATAAATAGCATATAACACCTCTGATATGTATGATCTTTGCCATATGGGCTCATTGGATTATTTGCAAAAGTGTCTGAGAATGGAGTCTATATTTTGCAAATAATTCAAAATGCTTAGGAAGAAAAAATGATATTCTCCCTAGTTTTATAGATTTGAATGCTTCATCTTGCCAGTATAAAAACAATCTTAGGGTCCCATGGGTGCTGACAAATTATATCCTTATGGTTCCTCTTATTATGGGGAAAAAGCTTTAGTGATTTTTCATGAACTAAGTTGGGCTATAGATTCTAGATGTCTTTGACTGTTTAAACATGTTTGCTTAAAAAAATTGAATTCAGTAAAGCAAACAGTTTTTAGCAGAGGCCTAATTAGTTGATTTTAACAAACTTGTATAAATGCATTCCTTCATTTTCCTTCTCAAAATAAGTATATATTTATGGATAGTCAAAAATCAACCTATAATAGTTTCCATAAGTGTAACTTACTGAGACATTGACAGGATTTGGATGGACTCTTATTATTTTAAAAGGTGTATGCTTAAAACTTTTTTTAAAGATTTCACTAGATTGTTTTGACATTATTCACATTCTACTACTTCCATGAAGGCACATTATTTTCCTTCGGTCCGGCATTTAAATGGATTAAATGCTGGAACAAAATAATGAGCCATGTCATATTCCTCCACTTCTTCTCCCAGTCTGGGCCAACTTAGATCCTCCCACCCTCCGGACCATATGTGTGTAATTTAGAAATGTTTTGGGAAATCCACTTTCCAAAAATAAGAATGAAAATGAAACGGGAAGAGTGAGACTAGTAATAACTTATGACCCTATTATGGTATATCTCAGCCAAAAATATTTTCAGAAGTACAGCAACTGAATGGTAAGTTCATTTCTATTATCAAGTTAACACACAAAATAAGTGCGTGCTAAGTCCCAAAACAGTTTCTTTTTCACATACTGTATTTCTAAGGAAATTTCACAATTTTTAAAGAGTTTATTCCTGAGAATAAAAATATATCAAATGCACTGCCTTTGATATAACCTTTTTGTTTACCATTTTACATGAAAGAAATAACTTGTTTATTTTTTAGGGGCCACACTAAATTGCAAATAATTGTGATTCATATGTATTATTTCTTCTAGTCAGAGCAATGCTAATGATTTGAGTGTACCTTTTTCAACATGCCAAAAAGGGTCCTTCTGGGAGTTATCTCAGCAATATTCTAAGAGATGTTTTCTCCATAAACAGTCAGGATTTTACATTTAGATCCATGTTTCATCTCAAAAGTATTTTCATGACATTTCCATGTATAAAATTGCACTGAAGTCAGAGAAAAGAGATTTGGTATGGCACTTTTCATTGCACCCCAAGTAAGAAATGTAGATGTTTTAACTAATGAATTTACTATTTTAACCTTTACTTCTTTTAAAAATCCTAAAATTCTGGACATTTGTTCAAGTTGTGACTCAATCATTTGTTTTACCACTGTGTAGTAACTTCAAGGGTGAAAATTATTTTGTTAGAGAATCATTAGCACCATCTACTGTTGGTAGATCATTAGCACCATCTACTGTTCAAAATATTTAAAATACTCTCTTTTTTTCCATTTTAAGGTCATCTTTTTTTTTATTTCAAAGTATTATGGGGGAATAAATGTTTTTGGTTGCAAGGATCGCTTTTGTAATGCTTGAGTCAGGGTTATAAGTGTGCATTCCATCCAGATAGCATTCATTTTACCTGTTAGGTAGATTTTCGCCTATCCCCTTCTCCCCGCTCCAACCTAGTTGATTTCCATTCAGTTATACTTCCCTCTATGCACATGTGTGCTCATTGGTTAGTTCCAATTTAGTAGTGAATACATGTGGTATTTGTTTTTCCCTTCTTGTGAAACTTCACCTGGGAGAATGGTCTCTAGTTCCATCCATACTTTTGCAAAAAACATTAAGTCGTGCTTCTCTGTGGCTGAGTAGTATTCCATGGTACACATATACCAAATTTTGTTAATCTGCTCCTGAATTGGTGGGTACTTGGGTTGTTTCCACATCTTTGCAATTGTGAATTGTGCTGATAAAATGACTTCTTTTCCTTTGGGCAAATACCCAGTAGTGGAATTGCTGGATTGAATGGTAGGTCTACCTTTAGTTCTTTAAGGAATCTCCATACTGTTTTCCATAGAGGTTGTACTATTTTGCAGTCCTACCAACAGGGTATAAGCATTCCTTTCTCTAAGCATCCACGGCAGCATCTATTGTTTATGGACTTTTCAACAAAAGTAATTCTAACCGAGATAAGGTGATATCTTATTGTGTTTTTAAATTTGCATTTCCCTAATAATTAGATTTTTATATGTTTGTTGGCCATTTGTCTATCTTCTTTTGAAAAGCTTTTGTTCATGTGTTTTGCCCACTTTTTAATGGAGTTGTTTGATTTTTTTCTTGTTGATTTTCCTGAGTTGTATATAGATTCTTGCTAATTTGCTTAAGTTCTTTGTAGATTCTGATTATTAGCCCTTTATCAGATGTATAATTTGTGAATATTTTCTCCCATTCTATAGGTTGTCTATTTTCTCTGTTGATTATTTCCTTGGCTGTGCAAAAGCTTTTAAATTTAATGAAGTCCCATTTATTAATTTTTGTTGTTGTTTTGATTGCCATTGGGCTCTTCTTAATAAATTCTTTGCCTAGGTCAATATCTGCATTTGAAGAGGTTTCAATATTTTCTTCTAGAGCCCTTATGGTTTCATGCCTTACATTTAAGTCTATTATCGATCTTGAATTAAGTTTTGTGAGTGGTGAGAGATTTGGATACAGTTTCATTCTTCTGCGTGTGGCTAACAAGTTGCCTCAGCACCAATCATTGAATAGGAATTATTTTCCCCAGTGTATATTGTTCTATGCTTTGTTAAAGATCAGTTGGCTGTATGTTGATTATTTTATCTTTGGGTTTTCTGTTTTTGTTCTATTGGTCTATCTCTATTTTGTACCAATACCAGGCTTGCTTTGGTTACTATAATCTTGTAGTTTAGTTTGAAGTCTGGTAATGTGATGCCTACATATTTGTTCCTTTTGCTTGAGATTGCTTTGGATATTCGGGCTATTTTATGGTTCCAAACAAAGCATGTAATTATTTTTCTAGATCCCTAAAATATGACATTGCTATTCTCACAGGGATTGCATTGAATCTGTAAATCACTTTTGGAAGTATGAAAATTTTAACAATGTTGATTCTACTTATCCATTAGCATGATATGTTTTTCCATTTGTTTTTATTATCAACAATTTATTTCCTCATTGTTCCATAGTTCTCTTTAAAGATTTTTCACTACCTTGGTTAAGTATATTCCTAGGTATTTTATTTTCTTTGTAGCTCTTGTGAATGGCATTGAGTTTTTGATTTGACTCTCAGCTTCATTGTTATTGGTGTATAGGAATGTTACTGGTTTGTGTACATTGATTTTGTTTCCTAAAACACTTTTGAATTTGTTTATCAACTCCAGGAGTCTCTTGGTTGAATCTTTGGCATTTTCCAGATATAAGAGCATATCATTACCAAAAAGCAATCGTTTGGGAGAGAGAAAAATGGTGGAGTAAATGTAACACCCCCCCCCCCCGATTCCTGCTCCCAGAGAAAGAGGCATAGATCTTGGTCTCTACACATGAGTGGATCACTCCCCCACAAGAACAGCATTGTGAATTGGCAGAGGTTCAGCATGGGAATCTCAAAAATGGAAAGAACAAGGTGAACTGGAGATAAGATCATGTTCTCTGGAGAGTGCCAAACAATAGGGCATACAGCACGGGAGGGCGCCAGCCCACCGGGCCAGGGAGTGAAGTGGGATCAGACCCACAGGAGAACTTACTGCTTCCCCATTGACCTCCACACCCACTCAGCAAGTGACCTGATTGAAGTTGGTACAAAATTGTGGCGGGAGTAGTAGGTGCTGTAGAGAGTGGTCATTAGGAGAAAGCATTGTGAACTTCCCAGAGCTCCGTGCTAGGATGACACCAAGTGGGAATGAAACTGGTCTGATCTGCTAGGGGAGGCAGTTAGATATATTGCCTCTGGTAACCAGTGGGGCCAGTACTAAAGAGCTGTTCACTAAGTTGGGGACTCTAAGCTGGAACCCCCTCAGGCAAATAGGCCCACTCAGGATGGGTCAGTAAGAGTGAGAGCTATGGCTGAACAGGGATGAGTTGATGGGAAGGCTGCATAAAGGAGTCAACAGGGCGTCCTGATGACCCAGCTCCCCAATCCAGTACCTGCCATCTCCTGAACAGTCACCCTTTGTGCTGAAACTCTGCAAGTGGGGGTCCACAGCCCAGCTGCTATGGTGTGATATGCTGTGGTGGGCATATCCTCTCCCCCAGCCCAGAGACTCTCCTGACAAATTCTGCCCTTACAAAATCTTCAATCAACTAGCCAGACCTGGCTTAATCAATGAATTCTAAACTCTAGTACTGAGGAGGCTAACACCAAGGGGAGTTACAGCCACTGGGGTGCCAGGATACAAGGCAGACTGGGGTGCTACCTCCTCCCCCTAGCCTGCATCTTTTGCACCGAAAGCAGTAGGCTCCATCCCTGGAGGCAGGGTGAGACAAGAAAAACCACTTTGCTACTGATCTAGGATGAATCTGCTGGGCCTTGGCACAGATCAATAGCTGACAGCCTAATAAACTTGCTATCCAACCAGTTTAGGTCACCCAGTTGATCAAAACACAGAAGCTGGATCTTCTCCCCCGGTCAGCTGCCAACAGTCAGGGCCATGGTCTAGGAACAAATCCCCCACAAGTGGCCACAATAGACTCCACAAGTAACCCCTCCCATCAGGGGTAACCTCACAAGTTTGGTGGAAGAGCTCCCCCCAGCGGCAGATCAAGAAACCATAGAAGGGAGGAGGCACAGGTTGCCTCCTTCATATACCACCCACAGAAATAGTGTATACACAGAGTCTGTTATGTATCATATGAAAAAACAACAGCTGATCCAGATGAGGAGGGCTCAGTGAAAGAATTATGGAACTATGAAGACTCAAACCAAAAATACTACCCCAAAGAGATACACCAGCTCTCAAGCAATAGATATTAATGAAACTCAAAACACTAAAATGATAGAAGAATTTCAGAATTGGATGGTAGGAAAGCTCAATGATATGCAAGAAAAAATGGATAACCAACACAAAGAAACCACAAAAAATATCCAGGACTTGGAAGAAAAATTCACTAAGGAAATCAAGATATTAAAGAAAAATCAATCTGATCTCCTGAAAATGAAGAAGTTATTCAGGGAACTACAAAACACAGTGGAAAGCCTCAAAAAAAAAGGGTGGACCAAAGAGAAGAAAGAATCTCACAGATTGAAGATAACACCTTCAAATCAAATAAGTTAATCACAGAAATAGAGCAGAAAAATAAGAGATATGCGCAAAGCTTACAAGAACTGTGGAATTATATGAAGAAATGTAACCTGAGGCTGTTCTGGATTCTGGAAGTGGAGGAAGGAAAAAACGCAATGGTTGGATAAGATATTTAAAGACATAATTGAGGAAAATTTCCAAGGTCTTGCTAAAAAGTAGACATGCAAGTACAAGAAGTTCAAAGGACCCCTGGGAGATACCATGCAAACAGGAAAACACCACGACATGTAGTCATCAGACTGACCAAAATATCAACAAAAGAGACCCTTCTACAAGCTGTAAGGTGAAAGAAGCAAGTTACATACAAAGGAAAGCCGATTCGAGTAATGCCAGATTTCTCAACTGAAACCTTACAAGCAAGAAGAGACTAGGGCCCCATTCTCACACTTCTGAAACAGAATAATGCCCAGCCTAGAATCTCGTACCCTGTAAAACTAGGTTTTATATATGAAGGCAAAATAAAGACATTCACAGATAATCAAAGACTGAGGAAATTAACCAAGACAAGACCAGCCCTAAAGGAAGTACTCAAGACAGTGTTACACACGGATCAGCATAATAAATACTCCTGAATGTAAAAACATTCAAGAGCTAAAGATTAAAGACCAGATATCACAACAGCTTAAAAGAGAAAACAAAGCAACAAAGTCCAATCCAACAGAATGAACAGTAATCTGTCTCACCTATCAGTTCTCTCAATAAATGTGAATGGCTCAAACTCCCCACTCAAGAGACATGGGCTGCCTGAATGGAAAAAAATGCAACCCAAGTATCTGCTGTCTTCAGGAAACACACCTAAACTGCAAGGATGCATATAGACTAAAAGTAAATGGGTGCAGATCAGTATTTCAAGTAAACAGAAGCCAAAAGAAGGCTTGCCTGGCAGTTCTGATTTCAGATAATTTAGTTTTAAAACCAAAAAAAAGTAGTGAAAGACAAAGAGGGTCATTATATAATGGTGAAGGGTACAGTTCATCAAGAAGACATAACAATTTTAAACAGCAACCCCATAATAGCCAGAGATTTCAACACCCCACTGACTGCACAGAACAGATCCTCCAAACAGAAAATTAATAAAGAAATAATGGATTTAAACAAAATTCTAGAACAATTGGCCGAACTGACATTTAAAGAACATTATACCCAAAATCCACTGAATATACACTCTTCTCATCAGCTCATGGGACATTCTCTAACATTTATCATATCCTAGGACACAAATCAAGTCTCAAAAAATTTAAAAAAATAGTAATTATACGATGTATCTTCTCAGATCACAGTGTAATAAAAGTAGAAATAAACCCTAACAGGAACTCACATTTATACACAAAAATTTGGAAATTAAGCGACCTTCTGCTAAATGATTACTTCAAAAATGAGGAAATCAAGATGGAAATTTAAAAAATTCTTTCAACCTAATGACAAAGGATACACAAGTTATCAAAACCTGTGGGACACAGCTAAAGCTGCCCTGATAGGAAAGTTTATTTTCATAAATGACTATATCCAAAAGTCAGAAAGATTACAAATAGACAATCTAATGAATCGACTTGAAGAGCTGGAAAAAGAAGAACAGACCAACCCCAAATGTAACAGAAGAAGTGAAATTAACAAGATCAAATCAGAACTAAATGAAATTGACAACAGGGAAACTATACAGAAGATTAATAAAACAAAAAGTTGGTTCTTCTAAAAATAAACAAAATTGACACACCTTTGGCTAGACTAATGAAAAGCAGAAAAGAGAAATCTCTAAAAAGCTCCATCAGGAACAAAAAAGGAGATATCACAACTGATCAAATGGAGATACAAGATATAATCTATGAATACTACAAAAATCTTTATGCACACAAACTGGAAAATGTGGAGGAAATGGACAAATTTCTAGAAACACACAGCCTCCCTAGGCTCAACCAGGAAGATATAGAATTCCTGAACAGACCTAAAAAGAAAAGTCCCAGCCAAGATGGTTTCACACCTGAATTTAACCACACTTAAAAAGAAGAACAAGTGCCTATCCTGCTGAAATTATTCCTCAACATTGAGAAGGAAAGAATACTTCCAGAGTCATTTTACCAGGCCAACATCACTTTGATCCCCAAATCAGGAAAGGATGCAACAAAGAAAGAAGACTACAGACCAATATCCCTTATGAATATAGACGCAAAAATTTTCAACAAAATCTTAGCCAATAGAATCCAGATGCTTATCAAGAAAATAATCCATCACGACCAAGATGGCTTCATCCCAGGGATGCAGGGATAGTTCAACATATGCAAATCTATAAATGTAATCCACCATATAAACAGAAGCAAAAACAAAGACCATATGATCCTTTCAATAGATGTAGAAAAAGCAGTTGACAAAATTCAAAGCCCTTTCATGATAAGAACACTTAACAAAATAGGCATAGAAGGGGCATACCAAAAACTGATACAAGCCATATATGAAAAACCCACAGCCAACATCATACTGAATGGGGAAAAATTGAAAGCATTCCCACTTAGAACTGGAAGCAGGCAAGGTTGCCCACTATCTCCACTTCTATTCAACATAGTGCTAGAAGTCCTGGCTATAGCGATCAGACATGAGAGTAGAATTAAAGGTATCCAAATGGGAGCAGAAGAGATCAAACTTTCACTGTTTGCTGATGATATGATATTATATTTAGAAAATCCCAAGGATTCAACCAAGAGACTCCTGGAATTGATAAATGAATTTAGTAAACTCATAGGATACAAAATCAATACACACATATCAGAGGCATTCCTATACTCCAATAACAGTCAAATTGAGAACCAAATCAAAGACTCGATACCCTTCACAATAGCAACAAAGAAAATAAAGCACCTAGGAATATACTTAACTAAGGAGGTAAAAGACCTCTACAGGGAGAACTATGAAACACTGAGGAAGGAAATAGCAGAGGACGTAAAGAGGTGGAAGACCATACCATGCTTGTGGGTTGGAAGACTCAACATCA
This sequence comes from Microcebus murinus, assembly GCF_040939455.1. Classification (NCBI taxonomy): domain Eukaryota; kingdom Metazoa; phylum Chordata; class Mammalia; order Primates; family Cheirogaleidae; genus Microcebus; species Microcebus murinus. Next base: position 15,447,328 of record NC_134136.1, read on the forward strand.
TTAAAATGTCTATACTACCCAAACTGATCTACAGATTCAATCCATCTCTATTAAAATCCCACCATAGGCCGGGCGCGGTGGCTCACGCTTGTAATCCTAGCACTCTGGGAGGCCGAGGCGGGCGGATTGCTCGAGGTCAGGAGTTCAAAACCAGCCTGAGCGAGACCCCGTCTCTACTATAAAAAATAGAAAGAAATTAATTGGCCAACTAATATATATATATATATATATATATATATATATATATATATATAATTAGCCGGGCATGGTGGCTCGTGCCTGTAGTCCCAGCAACTCGGGAGGCTGAGGCAGGAGGATTGCTTAAGCCCAGGAGTTTGAGGTTGCTGTGAGCTAGGCTGACGCCACGGCACTCACTCTAACCTAGGCAAGAAAGCGAGACTCTGTCTCAAAAAAAAAAAAATCCCAACATCATTTTTCACAGATATAGAAATAAGAATTTTACGCTTCATTTGGAACCAGAGAAGACTCTGTATATCCAAGTCAATCCTAGGCAATAAAAACAAAATGGGAGATATCAATATACCAGATTTCAAACAATGCTACAAAGCTATAGTAATTAAATCAGTTTGGTATTGGTACAAAAATAAGAATATTGACCAGTGGAACAGAACTAAGAACCCTGATATAAAACCATCCTCATATAGCCATCTAATCTTCAACAAAGCAGACAAAAACATTCACTGGGGAAAAAATCCTTATTTAATAAATGGTGCTGGGAAAACTGGATAGCCACTTGTAGAAGGCTAAAGCAGGATCCACACTTTTCACCTCTCACAAAAATCAATTCACGCTGGGTAACAGACTTAAACCTAAGGTATGAGACTATTGGAATTCTAGAGTAAAATGTTGGAAACACTCGCATAGACATTGGCCTAGGCAAATAATTTCTGAAGAAGACTCCTAGGCAATCACAGCAGCAGCAAAAATAAATAAATGGGACATGATCAAACTAAAAAGGTTCTGCACAGCCAAAGAAACAGTCATGAAAGCAAAGATACAACCAACAGAATTCGGGAAAATTTTATCATCCTTCACATATGATAAGGGGCTGATAACTAGAATCTACATAGAACTCACGAAGATCAGCAAGAAAAAATCAAACAACCCTATCAAAAAGTGAGCAGAGGACATGAACAGAAACTTTTCAAAAGAAGACAGAATAATGGCTAACAAACATATGAAAAGATGCTCAACATCTCTAATCATCAGGGAAATGCAAATCAAAACTACCATGAGATATCACTTACCTCCAGTAAGAATGACCTTTATCAAAAAGTCCCAAAATAAGCCGGGCGCGGTGGCTCACGCCTGTAATCCTAGCACTCTGGGAGGCTGAGGCGGGCGGATTGCTCGAGGTCAGGAGTTCGAAACCAGCCTGAGCAAGAGCGAGACCCCGTCTCTACTATAAATAGAAAGAAATTAATTGGCCAACTAATATATATATAAAATTAGCCGGGCATGGTGGCGCATGCCTGTAGTCCCAGCTACTCGGGAAGCTGAGGCAGCAGGATTGCTTGAGCCCAGGAGTTTGAGGTTGCTGTGAGCTAGGCTGACGCCACGGCACTCACTCTAGCCTGGGCAACAAGGGAGACTCTGTCTCAAAAAAAAAAAGAAAAAAAAAAAAAAAGTCCCAAAATAATAAATGTCGTCATGGATGCAGAGAGAGAAGAACACTCCTACACAGCTGGTGGAACTGCAAACTAGTTCAACCTCTGTGGAAAGCATTATGGAGATACCTTAAAGTGATACAAGTGGATCTACCATATGATCCAGCAATCTCACTACTAGGCATCTACCCAAAAGAACAAAGGATAATGTAAAAATAGACACCTGCACTCGAATGTTTATAGCAGTACAATTCACAATCGCAAAGTTGTGGAAACAACCCAAATGCCCATCAGTCCATGAGTGGATTAATAAAATGTGGTATATGTATACCATGGAGTACTATTCAGCTCTAAGAAACAATGTTGATATAGCACATCTTGTATTTTCCTGGATAGAGCTGGAACCCATACTACTAAGTGAAGTATCCCAAGAATGGAAAAACAAGCACCACATATACTCACCAACAGATTGGTATTAACTGATCAGCACCTAAGTGGACACTTAGGAATTACATTTATTGGGTATTGGGCAGGTGGGAGGGCGGAGGAGGGTATGGGTATATACATACATAATGAATGAGATGTGCACTGTCTGGGGGATGGTCATGCTTGAATCTCAGACTTGTGGGGGAGGAGAGCCAACGGCATTATACACAACCTTAAAATTTGCAATCCCATAATATGCTGAAAAAAAGGCAATAGTTTGACCTCTTTCCCAATTTGGATACCACTAATTTCTTTCTGTTGCCTGACTGCTCTGGCTAGGACTTCTAGGACTATATTGAATAGAGGTGGTGACAGCATGCATCCTTGCCTTGTTCCAGTTCTTAGTGGGAATGCTTTCAACTTTTCCCCATTCAATATGATATTGACTGTGGTTTTGCCATGTATGGTTTTTATATATTTGAGATATGTTCATTCTATGCTGTGTTTATTGAGGGTTTTTATCATGAAAGGGATCTGAATTTTGTCAAATAATTTTCATGCATCTATTCAGATAATCATGTGGTCTTTGTTTTTGTTTCTGTTTATGTGGTGTGTCATATTTATTAATTTACATATATCAAACCATCCTTACATCCCTGGAATGAAGCCAACTTTGTCATGGTGGATTATTTTTTGATGTGCTATTGAATTTGTTTTGCTAGTATTTTATTGAAGATTTTTATGTCTATATTCATAAGGGATATTGGTCTGTAGTTTTCTTTTTTGTGTGTGACTTTTCCTGGCTTTGGTATCCAGGTGATACTGGCTTCATAGAATGAGTTGGGAAGAATTCCCTCTTTCTTAATGTTATCCAATGATTTCTGCAGTATGGGTACCTACTCTTATTTGTAGGTCTCATAAAATCTGGCTGTGAATCAATCTGATCCAGGCCTTTTTACTGATGGAAGATGTCTTATTGCTACTTCAATTTCATTGCTTATTATTGGTCTACTCAGGAGTTCTATGTATTCCTGATTCAGTCTTGGAAGGTTGGGGATTTCCAGGAATTTGTCCATTTCCTCTACAGTTTTTAGTTTAAGTGCATATTTTCATACTAATCATAGATTATATTTTGTATTTCTGTGGTCCAGTTGTAGTATTCCCTTTTTCATTTCTGATTATGCTTATTTAGGTCCTTTCTCTTCTGTTCCTGGTTAATCTAGAAAGAGGCTTATCAATTTTGTTTCTTTTCAAAGAACTAACATTGTTTCTTTGATTTTCTTTAGTATATTTTTGTTTTTGACTTCATTTAGTTTTGCTCTGACTTTAGTTATTTCTTTTCTTCTGCTGGGTTTGGAATTGGTTATTCTTCCTTTTCTAGTTCCTGGAGAAGTGCCATTAGATTATTAATTTGTGATCTTTCTGTCTTTTGATGTAGGCATTTATGGCATTAATTTTCCTCTCAGGACTGCTGAATCCCATACATAGATTTTGACTGCTTCTGTCCCATTTGTCATTCAGTTCAAGGAATCTTTTGATTTCCATCTTAATTTCACTGTTGATCCAATAGTCACTCAGCTACTGGTTGTTTAATTTCTATGACTTTGAGTACAATTGAGTGTTTCTTTTGAAGTTGATTTCTAGTTTTATTTCACTGCAGTCTCAGAAGATACTTGGTATGATTTTGGTATTTTGAATTTTTAAGCCATGTTTTGTGGCCTAAAATATGATCAATCTTGGGACATGTTCCACATGCTGATGAGAAAAATATATATTCAGTGGTTTTGGATACAATATTCTATAACTGTCTGTTAGGTCCATTTCTTCTACAATCCCATTTCAGACAAGATTTCCTTTGTTTATTTTCTGTTTGGTTGGTATGTCCATATCTGTCAGTGGGGTGTTGCAGTCACCAGCAATTATAATGCTGCTGTTTATCTCTTAGCTCATATGTAGTAGGATCTCCATTATGATCCTGTGTTAGGTGCATACATATTTAGGATTGTTATGTCTTTTCACTGAATTCCTCCCTTTACCATTATATAATGGTCATCTTTGTCTTTACCATTGTTGATTTAAAGTCAATATTATCTGATATTAGAATGAGCTACACCTGCTTTCTTTTGATTTCCATTTGCATGGCATTTTTTCCCCATCCCTTCACCTTGAGTCTGTATAAATCCTTGTGGATTATATGTGTTTCCTAGAGACAGTAGATAGTTGGCTTGTATTTTTTAATTTCTTCACCCAGCCTATTTCTCTTGAATAGAGAATTCAAACCATTCACATTGATTGATAGAATTGATATGTGGGATGCTGTTATGTTCATTCTGCTGGGTTGTATGTTATTGCTTTGTTTTGCCTCTTCTGCTATTATGTTATATGAGCTCTAAGCTTTAGCTTTTGGGTGGTTTTATATTGATGGGCGACTTTTTTATTTTGAAATAAAAATTATATTTTAAAAAGTTACATACAGATTTTTAACTGCATAGATGTGGTAGCCCACTCCTGAATTATTCACTCGTCAACTATACTTCAGAATCAAGACCTCTTTTGACAAACTAGTTCAAGAATAAATTTTTTAACTCTAGTTTCCAATAATCTACAGTAAGACATAATCAAATTTCTTTAACATATTATGCAAGATTCTTCATGATTTGAATGTTCTAAATTTATTGCTTATCATTGTCCATACAAATCATTGATTCTAGCAATGCTACACTTTTTGAATGTCATGCCTTTTTATATTTTCTACTTCCACTTTCTGGGCTGAGATGGGTGACTTTTGTGCTGATCCATGTATAACGCAGATTGAGGCTTTACTGAAGGGCAGGTCTGATCTTGACAAATTCCCTCAGTGTTGGCTTATCTGAAAAAGTCTTTATTTCCCTTCATTTATGAAATGTAGTTTTGCAGGATACAAAATTCTAGGCTGGCAGTTGTTCTGTTTAAGATGGCTGAGATTGGGCTCCAATATCTTCTGGCTTTTAAGGTCTCAGTTGAGAAGTCTGCAGTTAGCCTGATAGGTTTTTCTTTGTAAGTTACTTGATGTTTTCACCTTATGGCTCACAGGAGTTCCCCTTTGTGTTGACTTTGGCCAGTCTGATGACTATGTGTCTTGGAGATTGCCTCTTTGCAATGAATTTCCCAGGTCTTCATTGCACTTCTTGTACTTGGATGTTCGAATCTCTAGCAAGACCAGGGAAGTTTTTCTGGATTATTCCCTTAAATAGTTTTTCCAGCCCTTGTGATGCCTATGATTATATTTGTCCATTTTCCATAATCCCATATTTCTTGTAGGCTTTGTTCATTCCTCTTAATTCTCTGTTTTTTGTTATATTTAGCTGACTGAATTAATTCAAATGTTTTGTTTTCAAGCTCTGAGATTCTTTCTTCTGCCTGACCTAGTCAATTCTTAAAATTTCCACTCTTTTTTGTATTGCCTTAAATAAATTTTTCATTTCTAAAAGTTCTATTTGTGTTTTTATAAAACGTGTCAATCTCTTTATTGACTTTTTCCTTCATCTCTTGAATTGTTTTTCTGGTTTCTTTGAGTAGGTTTTCATCTTCTCATGTTTGGCTTTTGTTGAGCTTCCTTACAATCCATACTTGGAATTTTTTATCTGTCATTTCAATATTTTCATTTTGGTTGGTATACATTGCTAGAGAACTGTTTATTTCCTTTTAGGGAGGTCCTTTTGCTCTGATTTTTCAAACTTCTGGAGTTCTTTTGCTGATCTCTTCTCATCTGGAGCAGCTACTGCTTCTTATTTTTAGATTTTCTTTTGTTAAGATGGGGCTTTTTCCTCCCCTCCCAACTCATACAGGTGTGTTTGTAGCATATATTGGGTAAGAAACTTTGACTATGCTTGTGGCTGCTTTGATGGTGCTCCTGTTTCTGGATGGATGCCTTGGTTATAGATATCTTTAGTGTAGTGGTTTTCTCAGTTGCTAGTTGTTTGTAGGCTGTAGCTGTGGTGATCTATGTGAGTGGGCAGATTCCCTGGCTCTCTTTGATGAGGGAGGATGAGAGTCTTTGAAATCCTTTCTCTTTCATCAGCCCTGTGGTCTTTTTTTTCTTTTAATTTCAGAATATTACAGGGACACACACATTTTGGTTACATAATTTACCTTTGTAGAGTTTGAGTCAAAGTTATAAGTGTGTCCTCTACCCAGATCATGTGTATTCTTCACATTAGGTGTGAATTTACCCATCCCCTCCCCCCTCCCACCTAATTGATTTCCAGTAAGCTTTGCTTCCAAAGAACTCAAGGAAATCAGCAAGAAAAAGATCAAACAAGCCCATTAAAAAGTGAGCAAAACATATAAACAGAAACTTTTCAAATGAAGAAAGACTAATGGTATATGGTCTTCTTAATAGTGTGAATTGAATTGGCACACCCAGTTTACTCTCTAAGATGGTAAGCTCTGCTTGTGAGTGAGAATCCTCCACACCCTGTATGATCAAATCAATAGATGCTGTAAAGGACTGTGCAGATTGACCTCCCTGTCAGTAGGTCGTGCTTGCTGGAAGGCACAAGCTGTTCTGCAGTCTCCCTCTAACTTCTGCCAGCAGACAAGAGTTTGAACTAGCTAACCTCCCCCATGATTGTGCTGAAGGCTGGGGAAGTTCCCCATCCAAGATCCTGGCCTGAGATGAGAGTGTGGCCTTCCTGTGGTGGGAGGGGTGCTCTGTGAGTATGCCACAGCTGGGACCCACACTGCGCTCTCCTCTTAGTTCTGCCCATGCAGGCTCCCTCACCTTCTGAAATTAGTTCACAAATATCCCCTCTATGACCCTGAGCAATACAGTCAAGTTCTGCAGGTATGGGATCTGGCCTGCCAGCCTGCTGCCAGGTCCCCAAAGATCAATCCCTGACCATGCCAGGGAGAAATGTGATGGTCCCAGGTTGCTTATGGGGTGGTCAAGCAGGTTTGATGACCCCTCCACTTCTCGGTGTGCCCCACTCTGGTGAAGCCACTGGGAATCAAGCAACACGGAGGACAAGTGAGCAGGGAGCTCACAGTCAAGCACCCCTTAGTCCAGTCAGGACTTTAAAAGGAAATGGTTTGAACCTCGCCCTCTGTAGAAGCCTCCGTGTGGTGGCTCAATCGTTTCTCTCCACAGCTGTGGATGGGAAAAAGAGGGGGAGAAAAAGAGTCTGGATGGAGGAAAGTCAGGACTCTAGTCATCTCTATTCCCCCTCTCCACCATACAGCTTGCCTGGAATGTCCAGGCTCCAGGGTCATGCAGATCCCCAGGGATGCACTGGACCCCATGGTTCTCACTGTCTGGGCTGGAGTTGAGAAATGTTTGTGTGGGAATGAGCAAGCTGAAAACTGGGAAGCTGATGCCCCCTGGGGAGGTCAAAGGCTCACAGTGGATAGAGAAGCAATATGGTGCCTGCTGTCTCAGTTTGGTTTTGTGGTGGCGGGAAGCACCCCAGAAGGACTGGGAGCCTGATACTTTGTCCACAAAAAGCCCCTAGTTCTCTGGCATCAGCAACTTTTAGGCTTAGGTGGTTAAAATATCTCTTTAGCAGCTCAGAAGCTCACTATCAGAGATGTTAGGGTAGGAGAAACAAACTGCTCCACCTACCCTTTGCTCTACTCCAAGCCTCTCAGTGGTTGATCTCTACCAATATCTCTCTCCCCCTTATTCTGTTCCACAACTTCTTCCTGTGGAGTCTCTCACAGGTTCTGGCTCCCTTCCCTCACAATTACACCCGATCTGTGTTTATCTGTTTGTCCTTTTCTCTTTCATCTAGAACCTTTCCTTTCTACTGAGATGCTGTGGCAGCTGGTGTCTCTGGTCAGCCATCTTCCTTCCTCCATCTTTTTCATTTCAAAATATTTCAGGAGTACCAATGTTTTTTGTTACATGGATTGCTTTTGTAATGCTTGAGTCAGAGCTATAAATGTGCCCATCACTCAAATAGTGTTTTGTTGTTGTTGTTATTGTTGTTCTTATTAGGGGAAAATGTGTTTCAGCCTTTATTTTCAAGGAAAGTCTGTATATTATAAAAACAAACATTTGTTCTGCCATTGAGTACAGAGCTCACATTGCAAACATTTAGCCATTTTCATCACATATCTGATGATCTAAGATAAAAATCACTTTTAAAGACTTAAGTCTTTCACTGGTTCATGAAAATCATGTTATCATATTATAGTGACGTACTACAGTACTGTTTTAAAGGCTCAAGTAAAAATGACACTAAAATTTTTAACCAAAAGTGTATCATATCTTATAGCTTGTTTTAAGCACTACACTAAGACTTAGAATTTAGACATAAAACATGTCTAACCCCCCCAAATAGTGTTCATTGTACCCGTTAAGTAGGTTTTTCATGTCAAAAAAACAGTTGAACAAGTATAACCAGAGATTTTTACTTTACAATGATTGCAAGAAATTTGGAATTTTAACCAAACAGAATAAAAATTTTAAATTTTAAATCAAAGAAGTCTGGATAGGTCAAAAATAACCATAAGAAATTTTTTACTTGAAATAAGTGTTTAGGTACAAAGAAATCATTAATGTCACACTATCCTCAGGGTCCAGAGGAAAAAAAAAAAGATCACATTCTCAAAAAACATGTAGTTGTAATTTTCCGGAGTGGCTTTGAGATTCTTGTATTTCATGGACCAGTAAAATTTCCTCCCAAATTTAAGGGACAAACATAAGGATATCAGCTTTTAATTTTGCTAATTAAGATCATTAACATTATAATTCACTATTATAATCATTTCACATACATAAAACTAACATAATTTTAGAATAAAAACCCATCTTAAAATGTAATACAATTAGTGTTATGAAATACCCAACATATTGCTCTTATTTTTCTCATTTTGCTTGCCTGGCATTGGTCAAATAGCAATATGTTATTTAGAAACAATCATTTTATAATATCCCAGACAAAGGCCAAATAAATGCTAGAAGAAAAGGTGTAGGCTTAAGTTTTTTAAAAACTTTGTAGGAGAACATTATAGAAAGAATGGCTTGTATGTTGTGGGGATTTGGAGGAGTGATTACTTTTCTTTCACAGTATTTTTCCCCTGTCATTTAGCAAGTTTGGCATCAAATGAGGCCTAGAGATACATAAAGAAAATAAATGCTGTTGAGAGTTTTCTTGGCTACCAGAAATATTATTACAAAGCAGAAAGTATATTAACAAAGCAATTTACTAGAAAATAGGTAATTTACCAACAATTAAAACATATATTCAATGATGTCAAAAATATTCTGAACTAAATGATCTCTTCTTTGCTATTTATTGACACAACTAAAATTTCTGTCAAAGGATATAAGCATTTGCATGCAGTGCAATTATGTAGCCTAACTAGACTTTGTCTAAATCTTCTGGCATCACAGGTATCATATTCTGATCATATTCTGTTATGTTATAAATTCAATTTGTAGTTTTTTTAATGCCCTAAATAATTTGATAGCATACAAAAAGTAATGATACTTAACTAAATAGAGAAAGAATAATAGCTACCCTGGAGAAAAAATCGTTATGAAGAAGACATAGAATGATAATATTTGCCAAACAGTCTAATTACATAAATAATTTCTAATAAATATTTTAAAATGAAGTAATCCACTTTCTATAAAGTATCAAAATAAGTTCTCATGGTAACCAGTCTGAGTTTCCGGTTTGGCACAAGTAAATTATTTCCCCTCTTGCAGTGATTAATAATCACTAGTTGCAAATTTTCCAATTCAATGGACCAAATATCAACAATATTATAAATTATGGGATGGAAAAAGCTTGATGAAACCAAGAGAGCCAATAGTTTAGGAGAAATAGTACAGTTCCAATTGAATAACTAATCTTAATTACTGCTGGGAGAAAAATCACGAGACGACAATTTTTTAAATACTACCTGTTTTTGGAATAGCCCTTCAGAACAGAACATCTCAAAAGAATAATTTTTATATTGAGATTCCCATAAATGTACCATTATATTTATGTAAAAATTTTCAAATGAGCACCAATTTTTAAAAATGTGTCCTCAATTTTAGATCTGGGATTTTCAATGACATAGTGGCATATAGAGAGGGTTTTCATGAAACTCAAAAACAGATGGTTAGTCTGTCCATCTGCCTCTTGACTTCCTTGAAAAAGAATAAAATACTTTTTCCCTAGGAGATTAAATTAAAAAGAATAAATAGGACAGGAGATAAAAATGTTTTCTTTTACATTGAGAGCCAAGTAAAGGAGTTCCTGTTGTCTTTTTCTTTTTCTTTTATAGTCGAAACAAAACAAAACATGTAAGAACTTGATGAGGTAATTTCACATAGTAAATGAGTGTGTGTTAAGTGAAGAGGTTAAAGAAAGTGACAGTGGGGCTGCTTAGTGCATGGTGTGATTTTTGGAATGGTGGGAAAAGGTTTCTCATCCCTTAACTGTCTCCTTTCCTGGAGACTTCTTGCTGGTACCTAAAATTCAACCATTAACAAGTCATTCATTTTAACTAACTAAGGTCCCAGAGAGTTCCCCTTTCAAATATTGGTTTTATATACTGCTCCAGAGTAGTCAGTAATACAACATGAATTAGTTTTGCCAATTGCAAAAAGACCTGACATTCTAAATACAAGGTACCAATGAAGTAGGTGGAGTTGGGAGACTTGAAAAGGAGGCAACAGCCCAGAAAATGAAGGAAGGCAGAAAGAAAATTACATTTATGACTATTTTGCAGTTTGGCCTAAGGATACTTCTTGGTACTAGGTAAAAATCTTAATGGATTATTTAAATTAGACAGAATACATGAGGCAGTGATTCAAAAATAAAAACTAATTTTGTCCTCACATTGTTTTATCTTGTGTTACTCTTTGTCAATTTATTTGATGTGAAATTTGCTGATTAAAGTTAGAAGCTTTTCTAGTTAATATAAGTTAGCAGTGATTTGAAAAGGAGGGTATTTAACATTATTGAAAATACTCTGCAATTGGCAGGGAAATTATTGCTTGGCTTTAAAGTGCTTGCTAGACAATTTTGGATCCAAGCCATATACTCCCTTTTTAGAGAATGCTTTAGGCTAAAAACAGGATCTGTAGAGTTGGAAATAGCAAATGACTTTCACTGGAAAATCCAAATTGTCATCTGTCAGTTCTGACATACTGCTGCAAGACATAAAATGTCAATTTCCATTTCTGCTGAGATAGGCTCCTCACTAGTGAATTTTATAACACCAACTGGTTCTAAGACAGAAAGCATTCATTTGAATCTTTGGAAGCAAAGGATGTCCTCTCCTTCATATCCCGCTACTAACTCCCTCCCACACCTTGCACTCTTCAGGATCTTCTACCTTGCTGAGAAATTTAAATTTACATGTACTTGCTGAAACTTCAAGAACTAGAACTAGAAGTCACAGTCCAAAGTTAGCAGAGGATTGAAGACACTGGTTGGTAGCAAAACCATGAAACAGGGACCATGGTCAGAGCCAAATTTGGGATTCAAAAGCTGGAGTACAAAAAACAAAGCAGCCTAGATAACTGAGAAAAATTTGAAAACTGATCCTGACCAACTGTACGCTAACATCAGTGAGAGTGGAAAGAGAAAAAAATGGGTTTATACCACATAGTGTATAGATATTTTTAAAAGACTTAGACTTGAGGATAGTAAAAAATAAATGAGAATGGGCATCTGACACTCTTAGAGATCCTGAAACATAAGAAGTATTTCATAAGAATTATCTATTATTGTCTTATAGAACAGATATAAGAATTTTTAGAAGACAACAAGATTCTTATGTAAGATAGAGTTTCCTCTTATGGGCAATAGAAGAAGATAATTTCTATAGTTCCATTTCCTGCATTAGGCCATACACATATAATTATGGCAAAGGTCATTCTTGGTTTGGGAATATTACTTGCGAAGTAACACCCATAAACACTCAATGTTTAGCAAGGAATTATGGTAAAGGATCACATTCCTGCTCATCTTAGGAGTGGCGATCACAGCAGCAACAAAAATAAATAAATGGACATGATCAAACTAAAAAGCTTTTGCACAGCCAAACAAATAGCCATGAAAGTAAACAGACAACCTACAGAATGGGAGAAAATTTTCACATCCTACACATCTGACAAGGGGCTGATAACTAGAATCTACTTAGAACTCACTAAAATCAGCAATAAAAAATCAAACAACCCTATCAAAAAGTGGGCAAAGGACAAGAACAGAAACATTTCTAAAGAAGACAGAATAATGGCTAACAAACATATGAAAAAATGCTCAACATCTCTAATCATCAGGGAAATGTAAATCAAAACTACAATGAGATATCACTTATCTCCAGTAAGAATGGCCTTTATCAAAACATCCCAAAACAACAGATGTTGGCATGGATGCAGAGAGATAGGAACACTCCTACACTGCTGATGGGACTGCAAACTAGTTCAACCTCTATGGAAAGCAATATGGAGATACCTTAAAGTGATACAAGTGGATCTACCATTTGATCCAGCAATCCCATTATAGGGCATCTTCCCAAAAGATCAAATGACACTCTACAAAAAAAGACACCTGCACTAAAATGTTTATAGCAGCATAATTCATAATTGCAAAGATGTGGAAACAATCCAAGTGCCCATCAATCCAAGAGTGTTTTAGTAAAATGTGGTATATGTATACCATGGAGTACTATTCAGCTCTAAGAAACAAATGGTGATATAGCACATCTGATATTTTCCTGGATACAGCTGGAACCCATTCTACTACTAAATAACCCATTCTACTAACCCATTACCCAAGAATGGAAAAACAAGCACCACATATACTCACCAGAAAACTGGTATTAACTGAGCAGCACCTAAGTAGGCACATAGGAACTACATTAATTGGGTATTGGGAAGGTGGGATGGGGGAGGGGGTAGGTATATACATACATAATGAGTTAGATGTGCACCATCTGGGGGATGGTCATGCTTGAAGCTCAGACTTGTGGGGGGAGGGGGAGCAAGGGCATTATTTGAAACCTTAAAATTTGCACCCCCATAATATGCTGAAATAAAAAAAAAACTACATTCAGGATTATTTTACAGGTTTTTAAATTTCTAAGGAGAGGACAGTTAAAAGAGATAACTTTATAGCAGTGATTCCTAAAACTGGTTATTTCAGAATCATCCAAGAATTTTTGTTTTTGTTTTTGTTTTGTTTATTGATTATAATTTAAGCCACTTTAAGTATACACTTCAATGACATTAAGTATATTTACATTGTTGTACAACAATCACCACTCTCTATCTCCAGAACTCTTTTTTTATCTTCCCCAACTGAAACTCTATAACCATTAAACAGTAGCTTCCCATTTCTACCTACCTCCAACCCATGGCAACCACCATTATTTCTGTCTCTATGAATTTGTCTACTCTAGGAACTTCATAAAAGTGAAATCATATAGTATTTGTCCTTTTGTAGTGGGCTTATTTCATTTAGCATAGTTTTCAAGTTTCATCCATGTTATAGCATATGTTAGAATTTCCTTCCTATTTAAGGCATGCACATTGTATGTATACAGAATATTTGGTTTATCTATTCATCAATCTATGGACAATTGGGTTGAGCTGCTTCCACCTTTTGGCTATTGTGAATAATGTTGCTATGCGGACACAGCACCAAGCTCCCAACTCTCTCGGGGCATCTCCGTGTGAACAGACCCAAGCTACACGGCAGGCACCATATTGCTTCATTCTTTCCTCTTCCTCTCCTCCCCCACAGATAGTTTCCTATCTGTGGCTGCTATGAGAGACAATATAGACACCAGCTGGAGGCATCTCCAGGGAATGGGACCTTCCCTTTTTGGGCCCTACAGCTGACTGAAGGGTACTGAGATGGCAAGTTCCCTACTCGCCAGCTATCCCAGGTACTGCTGGCCTGGTGACTCTAGGAGAATGGGCTAGATGCTGAGGCCGAGAGAGATTGGCCCTGTGCAAGGAACCTCCTGGCTTGCATCACAGCCAGGGGAGACCCGGTGGCATGAGGTCTTGCCTGCTGGCAGAGGCCCAGGAGAAGCTTCAGAGTTGGGGAGGTTAGAAAAGAACAAGGCCTGCTCCGGACTGCAAGGCTCAGACAGCCTCACCCACAAATGCAAATTTTCTGACTGAGTGGGGCCATTCTGGCTCCTCCCTGACAGCTTTTCCTGGAAGCAGAGGACAGAACTTTGATACCTGCTAACAGCATTTGTGGTACTAGAGGGCAGGCTTACCCAACCCAGCTTCACCCAGACTGATTCCCAGACCAGCCCTCACCAAGGTGAAGAATAACGACACACCTGGAAATCTCAAACCCACCCACCACCTGAGGCACAAAAGTGCCTCTCCAGAGGAACAAGAGCTGGTTACAGGACACGAAAAGAACAGTGTAGCCTGCTTCTCCGAGCAAGCATGACCTAATGACAAGGAAGACATTCTGCACACCCTTTTATGTCATCTACTGACTCATCATACAGGACGTGGTCAAATCTCACCCAGAAACACCACCTATTGGCTCAGAGATTGAACAGGGCATGTCATTATCCAAACAAAAATCTGAAGGTAAGAAGCAACAACTGATCCAGATGGGAAGAAATCAGCAAAAGAACTCTGGAAATATGAAGACTCAAGTGGAAAGCACACCCCCAGATAGGAACACCAGCCCCATAGAAATTGGTATCAACCAAAATAAGACCACTAAAATGACAGAAGAAGAATTTCAACATGGATTGTAAAATAATTCAACAACTTGCAAGAAAAACTGGATAACCAACACAAAAAAATGCAAAAAAGATTCCAGGACCTGGAAGAAAAATTCACTAAAGAAATTGAAAAAATAAAGAAAAATCAAATCAAACTCTTGGAAATGTAGAATCAATTAAGGGAACTACAAAAACAGTGGAAAGCCTCAAGAACAGGGTAGATCAAACAGAAGAAAGAACATCAGGAATTGAAAATAACACCTTCCAATTAAATGAATCAGTCACAAAGATAGAGCAGAGAAACAAGAGGAAAGAGCAAAGCCTACAAGAGATGTGGGATTATGTGAAGAAACCAAATGTGAGGGTTATAGGGTTACCAGAAGGTTAAGAAGAAAACACCCAAGGGTTGGATAAGCTATCTGAAGATATAATGGAGGAAAATTTCCCAGGCCTTGCTAAAAATCTCGATATACAAGTTCAAGAAGCTCAGAGGATGCCTGGGAGATTCAATGCAAACAGGAAGACATCATGACATGCAGTCATCAGACTGACCAAAATATCAATTAAAGAGGCCCTTCTATGAGCTGTAAGGCTAAAGAAGCAAGTTACATACAAAGGAAAGTTAATCCGAATAATGCCAGATTTCTCTACTGAAACTTTACAAGCAAGGAGAGAGTGGGACCCCATTCTCACTCTTCTGAAACAGAATAAGGCCCAGCCTATAATCTCAATCCCTGCAAAACTAAGTTTTGTATACGAAGGAGAAATCAAGACATTCTACAATAAGCAAAGACTGAGGGAATTCACCAAGACGAGACCAGCCCTTCAAGAAGTACTCAAAACAGTGTTACCCATGGGTCAGCACAATAAACACTAACGAATGTAAATCTACTCAAAAGCTAAAGATCAAAGGCCAGATACCACAATGGCTCAAGAGAGAAAACAAAGCAATAAAGTTTAACCCAACATAATGATCAGAAATCTGTCCCACCTATCGGTTATCTCAATAAATGTGAATGGCTTGAACTCCCCACTCAAGAGACATAGGCTGGCCAAATGGATAAAAAAATACAAGCCATGTATCTGCTGCCTTCAGGAAACATATCTAACCTGCAAGGATGCAGTTAGACTAAAGGTAAAGGGGTGGAGAACAATATTTCAAGCAAACAGAAGCCAAAAGAAAGCTTGCATGGTGGTGCTGATTACAGATAACTTAGTTGTTAAATCAACAAACATCATAAAACAAAGAAGGTCACTATATAATGGTGAAGAGTACAGTTCAACAAGAAGACATAACAATTCTAAATATGTATGCACCCAACCTAGGTGCATCCAGATTCATAAAGCAAAAACTACTTGATCTAAACAAATGGATAAACAACGACACCATAATAGTCAGAGACTTTAACACCCCACTGACAGCACAGGACAGATCCTCCAAACAGAAAATGAGCAAAGAAATAATGAACTTAAACAGAACTCTATAACAAATGGGTCTTACTGACATTTACAAGACATTCTACAACCAAACCACTGAATATACATTCTTCTCATCAGCACATGGGTCATTCTCTAAGATTGACCGCATCCTAGGACACAAAGCATGTCTCAAACAATTTTAAAAAATAGAAATTATACCATGTATCTTTTCAGATCACAGTGGAATAAATGTAGGAATCAACCCTAACAGGAACTCTCATTTCTACACAAAGTCATGGAAACTAAACAACCTTCTGCTGAATGATCACTTCATCAATGAAGAAATCAAGATGGAAATCAAAATATTCTTTGAACTAAATGACAAAGGAGACACCAGATATCAAAACCTGTGGGACACAACTAAAGCAATCCTGAGAGGAAAGTTTATTTCCATAAATGCCTATATCCAAAAGTGTAAAATCTCACAAGTAGACAATCTAATGAATTGACTCAAAGAGCTGGAAAAAGAAGAACAGACCGAACCTAAACCTAGCAGTAGAAGTGAAATCATTAAGATCAAATCAGAACTAAATGAAATTGACAACAGGGAAATTATATAGAAGATTAATAAAATGAAAAGGTATATCTTTGAAAAAATAAACAAAATTGACAGACCTTTGGTGAGACTAATAAAAAGCAGAAAAGAGAAATATCTAAAAAGCTCCATCAGGAACAATAATGGAGAAATTACAACGGATGCCACGGAGATACAAGATATAATTTATGAATACTACAAAAATATCTATGCACACAAAGGGAAAATATGGAGGAAATGGACAAATTCTTAGAAACACACAGCCTCCCTAGGCTCAACCAGGAAGAAAAAGAATTCCTGAACAGACCAATAGCACTTACTGAAATTGAAACAGCAATAAGAAATCTTACTAAAAAGAAAAGTCCTGGACCAGATGGTTTCACACCCGAATTTTACCACACCTACAAAGAAGAACTGGTGCCTATCCTGAAGAAATTATTCCACTACATTGAGAAGGATGGGTCCCGCCCCAACACGTTTTATGAAGCAAACATAACCCTGACACCAAAACCAGGAAAGGGTGCAAAAAAAAAGAAAACTACAGACCAATATTCCTTATGAATATAGATGCAAAAATTCTCAACAAAATCCTAGCCAATAGAATTCAAGTGCTTTTCAAGAAAATAATCCATCACAAACAAGTGGGCTTCATCCAAGGGATGCAGAGATGGTTCAACATATGTAAATCTATAAATGTAATTCACCATATAAACAGAAGCAAAAACAAAGACCATATGATCCTCTCAATAGATGTAGAAAAAGCATTTGACAAAATTCAACACCCTTTTATGATAAGAATGCTCAAAACAATAGGCATAGACAGGGCTTACCTAAAAATGATATAAACCATATAAGACAAAACCACAGTCAATATCATACTGAATGGGGAAAAATTGAAAGCATTCCCACTTAGAACTGGAACAAGAAAAGGTTGCCCACTATCTCCACTTCTATTCAACATAGTGCTGGAAGTCCTTTCTATAGCAATAGAAAAGAGAGGGGAATTAAGGGCATCCAAATGGGAGCAGAAGAGATCAAACTCTCCCTCTTTGCTGATGACATGATATCATACCTAGAAAACCCCAAGGATTCAACCAAGGACTCCTTGGATTTATAAATGAATAAGTCTCAGGATACAAAATGAATACACAGAAAGCAGATGCATTCATATACACCAACAACAGTAAAAGTGAGAAACAAATCAATGACTCAATTTCCTTCAAAATAGCAACAAAGAAAATAAAGTACCTTGGAATATATTTAACTAAGGAGGTAAAAGACATCTACAGGGAGAAATATGAACCACTGAAGAAGAAAATAGCAGAAGATGTAAACAGATGGAAGAATATACCATGCTCATGGGTCGGCCGAATCAACATTGTTAAAATGTTTATACTACCTGAGTCAATGCAATCCCTACCATAATACCATCATCATTTTTCACAGATATAGAAAAAATAATTTTACACTTCATATGGAACCAGAGAAGACCCCATATAGCAAAATCAATCTTAGGAAATAAAAACTAAATAGGAGGTATCAATTTACCAGACTTCATTCAAACTATGCACAAGGTTATAGCAATTAAAAGAGCTTTGGATTGGCACAAGAAGAGGTACATTGACCAGTGGAACAGAATAGAGAATCCAAATATAAAACCAGCCTCATATAGCCAACTAATCTTCGACAAAGCAGACAAAAACGTACACTGGGGAAAAGAAACCTTTTTCAATAAATAGTGATTGGAAAACTGGATAGCCACATGTAGAAGATTGAAACAGGATCCACACCTTTCACCTCTCTCAAAAATCAACTCACGCTGGGTAACAGACTTGAACCTTAGGTATGAAACTATTCGAATTCTAGAGGAAAACATTGGAAATACTCTTCTAGACATTCGCCTAGGCAAATAATTTATGAAGAAGTCCCTAAAGGCAATCACAGCAGCAACAAAAATAAATAAATGGGACCTGATCAAATTAAAAAGCTTCTGCACAGCCAAAGAAACTGTCAAGAGAGCAAACAGACAACCCACAGAATGGGAGAAAATTTTCACAAGCTATACATCTGATAAAGGGCTGATAACTAGAATTTATTTAGAACTCAGGAAAATCAGCAAGGAAAAATCAAACAACCCTATCAAAAAGTGGGCAGAGGATATGAACAAAAAATTTTCAAAAGAAGATAGATTAATGGCCAACAAACATATGAAAAAGTGCTCAACATCTCTAATCATCAGGGAAATGCAAATCAAAACTGCAATGAGATATCACTTATTTTCAGTAAGAATGGCCTTTATCAAAAAGTCCTAAAACAATAAATGTTGGTGTGGATGAGGAGAGATAGGAACACTCCTACATTTCTGATCGGACTGCAAGCTAGTTCAACCTCTGTGGAAAGCAATATGGAGATACCTTAAAGGGATACAGGTAGATCTACCATTTGATCCAGCAATTCCACTACTGGGCATCTACCCAAAAGATCAAATGACACTCTACAAAAAAGACATCTGCACGCCAATGTTTATAGTAGCACAATTCACAATTTCAAAGTTGTGGAAACAACCCAAGTGCCCATTAATACATGAGTGAATTAATAAAATGTGATTTATGTATACCATTGAGTACTATTCAGCTTTAAGAAACAATGGTGATATAGCACCTCCTGTATTTTCCTGAATAGAGCTGGAACCCATTCTACTAGATGAAGTATATCAAGAATGGAAAAACTAGCACCACATGTACTCACCAGCAAATTGATATTAATGGATCAACTCCTACATGGACGTATTGGGATAACATTTATGGGGGGTCTGGCAGGTGGGAAGGGGGAATAGCGGATGGGTATATACAAACAAAATGAGTGAGATTTGCCACATTTGGGGGATTGTCACGCTTGAATCTCTGTCTCGAGGGGGAAGGGGGGTCATGTGCAATATACGTAACCTTAACATTTGCCCCCATAATATGCTGAAATAAATAATAATAATAATGTTGCTATGAATTTAAAAGTACAAATAACTGCCCAAGTCCCTGCTTTCAATTCTTTTGAGTATATACTCAGAGTAGGTATATAATTTGTAAGTATTAAAAATAAGTCTATTTTGAATTTTTGAGAAACCACTGCACTGTTTTCCACAATGTCTCTGCCATTTCTATATTTTCACCAGGCAGTACACATCCATTACAATTTTTCCACACTTCATCAAAATTTCTTATATTCTGTTTTCTTTTTATAATAGCCATCTCAACAGTTGTGTATTGGTAGTATCTCGCTGTGGTTTTGACTTGCATTACACCAATGATTCATGAAATTGAGGATATAATCCAATTTATCTTTTTGTTGTGATTGCCTGTGCTTTTGGTATCATATCCAAAAAATAATTGACGAATCCAATGTGATGAAGCTTTTCCCCTATGTTTCAACTATGAGTTTTATAGTTTTAGATCTTACATTTAGGTCTTTGATTAATTTTGTCTTAATATTTGTATATGTTGTAAGGTAAGGGTCCAAAATCATTCTTTTGCAAGTGGATAGCCAGTTCTTCCAACACCATTGGGAAACACTGATCTTTTCCATTGAATGGCCTTGGCACTTGTGTCAAAAATTGTTTAATCATAGATGTGAGGGTTTATTTCTGGAATCTCTCTTTAATTACATTAGTCTATATGTTTGCAGTTATGCCAGTATCATATTTTTTGTTTGCTACATATTTGTGGTACGTTTTGAAATGAGGAAGTGTGAATCCTCCAACTTTGTTCTTCTTCTTCAAGATTGTTTTTGTTATTCAGGGTCCTTTGAGATTCCATATAAATTTTAGGATGAACTTTGTTACTTCTGAAAAAATATCTTTGGGATTTGGATAGGGGTTGTGTTGACTGTGTAGATCACTTTGGGTAGTACTGACATCTTAACAATATTAAGTCTTCCAATACATAAACATGGATGTCTTTTAATTTATTTGTATCTTCTTTAATTTCTTTCAGGAACATTTTGTAGTTTTCAGTGTACAAGTCTTTCACTTCCTTGATTAAATTCATACCAAGGAATGATTTTATTCCTTTAATGTTACTATAAATAGAATTGATTTATAATTTTTTCTGGATTTTTTATTGTTAGTGTATAGATATCAACTGGATTTTGGGTGTTAACTTTGTACCTTGCAATTTTGCTGAAATCATTTATTAGTTCTAACAGTCTGGGGTGGAATCTTTAGAGTCTCCTACATAAAAGATCATGTCATCTGCAAAGAAAGGTAATTTTACTTTTTTCTTTCCAATTTTATGCCTTTTATTTCTTTTTCTTGTTTTCTCTGGCTAGAATTTCCAGTGCTATGTTGGATAGGTGTAGTGGAAGCAGGCACGATTGTCTTATTCCTGATTTTAGAGGAAGAGTATTCAGTCTTTCACCATTGATTATGATATTATCTGTAGATTTTTCATATATTGCCTTTATTATATTAAGGTATTTTTCTTCTATTCCTGGATTGTCGAGTTTTTTAATCATGAAAGGGTGCTGAATTTTGTCAAATGCTTTCCCTGCATCTATTGAGGTGATCATATGTTTTCAAATGAATCTATTCTGTTCATGTGTTGTATTACATGGATTGATTTTTATATGCTAAATCACCCTTGTATTCCATAAGTAAATCCCTCTTGGCCATAGTGTATAATCCTTTAAATATGTTGTTGAATATGGTTTACTAGTATTTTATTGAAGATTTTTGCATCAATATCCATAAGAGACATTTGTCTACAGTTTTATTTTCTTATAGTGTCTTTGTCTGGCTTCGTTATTATTGTAACACTGGACTTATAAAATGAGTTTGGAAGTGTTCTTTCCTCTTTTTTATTGGTATGTAATATTTTACATATTTAATGGGGTGCATTTTATATTTTGTTATATGTATAGAATGTGTAAAGATCAAGTCAGGATAATTGAGATGTCCACCACTTTGAGTATTTATTATTTCTGTGTGTTGGGAACAATTCAAGTTCTCTCTTCTAGCTATTTTGAAATGTACAGTACATTGTATTAACTATAGTCACTCTACTCTGCTGTAATACAATAGAACTTATACCTTTCATCTAACTATATGTTTGTGTCCACAAACCAACCCCTCTTTACAACCTGCTTCTTAACCACTATTCTCTATCATTCTACTCTCTACCTTTATGAAGTAAAATTTTTAGTTTCCACATATGAGTGAGAACATGTGACATTCATCTTTCAGTGCCTGGGTCATTTCACATAACATAATGACCTCCAGTTGCATCCATGTTGCTGCAAATGACATTATTTCATTCTTTTTTATGACTTAATAGTATTCCAGTGTGTGTGTGTATATATATATATATATATATACACATATATATATATATATATATATATATATATATATCACATTTTCTTCATGCATTTGTCCATTGGTGGACACCTAGATAAGTTTCATATCTTTGTTATTGTGAATAGTGCTGCAATAAGCATGAGAGTGTAGGTATTCCTTCAATATACTTTGAAAAGATATCCATTATGGGGATTACTAGATCACATGGTAGATCTATTTTTAGTTCTCTGAGAACTCTCCATACTGTTTTCCATAGAGGTTGTATTAATTTCCATACCCACCAAGAGTGTATAAAAGTTCCATATTCTCTACTTCCTCATGAGCATCTGTTATTGTTTGTCTTTTTAATAGCCATTCTAACTAGGGTAAAGTGTTATCTCACTGAGGTTTTGATATGCACTTCTCAAATGATTAGTGATTTTGAGCATTTTTTTCATATACCTGTTGGACACTTGTATGTCTTTTGTGAAGAGTCTATTCTTTTTCCATTTTTAAAGGGATTATTCTTTTTTTATTTTTGAGTTGTTTTTGAGTTCCTTGTATACTCTAGATATTAGTCCCTTTTTGTATGAATAGTTTGCAAGTATTTTCTCCCATTCAACAGGTTGATGCTTCACTCTGTTAATTATTTCCTTTTCTGTGTACATGCTTTGTAGTTTAATATAGTCTCATTTGTCTACTTTTGTTTTACTTATCTGTGCTTTTGAGGTCTTAGCCATAAAATCTTTGTTTAAACCAATGTCTTGAAGTGCTTTTCTTAAGTTTTCTTCTAGTAGTTTTATAGTTTCAGGTGTTATATTTAAGTCTTTAATCCATCTTGAGTTATTTTTTTTTATTTCAGCATATTATGGGGGTACAAATTTTAAGGTTTCAAATAATGCCCTTGCTCCCCCTCCCCCAACAAGTCTGAGCTTTAAGTGTGACCATCCCCCAGATGGTGCATATCTCACTCATTATGTATATATATAGTCGCCCCCTCCTCCCCCTTCCCATCTGCCCAATACTCAATTAATGTAATTCCTATGTGTCCACTTAGGTGCTGATCAGTTAATACCAATTTGCTGGTGAGTATATGTGGTGCTTGTTTTTCCATTCTTGGGATACTTCACTTAGTAGTGTGGGTTCCAGCTCTATCCAGGAAAATACCAGATGTGTTATATCACCATTGTTTCTTATACCACATTTTATTAATCCACTCATGTATTGATGGGCACTTGGGTAGTTTCCACAGCTTTGCAATTGTGAATTGTGATGCTATAAACATTTGAGTGCAGATGTCTTTTTTGTAGATTGTTCATTGTTCTTTTGGGTAGAAGCCCAGTGGTGGGATTGCTAGATCAAATGGTAGATCTATTTGTATCACTTTAAAGTATCTCCATATTGCTTTCCATAGAGGTTGAACTAGTTTGCAGTCCCACCAGCAGTGTAAGAGTGTTCCTATCTCTCTGCATCCATGCCAAAATCTATTGTTTTGGGACTTTTTGATAAAGGCTATTCTTACTGGAGATAAGTGATATCTCATTGTGCTTTTGTTTTGTGTCTCCCTGATGATTAGAGATGTTGAGCATTTTTTCATATGTTTGTTAGCCATTATTCTGTCTTCTTTAGAAAAGTTTCTGTTCTTGTCCTTTACGCACTTTTTGATGGGGTTGTTTGATTTTTTTCTTGCTGATTTTCGTGAGTTATAAGTAGATTCTAGTTATCAGCCCTTTATCAGATGTGTAGAATGAGAAAAATTTCTCCCATTCTGTAGGTTGTCTGTTTGCTTTCATGACTGTTGATTTTTATATATGGTGAGAGATAGCAGTCTAGTTTCATTCTTCTGCATATCGATATCCAATTTGACAACACTATTTATTGAAGAATTTGTCCCTTCCTCAATATATGTTCTTGGCACCATTACCAAAAACCACATGGCTGTAAATATGTGGATTTATTGCTTGGTTCTTTGTTCAGTTACATTGGTCTATGTATCTACTTTTATACTAATACCATGCTGTTTTGGCTACTTTAGACTCATAGGATATTTTAAAGTCAGATTGTATGATACCTCTTTTGTTCAGGATTGCTTTGGTTATTCTGGATCTTCCTCAGTTCCATATAAATTTTAGGATTTTTTTCCTATTTCTGTGACAAATGGCATATTTATTTTATAGGGATTGCATTAAATCTGTAAATTGCTTTGGACAATATGGTCATTTTAATGACATTAATTCTATGATCCATGAACATGAGATGTTTTTCCATTTGTTTGTATCTTCTTCACTTTTTTTCACTAAAATGTTGTAGTTTTACCCATAGAGATTTTTCATCTCTTTGGTTAAATTTATCCCTAGATATTTTAGTTTTTTGTAAATTAGATTGCCTTCTTGATTTCTTTTCCCACTATTTCATTGCTGCTGTTTAGAAATGCCATTTTTTCTATGTTGATTTTGTATCCTGTAACTTTACTGAATTAGTTTATCAACTCTAAGAGGTTTTTGGTGGAGTCATTTGTTTTTTCTAGATACAAGATTATGCCATATATAAAAAAGGGATATTTGACTTCCTCTTTTCCAATTTGGATGCCTTTTATTTCTTTCTCTTGCCTGCTTGCTATGCCTAGGACTTCCAGTGCTACATTGGAGTGGTGAAAGTGGGCATCCTTATCTTGTTCCAGTTCTTAGAGAAAAGGCTTTCAACTTTTCCCCATTCAATATGATATTAGCTGTAGGTTTGTCATATATAGCTTTTATTATTTTACAACTAGTTTGTTGAGAGTGTTTATCATGAAGTGATGTTGATTTTACTAAATGTTTTTCTGCATTTATTGAGATGATCATATGGTTTTTGTACTTCATTTGGTTGATATGATGGATCACATTTATTGATTTGCATATGCTATATCACCTTTGTCTTCATAGTATAAATCTCACTTGATCATGGTGCATTGTCTTTTTGATATGCTGCTGAATTCAGTTTTATAGTATTTTGTTGAGGGGTTTTGCATCTATGGTCATCCAATATACTGGCCTGCAGTTTTCTTTTTTGTGTGTGTCCTTGTCTGGTTTTGGTATCAGAGTAATGAGTAATGATAGCCTTGTAGAAAAAGTTAGGAAGAATTCCCTCCTCTGTACCTTTTTGGAATAGTTTGTGGAGGATTAGTATTAGTTATTCCTCATATATTTGGTACAGTTCAGTAGTGAATCCATCTGCTCCTGAGCTTTTTTTTGTTGGGAGACCTTTTCTTACTTATTCAGTATCCCTACTCACTATTGATCTCCCCAGATTTTCTCTTTCTTCCTGATTCAATCTTGGTAGGTTATATGTTTCCAGGAAGTTATCCATTCTCTCTAGGTTTTTGAGGTTGTTAGTGTATAGTTCGTTAGTCTCTGATAATCTTTTATGGTTCTGTTGTGTCAGTTGTAATATCTCCTTTTTCATTTTGGATTTTGTTTATTTGTGACTTCTCTCTGCTTTTTCTAATTAGTCTAGCTAGTGGTTTTATCAATTTTATTTACCTTTCCAAAGAATCAACTTTTTATTTCATTGATCCTTTTTTAGTTTCTATTTCATTTTGTTTTGCTTTGATCTTTATTAAATTTTTCCTCTGCTAATTTTGGGCTTGTTTTGTTCTTGCTTTTCTAATTCCTTGAGGTACATCATTAGATTGTTTAATTGAAATCTTTCTACTTTCTCAATGTAGGAATTTATTGCTATAAACTTCTGTCTTGTTACTGCTTTTGCTATATCCCCAAAGTATTGATATGTTACATTTCCGTTTTCTTTTTTATTATTTTTTTCATTTCCATCTTAAGTTCTTCATTGATCCACTGGTCGTTCAGGAGCATGTTGTTTAGTTTTCATGTATTTCTATAGTTTCCAAAGTCTCTCTTAGGTAATAGTTTAGAGTTTTATTTGAATATTGTCTGAGAAGATATTTGATATGATTTTGATTTTTAAAGATATTTTGAGGCTTGTTTTGTAGCCTAAAATATGATCCATTCAGGAGAATGTTTCGTGCAATGATGAGAAGAATGTGTATCCTACGGTTGTTGAATGTTATGCATAAATCTATTCAGTACACTTGGTGTAAAACCCAGTTTAAATCTAACATTTCTTTGTTGATTTTCTCTCTAACACTGACAGAAGAGTGTTGAAGTCCTCCATTATTACTGTTCTGCCGTCCTTCATTCTCTTCAGATCTAATAATATTTGCTATATGAATCTAGTTGCTCCACTATCATTTGCAAATGTATTTAGAATTCTTAGAATTCTTATTATCTGTTGCTGGATTGATCTGTTCATCATTATATAATGACCTTCTTTGTCTTTTTAAAATCTTTTTTCTTGTTATTACAAAAATTTATTATAAAGTTTTAGCCAACTCTGATAACAGTATCTATGGCAGACACAGTTTAAAACATGAATTCAGGCCTTGTACATTAGGTAAGAGAGCAGTTAATTTTTATGAACATGATATTGCTTCAAGATTTCTTTTATTTATTGATTGATTTTTGAGTTCTCTGAATTTTTAATAGTTTTTTGTTAAAAGAGTGACACAAACTCATTATAGAAAATAAAGAAAAAATCAAAATAACTATAAACATTATTATTTACCAATTAACATTCTGGTACATTTTTTTTCTATTCTTTTTATTATTATTTACTTCAAGAAAATATGAGAGTACAAACATTTTGGTTGCATTTTATATCTTTGCCTCTCCCTAGCAAGGATTAGAGGTATGCCCTTCCCCTCCACAATGCTAACCACATTCGTCAGATGTGACTCTACCCCCCACAACCCCTGAATCCCTGGTGAACACGACCACCATTTGAGCATCATAGTGTTAATCAGTCAGTACCAATTTGTTGGTGAGTACATGTGGAGCCCATTCATCTGATATTGTGTCACCTCACTTTGGATAATGGGCTTAAGCTCAATCTAGGATAATATAGCAGTGCTATCTCACTATCATTTCTTAGAATTGAGTAATATTCCATTGTAATCATATACCAAATTTTAATAATCCACTCATGGATTGACGGGCACTTGAGTTATTTTTACATCTTTGCAATAGTGAATTGTGATGTCATAAACATTCGGGTGTAGATGTCTTTATTATAGAATATCTTATGCTTTTTTGGGTAGATGCCTAATAATGCTATTCCTAGATCGAATGGTATTTCTATTTTTAGCTCTTTGAGGTATATCCATATTCTTTTCTACAAAGACTGCAATAATTTGCAGTCCCACCAGCCGTGTAAGAGTGTTCCTGTCTCTTAACATCCTCACCAGCATTTGTTGTGTGGAGATTTTTTGATAGAGGCCAATCTCGCTGGGGTTAGGTGATATCTCATTGTGGCTTTAATTTGCATTTCTCTAATTATTAGAGATGCTTAGTATTTTTATATGTTTGCTGGCCATTATTCTGTCTTCTTTGGAAAAGTTTCTGTTCATTTCTGTTGCACATTTCTTTTTTTTTTTAATGATAGTAGCCTTTTACTTTTCGAAACTGATCAAACACCTCAACCCACAGACTCAAAAAACTGAGGGAAAACATACATAAAGTCAACCACACCTAGGCACAACATATTCAAGCTACTAAAAAACAAAAGAGAAAGTGAAAATCCTAAAAGTGACCATAGAAAGAAATATATAGTATTACTTTTAAAGGAGCAACAATCATTGATGGGGTTGTTTGATTTTTCTTGCTAATTCTTTTGAGCTCTAGATAGATTCGTGTTATCAGACCTTTATCGGAAGTGTAGAGAGTAAATATTTTCTCCCATTCTGTATGTTGTCTATTTTCTCTAATGATAGTTTCCTTGGCTCTGCAGAAGCTTTTTAATTTGATCAGATCCCATTTGTTTATTTTTGTTGCTGCAGTGATTGATTTGGGGATCTTCTTTAAGAATTCTTTGGCTAGGCCGATGTTTCAAAGGGTCTTCCCAACATCTTATTCTATAATTCTTAAGGTTTCATGCCTTAGATTTAAGTCTGTTATCCATCTTGAGTGGATTTTATAAGAGGTGAGAGGTAGGGATCCTGATTCATTCTTCTGCATGTAGTTATCCAGTTTTCCCAGCATCATATATTGAAAAGAGATTCTTTTCCCCAATGTATATTTTTGTCTGCTTTATCTAAGATTAGGTTACCATATACACATGGTTTCATCTCTGGAATCTCAATCCTGTTCCAAAGATTGATGCTGCTGTTCTTGTGTCACTCCAAACTAATTTATTTATTATTGCTTTATAGCACATCTTAAAGTCAGGAAGACTAATGCCTCCCAATTTGTTCTTTTTACTTAAGATTGCTTTTGCTATACAAGGTTTTTTCTGATTCCATACAAAGTGAAGAATTATTTTTTTCTAGCTCTGTAAAGAATGATGCTGGTATTTTGATGTGGATTGCATTTATTATGTAGATCACTTTAGGTAATATTGATATTATAACAATATTGATTCTACCAATCCATGAACAAGGTAGATTTTTCCATCTGTTTACATCTTCTACAACTTCTTTTTTAAATGTTTCGTAGTTCTCTTTGTATAAGTCTTTTGTGTCTATCGTTAAGTATATTCCTAGATATTTAATTTTCTTTGGGGCTATAGTAAAAGGTATTCAATTTTTTATTTGAGTTTTGGCTTGACTGTTGTTGGTGTATATGAATGCATCTCATTTGTGTATATTGATTTGGTAACCTGAGACTTTACCGAATTCATTTATCAAATCTAGGAGTCTCTTGGTTACATCCATGGGGTTTTCTAGATGTAATATAATATCACTGGTGAAGAGAAAGAGTTTGATCTCATCTGCTCCCACTTGGATGCCCTTAATACCCCTCTCTTGCCTTATTGCTATAGCTAGAACTTCAAGCACTATATTGAATAGAAGAGGAGATTGTGGGCATCCTTGTCTAGTTCCACTTCGAAGTAGCAATGTTTTCAATTTTTCTCCATGCAGTATGATATTGACCATGGGTTTGACATAAATGGATTTGATAATTTTAAAGTATGAGCCACCTATACCTATTAAGAAGTGAGGGATTATGTAAAAAAGACAAATCTCAGATTTATTGGGATCCCAGAAAGGGGAAGAAGAACATTCACAAGGGTTGGAAAACTTATTTTACAGAATATGGGGAGGAAAATATGCCAAGCTTGCCAGAAATCTTGATATCCAGATACAAGAAGTACACAGAACTTTTGGGAGACTCAACGTGAAAAGGCAATCACCTCATCACGTGGTTTTAGGCTGACCAAAGTAACCATGAAAGAAGAAATCCTCCATGCAGCGAGATGAAAGCAACAAATAACCTACAAAGGAAAGCCTATCAGACTAACAGGAGACTTCTCAACTGAAACCTTACAAGCCAGGAGGAATTGGGTGCCTATCCTTAATCTTCTAAAACAGAACAAAGCCCAATGTAGAGTTCTTTATCCTGCAAAATTAAGTTTCATCTATGAGAGAGAAATAAAGTCCTTCTCAGACAAGCAATTACTGAAGGAATTTGCAAAGACCAGACCAGCCCTACAGGAAGTACACAGACCTGCTTTACACTGAACAGGGCAATAAACACTCCACAAAGTAAAATCTTTAAAGGGTTAAAGGCTAAAACTTGAACTGCATGTTGGCTCAAGGAGTAAGATAAAGACAGAGGACTTCACCCAACAATACGAATGGAAATCTTCCTCCAATTTCAATAATCTCAATAAATGTAAATGGCTTAAACTATCCTGTGAAGAGACATAAAGTGGCAGGGTGGATAAAAATCCACAAGCCTAGTATCTTCTGTCTACAGAAAACACATTTAACCCACAAAGATGCCTTCCGGCTGAAGGTCAAGGGATGGAAAACCATCATGCAGGCAAACAGAAGTCAAAAGAAAGCACAGGTAGCTGTACTATTTGCAGATAACATAAGCCTTAAAATGGCAAAAGTAAAAAAAAAGATAAATATGGCCACTTTATAATGGTGAAAGGGAAGATATAATAAGAAGATTTAACAATTCTTAATATTTATGCACTCAATGCAGGAGCATCCAATTACATAAAGTGAAACTTGTCTGATCTAAATAGCATGTTAAAGAATACTGCCATAATAGCAAGGGACTTCAACACTCCACTGAATTAACTCGATAGATCCTCCAAACAGAAAAGAAGCAAAAAAATAATGGGCTTCAACAGAGCTCTTGAACAAAAAGGTCTGACAGATCGCTACAGAACTTTCCACCCAAATAAAGTTGAATTAACATTATTTTCATTAGCCCATGGTACCTTCTCCAAAATTGATCACATTCTAGGCTGTAAATGAGATCTCAACAAATTCAAAAATATAGAAATCATGTCATGTGTCTTCTCTGACCATAATGGTATAAAATTAGAGTTCAATTCCTATAGAAACACTTATCACTTCACATGTCATGGAAACTAAACAATCTATTATTGAAGAATTATTGGGTCAAGGAGGAAATTCAGAGAGATATCAAGAGTTTATTCAAACTAAATGGCAACAGAGACACATGTGTACTGAAACTTGTGGGATACAGCAAAAGCATACCTGAGAGAAAAACTAATAGCAATAAACACTCACCTCCAAAACACAGAACCCTTAGATACTGACAACCACATGAATAGACTCAAGGAATTGGAAAAAGAAGAGCAAACCAATTCCAATCCTAGTAGAAAAAAATAAACAACTAAGATGAAAGCAGAACTAAATGAAAGTGAGAACAAGAGAATTATACAGAAGATCAACAAAACCAGAAGCTGTTTTTTCAAAAAGATAGACAAAATGGATAGCCCTCTTGCTAGATTGGCAAGAACTCAAAGGGAAAGGACTCTAATAAACTGAGTAAGAAATGAAAAAGGAGAGGTCACAACAGATACCATAGAAATTCAAAATATTATTTTTGATTACTATAAAAACTGTATGCCCCAAAACTACATAACGAGGAAGAAATACACAAATCTCTGGAAACATACAACCTCCCTAAGTTCACCCAGGAGGTAACAGAATTTCTGAATAGACCAATCTCAAGCTCAAAAATTAGAGCAGTAATTAATAACCTCCCCAAATATAAAAGTCCTGGACCAGATGGCTACACTTCAGAGTTTTACCAAGCATACAAACATGAATTCATACCTATACTACAGAAATTATTCCACAACATTGAGAAGGATGATATTCTTAACTCATTCGACAAAGCCAATATCACCGTGATACCAAAGCCAGCAAAGGATGCAACAAAAAAAGAAAATTACAGACCAATATCCCTCTTGAATAGAGATGTGAAAATCCTCAACAATTTTTTAGCAAATAGAATTCAACAGCACATCAAAAAAAATAATTCACCATGACCAGGTGAGCTTTATTCCAGGGACACAAAGCTGGTTCAACATACGCAGGTCTATAAATGCAATTCACCTCATAAATAAAAACAAGAACAAAGACCATATGGTTCTCTCAATAGATGCAGAAAAAGCATTTGACAAAGTCCAACAAACCTTTCTGATAAAATCTTTTTTTATCTTTTTTTGACTTTAAGTCTGTTTTATCTGATATGACTATAGCTAGTCCTGCTTGTGTTTCATTTCCAATTGCATAGAATATCTTTTTTCATTCCCTTACTTTTAATCTATGTGTCTCTTTACTAATAAAGTGCATTTCTTGTTGGCAGCATATAGTTGAATCATGATTTTTTTATCCATTCAGCCAGGCTATATGTTTTAAGTGGATAATTTATTCAATTTACATTCAAGGTTATTATTGATATGTGAGGTTTAGCTCCTGCCATACTGCTGTTTCAGGTTGATTTGAATATTCTTTATTTCTTTCTTTTTCTCTTGTTTTTCATAATTGTGGTTGAGAAATTATCTGTAGTAGTATCATTTGCATTAGCTCTCTTTCTCATTTTTGTGTTTTCTTTACCAATGACTCCTATATTTTCATGTGATTTCATAATGGTACATGTCATCCCTTCTCTTCTTGGTTTAGGACTCCTTTGAGCTTTACTTGTAGGGACAATCTAGTGTTGATGAATTCCCTAAGTTTTTGCTTGTCTGCAAAAGACTATTTCTTCTTCATTTATGAGGGATAATTTTGCTGGACACAGTATCCTTGCCTGATAGTTTTTTCTTTCAACACTTTGAATATATAATCCTACTCTCCTGGCTTGTAAGGTTTCTGCTTATAAATATCCTGTTAGTTTGATGGACATTCCTTTATTGGTGACTAGATGTTTTTCTCTTCCTATTTTTAGAATTCTCTCTTTGTACTTTAGACAGCTTGACTATATTGTGCCATGGAAAAGACATTTCTGTATTGTACCTGTTTGGAGATCTCAGAGCCTCCTATATCTAAATGTCCAAATTTCTTGCTTGGGAGAAAGAAATTTGGGAGGCTTTATGTATTCTTTTCTTTTCTTTTCTTTTTTATATTTTAAAATATTAAGAAGGTACAAATGTTTTATTTAAATGTATCAGTTTTATAATGTTTGAGTCCTGGCTATAGGTGTGCCCATCACCCAAATAGTGTACATAGCACCCATTCGGTTGATTTAATCCCTTCTTCTCCTCCACTCACCCTAGTTGTTTTCCACTGAGGTTTATCTCTCTGTGTGTACTTGTATGCTTATTAGTTAGTTCACATTTAGTAGTGAGTACATGTGGTGTTTGACTTTCCATTCTTGCAATAATACTTCACTTCACTGGAGAATGGGTTCCAGTTCCATCCAGATTGTTTAAAAAGACATTATTTCATCTTTTTTATGGCTGAGTAGGACTCCATGGTGTACATATACCACATTTTGTTAATCCACTCATAAATTGATGGGCACTTGGGTTGATACCACATCTCTGCAATTGTGAATTGTGC
Source organism: Microcebus murinus (assembly GCF_040939455.1). Lineage (NCBI taxonomy): Eukaryota > Metazoa > Chordata > Mammalia > Primates > Cheirogaleidae > Microcebus > Microcebus murinus. The sequence continues at coordinate 15,480,288 of NC_134136.1, forward strand.
TGCAATAAACATTTGAGTTCTGGTATCTTTTTGATAAACTAACTTATTTTCCTTTGGGAAAATATCCAGTGGTGAGATTTTTGGATCAAATAGTAAGTCTACTTTTAGATCTCTGAGGAATCTCCATACTGTTTTCCATAAGGGTTGTACTAATTCGCAGTCCCACCAACAGTGTATAAGTGAACCTTTGTCTTTCCATCCATGCATCCATTCTAATAGGGGGTAACGTGATATCTCATTGTGGTTTTAATTTTCATTTCCCTGATAAATATTGATGCTGAGCATCTTTTCATAAGTTTATAGGCCATTTGTCTTTTTTCTGTTGAGGAGCTTCTATTCATGTCTTTTACCCACTTTTTAATAGGGTTGTTTGGGTTTTTTTCTTGCTGATCATATTAAGTTCTTTGTAAATTTGGGTCATTAGCCCATTATTAGATATGTAGCTTGCAAATATTTTCTCCCATTCTGTACGTTGTCTATTTTCTCTGGTGATTGTTGTCTTTGCTGTGCTGAGCTTTATAGTTTAATCAAATTCCATTTATTAATTTTTGTTGTTGCCATGATTGCCATTGAGGACTTTTTCATAAATTCTTTGCCTAGGCTGGTGTCTAGAAAAGTTTTTCCAGCATTTTCCTCTAGAATTCTTATGGTTTCATGCCTTAGATCTAAGTCTTTTGTATATCTTGAATTAATTTTTGTGAGAGGTGAGAGGTGGGGATCCTGCTCCATTCTTCTGAATATGGCTATCCAATTTTCCCAGCACTATTTATTGAATAGGGCTTCTTTTCCCCAGTATATGTTGTTCTCTACTTTGTTAAAAATTAGTTTATTTTAGGTAGATGGCTTTATATCTGGGTTCCCTGTTCTGTTCATTAGTTTATGTCTCTACTTATGTACCAATACCATGATGTTTTGGTTACTATAGTCTTGAAGTAGAGTATGAAGTCTGGTAATATGATGCCTCCAGATTTGTTCTTTTTGCTTAAAATTGCGTTGGTTATTCAGGTTCTTTTCTGGTTCAAAACAAACTGTAGAATTACAACCTAATGTTGTAACAATCTACTATAATCTGATAGCAATTTAACTTCAACTATGTACAAAAACTCTATACCTTTGTAGCTCTGCCTCCAAACACTCTATGTTATTATTGTTACATTTTACATCTTCATATATTGTGTATCCATTAACATGTATTTATAATTATTCTATATTTTTATATTTTAAATCCTATAGAAGAATAAAGAGTGGAGCTTATGTTTTTACATTTGTCCATATCTTTACCCTTACCACAGAACTTTATATTTTTATATGGCTTCAAGTTATTATCTAGCATCCTTCTCTTTCAACTTGAAGGATAACCTTTAGCATTTCTTATAGGGCAGGTCTATTGACAATGAACTCACTCAGCTTTTGTTTATCTGTGTATGTCTTAATTTCATCCTTATTTTTGAAAGACAGAGTTGTCAGATATAGAATTCTCATTTGAAGGTTATTTTTTTCAGAAATTTAAAAATGTCATTCCACTGCCTTCTGATCTGAAAGGTTTCTGTTCAGAAGTCAACTGATAATCTTATTGAGAATCTATTGTACATGATGAGTTGCTTTTCTTTTTCAAAATTCTCTCTTCAGTTTTTGACAGTTAATTATAATGTGTCTCAGCATGAATCTCTTGTTATATCCTACTTAGAGTTTGCTGAGATTCTTGCATTTGTATATCCATGTCTTTTTTCAAGTTTGGGAAGTTTTCTTCTACTATTTCCTCAGGTAAGTTCTCTGGCTTTTTCTCTTTCTTTTCTCTTTCATGGACTTCTATAAAATGCATTTGGTCTGCTTGATGGTATCCTGTAAGCCCCTTAGAATAGGTTCACTTTTCTTATTTTTTTTCTCTTTTTGAACATTAGACTCTTCATTTCAATTTATATGTCATCATGTTCACTGTTTCTTTCTCTTGCCTATTTAAGTCTGTTACTGAACCTCTCTAGTGAATTTTTCAATTTGCTATTATATTTTTCAGCTCCTAGAATATTTATTTGGTCCTTTTAAAAAAATAAATTACTTTCATCTCTTTGTTGATATTTTCATTTTGCTCATATATTGTTTTCCTGATTTCATTTAGGTTTTTTTGTCCATTTTTCCCCTCAGCTCTTTTAGCATATTTAAGATGGCTATTTTAAAGTCTTTGTCTTGTAAAACCAAAATCTATGCTTCTTCAGGGATAAATTTTGCAGATTTATTTTCTTTCTTTCATTGGTCATGGTTTCCTATTTCTTTGTATACCTTGTGATCTTTCCTTGAAAATTGGGCATTTGAAGAGAGAGCCACCTCTCCCTGTCTTCACAGACTGGCTCTATATAGTAAAGCACCTTCACTAATCAAGCCTGGGTGAAACCTTACAGTTTTGACACACTTTCTGCAAATGTGTCATTCCTGGGCCTGGGTGTATATGTTTTCTCCCAACTCCTTGGTATACATGGCTGCATTTAAATGTTTTCATTTCCCTAAGAGTATTACCCCTGCTTCTTCTTGGACCTTAGCTATTCTATTGTATTCCTCTGCCTCTGATATTTTTCTCTGGGAATCTACAGTGTTGTAGTCCCCTGCAGTTTCCAGGAGCCATGCCTACTGCTTCTTGTGGCATTTCCTATTCTGAGATTTGAGTTAAGTAACACAGAGACCAATCTTGCCGACCGCCTTCAGACAGATAAGAAAGCTGTAAATTTGATCTGCTCTGCAGTTTCCAGTTCACAGAAGGGAACTGGGAATCAGGCCACTACTTACCCCAAACTATGCTATGCCAGGGAGAGGTGAAGACAAGAGTAAGCAAAAACATCACAAAATTTCTTACTGTTTTGAACATGGCTTTTCTCTATTGATCAATATAGGGTAGCTAGCATGCTTGGTAACTACAGTGTTTGATTCTAAGAGCATCTATAAAGTTATTTTTATCAGTATCTAATTGTTTTTTTAAAATATTTCTCTAGGGCAGGCGTCCTCAAACTACAGCCTGTGGGCCACATGCGGGTGTTTGTGCCTATTTGTTTTTTTGTTTGTTTGTTTGTTTTTACTTCAAAATAAGATATGTGCAGTGTGCATAGGACTTTGTTCATAGTTTTTTAAAGTATAGTACTGCCCTCCAATGGTCTGAGGGACAGTGAACTGGCCCCCTGTTTAAAAGTTTGAGGATCCCTGCTCTAGGGTATTAGAGGCCTGGAGCTTCCTTTTGCTATTTTGTTGATGTTACTCCAAATTCTAGTCCATGTGGGGTTCTTTTTTTTTTTTTTTTTTTTTTTTACATATTTTGATTAGTAGAACTCAGTGGGACCTGGAAATATGCATTTTTATAATTTCCTGGGAGTTTCTGCTATGTAGCCAGATTAGAAGCCTCTGGTTTGGAGAGCAGACATTTATTAAATAGTATAAAGTCAGTACAAGACCAAATGGAAGCTCTTGGCCTAACTAGAATTAGTGTTGCCAAAGGCCTCAATCTGAGGACATTGTGAAGAGGGGAGCCTTTAAAAAAGCACCCAGGATACACCCTTTTAGAAGTCTCTCCCACCACTTGTGCTAGTGCTGGGGTCTATTTTCTCAATAGAAGAAACTGCATGATTCAGAGGACCACTTTGTGAGGACTATGTGTCAACTGTGTAGCTAATCTGCCTTAGACTGATCTGTTGAAAAGTAGTTCTGAGAGAAAAAGCCTCTGTCTGACAGCTTAAGGCCAAGCTAAAACATCCTAGTAAAGACCAAATTCTAGCTGGAGGACCTCTGGCTCAATAGTATCTAGGATCACAATACAAAAAGAGTAGTTGTTTAGGCTCTTAAATTACATTGATCAGAGGAAACATGGTCAGTGGAGAATGTGAAAGCTGCCCTAGAAGGATGGAGAAGTAAAGTAATGGCAGTCTCAGTGGGATCAGTGAACCCACAATGGTGGCCCTAAGTCAAGAAGAAGCAGTAGCCTTGACTGTGGTAGCTCCTGAGCAAGTCATTTTCTTCAGAGATGTTAAGATAGACCTTAATCTTTGCAGATACATTAGGAGTGGCTTAGAAACTCCCTCCAAGCAAAACTGGGTGAATGGTGGCTGTGTCCTTCCAATTAGATATGGATTTTCTTATAAGAACAAGCTGTAATATTCTGAAATACATACATATATATATTTAAAAAAAAAGAAGTAGGAACTCAGCCCCATTTATTAAAAAAGGAACATTTCCTTAGACAAAGGCTACATTGTTTAACATTATAAATGCAAACAACTCCCACATAATTCTCATTATTAGCTTCTGTATCATTAGTTGAATACTTTGATGTGTGCGTGTATGTGTGTGTAGATTGTTCCATGCTTTAGAGTCTTCTTCTGTGCTAAATATGCATATAATCTGTTCTCTGGTTAGCAGCTGCGCATACCGTGTGGAAGGTCTCTTGTTGCTGGCTTTGCCATGCTCACTCCACATAGTGATGGAAATGGAAATTATTTACTATGATAACCCTGTCTCTATTAGGGTTAAGTCATTTGCTTGAGAATCACAAGACTGGAACACATTATCAAGTATTTGTGACATTTCTTTGGAGATTTTTAAAGAAAAAAGAAACAATTGCTTTAGCTTTGTAAGATAATTTTGCTATAATCCTGGCTAGACAAAGGTGAACTAGATTCCCTCTCAAAGTCCATCTTAACCTTTAAAGCCTTTCAGTTAATATGCTTGGCACAATCACTCATATACTGGTTTGCATGAATCTACATAAATTATAAATCTCTATCTACTCCCTACAAGCACTGACTGTGCTGCTCACCCCAGAGTGTATTTCCACCCAGAGAGAGGTCTAGATTAACCCCCTAGAAACCACCATGCTGTGTGCAGCTCCAGTGTTAGCCCTACTTGTTAGGCACTTGGCTCTGTGCGCAGTGTTCACCTGCTATCTCTAACATTTCTACAAAGCTTTATCAAAATATTCATTCTGAGGTAGGATCCCCTTTTGCCAGAAACTCAAATGTCACTTTTGAACTATAAAAACTGAAACCTCTCTAACACCATCTTCTACCTTCATCTCCCCTGACCTCCAAACAACAGTGTACATTAGATTTATTATAAGGTGTTTGTGTTGATTTAGCTGGTGGTTACAAGCAAAGGCTGGTTAGGGAAGAAAGGAGATACAGGCTATGAATAAATGGTACTCTAACAGAACAGAAACTATGGTAAATTTAACCTGGCTTAAATCTCTGCCAAAAACTGAGGGGTCAAAAAGGGAATTCTTTGTGCATATGGGGGGGGGTAGCACGGACTTAGAGTATCCCCTAATGTATGTAATTCAGAATAGGTGTGGCTAGCTTCAAATACAAGCCAGATGAATGAATGTATGAAAAGTTTCAATAGTTCTTAACACTTATGACGATGTCCTTTCATCAATATGCAGAGGATTTTCCAACCTTATGATGGCATCAAAGTGATATGCAAACAGTAGATAGCATACTTCAAATACCCATACCACCCTTCTGCTTTTCATTTTCAGTACAGTATTCAAAATATTACACAAGATATTCAACACATTATTACAAAATAGGCTTTTTGTTAAGTGATTTTGCCCAGTTGTAGGCTAATACCGTGTTTCCCCGAAAATAAGACCTACCCATAAAATAAGCCCTAGCAGGATTTCTAAGCATTTGCGTAATAGAAGCCCTACCCGAAAATAAGACCTACTGATGGGCGTGGCTATGCTGCATATCTGCACAGCCCATGCATTTTGTCGCAGAGCAGTAAAGAAGATGAGCAGCCCTTCTCATCTGCCCCATGAGAGCTCTATTGTTCGACATGAGACATTGGGGCCCATGGTTCTAAGGGAAATGGAGTTGCAAGAAATTCAGGATGGAATTCGGGGTTTGGAGAGTTATGATGATGTTCCAGAAGAAGATGACTAAACTATATTTAAATAAACGTAGATTGTTGTACCGTACTTTAAAAAAATAACACATCCCCTGAAAATAAACCCTAGGGTGTCTTCTTGAGGAAAAATAAATATAAGACCCTGTCTTATTTTCAGGGAAATATGGTATAAGTTAGGTTAAACTATGATATTCAGTAGGTTAAATGTATTAAATGCATTTTTGACTTAGAATATTTTCAACTTACAATGGTTTTATTGGGATGTAACACCATTGTAACTCAAGGAGCATCTGTACAACACTACTGAATATCGTACCTCCTGGATTCACTTGTTTCACCTGTACAAGGTAACAGATGCACCCAAAAGCTGTCACCTTACCGATCTCTCAAATGACAAGTTGTGATTATGGATATAGTTCAGGGAGATTCGTTTGAGTCAAGCATTTCTCTTTGGTACAAAGTTTATGGAAAAAATTCAAAGTAGATTTATTAAGTTTGAAATGAGACCACAGTGTTATTTAACTCCTGCTGGAGTTAAAATGTGTTGAAACTTAACTACTGTTTCTGTTAATGTTATTTTTAAAATTATCTTCTTATTTTTTTATATAATTTCTTACAAATATATACTTGCTTACCTCCCAGGTTTCAGGGTGGCCCAGAAGGGAGGGAATGGACTTGGAAGTACTTTGAACTCTCAGAAGAAGTGTTTAATAAATATAAAACATTATTGTGTTTTATTACTTATTTTTATCTGTTAGAACATTTCCCTTGTGAATTGAGTTAGTCTTGGAGGAATGCTATCATCTGAGGCTATAGATCGCTTTTCTCATCTTTTGATGTTATCAAATTCTTTTTTATTTTTAAAAATTTTATTCTATTTTTATTTTATATATTAATTTTTCACCTGAAAAATAAGAACACTTGTACTTCAAAAGCATTATTTTGAGAATAAAGCCTGTAAATTAATTCTGTGTCATATAATCCTTTTTTCTTATCTATTTTTTTATTTCAAAATATTAAGGAGGTACAAATTTTTTTTGTTACATGGCTTGAGTCAGAGCTATCAATGTGCCCATCACCTGAATAGTGTTCATTGTACTTGTTAGGTGGGTTCTTGCCTCTCGCCTCTTCCTCTATTGATTTCCAATGACTTTTACTTCCTTCTGTGCACTTGTGTGTTCATCAGTTAGTTCCAATTTAATAGTGAGTACATGTGGTGCTTGTCTTTCAATTTTTATGATACTTCATTTAGGAGAATGGTCTCCAGTTCCATCCAGAATGTTGCAAAAGATATTAATTCATCTTTTGTATGGCTAAGTAGTACTCTGTGGTATACATATACCATATTTTATTAGCCACTCATGAATTGATGGGCATTTGGCTTGATTTCACATCCTTGCAATTGTGAATTGCACTGCAATAAATATTCAAGTGCATGGGTATTTTTGATGAAAACTTTTATTTTCCTTTGGGTAGATATCTAACAGTGGGATTCCTGTATAAAATGGTAGGTCTACTTGTATCGCATTAAGGTATCTCCATATTGTTTTCCACAGAGGCCGAACCGGTTTGAAGTCCCACCAGAAGTGTAGGAGTGTTCCTATCTCTCTGCATCCATGCCAACATTTATTGTTTGGGGACTTTTTAATAAAGGCCATTCTTACTGGAGATAAGTGATATCTCATTGCAGTTTTGATTTACATTTCCCTGATGATTAGAGATGTTGAGCACTTTTTCATATGTTTGTTGGCCTTTATCCTGTATTCTTTTGAAAATTTTCTGTTCATGTCCTTTGCCCACTTTTTGATAGGGTTGTTTGATTTTTTCTTGCTGATTTTCCTGAGTTCTAAATAGATTCTAGTTATCAGCTCTTTATCTGATGTGTAGCTTGCGAAAATTTTCTCCCATTCTGTGGGTCATCTGTTTGCTCTCTTGACAGTTTCTTTGGCTGTGCAGAAGCTTTTTAATTTGATCAGGTCCCATTTATTTATTTTTGTAGTTGCTGTGATTGCCTTTGGGGTCTTCTTCATAAATTATTTGCCTAAGCCAATGTCTAAAAGAGTATTTCCAACTATTTCCTCTAGGATTCTAATAGTTTCACACCTAATGTTCAAGTTTGTTACCCAGCATGAGTTGATTTTTGTGAGAGGTGAAAGGTGTGGGTCCTGTTTCAATCTTCTGCATGTGGATATCCAATTTTCCCAGCACCATTTATTGAATAATGATTCTTTTCCCCAGTGTATGTTTTTGTCTGCTTTGTTGAAGATTAGTTGGCTATATGAGGATGGTTTTATATCTGGGTTCAATTCCACTACTGGGCATCTACACAAAAGATCAAATGACACTCTACAAATGGGACACCTGCACTCAAATGTTTATATCAGCACAGTTCACAATCACAAAAGTGTAGAAACAACCCAGGTGCCCATCAATACATGAGTGGATCAATAAAATGTGGTATATGTATACCATGGAATACTATTCAGCTTTAAGAAACAATGATATAGCACCTCTTGTATATTCCTGGATAGAGCTGGAACCCGTTCTACTAAGTGATGTATTTCAAGAATGGAAAAACAAGCACCACATGTACTCACCAGAAAATTGATATTAACAGATCAACACTTAAGTGGACATATAGGAATAACATTTATCCGGTGTTGGGTGGGTGGGGGGAGGGAAGGGGCATTGGCATTATATGTAACCCTAACATTTGTACCCCCATAAGATGCTGAAATTAAAAAAAAAAGAATTGGAGACCAGCCTGAGCAAGAGCGAGACCCTGTCTCTACGAAAAAATCAAAAGAAATTAGCTGGACAACTTAAAAAATATAGAAAAAATTAGCTGGGCATGGTGGTGCATGCCTGTAGTCCCAGCTACTTGAGAGGCTGCGGCTGGAGGATCGCCTGAGCCTGGGAATTTGAGGTTGCTGTGAGCTAGGTTGATGCGACAACATTCTAGCCAGGGCAACAGAGTGAGACTCTGTCTCAAAAAAGAAAAAAAAAAAAAAAAAAAAGAGGGAGAGACTCAATTTGTTTGAGGACACCCTCTCTATGATATCCCAATCTTCTTTCTTTCAACACACTATTTTTCCTAACTATTTCCCACAGGCATACGACGTCTATGACAGCAAACAATACGGCTTACATCCTAAATAGTAACAACAGTTTGAAGAACAGGTGCAAAACTATTTAGATGCATGCTTTCTTCTACTAAGCCTAAACTGGCCCTGGAAAGGAATTTAAAAACAAACACAGATACCCCCCCCCAAACATTTTAAAAAATGAATAAAATGGTAGGTCTACTTTTAGTTCTTTGAGAAAATTCCATACTGTTTTCCATATGGTTGTACTAATTTGCAGTCTCAACAGTGTATAATCATTCCTTTCTCTCTGCATCCACACTTTTTAAATAAAAGCCACTCTAAGTGGGGCTTCTTTTTCCCAGTGAACATTATTGTCTGTTTTGTCAAAGATCAGTTGGCTGTAGATTTAATATCTGAGTTCTCTACTCTGTTATAGTGGTATATATCTTTGTTTTTGTGCTAACACCATGCTGTTTTGGTTATTATAGCCTTGCCGTATAGTTTGAAGTCTAGTAATGTGATGCCTCCAGCTTTTTAATATTTATTTATTTTTATTATTAATATTTAGATATGTCCAGAAACCTTGCTATACACTTGAAAACTGGAATTTGTCCCTGTTGTAGAATTCCTCAGATGTATTTGAATCAGTTTTTCTTTTCTTTGCTAGTCTGATTGTATAGTGATGTCCTTTATCTATGCTTCCTCAGCCAGAAAATCGTTATTATTTAATTAGACTGCCTCACAGGACACATGAGATAGGACCCCCAAATTTGTCTCTACAGGTGTTGAAAATGAAGTACAGTGCTTTTCACTACTCCCTCTGGTGCTTACTTAACATGATAATAAAAGCATAGAGTACATACTCATTGCTTCTTAGGTATCAGAATTTTTTAAAATAATAATATCTAGGACATAATAAAGCACTTACTGTTGTCAGGCACTGTTCTAAGCACTTCACATATGTGAACCTATTAGTTAAGTTCCAGCATTACCTCTATTTTCAGAGAAAGGGATTGAGACCCAGAGATGATAACCAACTTGCCCAGGATCACACAGCTAGTAAATGCAGAACAAATATTTGAACCCATCCAACCTGACTCAGGGTCTATTCTCTTAATCACTGTATTGTACTACCTAAAATCTTATATTTATGAATTTGGAATAAAAAATACTGGGGCCTAATTTCTGGCTCTACCTCTTAACTATTGATTTAATGTTAGACATGTCATTTTATATTCTTAATCTTCAGTTTCCTCACTTGCAGAATGGGAATAAAAAAGTACCTCATAAGATTATTTTTGTGAGAATTCAATGAGATAATACATGTAAAGAATTTAGCTCATTATTTGGTTTATAATAAATATTCCATAAATGTGTTCTAGTCAGTTCAAGCTGCTATAACAAAATACCTTGGTTGAGTGGCTTAAACAACACAAATTTATTTTCTCACAGTTCTACAGGCTGGAAAGTCCAAGGTCAAGGTGCCAGCATGGTTGATTTCTGGTGGAGACTTTCTTCCTGCCTTGTAGAAGGCTGCTTTCTCACTGTGTGCTCACTTGGCAGAGAGAGAGAGAGAGAGAGAGAGAGAGAGAGAGAGAGAGAGAGAGAGAGAGAGAGAGAAAGCACAAGCTCTCTGGTATCTTTTCTAATAAGAGCATTAATCCCATTATGAATACCTCACCCTCATAACTTAATATATACTTAATTATCTCCTAGAGGTCCCATATCCAAATACCATCACATTGGGGCTAGGGGCTCAACATATGAATTTTGGAGGACACAATTCAGTACATAGCAAAACATTATCTATTTATATGAATTTTTTTCTTGGCATGATAAAGAGATGGAGTTTGAAATAAAGTAAATCTGTATTTGAATCCTGGCTCCACCACTTGCCAATTATGTGGCATCAGTTAGTTTATTTAAAAACTCTGAGGACCTGTTTCATCATTTTTATAAAATGGAATTAATAAAAGTAACTTCTTCATAGGATTATTACATGTATGAAATGAGATAACATATATAAAGCATATATAAAAATACCTAGTTTTTTCCCACCTTTTTTTGTCTCCGTGTAAATAATCCTGCTGTAGAGATATTTGGTCAAAGAAGGAAATGTAACATGGTGAGAGTCTTTGGAGTGAGACAGACCCAGGTTGGAGTCACAGGTTTTATCATTTGTTAATTGTGTGAACTTAACACAAGTTACTTAATCTCTCTAAACCACAGTTTCTAACTTGGAAAATAGGAATAATTGCACTCACTCCAAAAGCATTATTTTGAGAATTATACAAGATAAAGCATGTAAAGTTCGTGGCACATGGTAGATGCTCAATCAATATTAGTCATCATTATTTAAAGACACTATTCCATCCTTAAAACAATGTTTCTCCTTGTCTCAAAACTCTGGTCAAAAACTTTCTTGTAGAGACTAGGACAATAGCTCTCAAAGTAATTGGTGCACAGTCCTATTCTACTGAGCAATGGAAATGCCCGTTGTTTTTTTTTTTTTTTAAATCCCATATTTAAGGCAATGAGAGTAGGGATAGTTAGTACATTTCTTGGACCAAGATTGTAGAATGGGCTCTCAGTGAATATTTTTCAACTGACCACCCACACTCATTTTATAAAGGAGTGAAAGGAGCCAAGGGTTGGAAGATTGTGATCCTCTGTAACAAAAAAAAACGTATAAATCCTATACAAAATAGTCATGCATTTTCTTGTAAAATCTTGAGCCTAAAGTGGAAAATGGATTTGAACAACTGAATTTCTTTCTTTCCTTAAATATATTATTACTATTCTATTATTACATGTATAATCCATATTCACTATTGAAAATATACAAAATACAAATAAGCAAAAAAAAATTCCTTGACCAAGAGCTAATGCCTGTCAGCAATTTGGTGTATGTATTTCCAGACATGGTATGTGTGCATGTATATGTGTATGCAGAATAAAGAAATACATGTTTAATTATTCATGGTTCTCTGTTATTTGTTTCACTTAAGTCTTGAATATCTTTTTATGATAAAAGTTCTAAGCATCTTTAAAGCTTAGTTTTATACAGTTACTTTCTAATGCAACTTTTTTATGCAGTATTTCAGTGTGGAGGAGTCTCTTTCTAATGCCTGCTGGAAATTTCCTTCTTGTGTCAGCTGCAATATCTGCAATCAGCCAATTATGCTACTTAACTAGAGGGCCAAAATAGAGATGATTTTGGCCAAATGAAAAATCTAAGTATTGAGGAGGTATGAGCCCATCAACTGCAAGTGGTCTTAATTCTGCTGCCCTCAGCAGTCCTGAAATAATTTTCAAAAGTAAGCATAAAGAAATAGAATTTGCTTCACCCCTTCAGGGGTGAATGACTCAGTTAAGAAACATCTCTCTCATCAGAAGTTATGTTGGAGGTGCTCATCATAATTTTCTGCTCTGTAATAAAGCTTGACTTTGGAATAGCTGGGAGGATTTCCACTTCTGTGGGGATGGGGGTGGGGAGAAGGCTGAACCTCTAAAATATTCAAAGTACTAAGTGGCCTCCATGTAACTGTCCAAAGAGGACCTAGGCTCTTGTGTAAGGGTTAATTACCTGTACTGACATTTCTTGGGGTTCTGGAAATGCTGGCTACCATTCCCCAGTGCTTTGCTAGAGAAACATTCCCCAAATCCTGGACTGTCCTTCATACGACATAATGCAAATGTCTTTCCAATCAAAATAATTCTAGAAAAGACCTGAGGCTTCTGGAATCTGTTATTAACTTTCACAGTCAGTAAGTTCATGGTGCTTTCATAGCTGTTAAACTTCAAAGAGTCTAATGCATATGAATGATTTATATAATATTTGAAAATGCTCCACATTCTGACAAATTAGGAAAAGACATATTGCTACTACTTCCCATTGAGTATGAAGCTGGGCTATTTAAAACAGAGAAAGTCTAGAGAACTTTCTACTTACAAGCCTTCATTTTAAGATTTGTGGGTGATTTCTAAATTCGGAGTTCTTAATTACCAAGTCAAAAAGAAGAGCATTTGTTTTCTGCTGCTCGTTTCCATAAAATCTGTAAAAGGTTGTCTGCTCATCTTACACATTGCTCTTTTGGGGCCTCTGTGCCTTACTGTCTTTATATATAATATTTCTTTTTTCTTTCTGAACACTAAAGTAGTAGAAACTCTACAAAAGATTAAGCTAAATGTTAATCCATCTGTGCCTTACTGAGAAGTTTGTTTTATTTCAGCTGTTAGATAGACTCACCTATCCTTACCAGTGGGAAGAGTAGGAAATAGAAAAAGAATTAAACCATCAATTTCTGGGTTGATTTTAAACATCAGGCACTACACTGCACAATTTGTATATGTTTCCTAGATGATGTTACCCTGTGCTTTGAGATTTACATAATTCTGGCACAAATTCTCTAGCACACATTGTGAAGAAGTCCAATGCTCTCCCTGTACTTCATGAGTCCTCAGGAAATTATTGTCCCATAATCAAACCTGGTTTTGAGTTCTTGCTTCCACTAATCTCTGTATCTCAGTTTTTCTCTTTTTTCTACAGGGAACTCTGTTCCTTTCCCTTGATTTTGTCCCGAAGTATTCATGCAAGCAATGTATAGCAAAGAGAACATTTTACTTGCAATTTGGAACCAAAGAGAGATTTCATACTGATGTACAATAAGTAATTTAGAACTGAATTTTAGACATGCCTATTCTTGTAGTTTTTTTGGTCATACTGTTATGAGGAATTTCTCTCTGGTCATCTTTTTCCATAGGCTCTGGTATGCTTCCAAATTTCTCAGACCTTTCTTCCTTAAGGCTCTCCTTATAACTCCCCATTCCTCTTTCTGCCAGTTCCCTCCAAAGTTACTCTCCCTAAATGTAATTCTTCCCATTTTATTATGCGAAACAATTTAGTTCTCTATCCCTTTACTCATTGTATTAGTCTGCTTAAGATGCCACAGCAAAGTACTACAGCCTGGGTGGCTTAAACAACAGAAATTTATTTCTCACAGTTCTGGAGGTTCAAAGTATAAGATCAAGGTGCTGGCAGGGTGGGTTTTTCTGAGGCCTCTCTTCTTGGCTTGCTGACAGCCTTCTTCTGTCTGTATGCTCACATGTTTTTTTCTCTATGTACACACTCCTGATGTTTTTTCCTCTTCTTATAAGGACACTAGTCTGATTCAATTAAGGCCTAACCCTTATGGCTTAATTTAACTTTAATTATCTCCTTAAAGGCCCTATGTCCAAATACAATCACATTGGTGGTTAGGGTTTAAAATATATGAATACAATTCACTTCATAACATTTTGTATCCAAAGACATATTAACATACTCTGCAAAATATAGGTCCATGTATGCAAGGGGCTGACCCTTCAAAACACCTACAGATAGTAGACGCTTTGAGATTTCAGTGTTTTCCTTCTCTCTCTCTCTCTCTCTCTCTCTCTCTCGCTCTCGCTCTCGCTCTCACTCTCACTCTCACTCTCTCTCTCCCCCTCTATCCCATCTATATATTGAAGGCCTTAGGTACCTGTCACGTATGCCACATCTCTGATACCATCTCCTACTACTCTCCTCTTACTTATTCCGCTCCAGGTAAAATACCACAGTAACAACAACAATAAATAAATGGGACTTGTCTTCCTTTCTTTTCTTTGAACGTGCTAGTTATTCTCCCATTTCAGTACCTTTGAACTTTCTATTCCCGCTAGCTGGGGCACTCTTTCCCCAGACATGCTCATGGATTGTTCCCTCAGAGTGTTTCAGTGTAGCAATTCCTTCTCGTCATGTCTCAGGAAATTTGTATGTTTTACAAAATTCTTAATCCTGAGAAAATTTATCAATAAATCGGGAAAAATGAGAAAAAAATTAATTCCCCTATGACTATTAAAAATTAATAGTCAACATAGAGACATTACTGGTTGGAAGGAATCCACTGATTATCAACTCGAAAGCAAAAGCAGGAAATGCTGATATGCAGAGTTAAATGTTAATGCTGATCTTTTCCAGGTACAGGACAAAAACACATAGGATAAGAGCAGTCACAGTCCAATCAGTCTTGTTTATAGCTGTTGTCATTTTATAGTTGTGTGGCTGTGAACTTATCTGCTACTAATTGTTAGTCATTTTTTCAAAGAAAATAAATATTAATAAGTTTATACACATACAGGTCCTAGTGGCATTCCAAGAAATAACTAGTCCTGGAAGAAAAAGAGCTGGAACCCATTCTATTAAGTGAAGTATTCCAAGAATGGAAAAATAAGCACCACATGTACTCACCAGCAAATTGGTATTAACTGATCAACACATAAATGGACGTATAGGAATAACATTTATCGGGTGTTGGGCTGGTGGGAGGGGGTAGGAGGGGATGGGTATGTGTGTGTATATATATATATACACACACACACATAATGAGTGCAATGCTCACCATCTGGGAGTGGACACACTTGAAACTCTGACTCAATGGGGAAAGGCAATATACATAACCTTAACATTTGTACCCCCATAATATGCTGAAAAAAATAAAAACAAATATATATATATATATATATACTCATAATTGGCAATTTCAGCATGAGATTTTGTATAGTGCCATTAACCTTTCTAGGAGGATCTTAATGTTATTTCATTTAGCTATTACTCAATAATATTCAGTAGCATTTTTCAGTGTTGTGAATTTGCTATAGAGTAAAGGGTTTTTCTTAATAAATACTTTAACAGAAGACACAGAAAGAGAAGAAACTCATCTAAAAGGTGAACTAGCAAAAGTAGTATTAATTTTAATGACAAAACAAAAATCAAGGTAAGCAGACAAAATGCATTGTTCATTGAAAAGCGAAATGAGTTTATACAAATCCACATATATCCAATGCCTAACTTGAAAATGTTTTCAGGTGCACTCTTAAGAATTTTACCCATATTGATACATGACATTTTTGTATTTCTGGAATATTTGTCACAAAACAAAAATCAAGATAGGACAATTAATCCAATCTATGTTTTAAAATTTATTTTAAGAATGCTATCTTTGAAATACTAAATATTTCATGGCTTTATCTACCACAAATAGACAATGAAATGACTCAAAGAGTTGGAAAAAGAAGAACAGACCAACCCCAAACCCAGCAGAAGAAGTGAAATCAACAAGATCAAATCAGAACTAAATGAAATTGAAAACAGGGAAGCTATTCAGGAGATTAATGAAACAAAAAGTTGGTTCTTTGAAAAAATAAACAAAATTGACACTATTGGCTAGGTTAACAAAAAGCAGAAAAGAGAAATCTCTAATAAGCTCCATCAGGAACAAAAAAGGTGATATCACAACTGATCCCAAGGAAATACAAGATATAATTTATGAATACTACAAAAATCTTTATGCACAAAAACTGGAAAATGTGGAGGAAATGGACAAATTTCTAGAAACACACAGCCTCCCTAGGCTCAACCAGAAAGAATTAGATTTCCTGAACAGACCAATCTCAATAGCTGAAATAGAAATAGCAATTAAATATCTCCCTAAAAAGAAAAGTCCCGGTCCAGATGGTTTCACACCCGAATTTTACCACACCTACAAAGAAGAACTAGTACCTATCTTGCAGAAACTATTCCACAACATCGACAAGAACGGAAACCTCCCCAACACCTTTTATGAAGCGAATATTACTCTGATACCAAAACCAGGAACGGATGCAACAAAAAAAGAAAACTATAGACCAATTTCCCTAATCAATATAGATGCAAAAATTTTCAACAAAATCCTAGCTAACCGAATCCAGAGGCTTATCAAAAAAATAATCCATAAGACCAAGTGGGTTTCATCCCAGGGATGCAGGGATGGTTCAACATACATAAATCTATAAATGTAATTCACCATATAAACAGAAGTAAAAACAAAGACCACATGATCCTTCCAATAGATGCAGAAAAAGCTTTTGACAAAATTCAACACCCCTTCATGACACGAGCACTTAATAATATAGGCATAGAAGGAACATATCTAAAACTGATACAAGCCATATATGACAGATCCATAGCCAACATCATACTGAATGGGGAAAAATTGAAAGCATTCCCACTTAGAACTGGAACCAGACAAGGTTGTCCACTATCTCCACTTCTATTCAACATAGTACTGGAAGTCCTGGCTACAGCAATCAGACAGGAAAGTGGAATTAAATGTATCCAAATAGGGGCAGAAGAGATCAAACTTTCACTGTTTGCTGATGATATGATATTATATCTAGAAAACCCCAAAGATTCAACCAAGAAGCTCAAGTTTTAAAATGATTATTTGGCATTTTTGTGTTAATGGTCTCTTCTTTTAATGTTTTCCATTACCAATTGTCTGTATCAGATGGAGATCATTTTTACATGTAATTGAAATATAGAAACTTTTCACGATATATTGGTTGTAATAATAATAATATATGCATGTGTTACTATATTGGGTTTTATTTTATAGAAAGTCTCTGAACTTTTATTATCAGAGATAAATGATTCATTATTTATTATTATGGTAACTCATAATCAATTAGAAATATGCAAGGATAGTGCTATGAAAAATGCAGAGTATCTGGTGATTTCAGGAATTTCTGAGAATTTCCAAGAATCCAATTTATTGATCCTGGATTCCAAAAGCTTATATTTATCAGGGATTTGGAAATACTACTCCTTTACTTTCTTTAAGTCATTCTCAAATATCACCTTATTACAAAGTTCTTCTTGGCCACATTCTCCCAGTACCAGCACTCCATATATCCCCTTCTCCACTTGTTTTTCTCGACACCACTCAGCATTTTCTGATATACTGTCATTTGTTAATTGTGTTCTTCTTCTCATGAGAAAGGAAGCTCTATGAAGGTGTGGATTTTTACTTTCACTGCTACATACAATGTTCTTAGAATAGTGTTTACCATATAGTAGTCACTTTTAAAGTATTTATTTAACAAATAAATGATAGATTATTGAATTTAGACTAGATACAGAAGGAAGTAAATCTGGAAGTGAGCTGATCAATGGGGACCCAGGTCCAGGGAAAGGAGTGTCTTGGTAGAAGCTTATGTGATTTGGTAATAAGGAATGGGATGACGGGAAGAATAAAAGATTGTAGTCAAAATATAGAGTACTACAGCTTAAATTTTCAGAGATGAAGTTTCAAGATTTAAGGCATAGTCATGCAAATGGATGAATTATGAAACATGGCAATGAAGGTCTTTGGTGTTGAGGTGATCAAGGCTAGTAGTAAAGCTAGAAGGATGATTGGAATAATCCACAAAGACATTGAGGTTGTCCTGGATAAAGTCAACGAAAGATGTGGAAATAAAGTTGATTATCCTAGACGCAAATGTCCTCAGTGAATGTTGTGATTGGCCTGAAAGTCTGAGGATGACAGTAACAAGAAGAGATTAGAGGTGGTATAATTAGATAACATGATCCTCAGGGAGAGTTTTTTCATATGAAGATATAGAAAAACAATAATAGCTTAAATATTATCATTTGTTGAATTTCTACCATGTGTGCAAGGTAAGTTACTAGGTATTTTACATTTATTATTCCATGAAATCTTTACAACAACCCTCTAGTGGTATCCAAGAGTGTCTTCTAAACTCCTGAACAGCTATAGCTTTCCCAAGTACTGCCTAACTTCTCAGGTGTAAATGCTATCAGTAACACAGAGGAAGCACTGAGAATGAAATCCATAGTTATTGTAGAAGGAGATCCTCTGGGTGGAGAAATTCAGGCAATTCTTAGCCAGGCATTTTTTTGTGGTTAGATAAAGACATCAGCAGTGTTTTCAGCAATAGATAATACATAGTGAGTATTTCTCAAGAATTAGCTTGTTACCCTCTATTAGAACATGTGTCTATGGGAACTTGAACAGTGCACTCTAAACCTAGAGTATAAATTAAGGGGTGATGGTCATATATTAAGTGGGTGATGATGCTATTGACAAGTAGGATAGTGATGGCTAATGTATACCAGGAGTCAGTGTAGGGGATGAAGTTTGCCTTTTGGGTAAGGGCATCCATCACCCTTAATGGAGGTTTTTGTATGAAGATGTGCATATGTGGGGAAGTGATGAGGGCAAGCTGGCAAGTCAGACATGAAATTTAGACTCAGAATATGTCCCAAGAACCCAGAGACCAGGGATGAAGAAGCAAACTTTTTGCCACAAATGGTCTTCTATTGGAGGATATCTTGTTTGATGTAGGGTGCTATGGGTTGAATTGTGTTCACCCAAAATAAATCTTCAAATCCAAACTTCCAGTACCTCAGGGTCTCATCTTACTGGAAAATAGGGTCATTGCAAATGTAATAAGTCAAAATGAGGTCAAACTGGAGTATCGCAGGCACTTAATACAGTGTGACTTGTGCCCTTATAGAAAGAGAAGGCACAGAGAAGGCACACCTAGGGAAGCCATCATGTCATGACAGAAGCAAAGATTGGAGTGATGTGGCTGTAAGCCAAGGAACACAGAGGATCAAAGCCATCACCAGAAGCTAGGAAGAGGAAAGAAAGGATTCTAATCAGAGTATTAGAGGGAGCATGGACTTGCTGACACCTTGACTTTGGATTTCTAGCCTCCAGAACTATAAAAGAATAAATTTCTGTTGTTTTAAACTACCCAATTTGTGGTACTTTCTTATGGCCAGGATACAGGTTGTATACTTGTTATCCAAAATGTTTGGGACTGAAAGTGTTTTGTATTTTTAATTTTTTTATTTTGGAATATTTACTTTATACTCATTGAGCATCCTTAATCCAAAAATCTGAAATCCAAAATGCTCCAAAGAGCATTTCCTTTGAGCATCAATTTGGTGCTCAAAAAGTTTCAAATTTTGAAGCATTTCAGATTTCATATTTTTGGATTATGGATAGTCAATATGTAAATAGACCCATTAAAAGTCCTCATGAAATGGGTTTAATACTTTAAATAAAGTGCAGTGTCCAAATGCAGTGGCTATGCTTCCTAGTGGAGACATTCAACTGCAGATGTGGCTGGCTTGGACACACAGCAGCCTGTTAGCTTCCAGCACACATCTTCTTATTGCTGCCCTCTCGTGGCTCTGAATCTCAGCTGGGTAGTCTTATACAGATTTATTGGTCTTCTCCTACCCATGCTATATAGTGGGGTTCGATGGCCATAAAGATCTTAGGGCCTGATGACTTTTAAAACTGAGACCTTCAGGGGCAAGAGCAAGATGGCGGATGATAAAAACCACCAGCTAGAGTGTCTCTGCAAAAAAGACAGATTTTAGAAGAAATTAGAAGAAAGAAGCAAGTAGAAAAGCATACGTCGGATGAGAGTCTGAAGGAGAGGTACCAGAGACTAGGGGAGACTCCATGGGAGGAGGTTGCAGAGGAGAACTAGAAGAAGAGACCTCCTGAGAAGCTAGGAGAACAGTGACAAGGGTGGTTGGAGTGGTTAACTTCCCTCTCCTCTGCATCTCAGACTGCTGGTGGGCTCTCGAGTGGTTGGAGAGACCTGCGGACACCAGCCCAGAAAGGGCCACTGCCAGTGAGCAATAAGCCTCTTGTGGACATGGAACCAGGCTCCCAACTCCCTCAGGGCACCTCCCTGTGCACAGACTGAGCCACTCCGCAGGCGCCATACAGCTACATTCTCCCTTCCTCCTTCCCTATCCACGGTTGCCAAGAGAGACAATATAGCCATCACCCAGAGGCATCTCCAGGGAATGAGATCTTTCCTTTGGGGCCCTACAGCTGACTGAGGGGTATTCAGATGGGAAGTTCCCTACCCACCAGCCCTCCCAGGTGCTACTGGCGTGGTGACTTCAGGAGAATGGGGTAGATCCTGAGGCTAAGAGACATCGACCCAGCTTGGGCAACCTGTGGGTGAAGTAGGACTGACACTCCTCTCCCTGGTGGGGATAGGGATTGAATTCTGGGGCCCAGAGGTCAGAACTGCAGAAAAGATCCCATGCACACAGGTCTCGCATTGCCCTGGGGCACAAAATGGATATTTGTGAATGAGCCTACTAAAGTGTACATGCCATCAGGAGTGGATCAGCATGCTTGAGGACATCCCTCCACTCACAGGAGGGCTGTGTGTTCAGCCCAGGCTGAAAACCTGTGCAGGGAAACTCCCAGCCACCATCACAGTCAGGGGAAACCTACTGGCATGAGGTCCTGCCTGCTGGCAGAGGCTCAGGAGAAGCTTCAGAGTTGGAGAGGGTAGAAAGGACCAAGGCCTGCTCCAGACTTCAGGTCTCATACAGGCTCTACCCCACATGAGACTAAGTGGGGCCATTCCAGCCCCTCCCTGGCACCTTTTCCCAGAAGTAGACAACAGATCTTTGACACCCATGAACAGCATTTGTGGTACTAGAGGGCAGGCTTACTCAACCCAGCTCCACCCAGACTCATTCCCAGACCTGCCCTCACTGAGGTGGAGAATAAGGACACACCTGAATGTCTCAGGGCACCACCCACCATGTGAGACTCAAAAGTGCCTCTCCAGAGGAACAAGAGCTGGTTACAGGAACCAAAAACAACAGTGTCTGGGTTCCTCCCAGCAAGAGCCACCTACTGACAGGGAAGTCATTCTCCACACACTTTTACGGCATCTACTGACTCATCATACAGGGTGTGGTCAAATCTAACCCACAAATACCACCTACTGGCTCAGAGATTAAACAGGGCTTGTCATTATCCAAACAAAAATCTGAAGGTAAGAAGCAACAACGGATCCAGATGGAAAGAAATCAGCAAAAGAACTCTGGAAATATGAAGACTCAAATGGAAAGCACACCCCCAAAGAGGAACACCAGCCCCTTAGAAATGGACATCAACCAAAATAAGACCACTAAAATTACAGAAGAAGAATTTCAAACATGAATTGTAAGAAAATTCAATGACTTGCAAGAAAAACTGGATAACCAACACAAACAAACCATAAAAAGATTCCAGGACCTGGAAGACAAATTTATTAAAGAAATTGAAATAATAAAGAAAAATCAAACCAAACCCTGGAAATGAAGAATCAATTAAGGGAACTACAAAAACAGTGGAAAGCCTCAAGAACAGGGTAGATCAAACAGAAGAATGAATCGCAGAGATTGAAGATAACAACTTCCTATTAAATAAGTCAGTCACAGAGATAGAGCAGAGAAACAAGAGAAAAGAGCAAAGCCTACAAGAGATGTGGGATTATGTGAAGAAAACTAATGTAAGAATTCTAGGGTTACCAGAAGGGGAAGAAGAAAACACCTAAGGGCTGGATAAGCTAGCTGAAGATATAATAGAGGAAAATTACCCAGGCCTTGCTAAAAATCTTGATATACAAGTACAAGAAGCTCAAATGACTCCTGGGAGATTCAATACAAACAGGAAGACATCACAGCATGCAGTCATCAGACTGACCAAAATATCAACTCAAGAGGCCCTACAAGCTTTAAGAGGAAAGAAGCAAGTAACATACAAAGGAAAGCCAATCCAAATAACACCAGACTTCTCTACTGAAACCTTACAAGCAAGGAAAGACTGGGGCCCCATTCTCACTCTTCTGAAACAGAATAATGCCCAGCATAGAAGCTTGTCCCTGCAAAACTAAGTTTGAGAGATGAAGGAAAAAATCAAGTTATTCTCAGATAAAAAAAGACTGAGGGAATTCACCAAGACAAGACCAGCCCTTCAAGAAGTACTCAAAACAGTGCTACCCATGGGTCAGCACAATAAACACTAACGAATGTAAATCTACTCAAAAGCTAAAGATCAAAGGCCAGATACCACAATGGCTCAAGAGAGAAAACAAAGCAATAAAGTTCAACCCAACATAATGAACAGAAATCTATCCCACCTACCGGTTATCTCAATATATGTGAATGGCTTGAACTCCCCACTCAAGACACATAGGCTGGCTGAATGGATAAAATAATACAAACCAAGTATCTGCAGCCTTCAAGAAACACATCTAACCTTCAAGGATGAAGTTAGGCTAAAGGTAAAGGGGTGGAGAACAATATTTCAAGCAAACAGAAACCAAAAGAAAGCTGGCATGGCAGTGTTGATTTGAGAAGACTTAGTTTTTAAATCAACAAAAGTAATAAAAGGGGGAGGGCGGAGCAAGATGGTGGACGAATAACACCGCCAGACAGAGGGTCTCTGCAGAAAAGACCGATTCTAGCAGAAACTAGAGGAAAGAAACAAGAAGACGAGCATACAGCGGACAAGGGCCGGAAGGAGGGGTACCTGAGACCCCGGGAGACTCCACGGGAGGAGGCTGCGGAGGAGAACTGGAGGCTGAGACCACCGGAGCAGCCCGGAGACCAGCGGCAAGGGTAGGTGGATTTGCTGTTTCCCCTCCCCTGCATTCGGGACTGCTGGTGGGCTCCCCAGCGGGTGGAGAGACCTGCGGACATCAGCCCAGAGACTGCCGCCGCCTGCAAACGGTGAGCCTGTAGCAGACGTGGCACCAGGTTCCCAACTTCCTCCGGGCACCTCCGTGTGCACGGAGAGCCGCGCGGCAGGCGCCATATTGCCTCCTCCTCCCCTCCGCCGACCCTACCCGCGGCTGCCCAGACAGACAATACAGCCACCAGCCGGAGGCACCTCCAGGGAACGGGACCTTCCCGTTTGGGACTCCGCCCGCCCTCCCAGGTGCTGCTGGCACCGTGTTCCCAGGAAAACGGTGCCGACTCAGAGGCTGAGAGACATAGACCCAGCTTGGGCTCCCTGTGGGTGAATTAGGACCGGAAACCCTCTCCCTGGTGGGAATACAGTTTGAACTCTGGGACCCAGAGGTCGGACCTGCAGACCAGATCCCCTGCACCGAGGGCTAGCATTGCCCGGGGCACAGAAGGATTATACGTGAACAGCCTACTGAGGTCTGTGTGCCTCCAGGGGCGGATCGGGCGGAACGGAGTCCCAGGAGGAGGCCGTGCGCCCAACCCAGGTGGCGTTCCTGTGCAGGGAACCTCCCCGCCAGCATCACAGTCCGGGGAGGCCTGGTGGCTTGTGGTCTGGCCTGCTGGCAGAGGCCCAGGAGTAGCTGCGGAGTTGGGGAGGGTGGAAAGAAGCGAGGCCTGCTGCAGACTGTGGGTCTCAGACAGCCCCACCCCCACACCCAGACTTTCTGGCTGAGCGGGACCATTCCAGCCCCGCCCTGACAGCAGAGAACAGAACTTTGACCCCTGCTAACGGCCTGAGGGCAGGCTTACCCAACCCAGCTCCGCCCAGAACAAGAGCTGATAACAGGACTCAAAATCAACACCATAGCCTGTTCCTCCAAGCAAACGCCACCTACTGACAGGGACAGCATCTTGCACAGCCTTTCCACGGCACCCACTGACTCAATATACAGGGAGTGGTCCAATTTCACCCACAGGCACCACCTAACGCCTCAGAAACTAAACAAGGTGTGTGAATACCCAAACAATAACCTAAGGAAAGAAACAACAACTGATCGACATGGGAAGAAATCAGCGAAAGAACTCAGGAAATATGAAGAACCAAACGGAAAACACACCCCCAAGGAGGAGCACCAGCCCCCTAGAAACGGACACCGACCAAAATCAGGCAACCAATATGACAGAAAAGGAATTTCGTATGTGGATCATAAGAACACTCACCCAGCTGCAACAACAACTCAATAACCAACACCAAGAAAACACAAAAATCCTCCAAGAAATGGAACAAAGGTTCAACAAAGAGATTGACACAGTGAAGAAAACTTTAACCGAAGTCCTGGAGATGAAGAATCAACTCAGAGAACTACAAAATACTGTGGAAAGTCTCAAGAACAGGGTAGATCAAGCAGAAGAAAGAATCTCAGAGCTTGAAGATAACACCTTCCAATTAAATAAATCAGTCACAGAAATACAGCAGAGAAACAAGAGAAAAGACCAAAGTCTACAAGAGCTGTGGGATTATGTGAAAAAACCTAACGTGAGGGTCATAGGTTTAGCCGAAGGGGAGGAAGACAACACTCAAGGGCTGGACAAGCTTTTTGAAGATATAATAGAGGAAAATTTCCCAGGTCTTGCTCAAAATCTCGATATACAAGTTCAAGAAGCCCAGAGGACCCCTGGGAGATTCAATGCAAACAGGAAGACGTCACGTCATGCAGTCATCAGACTGACCAAAGTATCAACTAAAGAGGCCCTTCTAAGAGCTGTAAGACAAAAGAAGCAAGTGACATACAAGGGAAAGCCAATTCGAATAACATCAGACTTCTCTAATGAGACTTTACAAGCAAGGAGAGACTGGGGCCCCATTCTCACTCTTTTGAAACAAAACAATGCCCAGCCTAGAATATTATTCCCTGCAAAACTAAGCTTCATATATGAAGGAGAAATAAAAACATTCGCAGACAAGCAAAGGCTCAGAGAATTCACCAAGACAAGACCAGCCCTACAAGAAGTACTTAAAACAGCGTTATGCACGGAACATCATAATAATAATCCACGGATATAAAAACAACCAAAACCCAAAGATATTAAAGGCCAGATATTACAATGGCTCAAGACACAAATCATAGCAACAACATCCAACCCAACAGAATGATCAGTAATCTACCTTACCTATCAGTTCTCTCAATAAATGTGAATGGCTTAAACTCTCCACTCAAGAGACATAGGCTGGCTGAATGGATAAGAAAATACAGGCCAAGTATATGCTGTCTTCAGGAAACACATTTAACCTGCAAGGATGCACATAGACTAAAAATAAAAGGGTGGAGATCAATATTCCAAGCAAACAGAAGCCAAAAGAAGGCTGGTGTGGCAGTTCTAATTTCAGACGATTTAGTTTTTAAGCCAACAAAAGTAGTAAAAGACAAAGAGGGTCATTATATAATGGGGAAGGGCACAGTCCAACAAGAAGAGATAACAATTTTAAATATATATGCACCCAACTTAGGTGCACCCAGATTCATAAAGCAAACCTTACTGGAGCTAAGCAAATGGATTAATAGCAACTCCATAATCGCCGGGGATTTCAACACCCCACTGACGGCACGAGACAGATCCTCCAAACAGAAAATTAATAAAGAAATAATGGACTTAAACAAAACTCTAGAACAATTGGGTCTGACAGACATCTACAGAACATTCTACCCAAAATCCACTGAATATACGTTCTTCTCATCAGCTCACGGGACATTCTCTAAGATTGACCATATCCTAGGACACAAAGAAAATCTCAAGAAATTTAAAAAAATAGAAATCATACCATGTACCTTCTCAGATCACAGTGGAATAAAACTAGAAATCAACCCTAACAGAAACTCACATTTCTACACAAAAACGTGGAAATTAAACAACCTCTTACTAAATGATTACTTCGTAAATGAAGAAATCAAGACGGAAATAAAAAACTTCTATGAAGAAAACGACAATGGAGAGACAAGTTATCAACTCCTCTGGGACACAGCTAAAGCAGTTCTGAGAGGAAAGTTTATCTCCATAAATGCCTATAACCAAAAGGCAAGAAGATCACAAATAGACAATCTAATGAAACGACTCAAAGAGCTGGAAAACGAAGAACAGACCAACCCCAAACCCAGCAGAAGAAGTGAAATCAACAAGATCAAATCAGAACTAAACGAAATTGAAAACAGGGAAGCTATTCAGGAGATTAATAAAACAAAAAGTTGGTTCTTTGAAAAAATAAACAAGATTGACACGCCGTTGGCTAAGCTAACGAAAAGCAGAAAAGAGAAATCTCTAATAAGCTCCATCAGGAATAAAAAAGGAGATATCACAACTGATCCCAAAGAGATACAAGATACAATTTATGAATACTACAAAAATCTTTATGCACACAAACTGGAAAATGTGGAGGAAATGGACAAATTTCTAGAAACACACAGCCTCCCTAGGCTCAACCAGGAAGAAATAGATTCCCTGAACAGACCAATCTCAACAGCTGAAATAGAAACAGCAATTAAAAATCTCCCTAAAAAGAAAAGTCCCGGTCCAGATGGCTTCACACCTGAATTTTACCATACTTACAAAGAAGAACTAGTACCTATCTTGCAGAAACTATTCCACAACATCGAGAAGAACGGAAACCTCCCCTTTTATGAAGCGAATATTACTCTGATACCAAAACCAGGAAAGGATGCAACAAAAAAAGAAAACTACAGACCAATATCCCTAATGAATATAGATGCAAAAATTTTCAACAAAATCTTAGCTAACCGAATCCAGACACTTATCAAAAAAATAATCCACCACGACCAAGTGGGCTTCATCCCAGGGATGCAGGGATGGTTCAACATACGTAAATCTATAAATGCAATTCACCACATAAACAGAAGCAAAAACAAAGACCACATGATCCTTTCAATAGATGCAGAAAAAGCTTTTGACAAAATTCAACACCCTTTCATGATACGAACACTTAAGAAAATAGGCATAGAAGGGACATACCTAAAAATGATACAAGCCATATATGACAGACCCATAGCCAACATCATACTGAATGGGGAAAGATTGAAATCATTCCCACTTAGAACTGGAACCAGACAAGGCTGCCCACTATCTCCACTTCTGTTCAACATAGTGCTGGAAGTCTTGGCTACAGCAATCAGACAGGAAAATGGAATCAAAGGTATCCAAATAGGGGCAGAAGAGATCAAACTTTCACTGTTTGCTGATGATATGATATTGTATCTAGAAAACCCCAAGGATTCAACCAAGAAACTCCTGGAACTGATCAATGAATTTAGTAAAGTCTCAGGATACAAAATTAATACACAGAAATCAGAGGCATTCATATACGCCAACAACAATCTAATTGAGAACCAAATCAAAGACTCAATTCCCTTCACAATAGCAACAAAGAAATTAAAGTACCTAGGAATATATTTAACCAAAGAGGTAAAAGACCTCTACAGGGAGAACTATGAAACACTGAGGAAGGAAATAGCAGAGGATGTAAACAGATGGAAATCCATACCATGCTCGTGGATCGGCAGACTCAATATCATCAAAATGTCTATACTACCCAAACTGATCTACAGATTCAATGCAATACCTATTAAAATCCCATCAGCATTCTTCACAGATATAGAAAAAATAATTTTGCGCTTCGTATGGAACCAAAGAAGACCCCGAATATCAAGAGCAATTCTAGGCAACAAAAACAAAATGGGAGGCATTAATATGCCAGATATCAAACTATACTACAAAGCTGTAGTAATTAAAACAATATGGTATTGGCACAAAAACAGGAATATTGACCAGTGGAACAGATGTGAGAATCCTGATATAAAACCATCCTCATATAGCCATCTCATCTTTGACAAAGCAGACAAAAACATACGCTGGGGAAAAGAATCCCTCTTCAATAAATGGTGCTGGGAAAACTGGATAGCCACCTGTAGAAGGCTAAAACAGGACCCACACCTTTCACCTCTCACAAAAACCAACTCACGCTGGATAACAGACTTAAACCTAAGATATGAAACTATTAGAACTCTAGAGGAAAAAGTTGGAAACACTCTCCTAGACATCGGCCTGGGCAAAGAGTTTATGAAGAAGTCCCCAAAGGCAATCACAGCAGTAACAAAAATAAATAAATGGGACATGATCAAACTACAAAGCTTCTGCACAGCCAAAGAAATAGTCATGAAAGTAAACAGACAGCCTACAGAATGGGAGAAAATTTTTGCATCCTATGCATCCGATAAGGGACTGATAACTAGAATATACTTAGAACTCATGAAAATTAGGAAGAAAAAATCAAATAACCCCATTAAAAAGTGGGCAAAGGACTTGAACAGAAATTTTTCTAAAGAAGACAGAAGAATGGCCAACAAACATATGAAGAAATGCTCAACATCTCTAATCATCAGGGAAATGCAAATCAAAACCACAATGAGATATCACTTAACCCCAGTGAGAATGGCCTTTATCAAAAAATCTCCAAACAATAAATGCTGGCGTGGTTGCGGAGAGAGAGGAACACTCCTACACTGCTGGTGGGACTGCAAACTAGTTCAACCTCTGTGGAAAGCAATATGGAGATACCTTAAAGCGATCCAAGTGAATCTACCATTTGATCCAGCAATCCCATTGCTGGGCATCTACCCAAATGATCCAGTGACACTCTACAAAAAAGACACCTGCACTCGAATGTTTATAGCAGCACAATTCATAATTGCAAGGCTGTGGAAACAGCCCAAGTGCCCATCAATCAAAGAATGGATTAATAAAATGTGGTATATGTACACCATGGAGTACTATTCAGCTCTAAGAAACAATGGTGATATAGCACATCTTATATTTTCCTGGTTAGAGCTGGAACCCATACTACTAAGTGAAGTATCCCAAGAATGGAAAAACAAGCACCAGATATATTCTCCAGCAAACTGGTATTAACTGAGTAGCACCTAAGTAGACACATAGGTGCTACAGTAATAGGGTATTGGGCAGGTGGGAGGGGGGAGGGAGGCGGGTATATACATACATAGTGAGTGAGATGTGCACCATCTGGGGGATGGTCATGATGGAGACTCAGACTTTTGGGGGGAGGGGGGGAATGGGCATTTATTGAAACCTTAAAATCTGTACCCCCATAATATGCCAAAATAAAAAAAAAAAAATTATCTATAAGGTACAATGTAAAAAAAAAAAAAAAAAGTAATAAAAGACTAAGAAGGTCACAATATAATGGTGAATGGTACAGTTCAACAAGAAGACATAAAAATTCTAAATATGTATGCACCCAACTTAGGGGCACCCAGATTCATAAAGCAAACTCTACTTGATCTAAACAAATTGATAAACATCAACACTATAAAAGCCAGAGACTTTAACATCCCGCTGACAGCACAGGACAGATCCTCCAAACAGAAAACTAACAAAGAAATAATGGACTTAGACAGAACTCTAGAACAAATCAGCCTGATTGAAATTTACAGGACATTGTACCCAAAAACACGGAATATACATTCTTTTCATCAGCTCATAGAACATTCTCTATGATTGACCAGATACTAGGACACAAAGCATGTCTCAAACAATTTAAAAAAATAGAAATTATACCATGTATCTTTTCAGAGCACAATGGAATAAAAGTAGAAAGTAAACCCTAACATGAACTCTCATTTCTACACAAAGTCATGGAAACTAAACAACCTTCTGCTGAATGATCACTTCATCAATGAGGAAATCAAGATGTAAATTAAACGATTTTATGAACTAAATGACAAAGAAACACAAGTTATCAAAACCTGTGAGACGGCCGGACGCTGTGGCTCACGCCTGTAATCCTAGCTCTTGGGAGGCCGAGGCGGGTGGATTGCTCAAGGTCAGGAGTTCAAAACCAGCCTGAGCAAGAGTGAGACCCCGTCTCTACTATAAATAGAAAGGAATTAATTGGCCAACTGATACATATATAAAAAAAAAAAATTAGCCGGGCATGGTGGCGCATGCCTGTAGTCCCAGCTACCCGGGAGGCTGAGGCAGAAGGATCACTCGAGCCTAGGAGTTTGAGGTTGCTGTGAGCTAGGCTGACGCTACGGCACTCACTCTAGCCTGGGCAACAAAGCGAGACTCTGTCTCAAAAAAAAAAAAAAAAAAAAAAAAAAACACCTGTGAGACACAACTAAAGCAGTCCTAGAGAAAAGTTTATTTCCATAAATGCCTATATCCAAAAGTCAAAAAGATCACAAATAGACAATCTAGTGAATCATCTCAAAGAGCTGGAAAAAGAACAGACTGACATGAAACCCAGCAGAAGAAGTGGAATTATTAAGATCAAATCAGAACTAAATGAAATTGAAAACAGGGAAACTATATGAAAGATTAATAAAACAAAAAGTTGTTTTTTGGAAAAAATAAACAAAATTGACACACTTTGGGCAAGACTAGCGAAAAGCAGAAAAGAAAAATCTCTAACAAGCTGCATCAGGAACAATAAAGGAGAAATTACAACAGATGACACAGAGATACAAGATATAATTTATGAATACTACAAAAACCTCTATGCACACAAACTGGAAAATGTGGAGGAAATGGACAAATTCTTAGAAACACACAGCCTGCCTAGGCTCAACCAGGAAGAAATAGAATTTCTGAACAGACCAATATCAAGTATTGAAATTGAAACAGCAATAAAAAACCTTCCTAAAGCAAAAAGTTCTGGACCAGATGGTTTCACACCCGAATTTTACCACATCTACAAAGAAAAACCAGTGCTTATCCTGCAGAAATTATTCCACAACATCGAGAAGGATGGGTCCTGCCCCAATACATTTTATGAAACCAACATAACCCTGATACCAAAAGCAGGAAAGGGTGCAAAAAAAAACCCAAAAAAACAAAAAACAAACTACAGACCAATATCCCTTATGAATATAGATGCAAAAATTCTCAACAAAATCCTAGCCAATAGAATCCAGATGCTTGTCAAAAAAATAATCCATCACAACCAAGTGGGCTTCATCCAAGGGATGCAGGGATGGTTCAACATACGCAAATCTATAAATGTAATTCACCATATAAACAGAAGCAAAACCAAAGACCATATGATCCTCTAAATAGATGCAGAAAAAGCATTTGACAAAATTCAACACCCTTTTATGATAAGAATGCTCAACAAAATAGGCATAGATTGGGCCTTACATAAAAATGATACAAGCCATATAAGACAAAACCACAGCCAATATCATACTGAATGGGGAAAAATTGAAAGCATTCCCACTCTGAACTGGAACCAGGCAAGGTTTCCCACTATCTCCACTTCTATTCTCAGCATAGTCCTGGAAGTCCTTTCTATAGCAATCAGACAAGAGAGCAGAATAAAAGGCATCCAAATGGGAGCAGAAGAGATTAAACTCTCACTCTTGGATGATGATGTGATATTATACCTAGAAAACCCCAAATACTCAACCAAGAGACTCCTTGAATTGATAAATGAATTCAATAAAATCTCAGGATACAAAATCAATACACAGAAATCAGAGACATTGATATATGCCAACAATAAGTGAGAACCAAATCAAAGACTCAATTCCCTTCAAAATAGCAATAAAGAAAATAAAGTACCTAGGAATATATTTAACCAAGGAGGTAAAAGACCTCTACAGGGAGATCTATGAAACACTGAGGAAGGAAATAGCAGAGGATGTAAACAGGTGAAAGAATATACCATGCTTGTTGGTGGGCAGAATCTACATTGTTAAAATGTCTATACTACCCAAAGTGATCTACAAAGTCAAATCAATCCCTATTAAAATACTGTCATCATTTTTCACAGATATAGAAAAAATAATTTTACACTTCGTATGGAACCAGAGAAGACCTTGTGTAGCAAAAGCAATCCCAGGT
Source organism: Microcebus murinus (assembly GCF_040939455.1). Taxonomy (NCBI): domain Eukaryota; kingdom Metazoa; phylum Chordata; class Mammalia; order Primates; family Cheirogaleidae; genus Microcebus; species Microcebus murinus. The sequence goes on from NC_134136.1 coordinate 15,512,547, forward strand.
AATAAAAACAAAATGGAAGGTATCAATTTACCAGACTTCAACCTATACTACAAGGCTATAGTAATTAAAACAGCTTGTGATTGGCACAAGAACAGGGATATTGACCAGTGTAACAGAACAGAGAACCCAGATATAAAACCATCATCATATAGCCATCTAATCTTTGACAAAGTAAACAAAAACATACACTGGGGGAAAGAATCCTTATTCAATAAATGGTGCTGGGAAAACTGGATAGCCTCATGTAGATGACTGAAACAGGATCCACACATTTCACCTCTCACAAAAATCAACTCACGCTCGGTAACAGACTTGAACATTAAGTGTGAACTATTAGGATTCTAGAGGAAAACTTTAGAAATCCTCTTCTGTACATCGGCCTAGGCAAAGAATTTATGAAGAAGACCGAACCCTAAGACAATCACAGGATCAACAAAAATAAATAAATGGGACCTGATGAAATTAAAAAGCTGCACAGCCAAAGAAACTGTCAAGAGAGCAAATGGACAACCCTTCAGAATGGGAGAAAATTTTCGCAAGCTACACATCCAATAAAGGGCTGATAACTAGAATCTATTTAGAACTCAGGAAAATCAGCAAGGAAAAATCAAACAACCCTATCAAAAAGGGGGCAAATGATATGAACAGAAACTTTCCATAAAAAGACAGAATAATGGCCAACAAACATATGAAAAACTGCTCAACATTTCTAATCATCAGGGAAATGCAAATCAAAACCACAATGAGATATCACTTATCTCCAGTGAGAATGGCCCTTATTAACAAGTCCCAAAACAATAAATGTTGGCATGTATGTGTTGAGATAGGAACACTCCTATATTTCTGGTGGGACTGCAAACTAGCTCAGCCACTGTGGAAAGCAATATGGAGATACCTTAAAGCAATACAAGTCGATCTACCATTTGATCCAGCAATCCCATTGCTGGGCATCTACCCAAAAGAACAAAAGTCACTCTATGAAAAAAACACCTGCAATCGAATGTTTATAGCCGCACAATTCACTATTGCAAAAATGTGGAAACAACTCAAGTGTCCATCAATACATGAGTGGATTAATAAAATGTGATATATGTATACCATGGAGTACTATTCAGCTCTAAGAAACAACGGTGATATAGCACCTCTTGTATTTTCCTGGCTAGAGCTGGAACCCATTTTATTAAGTGAAGTATTCCAAGAATAGAAAAATAAGCACCACATGTACTCACCAGCAAACTGGTATTTACTGATCAACACCTAAGTGGACATATAGGAATAACATCTATTGCGTGTCGGGCAGGTTAGGGGAAGGGGATGAGTACATACACAATTAATGGGATCGCACCAAATGGAGGATAGACACTCTAGAAGTTCTGACTCAAGGGAGAACAGGGGCAAGGGCAATATATGTAACCTTAACATTTGTACCCCCACAATATGCTGGAAAAAATTAAAAAATAAAAATAAATGAACATTAAAATAAGAATTTTAAAAAAACAGACTTTCTCCATTATTCCTGATACTCTGGCTTCTCTTCCTCTTCACACTCAACCTTCATGAATTAATAATTATTTTTACTCACAATCTTGACTCCTCTAACCTCTACATATAGCTCATTGTGGTTATTTTATTTTCCTCCATGCCAGAGTACCTTGGATGTCTCTTGTCCTCCTATTGGCTCTTGGACCTCACAGTACAATGTCCCAATTCCTTTAGAAGCATGCTATATTAGTGAAATGATAAATGATCTCAAATTAAGTGTTTAGTTACTGATAAAAGTTTCATGTCTATGTTAGCAAGACTGTCTTATCAGAGTCTAACAGTGTTTTAACCCTTAAGTCTCTTAGTTCTATGATCCCCTAATCATGCCTCCTATTTGACTACTAATGAGTACAGCTGACATGTTTTCACATAACATCACTGCAGTTCCTGATACTAGAATGCAACAAAATGAGTAATAATATCCAACGTTAATCATAAAACTTCTTTTTTTACATAAAACATAACCACAGTCAAATTTTATACACTGATTCATTATTATCAATATTTTTCTCTTTCAACAGCAGTCATGGGCAAACCTATAGGTATAACTCCCCCCATATTAGTAATGCTCAGCAACAGCATTTCAATAAATTAGTTTACTTCCACTGGATATGATTAGTCAGAATGTCATTTTGACCTTTCAAAAAACTACAGAACATGAGAGCTTGTAGTGAACTTGGAGATCACCTAGTTCTGCTTCCTTATCTTCTATGGGGAAACTGAGGCAGAGAGAGGAATTGGCTTGTATGTGGCTACACAGTTATTAATATAAAATCTAAAATCTCAATCTCCCGATTCCCAGGCTTGGTATTCTTCTACTTGGCCACACTGGTAGTGGCCATGATCTGAAACCACATCCAATGTAATGAATACTTAGTTTCTTATTTTCATTGAGTTTTTTCCCCTATGATCCTCCAAGAAAATAATCTAGAAGATTTTTAGCTGAATTGGATTTGATAATATATAAAATTATGTTTATTTCACTCAGACTTGTAGACAGCTGAAACTGCTATTTTAAAAAGGCTAAATATTGGCCATTTTGTTTCAAAATATCTCTGTTGATCCTCTGCCCAAGCATGAAGTCATGAGGCACTCTAGAAAATCTGAGTGCTTATTTGGTGATTATTCAGAGTGTAATCTAAAGGAAGGGACACTGTGGAGAGCAAAATTCATATCTAGATTCTGAACTCTGATAGAAAGCCACCAACTAGTGTAATATCACTAAATAAATAGAGAAGAACAGGCACCACATGTACTCGCCATCAAACTGGCACTCACTGATCAACAACACTCAGGTGCTCACACAGTAGTAATATTCTTTGGGGTAGGGGGATTGGGGGTGGGTAAACTCACAACTAATGGATGCGGTGAGTGTTGTCTGGGAGGGGAAGGACGCATCTCAAATCATGGTTGGGATGTGGCAAAGTCATAACATGTAACCAAAGTGTTTGTACCCCCATAATTTCCTGAAATAAAAATAATAATAACAAAAAATTTAAAAAAGTTGTTCAAAACCAAATATTTCCAGGAGATGGCAGTATAAGGCAGGTCTGGATTCAAAGGGACTCAAAATATGAAAAGGAAAAATCTATAACATCATTGCATGGGAGTAGTTTTAAGACAAAATAATGCCACTAAAACCTGTATAAAAACAACAGGCACTGATATGACAAGTTCACATAGGTTGCCAACATGGGATTTGTCAGGAAATGGCCACACAACATTTTAAAAAAAATAGTGAAATTAAGTACACCCTGAAAACTTAATTCTAAATATTTGTAAGTCAGTACTGGATGTGGTTAACAGTGAGATGACTTACATTTTCGAAGGAAGTCTCTAAGCATATTATGTGTGGGTAGACTTGCACAGAGTTTATAATGACATCCACCTTTTATTGATTGTCTGACATATAGCAGGCACTGTATGCTGAACACTTATATCCATAAATTATTTAATTTAATCTCCAGCCTATGAAGCAACTACATCATCCCAATTTTATAGAGGAGGAAACTAAGATTTAGAGTTTAAGTTTCCCAGCAGTCAATATTTATACGTAAGATACAAAGTTCCATTTAACACTTCTTTATTTTGCTTCATGATTTTAGACCTCTTCTCTTGATACTTTTGTCCTTGATTCTTGATTATTTGAAAGTATATTTACTTAGAGTGTAATAGAGATGGCATAGGATTTCATAGCATTGCCTATCAAGAGAAAGCTATCTTCTACATTCTCTGATGAAAGGGAAAACAGCTCTGAGCTAACAAAGTCACCAATTAACAATGGCATTTTTTTTCTGGGTTTCAATCCATTTATGTTTTACCTTTCTCTGACCTGGGTTCCAGCCTTTCCAATCTGATTGGCAGGCTTATTGACAAAGGTAAAAAAGCAAATGCGACCTCTGTGTTCAAACACTGGGTTTGCTCTTTGTCAACACACATTGTTGGCTATAAATGTAGTATTTCTAGTATCAACCTGCACCACACAATTAGCTCTATTTATTGAAACAAATCTTGGGCTCCTCCTCAATTTGTGTAGATCCTGGTTAGCACATGGTATTCAACAAATTCCACATAAAGAAAGCTGAACACACATCTCTTTCACTGACTTTGCCTGTTTTTCCCCCTTTATCCTGCTTCTATAGTTAAAAGTTCAAAAAATGATATCAGGCCTTACCAGAAGTCTTTTGGCTGCCTAGCAGGCCTCACTGGGTAGCATTTATACTGATAGTTATCATAGTCTAAGATCTGGCAGTCAGCCTTTTAAGGTCAAATGTTCAATCCTGTCTGTATTCAAAAGCTGGTAGTCTCCAAAGAGCTAACTTACACTCACTCACCAACTTCACCAACGACTTGCATCTAAACCAGAATGTTAGCTCATTACTATATAATGATGGCTGTTTAGGTGGATAAAGCCTAGTAAGTGCTCACAGTGCAGGTGTAGAAAGATTTCTCACAGAGATTAAGATATAAAAGTAAAAAAGTTCATTTTACCCTTTAGAAGGGCAGAGAGAATGTGAGAGAGTTAGAGAGAGCATGGAGTGTGGCATTCCAAAGAAAGAGAAGGGAGATGCCAGCAGCAAGGCCAACTGGCTTGCTGCTTTTATAGGGTCAAAGAGAAAAATAGTAATTGTTGTGGAGTAATTAGCAGGCAGTCACAAGATCATCAAGTTGTCTTCTTTCTTATTTCTTCTGTTCTGGAGACTTGGTTATCTCTGAGATGTAGTCAGGCTTATCACAGGGGATGTGATTTTTGCCCTTCAGATATGGTTTTGGGCAGGAAATGAAAGCCTGGAGTTTACCCTCTTGCTGTCTGGCTTGGGAGCTTCTCTGGAACACCTCTAGGCTATGGAAACATTTACGTGAATGTAAAGAGAAAGATTTACATTTCCCTTTGGCTCTTTTCAGATTTGTTAAAACAGAGTCCCAGCAGTTTGCCTGCTAGCAGAGAGATCAGGGAGAGCTCATAGGATTGATCTTTAGCTGTTATTAGAAATTTACAGGATTAGACATTTTTCTGTTATTTCAGCAACGCCACCCTTACAATGGCTACAATAGTCAAAGGGATCATAATCACCCACCCTCTGACTAGCCCATTCTCTCCCAGTCAGTTACATGGAAAGTCAAAACAATCAGAAGTTTTCCTGGTAAGCACAGACAGAGCAAATGGAGTGAGTGGCATGATTTGAATGGTTAATAACATCAAACTCTGGTTCTACTTACTATTATAGCTATGAGACTTTTGACAAACTACTTAACCTCTTGGTACTTGAGTTCCCTACTCCATAAAATGTGATAACAAAGTGCCTACTACTTTGTGGGATTGCTATTAGGATTAAATTAGTTAATAAATGCAAACTGCTCAGAGCAATGTCTGGCACATAACAAATGCTTTAAAGCGTTAGCTATCATTATTTTTATTATCTAATGCACCCATTCACAAAGCAGAAATACCCTGAATTCATTCCCTTGTACCTCTCTGACCAGTCATTTATAGACTCTTTCTTGTGTATCTCTTTATCAACCTCCCTGGTTTTTACTAACATCAGTGTGTAGATGATGCCCAAACCTATATCTCTATCCCTGGTAGCTCTCCTGAGTTTCATACTTGTGTATTCAACAGCCAACTGGGCAGCATCACCTAGACTTATGCTTCCCAAAATTTTTATGGCATGGCACACATAGAGAACAGAGATAATTATACAACACTAGGGTTAGTGGATGAGGTGTGCAGCCTGTCCAGCTGGGGACTCTAGCTGCTCCAGAAAAAGCCCAACCATCCTGAGAGCTGAGGGTGTCAATGTCTTCTTATCTAGTATCCCATTTGGATCAGACAAAGCTCTGACCTAGATATCTCCCCAGGCACCTCACACTCAACAGGTCCAACATGAAGTGAGATCCTCTACTTAAATACCCTATCTACCCAGATATTCAAGGCAGAAACTGGAACATTTTTCAGATCTCTCCCTCTTCCTAACTTTTCATATTTAATCACTCTATTCTGCTTGTTTTACCTACCAAATTTTTCTGATCTCTGAGCTCTCCTCTCTATCTACCATGGCACTAGTTTAATCCCTGATGACATTTATTGTAATAGCTTCCTAACCTACTATCCTGCCCCACTCCACCCTCCTCTTTAAATCCATCCTTCATATAACTTCCGTGATGATTCAAAATACAAATCTCACCGTGTCATTCCTCTGCTTAAAATTCTTCAGTGGCTGCCCATAGTTTACAGCTGGTTCTAAAACTTTTTTTTTTTCTGAAGTACCATGCAAGAAAACAGAAATCCCCTATAAAAACCCTGAAAGTATGGAGGCAAAAACTACAAGTTTGAAAATTCTTCAAAGTCTTACATTTTATCTTGAACTTGTTCACTGGCAATTTTGAATTCTCAATTATGCGGACGGAAAAAGCCAAACTCTGTAAAATAATTTTAAAGAGATTTGTTCTGAACCAAATTTGAGGACCATGACCTGGAGCCATTCCCAAGAAGCCTTGAGCAAGTGGACTCGATGTGGTTAGGTTACAGTTTGGTTTTACACATTTCAGGAAGACAGGGGTTACAGGTAAAGTCATAAATCAATACGTGGGAGGCATACATTGGTTTGGCCTGAAAAGGTAGGCCATCTCGCAGTGGGGGCTTAGAGGTTATAGGTGGGTTTAAAGATTTTTTGGCTTGTAATTGGTTAAAGACATGAAGCTTTGTCTAAAGGCTTGGAACGTTTCAACATAAGGAGCTGTTATCATAGATAAGCCACCTGACATAGATTTGTTGTATAAATTGAGGACCTGCAGGTTAATGGGTTACAAAAGATGTCCCCAAGAAGGGAGGAGGGCATGATAAGGCGTGTCTGACCTCCTTCCTCTTGGCAGGCAATTTAGTTTTAGGATATTTCTTTGGCTACAAGGGGGTCCATTTAGTCAGCTGGTGGGGGAGGGGTGAGCCTTAAAATTTTATTTTAGTTCACAATTATATATTTTTAAATATGGAAATAATATTTCAAATTATATACCATCAAGTTAAAATTGGTGCCTCAAAAAGATGCACCATGCTTGTCCTGTGCCTTGGCACACTTAGCACATCTTGAAAAACGCCAGTGTGAGTATTACCAAAGGATAAAGAACAAACGCTATAGTCAGGCCTCCAGGGCCTGCTTGTCTATTCATCCTCCTGTGTTCTTCTCTAGAAGCACTGAACCAAGTGGTAGTTCCATGCCTACACTATGCTATTTTTGAACTCTTTAACGAGAAACTCTCCATCTGCTCCTTCTCACACCCCTTCCATTCAATTACCTGGATGATTCTAACTTTTTCTTTAAAATCCAGTGCACATATCTCATCTGTAACATGCTTCAGGGATCTTCCCTTGCCATATCCCAGGCTGGGTTAGATGTGGGCTTAGATTGATCTTAACACTTAATTCATGGCATTGACATTCTTTTTTGCTTTTTTTCCAATCCTTAATAAAATATAAGCTCTTCAAGAAGAGATTCTGTGTATAAGTCACCTACTAAGTGATTAATAATTTTTTTAATGCAGATGGCTTCTAATATTTTTAGGCTTCCATCATGGACCAATCCTCTCTTTGGTTAACAAATTCTTTTCATAGATATAATAATATCATCAATCACTTTATTACCAAGACTAATTTTAAAACACAGTTGTACCTCTCTGATCCATTATGTTTGTATTGCATATTGTACCTCTTTGAACAAAACTTCTGAATTATTTGGAGACATGCTCTGTAGCCCACAAACATCATTCCTTTTCTGTTACATACTGATTATTTTTTATCAGAGCTATTTATGTGATGGTCTTAGTATAAAAAGAAAAAAAAAATCACAGACAACTAAGAGAAATACTGAATAAAGACATATCAGACAATGGCAGAGGAGAAAAGTAAAGATAGAAATTTAGGAATATCAGACTAAAACTAGTTCTATCAGTGAATGGACTGATTTCTTATACAGTGGACATTTTCTGGTGATCTACCTTATTGAATATCATTTCAAAAAGAGATACTTCTATACACATGTCAAGTTCAAGCTGTAAAGAGACTTCTATATAAACAATTGATTATTTTAATATATTCGTTCACCTCTTATACTGTTAAGACTTGATTCATCTAAGACTTCATATCTAAATAAAGAATGATGATGGTGACAATGTTTATGCACCAGGAACTCTAGAGCTATCTGTTTCTTTACCAGTTTAAACTTCTCTCCTACACTTAGTTTTACATCATCTTTTAGCTGCATCTTTTAGTTGTTTGGCATGTTTGTGATATAGAATGAATTAAAACCATAGTATCTCTATCCTTTTATATGTTTGAACCCTAATCTCTCTCAAATGTCATTTATATGAAAGATATCTTGAAAATAAATCTGCATTGTGGTCCATAATGGAATATTAATCTGCTAATTTTAAGGTATTTCAAGTTATAATTTTATCCACAGAAGTAGGATCTTTTTTCATTCATAGTAGCATGCTGTGGAATGCCATTAAATTCATTCTCCTGCCCCTGTAGGCAATGGTTGGGAGAAATGGTCCCAGCTCAGCAGGACTCCTCAGTTTCTGGGGTGTGTTACAAGCCACATTTTCAAAGCTGGCTGGGTAATAAGATTGCTGGCACATTTGTTGAATTGTAAATGCGAATCTGTGCACCATGTAATTAACATATTCCTGAAACAATAAATTAGCTCTGAGCATTGAAAATGGAAACATTAGGTAAATCATAGTTATTTTTGTTTGTGAAAGCATTTGGAGCGTATTATTGAGGGCCCCATTTAAGAAGAAATGCCATTTAAATTGCAAATACTCGTATTGTTTGCAAACATAGTCCATACTTACCTTGTTTCATTTATATAGAATTGCTGGCGTTTTCAAATAACACAGACTAACATTATGCCTTTCCAAATTTCCTTAGAGAATCCATAGTGAATACTCACGGCCATTTTGCAGGAACTCCAGACCATCATTTCCTTCCCTTCCATACTCTGAATTTTTGTAGAGGATGAGGGTTGGGGAGAGTGGGTGTTATATCACGTGTATTACACAAATGAGGATCTTTGACCACTCAGTGGCAGCTGCCATTGGCCTGTGTATTAATTAAGAATATGTTCATATACAAGTTACAGAAAAACAACCAATTGGGGCTTAGGAAAATAATGTTTTTCTCCCCACATAAAAATAAGTTTAATAGTTAATAATGATATATTATATAGTTTCAGTTAGCTAGAAGGAGTATATTAAATGTTTCCAACACAAAGAAATGATAAATGTTTGAGATGATAGATATGCCAGTTACCCTGTTGGATCACTGTACATTATGTTTATTGAAACATCACTATGTAGCCCATAAATATGTACAATTATTATTATATGACAATTAAAATAAAATTAAAAAATGAAAAATTAAATTAAAATATATTTAAAAACAAGTCTAGAGGTAGGTGGTTGCTGGTTTTTACATAGTTGCTCAACAATACCATCTGGGCCCAAGGTAGCTACATTTTTTTCTGACCCACTGTTATTATTTCATTTTCGTGTTTGTTTCTTATTGTCATTAGATGGCTGCTGAAACTCCACACATCATGTTTGCATTTAAGGCAGAGGGAAAGCAGGAAAAGGAAAGGGTTAGTGCCAGAGATTTCTGCTTAATGTCTCACTGCCAGAACTGAATCAGATTGTCACCCCTAGAGGCAAGTGAGTATGGGAAACTGAGTTTTTGTTTTTCCAGCTTCTATAATGAATGGGAAATGGCAAGGGAAAAAGAGGTTGGAAATGGATTTGGGCAGCTAATTAACGATATCTCTCTTTCTTAGGCTTGCTTTGGTAATTTCTCTTGTCACACCACACATGACATTGCTATTAGTCTCATCAGATATGTTGGTACCCAGTGATTTCTGCACTGAGAATAGTTCCTTCACCCTGGAATTCAGGAATTCAGGATACTGATCCAGAGGACATTTGAAATGACAGTTATGGTATTCCAAGACACTGCTTCCTTCTGATCTTACCTCACTACCTTAGGACAACTTAATTGTCTTTCCTCTTAGGATCAATTTTCATGTAAATAGCATATTTCATCAGTACTAAGATACACTATTTGTCACTTTTTTATATCTCTGAAATTAGGATTTACCTTCAACAAATGTGTCTTATAGTCAATGTTGGGCAGGTGGCTATTGTGATGTAGTTGTCATTGTATGTATATGTGGGAACTTGGTCATAGCTATTGCAATATCAACAGTTCAGTTGAGTTATGTGCATTATTTATACTATATGTGTTGAGCTTAATTGCCATTTAAAATATCTTCAAAAATATTACACTGCCATTAAGCATAAGAACAAAATGCTATTGTGTAAGCAGAAAGGTATGAAATCAGAGCAGTGAGGTGTAAATTTAATATCAGTGAAGCATATTTGTCACTTGGAGGAATAACTTCCAGCATCAAAATTCACAGTATGAGTGTCATTGGCATAGAACAAAATTTTAGAGATAGCAATGGACCTCCCCCTCCCTTATTTTTTGTTGTTGTTTTAGACAATGCATTGCCAATGCTCTTGATGACATAGAGAATGATTCTATGTGAAAAAACATGGATATCAATAACTCTGAGTCAAATCATGACTGGAAAATGCTGAATTATAAATGTGAGTAAGTTTAGAAATTCCATACCTATGTGTTTTGCTTATATTTTCATTCCTATGTGTGCTAACAGTGATATATAATAAGTATCTGTCTAAATGATTCTAAAAGGGCTCTTTCAATAAGTTTAAAATATAACTTTTTAAATTTATTTTATTTTATTTTATTTTTTGAGACAGGGTCTTGCTCTGTTGCCTGGCTAGAGTGCAGCGGCATCATCACAGCTCATTGCAACCCCAACCTCCTGGGCTCAAGTAATCCTCCTGCCTCAGCCTTTCTAGTAGCTGGGACTATAGGCATTTGCCACCACTCCCAGCTAATAAAAGAAAACTGGTAAGTGATAAGAAAACATCATATCATAGTTTAATTGGCAGATTTTTTTTTATCTTTCTTAGTAATACATTAGATAATGGTGTGCCTTACAGTCAATGGCATATTAGTTTAATGAAATATGGTATATACCTAAAGAAACAGTCCTGCAATTATTCTGGATTTGCCAATTATTGTCTGATACATGGACAATACAGAAGACTATTGTCAAGTAAATTTCAAAACAAAGGTGAAAATTTAGGAGAAAAGCAGTCATTGTGAATTAATTTCAGTGAAGATGATTATGAAATAATATTTCAATTTCATAAATGAAAGGTGTTGACAGCAAGGGGGTTTATTGAATAATGATATTTTCTTTCTGTTGATCTTTCTCTGAGCTGTGAATACTCATTCTCATGCACCTGAGCTGAATTTGCTTCAGGACCTGGTTCAACTCTTTTGGGGGACATGAAGACAATTCCTCTCAATCTTTTAGTTTGTCCTCTGAGGAAAAGCTGTAGATCGATGCCAAAATCACAGCTAGCTAGACACATTGTTCTTCTGATAACAAATGGGTCTCAGATTGTACCTGTCAGGAGCCTTAAAGTTAGTTAATCTAAAGTACATCTCAGCAGTCCTACTTGACTACTGATCTGGATGCAAGTCCTCTGGAGGCATTTCTCTTTTATCTATTCTCTTTCGTTGATCTTCCCCTATGACTCCTTCTCTTAACACTGTCCTCTTTCCCCAGGCTTCTCTTGTACTCTGGAATGTTTTTTATTATTATAACCAAACTCCTTATCTTCTTTTCTTCTTCTTAAAACTCACCCTCTGCCTACTGGTCTTGATGGAAATTTGGCTATCTCCAAAGCACATCACTTTCACTTCAACCTTCTTGCACTAAAGCTGCTTATTCTCTCATAGTACGCATACCACATGGCTGTGAGATAGGGCTGGCATTCTTTCTGTTGCCACTTCTAGATAGCTGTTCTTCCACATTTCTGCAAAGAACCTTTCCTCTTTTGAAACTTGTGCCATCCAGTTATAGTGCTGTCCCCAACTTTGTTTCTATTATTCTACCAACCCCTATCACTTTCTCACATTTACTGGAGACTTTGGCATTTGGTTCTCGGTCTTTCTGTCTGCATCCATTATTATCACCATCATGAACACTTTGAAGGCAACTTGTCCAAAGCTCTAACTCAGTTTTTTGAACTTCATGATTCCATCTATCTGCATCTTCACTCAATTTTAGCAATTCATTACCATGGCCACACCCTGAAATTTATTGCCCATAACTATGTCGACTTTAAATTTTAAATTCTTAAATCCCACATTTTGATCTTAAAATTCCAATTTATCACTTCCTTTCTGGACCTGGAAACTACAGGAACATTATATTGGTTCCTGATCCCCAGACATTCATGGTATAACTTTGTAATGGATTTCATTAATTCATTTGATAAATATTTATTAATCACCGACACTGTGCTTGACACAGTACATACACCAATAAGCTAAATACCTTTTGATTCTGATCTTATGATATTAAAATCTACTGAGAGAAACAAAGATTACTTAATCAAATAATCACACAAACAAATATAAAATCACAAACTGAAGCAAATATCATAAAGTCAAAAATACAAGTGCTATGAAACCTTATAATAGGAGAGATCTGATCTCTTCTGAGAGGGAGTGTCAGTGAGGACTCCTGAGGGAAGTGACCTTTGAGTTGAGATCTGAAGGATAAGTAAGTAAAGGTTGGCTAGGGGAGATGGGGGAAGCATCCAAAGCAGAGAGAACAACATGGGCAAAGGCTGTGAGGCAAACAAATTCATGGCGTGATTAAAGGACTTAAAGAAGGTGAAAATGGTTTGATTGCAGAAAACAAGATGAAAAGAGGGAAAGAATAGTATGGAGAGGAGGCAGAATCAAGGCAATGCAGGGTCTTTGCCACCATGGTGCAGAAGTCACTGAGGGGTATAAGTATACGGGTATATATGTGTTTCAGAAAACTCTTTGGCTATAGTTTGAAGGGAGCAAGAGTAGATGCAGAGGCATGACAGTGATTGCAAGGTGCCTACTCTATCATTCCTTATCCCTTTCTCGCGGTAACAAAACCCTAATTTCTCAGATAGGCATACTGCTTCTCTGAACAGAAGATACCTTGCAGCCTCTCTACAGATCTGAGCAGTTATGTGACTAAATTCTGGCTAATGAGATGACCTAGGGGAGAATGTGTGGGATTTCTAGGAATCTCCCTTAAAAAGGGAGGAGGTTTACGCCTCTTGCCCTTTTGCACTTTCTTGTTGTCTGGAATGCAGACATAAAATACATGCCACCTGGAGATGTGCAACAAAACAGCCCTGTTAGGAAGAATGAAGCTGGTGCATCATTTGCTGTCATCATTCAAATTGCATATCGTAGCATGTAGAAATTTGCTACAGACAGCAAAACAGTAAAGTAGAAAAAGTCTGGGTTTTTGATGGCCATGGAGCAAACATACCAGTACCAGAGTACCTACCTCTGGACGTTTTTTTTTCCAGGATATTATGGGGGTACAAACATTTTTGTTACAAGTTATGACTTTGTCTCACCCAATCAAGTGCTAGAGGCATGCCCTTCCCCCATACAATATAAACTGCATCCATTAGTTGTAAGTTTACCCACCCCTACTCCTCAAACACCCAATGAATATTACTACCATGTGAGCACTTTTGTGTTGAACAGTTAGTACCAATTTGATGGCGTACCAACATGGGGCATTTACTTTTCCATTCTTGTGATATCTTGCTTTGAAGGATGGGCTCAAACTCTATCCAGGATAATATATGATGTGCTAGATCACAATTGTTTTTTGTGATTGAGTAGTATTCCGTAGTATACATATATCATATTGTATTGTATTAATCCTCCCATGGATTGAAGGGCACTTGAGTTGTTTCCACAACCTTGCGATAGTGAATTGTCCTGCCATAAATATTTGAATGCAGATGTCTTTATTATAGAATGTCTTTTGTTGCTTTGAGTAGATGCCTAGTAGTGGGATTGCTGGATCAAACTGTATTTCTATTTTTAGTTCTTTGGAGTATCTCCATAATGCTTTCCACACAGGTTGTACTAATTTGCAGTCCCATAAGCAGTGTAAGAGTGTTCCTATCTCTCCACATCCTTGCCAGAATTTTTTGTTTTGGGACTTTTTGATAGAGTCATTCTCAATGGAATTAGGTAATATCTCATTTTGGTTTTGATATGCATTTCCCTAATGATTAGAAATGTTGAGTTTTTTTAAAATGTGTTTGCTGACCATTATTCTGTCTTCTTTTGAAAAGCTTCTGTTCATGTCCTTTGCCCATTTATTGATGGGGTTGTTTGATTTTTTCTTGTTGATTTTTTGAGTTCTATATAGATTCTTGTTATCAGCCCTTTATCAGATATATAGAAAACAAATATTTTTTCCCATTCTGTTAGTTGTCTATTCACTCTACTGATAGTTTCCTAGGCTGTGCAGGAACTTTTTAATTTGATCAGGTCCATTTGTTTATTTTTGTTGCTGATGTGATTGTTTTGGGGGTCTTCTTCATAAATTCTTTGCTTAGGCCAATGTCATATGGAATTTTATGAAATAAAGAAATAGGTTTCATGAGAAACCATTCTATAGGTTATTGTTCCCAAGTGTGATGGTCCCAAACTGCCTTCTGACAGCCCATCAACTTATTAAGAAATATAATAATGGAGGGGAAAGATTCAGTTTATAAAGCAACCAGAAAGATAAAATACCTAGGCAGTAACTAAACAAGTAATGTGAAGGAACCATATGGAAAAACTCTATTTAACATACGAGAGAAAATTTAAACAGAAGTAATGTAGCACAGTGTTCTTAGATACAAAGACACAATATTATTAAATAAATAATACCCCCTGGATTAATCAACCTAAATTAATGTATAAAATTAAATATAATCCAAACTAAAATGTCAAAATGATATTTTTAGAAGATGACAGAATAATACCAATTTTTTTAATTTAGATTTATTCTTTTTTAATTTTTTTTCGGCATATATGGGGTTACAGATTTTAAGGTTTCAATAAATGCGCCTTTGCCTCTCCCCCACAAGTCTGAGTTTCCAGCATGACCAAACCCCAGATGGTGCACATCTCACTCATTATGTATGTATATACCCGCCGCCCTCCCCCCTGCCCAATATCCTATTACTATAGTACCTATGTGTCCACTTAGGTGCTGCTCAGTTAATACCAGTTTGATGGTGAGTATATGTGGTGCTTGCTTTTCCATTCTTGGGATACTTCACTTAGTAGTATGGGTTCCAGCTCTAACCAGGAAAATATAAGATGTGCTATATCACCATTGTTTCTTAGAGCTGAATAGTACTCCATGATATACATATACCACATTTTATTAATCCATTCTTGGATTGATGGGCACTTGGGCTCTTTCCACAGCCTTGCAATTATGAATTGTGCTGCTACAAACATTCGAGTGCAGGTGCTTTTTTTATAGAGTGTCATTGGATCTTTTGGGTAGATGCCCAGTAATGGGATTGCTGGCTCAAGTGGTAGATTCACTTGTATCGCTTTAAGACATCTCCATACTGCTTTACAAAGAGGTAGAACTAGTTTGCAGTCCCACCAACAGTGTAGGAGTGTTCCTCTCTCTCTGCATTCACGCCAGCATTTGTTATTTGGAGACTTTTTTTAAATTTTTTTTTATTTCGGCATATTATGGGGGTACAGATTTTAAGGTTTCAATAAATGCCCATTTTCTCCCCTCCCCCCACAAGTCTGAGACTCCATCATGACCATCTCCCAGATGGTGCATATCTCACTCATTGTATATGTATATACCCACCCCCCTCCCACCTGCCCACTACCCTATTACTGTAGTACCTATGTGACCACTTAGGTGCTGTTCAGTTAATACCAATTTGCTGGTGAGTATATGTGGTGTTTGTTTTTCCATTCTTGGGAAACTTCACTTAATAGTATGGGTTCCAGCTCTAACCAGGAAAATATAAGATGTGCTATGTCACCATTGTTTCTTAGAGCTGAATAGTACTCCATGGTATACATATACCACATTTTATTAATCCATTCTTGGATTGATGGGCACTTGGGCTGTTTCCACAGCCTTGCAATTATGAATTGTGCTGCTATAAACATTTGAGTGCAGGTGTCTTTTTTGAAGAGTATCATTGGATCTTTTGGGTAGATGCCCAGCAATGGGATTGCTGGATCAAATGGTAGATTCACTTGTATCGCTTTAAGATATCTCCATATTGCTTTCCACAGAGGTTGAACCAGTTTGCAGTCCCACCAGCAGTGTAGGAGTGTTCCTCTCTCTCCCCATCCACGCAAGCATTTATCGTTTGGAGACTTTTTGATAAAGGCCATTCTAACTGGAGTTAAGTGATATCTCATTGTGGTTTTGATTTGCATTTCCCTGATGATTAGAGATGTTGAGCATTTTCTCATGTTTGTTGACCATTCTTCTGTTTTCTTTAGAAAAGTTTCTGTTTAAGTCCTTTGCCCACTTTTTAATAGGGTTATTTGATTTTTTCTTGCTGATTTTCGTAAGTTCTACGTATATTCTAGTTCTCAGCCCTTTATTGGATGGGTAGGATGCAAACATTTTTCCCATTCTGTAGGTTGTCTGTTTACTTTCATGACTCTTTCTTTGGCTGTGCAGAAGCTTTGTAGTTTGATCATGTCCCATTTATTTATTTTTGTTGCTGCTATGATTGCCTTTGGGGACTTCCTCATAAACTCTTTGCCTAGGACGATGTCTAGGAGAGTGTTTCCAACTTTTTCCTCTAGAATTCTAATAGTTTCATACCTTAGGTTTAAGTCTGTTATCTAGCGTGAGTTGATTTTTGTGAGAAGTGAAAGGAGTGGGTCCTGCTTTAGCCTTCTACAGGTGGCTATCCAGTTTTCCCAGCACCATTTATTGAAAAGGGATTCTTTTCCCCAGCATATGTTTTTATCTGCTTTGTCAAAGATTAGATGGCTATATGAGGATGGTTTTATATCAGGATTCTCAGATCTGTTCAACTGGTCAATATTCCCAAATTTTTGCCAATACCAGATTGCTTTGATTACTACAGCTTTGTAGTATAGTTTGATATCTGGCATATTAATACCTCCCATTTTGTTTTTGTTGCCTATAATTGCTTCTGATATTCGGGGTCTTCTTTGGTTCCATATAAAGAGTAAAATTGTCTTTTCTATATCTGTGAAGAATGCTGATGGGATTTTAATAGGTATTGCATTGAATCTGTAGATCAGTTTGGGTAGTATAGACATTTTAATGATGTTGAGTCTGCTGATCAACCAGCATGGAATGGATTTCCATCTGTTTACATCCTCTGCTATTTCCTTCCTCAGTGTTTCATAGTTCTCCCTGTAGAGATCTTTTACCTCCTTTGTTAAGTATATTCCTAGGTACTTTAATTTCTTTGTTACTATTGTGAAGGGAATTGAGTCTTTGATTTGGTTCTCAATTAGATTGTTGTTGGCATATATGAATGCCTCTGATTTCTGTGTATTGATTTTGTATCCTGAGACTTTACTAAATGTATTTATCAGTTCCAGCAGTTTCTTGGTTGAATCTTTGGGGTTTTCTAGATACAATATCATATCATCAGCAAACAGTGAAAGTTTGATCTCTTCTGCCCCTATTTGGATACCTTTGATTCCATTTTCCTGTCTGATTGCTGTAGCCAAGACTTCCAGCACTATGTTGAACAGAAGTGGAGATAGTGGGCAGCTTTGTCTGGTTCCAGTTCTAAGTGGGAATGATTTCAATTTTTCCCCATTCAGTATGATGTTGGCTATGGGTCTGTCATATATGGCTTGTATCATTTTTAGGTATGTCCCTTCTATGCCTGTTGTCTTAAGTGTGCGTATCATGAAAGGGTGTTGAATTTTGTCAAAAGCTTTTTCTGCATCTATTGAAAGAATCATGTCGTTTTTGTTTTTGCTTCTGTTTATGTGGTGAATTGCAATTATAGATTTATGTATGTTGAACCATCCCTGCATCCCTGGGATGAAGCCCACTTGGCCGTGGTGGATTATTTTTTTGATAAGCGTCTGGATTCGGTTAGCTAAGATTTTGTTGAAAATTTTTGCATCTATATTCATTATGGATATTGGTGTGTAGTTTTCTTTTTTTTTTTTTTGCATCCTTTCCTAGTTTTGGTATCAGAGTAATATTCTCTTCATAAAAGGTGTTGGGGAGGTTTCTGTTCTTCTCGATGTTGTGGAATACTTTCTGCAAGATAGGTACTAGTTCTTCTTTGTAAGTTTGGTAAAATTTGGGTGTGAAACCATCTGGACCGGTACTTTTCTTTTTAGGGAGATTTTTAATTGCTGTTTCTATTTCAGCTGTTGAGATTGGTCTGTTCAGGAAATCTATTTCTTCCTGGTTGCGCTTGGGAAGGCTTTGTGTTTCTAAAAATTTGTCCATTTCCTCCACATTTTCCAGTTGTGTGCATAAACATTTTTGTAGTATTCATAAATTATGTCTTGTATCTCTTTGGGATCAGTTGTGAGATCTCCTTTTTTGTTAATGATTGAGCTTATTAGTGATTTCTCCTTTCTGCTTTTCTTTGGCTTAGCCAATGACGTGTCAATTTTGTTTATTTTTTCAAAGAACCAACTTTTTGTTTTGTTAACCTCCTAAATAGCTTCCCTGTTTTCAATTTCATTTAGTTCTGATTTGATCTTGTTGATTTCACTTCTTCTGCTAGGTTTGGGGCTGGTCTATTCTTCTTTTTCCAGCTCTTTGAGTCATTTCGTTAGATTGTCTATTTGTGATCTTTTTGACTTTTGGTTATAGGCATTTATGGAGATAAACTTTCCTCTCAGAACTGCTTTAACTGTGTCCCAGAGGATTTGATAACTTGTCTCTCCATTGTTATTTTGTTCATAGAATTTTTTAATTTCCATCTTGATTTCTTCATTTATGAAGTAATCATTTAGTAGGACGTTGTTTAATTTCCACATTTTTGTGTAGAAATGTGAGTTTCTGTTAGGGTTGATTTCTACTTTTATTCCACTGTGATCTGAGAAGGTACATGGTATGATTTCTATTTTTTTAAATTTCTTAAGGTTTACTTTGTGTCCTAGGATATGGTCAATCTTAGAGAATGTCCCGTGAGCTGATGAGAAGAACGTATATTCAGTGCATTTTGGGTAGAATGTCCTGTAAATTTCAGTCAGACCCAATTGTTCCAGAGTTTTGTTTAAGTGCATTATTTGTTTATTACTTTTATGTTTGGAGGATCTGTCTCTTGCCATCAGAGGGGTGTTGAAATATTCGGTGATTATGGAGTTGCTATTAATCAATTTGCTTAGATCCAGTAAGGTTTGCTTTATGAAACTGGGTGCACCTAAGTTGGGTGCATATATATTTAAAATTATTATCTCTTCTTGTTGAACCATGCTCTTCACCATTATATAATGACCTTTTTTGTCTTTCACTACTTTTGTTGGTTTAAAAACTACGTTGTCTGAAATTAGAACTGCCACGCCTGTCTTCTTTTGGCTTCTACATGCTTGGAATACTGATCTTCACCCTATTACTTTTAGTCTATATGCATCCTTGCAGGTTAGATGTGTTTCCTGAAGACAGCATATACTTGGCCTGTATTTTCTTATCCATTCAGCCAGCCTATGTCTCTTGAGTGGAGAGTTTAAGCCATTCACGTTTATTGAGAGAACTGATAGGTAAGGTAGATTGGTGTTCATTCTGTTGGGTTGGATGTTGTTGCTTTGATTTCTATCTTGAGCCATTGTAATATCTGGCTTTTAATCTTTGGATTTTCATTGTTTTTATATTCGTGAGTTTTTATTATAGTGTTCCATGCATAACACTGATTTGAGTACTTCTTGTAGGGCTGGTCTTGTCTTGGTGAATTCTCTGAGCCTTTGCTTGTCTGAGAATGTCTTTATTTCTCCTTCATATACGAAGCTTTGTTTTGCAGGGAATAAGATTCTAGGCTGGGCATTGTTTTTTTTCAGAAGAGTGAGAATGGGGCTCCAGTCTCTCCTTGCTTGGAAAGTCTCATTAGAGAAGTCTGGTGTTATTCAATTTGGCTTTCCTTTGTATGTTACTTGCTTCTTTCATCTTACAGCTCTTAGAAGGGCCTCTTTAGTTGATATTTTGGTCAGTCTGATGACTGCATGTTGTGACGTCTTCCTGTTTGCATTGAATCTCCCAGGGGTCCTCTGAGCTTCTTGAACTTGTACATCAAGATTTTGAGCAAGGCCTGGGAAATTTTCCTCTATTATATCTTCAAAGAGCTTGTCCAACCCTTGAGTGTTGTCTTCTTCCCCTCTGATAACCCTGTGACCCTCACATTAGGTTTCTTCACATAATCCCACATCTCTTGTAGACTTTGCTCTTTTCTTTTGTTTCTCTGCTCTGTCACTGGTTTATTTAATTGGAAGGAGTTATCTTCAATCTCTGAGATTCTTTCTTCTGTTTGATCTACCCTGGTCTTGAGACTTTCCACTGTATTTTATAGTTCCCTGAATAGATTCTTCATTTCCAGGAGTTCAGTTAAACTTTTCTTCTTTGTGTGGATTTCTTTAGTGAACTCTTGTTCTAGGTCCTGGAGGCTTTTTGTGGTTTCTTTGTGTTGGTTATTGAGTTGTTCTTGCAGGTCGTTCAATTTTCTGATGATCCACATTCGAAATTACTCTTCTGTCATTTTGGTTGCCTGATTTTGCTTGGTGTCTGTTTCTAGGGGGCTGGTGCTCCTCTTTGGGGTGTGTTTTCCATTTGGTTCTTCATATTTCCGGAGTTTCTTTGCTGGTTCCTTCCCATGTTGATCAGTTGTTGTTTCTTTCCTTTAGGTTTTTGTTTGGGTATTCAAACGCCTTGTTTAGTTTCTGATCCAGTAGGTGGTGTCTGTGGGTGAGATTCGACCACTCCCTGTATAATGAGTCAGTAGGTGCCATGAAAAGGGTTTGCAGGATGCCCTCCCTGTCAGTAGGTGGCGCTTGTTTGGAGGAACTGGCTACGCTGTTGTTTTTGTGTCCTGTTATCAGCTCTTGTTCTTGTAGAGAGGCACTCTAGTGCCTCAGGTGGTCGGTGGGGCCCTGGGACTTTCAGGTGTGTCCTTTTCTCCCCCTCAGTGAGGGCTGGTCTAGGAGAGAGTCTATGTGGAGTTGGGTTCGGTAAGCCTGCCCTCAGCCTGACCTCCAATGTCATTAGCAGGGGTCAAAGTTCTATTCTCTGCATCTAGGAAAAGCTGTCAGGGAGGAGCTGGAATGGTCCCGCTCAGTCAGAGAGTCTGCGTATGGGGGTGGGGCTGTCTGAGACCCGCAGTCTGGAGCGGGCCTGGCTTCTTTCCATCATCCCCAACTCTGCAGCTACTCCCGGGTCTCTTCCAGCAGGCCAGACCTCACGCCACCAGGCCTCCCCTGCCTGTGATGCCGGCCGGGAGGTTCCCTGCGCAGGAACCCCACCTGGGCTGGGCGCACGGCCTCCATTTGTGGGGAGGGTTGCCCTCTAGGACGCTGATCTGCTCCTGAAGGCACACACACCTCAGTAGGCTGTTCACATATATCCTTTCTGTGCCCTGGGCAATGCGAGACCTCGGTGCACGGGATCTGGTCTGCAGGTCTGACCTCTGGGCCCCAGAGTTCAAATTATATCCCCATGAGGGAGAGGATTGCCAGTCCCAATTCACCCACGGGGAGCCAAAGCTGGGTCTGTCTCTCAGCCTCAGGGTCTTCACCGTTCTCCTGGGATCACCGTGCCAGCAGCACCTGGGAGGGCTGGCGGGTAGGGAGCTCACAGTCGGAGTTCCCCTCAGTCAACTGTAGTGCCCCAAAAGGGAAGGTCCCATTCCCTGGAGGTGCCTCTGGCTGGTGGCTATATTGTCTCTCTGGGCAGCCACGGGTAGGGTCGGCGGAGGGGAGAAGGAGGCAATATGGCGCCTGCTGTGCGGCTTGGGTCTGTGCACACGGAGGTGCTCCAAGGGAGTTGGGAGCCTGGTGCCACGTCCGCTACTGGCTTACCACTCACTGGAGGTGGCTGTCACTGGACTGGTATCCGCAGGTCTCTCCACCTGCTGGGGAGCCCACCAGCAGTCTGAGATACAGGGGAACGGAAATGTGACTGAGCCACCTACCCTTCCCGCTGGTCTCCAGGCTGCTCCAGGGGTCTCAGCTTCCAGTTCTCCTCCGTGACCTCCTCCTGTGGAGTCTCCTGTGGTCTCAGGTACCCCTCCTTCTGACCCTCATCCAATGTAGGCTCATCTTCTTGCTTCTTTCTTCTAATTTCTTCTAGAATCTGTCTTTTCTCCAGAGACACTCTGTCTGGCAGTGTTAGTCGTGCACCATCTTAATTCAAAAATCAGAATAATACCAAATTTTAACTGGAAAAAAATAAACATGGCAAATACATGGAAAAACATGAAAACCAAGAATCATGAGGGAGAACTAAATCAACCAAATGTTAAAACACATCATTAATAAAAATAATAAAATTTTAAAAGCATATTCAGTTATAAAAATTTAAATGGCATGATGCTGGAGAAGAAATAGATCCATAGAATGGAATAGACAAGCTTAGATAAAACCCAAATCAGGCCGGGCACGGTGGCTCACACCTGAAATCCTAGCTCTCTGGGAGGCCGAGGCCGGTGGATCGTTTGAGCTCAGGAGTTCGAAACCAACCTGAGCAAGAGCAAGACCCCGTCTCTACTATAAATAGAAAGAAATTAATTGGCCAACTAATATATATAGAAAAAAGTAGCTGGGCATAGTGGTGCATGCCTGTAGTCCCAGCTACTTGGGAGGCTGAGGCAAGAGAATTGCTTGAGCCCAGGTGTTTGAGGTTGCTGTGAGCTAGGCTGACACCATGGCACTCACTCTTGCCTGGGCAACAAAGCCAGACTCTGTCTCAAAAACAAAACAAAACAAAACAAAAAAACCAAATCAAATGTATGTAGAAATTTAGTTTATGATAAAGTTGCATTCTCAATCTGTGAATAAAGGAATAAAAAATGGTGTTGAGGTAACTATTTGGGGAAAACACTTTTATAACTGAAGCCCTACCTCATTCTAAACACTGGAAGAACCTACAAATACTTAAATAATAAAAAATAAATAAAAGTCCCTAGAGAAAGCATGATTTATTTATAATCAAAATTAATAAAAGCTATTCTAAGTTATGTATATTTTTTTCTGGAAAGAATTATAAGAAACTGATAACAATCATTACCTTCAGTGAGTAGGTTTGGGAGGTAAACAGAGAAAATCGTAACTTTTTATTTTATATCCTTTTGTACTGTTTAAAATTCTTTGTTTCATATTTATTTATTTTTAATTTCAGCTTATTATGGGGGTACAAATGTTTAGGTTACGTGTGTTGCCATCCCCGTCCCCCGGATGCAGAGCCTCAAGCGTGTCCATGCCCCAGATGGTGCACATCACACTCATTATGTATGTATATACCCATCTCCTCCTCCCCTCTCCCATCTGCCCAACGCCTGATAAATGTTATTCCTATGTGTCCACTTAGGTGTTGATCAGTTAATACCAATTTGCTGGTGAGTACATGTGGTGCTTATTTTTCCATTCTCGGGATACTTCACTTAGTAGAATGGGTTCCAGCTCTATCCTGTTTAAAATTCTTAACTTTATTCATGTGTTTCCTTAAAATTTATCAATGAAGTCAGCTTGGCAGGGAGATTATGGCCCATTTTACTATATTTTTTTTGTTTTATTCTTTTACCTATCTATATTTAAAAATTATGTTAAGTTGTTTAATTGTTTTTAATGACCCAGAGTATGCCAGAGATTTCCACCAAGTGAATACAGGGAAACCCTAACCTTAATTCATCCAATAAGAATGCTAGAGGAATAGATGGTCTCACATCTGGCCCTTCAAACCAGGCTGACAGACCCACTGATCTTGCTCTTGGTAGACTCTGAAAGGAAGCAGAAAACATTAACTGATGCTAGATAACATCAGTTATCTAGCTTGAGAACATTCCTGTTTGAGTTGGATCTGCCTGTACTTGCTCACATCTCTCTGATGCCATACTCTTGGCTCTGTCTTTATCCTTGCTTCAGAACCTGTCTCTGGCCCCTCCTTGCTATGTTACACTTCTTTATTCTCTTCCTGGCAATTTGGACTGTAGATTATTTCCTGTATGGTTTTATGCTTAGTATGCTCTTCTGACACTGTCATCACCCACTGTTTTGGTTGTGTCCTTCCATCCCAGGGCTTCTTTCCACAACAACTGCTGCTTCTGTCCTAACCAGATGTCTAAAGGGCTAGACCCAGCCTACCTGCAAGAGAGAGAGGAGATGTACACCAGATTTTAAAATTAAGCTGAAATCCAGATTTTTCTGACCACATATGCTGAAATGGTGGGATGGCCTGAGAGAAGTACATTTGCATAGGAACTGAGGAATCTCTTGGCTAACTCTGCCTGATGGAAGAGAGAACCAGGGCCAAGTAGAAATGCCGTGCCCAGTATCAGCCCAGTGGAAAGGCTAATTAGCAATGGTGCTAAGGAGAATATGTGTTCATAAGCACCATGTGAAACAGTACCTAGAGACTTCTGAAAATACTTGGAAGTTCTGGTGGTGAGACATTACAAGGAATTGAGGCCATGCATGGGTATATGGAGGCAAAAGCCAATACAGTTCAACTAATATTGTTAATATGAATCATATATATTCATAGGCTGATGGAGCTTGTATAAACTCAGGTTCCATCAGAAATTTCTCTCTCTTTAACTTAATTCCCTGTCTTTCTAATTCTTTTATTCACTTACTCCTACTGAGTCTGTTATTTGTCTTTATAATGACCTTCATTCCAATGACCTCTCCTTGGTCTCAAAATAATTCTGGCTTTATTTGCCTTCTATCTAATATAGACCTCATGATCATCAATAAAAACAATATGGACAATAATAAAAGTAGTAATACAAACATCAAAAACAAAAGCTTCTGCTTATTACTTAACAATGTGCCAATCATATTTCATATATTATGAAATATATTATGTATTATATATATCATATATTATCTCACTTAATCTTCACTATAAACCACTTATTGAGCACTGGCTATGTGTCAAACACTATGTTAAGTGCTTTATGTGCATTGTCTCATTTAATTATCTCAACACTATCAGGTATGTACTAATACTATTCTCATTTTGAAGATTAGAGAATTTAGATTCAGAAAGTTTAAGTAACTGCATTGCTTCACTCTGATCATTATTATCACTTCCACCCTAGAATCCCTTTTAAATTCCGGGACACTACCTTTCTTTTTTTTAATTTCTGCATCATATGAGGGTACAAATGTTTAGGTTACATATGTTACCCTTGTCTCCCCCCCCATCAGAGCTTTCTAGGATATAAATGTGTTTTATGTGTGTGTGGCATAGACTCCAAATAATAGCCATTTTAAAAAAACAGAAGTGTATTTCACCTTAATGTAAAAGTATAAGTTAGTATGTTTTCATCTGTGAAGTCATGAGGTGTTCAAATTATTTCTATTTTCATGATCCATCATCTTTACAACATTCTCCTCACCCACATACTCCAAATGACCCATCATACATTTGCATTTCATCTAGTACCAGCTTGAAGGGGGAAAAAGGAGGGGAGGGAATAACACTCCCCTTTAAAGACACAGCCTGGACTTTACATGCATAACTTCTGCTCAAATTGATTAGGCACAACAGAGCTACATGTACATCTCTAGTTGTAAAGAAAGGTAGGAAATATAACTTTATTCTGGGTAGTCATGTGCCCAGTTAAAAATCACAAAAACTGGGAGAAGGACCAAGATGGCGGACGAATAACACCGCCAAACAGAGTCTCTCTGCAGAAAAGACAGATACTAGCAGAAATTAGAGGAAAGAAGCAAGAAGACGAGCATACAGCGGACAAGGGCCGGAAGGAAGGGTACCTGAGACCCCGGGAGACTCCACGGGAGGAGGCTGCGGAGGAGAACTGGAGGCTGAGAACACCGGAGCAGCCCGGAGACCAGCAGCAAGGGTAGGTGGATTTGCTGTTTCCCCTCCCCTGCATTTGGGACTGCTGGTGGGCTCCCCAGTGGGTGGAGAGACCTGCGGACACCAGCCCAGAGACCGCCGCCGCCAGCCAGTGGTAAGCCTGTAGCAGACGTGGCACCAAGTTCCCAAATTCCTCCGGGCACCTCCGTGTACACAGACCCGAGCCGCGTGGCAGGCGCCATATTACCTCCTCCCCCACTCCGCCGACCCTACCCGCGGCTGCCCAGAGAGACAGTACAGCCACCAGCCGGAGGCACCTCCAGGGAATGAGACCTTCCTGTTTGGGACCCTACAGCTGACTCAGGGGAACTCAGACTGTGAGCTCCCTACCAACCCGCCCTCCCAGGTGTTGCTGGCACCGTGTTCCCAGGAGAACGGTGCCGACTCAGAGGCTGAGAGACATAGACCCAGCTTGGGCTCCCTGTGGGTGAATTGGGACCGGAAATCCACTCCCTGGTGGGGATACAGTTTGAACTCTAGGACCCAGAGGTCAGACCTGCAGACCAGATCCCCTGCACCGAGGGCTAGGATTGCCCGGGGCACAGAAGGGTTATACATGAACAGCCTACTGCGGTGTGTGTGCCTTCAGGGGCGGATCAGACTCCTAGAGGGCAACCCTCCTCCCAGGAGGAGGCCGTGCACCCAACCCAGGTGGCGTTCCTGTGCAGGGAACCTCCCCACCGGAATCACAGTCCTGGGAGGCCTGGTGGCTTGTGATCTGGCCTGCTGGCAGAGGCCCAGGAGTAGCTGCGGAGTTGGGGAGGGTAGAAAGAAGCGAGGCCCGCTCCAGACTGCGGGTCTCAGACAGCCCCACCCCCACACACAGACTTTCTGGCTGAGCGGGACCATTCCAGCCCCGCCCTGACAGCTTTCCCTGGAAGCAGAGTACAGAACTTTGACCCCTGCTAACGGCCTGAGGGCAGGCTTACCCAACCCAGCTCCGCCCAGAACAAGAGCTGATAACAGGACACAAAATCAACAGTATAGCCTGTTCCTCCAAGCAAACGCCACCTACTGACAGGGACGGCACCTTGCGCAGCCTTTCCATGGCACCCACTGACTCAATATACAGGGAGTGGTCCAATTTCACCCACAGACACCACCTATCGCCTCAGAAACTAAACAAGGTGTGTGAATACCCAAACAAAAACCTAAGGAAAGAAACAACAACTGATCCACATGGGAAGAAATCAGCGAAAGAACTCAGGAAATATGAAGAACCAAACGGAAAACACACCCCCAAAGAGGAGCACCAGCCCCCTAGAAACGAACACCAACCAAAACCAGGCAACCAATATGACAGAAGTGGAATTTCATATGTGGATCATAAAAACACTCACCCAGCTGCAGCAACAACTCAATTACCAACACAAAGAAACCACAAAAAGTCTCCAGGATATGGGAAAAGAAATAGACACAATGAAAAAAAGTGTAACCGAACTCCTGGAAATGAAGAATCAATTCAAGGAACTACAAAATACAGTGGAAAGTCTCAAGAACAGGGTAGATCAAACAGAAGAAAGAATCTCAGAGCTCGAAGATAACACCCTCCAATTAAATAAATCAGTCACAGAAATAGAGCAGAGAAACAAGAGAAAAGAGCAAAGCCTACAAGAGCTGTGGGATTATGTGAAGAAACCTAATGTGAGGGTCATAGGGTTACAAGAAGGGGAAGAAGACAACACTCAAGGGTTGGACAAGCTGTATGAAGATATAATAGAGGAAAATTGCCCAGGCCTTGCTCAAAATCTTGATATACAAGTTCAAGAAGCTCAGAGGACCCCTGGGAGATCAATGCAAACAGGAAGACGTCACGACATGCAGTCATCAGACTGACCAAAGGATCAACGAAAGAGACCCTTCTAAGAGCTGTTAAACAAAAGAAGCAAGTAACATACAAGGTAAAGCCAATTCGAATAACATCAGACTTCTGTAATGAGACTTTACAAGCAAGTAGAGACTGGGGCCCCATTATCACTCTTTTGAAATAAATCAATGCCCAGCCTAGAATATTATTCCCTGCTAAACTAAGCTTTATATATGAAAGGGAAATAAAAACATTCTCAGACAAGCAAAGGCTCAGAGAATTCACCAAGACAAGACCAGCCCTACAAGAAGTACTTAAAACAGCTTTACATACGGAACATCATAATAATAACCCACGAATATAAAAACAACCAAAACCCAAAGATATTAAAGGCCAGATTTTACAATGGCTGAAGACAGAAATCATAGTAACAACATCCAACCCAACAGAATGATCAGTAATCTACCTTACCTATCAGTTCTCTCAATAAATGTGAAATGCTTAAACTCTCCAATCAAGAGACATAGGCTGGCTGAATGGATAAGAAAATACAGGCCAAGTATATGCTGTCTTCAGGAAACACATCTAACCTACAAGGATGCATATAGACTAAAAATAAAAGGGTGGAGATCAATATTCCAAGCAAATAGAAGCCAAAAGAAGGCTGGTGTGGCAGTTCTAATTTCAGACAATTTAGGTTTTAAACCAACAAATGTAGTAAAATACAAAGAGGATCATTATATAATGTCGAAGGGCACAGTCCAACAAGAAGAGTTAACAATTTTAAATATATATGCACCCAACTTAGGTGCACCCAGTTTCATAAAGCAAACCTTACTGGAGCTACGCAAATGGATTAATAGCAACACCATAATCACCGGAGATTTCAACACCCCACTGACGGCACGAGACAGATCCTCCAAACAGAAAATTAATAAAGAAATAATGGACTTAAATAAAACTCTAGAACAATTGGGTCTGACTGACATTTACAGAACATTCTACCCCAAATCCACTGAATATACGTTCTTCTCATCAGCTCACGGGACATTCTCTAAGATTGACCATATCCTAGGACACAAAGAAAATCTCAAGAAATTTAAAAAAATATAAATCATACCATGTACCTTCTCAGATCACAGTAGAATAAAAGTAGAAATCAACCCTAACAGAAACTCACATTTCTACACAAAAACGTGGAAATTAAACAACGCCCTACTAAATGATTACTTCATGAATGAAGAAATCAAGACGGAAATAAAAAAGTTCTATGAAGAAAACGACAATGGAGAGACAAGTTATCAACTCCTCTGGGACACACCTAAAGCAGTTCTGTGAGGAAAGTTTATCTCCATAAATGCCAATAACCAAAAGACAAGAAGATCACAAATAGACAATCTAATGAAATGACTCAAAGAGCTGGAAAAAGAAGAACAGACCAACCCCAAACCCAGCAGAAGATGTGAAATCAACAAGATCAAATCAGAAATAAACGAAATTGAAAACAGGCAAGCTATTCAGGAGATTAATAAAACAAAAAGCTGGTTCTTTGAAAAAATAAACAAAATTGACACACCATTGGCTAAGCTAACGAAAAGCAGAAAAGAGAAATCTCTAATAAGCTCCATCAGGAATAAAAAAGGAGATATCACAACTGATCCCAAAGAGATACAAGATACAATTTATGAATACTACAAAAATCTTTAGGCACACAAACTGAAAAATGTGGAGGAAATGGACAAATTTCTAGAAACACACAGCCTCCCTAGGCTCAACCAGGAAGAAATAGATTCCCTGAATAGACCAATCTCAACAGCTGAAATAGAAACAGCAATTAAAAATCTCCCTAAAAAGAAAAGTCCCGGTCCAGATGGCTTCACACCTGAATTTTACCACACTTACAAAGAAGAACTAGTACCTATCTTGCAGAAACTGTTCCACAACATCGAGAAGAACGGAAACCTCCCCGATATCTTTTATGAAGCGAATATTACTCTGATACCAAAACCAGGAAAGGATGCAACAAAAAAAGAAAACTACAGACCAATATCCCTAATGAATATAGATGCAAAAATTTTCAACAAAATCTTAGCTAACCGAATCCAGACACTTATCAAAAAAATAATCCACCACGGCCAAGTGGGCTTCATCCCAGGGATGCAGGGATGGTTCAACATACGTAAATCTATAAATGCAATTCACCACATAAACAGAAGCAAAAACAAAGACCACATGATTCTTTCAATAGATGCAGAAAAAGCTTTTGACAAAATTCAACACCCTTTCATGATACGAACACTTAAGAAAATAGGCATAGAAGGGACATACCTAAAAATGATACAAGCCATATATGACAGACCCATAGCCAACATCATACTGAATGGGGAAAAATTGAAATCATTCCCACTTAGAACTGGAACCAGACAAGGCTGCTCACTATCTCCACTTCTTTTCAACATAGTCCTGGAAGTCTTGGCTACAGCAATCAGACAGGAAAATGGAATCAAAGGTATCCAAATAGGGGCAGAAGAGATCAAACTTTCACTGTTTGCTGATGATATGATATTGTATCTAGAAAACCCCAAGGATTCAACCAAGAAACTCCTGGAACTGATCAATGAATTTAGTCAAGTCTCAGGATACAAAATCAATACACAGAAATCAGAGGCATTCATATACGCCAACAACAATCTAATTGAGAACCAAATCAAAGACTCAATTCCCTTCACAATAGCAACAAAGAAATTAAAGTACCTAGGAATAGACTTAACCAAGGACGTAAAAGACCTCTACAGGGGAACTATGAAACACTGAGGAAGGAAATAGCAGAGGATGTAAACAGATGGAAATCCATACCATGCTCGTGGATCGGCAGACTCAATATCATCAAAATGTCTATACTACCCAAACTGATCTACAGATTCAATGCAATACCTATTAAAATCGCATCAACATTCTTCATAGATATAGAAAAAATAATTTTACGCTTCGTATGGAATCAAAGAAGACCCCGAATATCAAGAGCAATTCTAGGCAACAAAAACAAAAGGGGAGGCATTAATATGCCAGATATCAAACTATACTACAAAGCTATAGTAATTAAATCAATCTGGTATTGGCACAAAAATAGGAATATTGACCAGTGGAACAGATGTGAGAATCCTGATATAAAACCATCCTCATATAGCCATCTAATCTTTGACAAAGCAGACAAAAACATACGCTGGGGAAAAGAATCCCTCTTCAATAAATTGTGCTGGGAAAACTGGATAGCCACTTGTAGAAGGTTAGAACAGGACCCACACCTTTCACCTCTCACAAAAATCAACTCACGCTGGATAAAAGACTTAAATCTCAGGTATGAAACCATTAGAATTCTAGAGGAAAATGTTGGAAACACTCTCCTACACATCGGCCTAGGCAAAGAGTTTATGAAGAAATCTCCAAAGGCAATCAAAGCAGCAACAAAAATAAATAAATGGGACATGATCAAACTACAAAGCTTCTGCACAGCCAAAGAAACAGTCATGAAAGTAAACAGACAACTTACAGAATGGGAGAAAATTTTTGCATCCTATGTATCCGATAAAGGGCTGATAACTAGAATATACTTAGAACTCACGAAAATCAGCATGAAAAAATCAAATAACCCTATTAAAAAGTGGGCAAAGGACTTGAACAGAAACTTTTCTAAAGAAGGCCGAAGAATGGCCAACAAACATATGAAAAAATGCTCACCATCCCTAATCATCAGGGAAATGCAAATCAAAACTACAATGAGATATCACTTAACTCCAGTGAGAATGGCCTTTATCAAATAGTCTCCAAATAACAAATGCTGGCGTGGATGTGGAGAGAGAGGAACACTCCTACATTGCTGGTGGGACTGCAAACTAGTTCAACCTCTGTGGAAAGCAATATGGAGATACTTTAAAGGGATACAAGTGAATCTACCATTTGATCCAGCAATCCCATTGCTGGGCATCTACCCAAATGATCCAATGACACTCTACAAAAAAGACACCTGCACTCGAATGTTTATAGCAGCACAATTCATAATCGCAAGGCTGGGGAAACAGCCCAAGTGCCCATCAATCCAAGAATGGATTAATAAAATGTGGTATATGTATACCATGGAGTACTATTCAGCTCTAAGAAACAATGGTGATATAGCACATCTTATATTTTCCTGGTTAGAGCTGGAACCCATACTACTAAGTGATGTATCCCAAGAATGGAAAAACAAGCACCAGATATATTCTCCAGCAAACTGGTATTAACTGAGTAGCACCTAAGTGGACACATAGGTGCTACAGTAATAGAGTATTGGGGAGGTGGGAGGGGGGAGGGTGGTGGATATAGACATACATAATGAGTGAGATGTGCACCATCTGGGGGATGGTCATGATGGAGACTCAGACTTTTGGGGGGAGGGGGGGAAATGGGCATTTATTGAAACCTTAAAATCTGTACCCCCATAATATGCCAAGATAAAAAAAAAATTAAAAAAAAAAGATGCTGTTGAATTTTGTTTGCTAGTATTTTGTTGAGGATTTTTAAATCTATGTTTATCAGGGATATCAACCTGTAATTTTATTTTCTTGTAATGTCGTTTTATGGTGTTGGCATCAAGGTAATGGTGGCTTTGTAAAATAAATTGGCAGTTTTCCCTACTCTTCAAATTTTTGAAAGAATTTGAAAAGGATTGATATTAATTCTTCTCTAAACATTTGGCAGAATTCACCAATGAAACGATCAGGTTCTGGAATTTTCTTTGATAAGAGATTTTTGTTACTGATTCCATTTCCTTACCCATTATTGGTCTGTTGATATTTTCTCTTTCTTCAGGATTCAGTGTTGTTAGATTTTTTTTTCTAGAAATTTATTCTCTTCTCAGTTTTCCAATTTGTTGGTATATAATTATTTATAGTAGTTCTTTGTGATCTGTTGTATTTCTATGCTATCAGTTGTAATGTTTCCTCTTTCATTTCTGATTTTATTTATTTTAAATCTTTTTCTCTTGAGTTTAATCTAGCGAAAGCCTTGTCAATTTTGTTTACCTGTTCAAAAAACCAACTTTTAGCATCCTACACATCTGATGAGGGGCTAATAACTAGAATATACTTAGAACTCATGAAAAACAGCAAGAAAAAAATCAAATAACCCTATAAAAAGTGGGCAAAGGACATGAACAGAAACTTTTCTAAAGAAGACAGAATAATGGCCAACAAACATATGAAAAAATGCTCAGCATCTCTAATCATCAGGGAAATGCAAATCAAAACCACAATGAGATATCACTTAACTCCAGTGAGAATGGCCTTTATCAAAAAGTCGCCAAACAATAAATGCTGGCGTGGATTCAGAGAGATAGGAACACTCCTACACTGCTGTTGGGACTGCAAACTAGTTCAACCTCTGTGGAAAGCAATATGGAGATACTTTAAAGCGATAAAAGTGAATCTACCATTTGATCCAGCAATCTCACTGCTGGGTATCTACCCAAAAGAACAAAGAATAATGTAAAAATAGACACCTGCACTCGAATGTTTATAGCAGCACAATTCATAATTGCAAAGCTGTGGAAACAACCCAAGTGCCTATCAATCCAAGAGTGGAGTAATAAAATGTGGTATATATATATATAACATGGAGTCCTATTCAGCTCTAAGAAACAATGGTGATATAGCACATCTTGTATTTTCCTGGTTAGAGATGGAACCCATACTACTAAGTGAAATATCCCAAGAATGGAAAAACAAGCACCACATATACTCACCAGCAAACTGGTATTAACTGAGCAGCACCTAAGTGGACACTTAAGAACTACAGTAATTGGATATTGGGCAGGTGGGAGGGGGAGGGGCGGGTGTATACATACATAATGAGTGAGATGTGCACCATCTGGGGCATGGTCACGCTGGAAACTGAGACTTGTGGGGGGAGGGGGAGAAAGGGCATTATTTGAAACCTTAAAATTTGTACTCCCATAATATACTGAAATAAAAAAAAGAAATAAGTAAATTTGAAAAAAGAAAGTTTCTGTTCTGATATTTGTTATCTTCTTCCTTCTACTAACTGTGGGCTTCGTTTGCCTTCTTTTTTCTTGTTTCTAGAGTTGTAATGTTGGGATGGTTATCTGAGATCCTTCATTTTTTCTTCACGTTGCCATTTATCACGATAAACTTCCCTCCTAGTACTGCTTTCACAGCAGCCCATAGTTTTTGGTATGTTGTGTTTCCATTTTAGTCTGTTTCAAGATATCTTTTAATTTCTCTTTTTATTTTTTATTTGACCCATTGGTTCTTCAGGAGCATGTTTTTTAATTTTTACATATTTATGAACTTTCCAGTTTTCCTATATTATTGATTTCTAGTTTCAAAGCATCGCGGTTGGTAAAGATGCTTGACATATATGATTTCAGGCTTCTTAAATTTGTTAAGACTTGCTTTGTGGCCTAACATGATTAATCCTGGAGAATATTTCATGTGTGCTTGAAACATATATGTATTCTGCAGCTGTTGGATGGCATGTTCTGTATACATCTGTTAGACTCATTTAGTCTAAAGTGTAGTTCAAGTCTAATATTTCTTTATTGAATTTTTTGTCTGGGTGATCTACCCATTGCTAAATGTAGTGTATTTGCTGTCTATTTCTCTCTTTAAATCTGTTAATCTTTGCCCTATATATTAGATGCTTTAATGTTGGGTATATACATGCCTACAATCCTTTACTGCCATTATTTTTTAGAGATGAAGTCTCACTATGTTTCCCAGGCTCAAATTGAGTGGCTATTCACAGGTGTAATCACAGTGCACTGAGACTTTGAACTCCTGGCCTCAAGCAATCCTCTTACCTCAGGCTCCCAAGTATACACCATAACTGTATGACTCTATTCTTATAATAACTATATGACCTTATAATAACTAAAAACTTTATAATCCACTAAATTTATAATTATGAGGACATCAGAGCAGAAGGCTTCCTTAGAGGCAATTATTAAACTTGCCAGAAGATTTTCCTCCTGACATGATGTGGGCAAAGCTACAATTCTTCACTAGCCATATGATAAGCAACCTAAGCATATATTTTGACATAATAATCCATGAATCTATAAAACATTCTAATTTAATTAACTCTTCGAAGCTGAAAATAAACCAAAGCTCTGAACAATCATATCCATATCATCATCTATATTTCTTAATTTAAAAAAAGAACCACAAATAATGCATTTTAAAAGTTTTAATGTCACCCATCATCTTGACTACATATTGAATTTATGAAAAGCCCATTTCATATATTTGTCTTGCCTTTGAATTACAAAGATTTGAAAGTGAAAACCTTTGCAAAGAGGAAGGATAAGATTTCTCATGTAAGGATAATATGACTTCTTCAGTGTTTCTTGATACTGAGGTCCAGAAGAATTTTATTTATTAAAGCATATTATGGCGGTTCAAATGTTTACATTACGTATATTGCCCTTGCCCCACCCAAGTCAGAGCTTCAAGCATGTCCATCACCCAGACAATGTGCATCGCACACATTATGTGTATATATACCCATCCACTCCTCCCCACGTCTGCCCAACACACTATGAATGTTATTGCTATGTGCACTTAAGTGTTGATCAGTGAAACCAATTTGATGGTGAGTACATGTGGTGCTTATTTTTCCATTCTTGTGATACTTCACCTAGTAGAGTAGGCTCCAGCTCTCTCCAGGATAGTACAAGAGGTACTATATCATGACGGTTTTTTGTGGCTAAATAGAACTCCATGGTATACATATACCACATTTCATCAATCCAGTCATGAATTGTTGGCAATTGGGTTGTTTCCATGTCTTTGCAATTGTGAATTGTGCTGCTATAAACATTCGAGTGCAGATATCTTTTTAATAGAATGTCTTATGTTCTTTTGGGTACGTGCCTGGTAATGGGATTACTGGATCAAATGGTAGATCTGCTTGTATCTCTTTGAGGTACCTCCATATTGCTTTCCACAAAGGTTGTACTAGTTTGCAGTCCCACCAGTAGAGTATGAGTGCTCCTATCTCTCTGCATCCATGCCAACATTTATTGTTTGGGGACTTTTTGATAAAGGCCATTGTCACTGGAGATAAGTGATATCACATTGCGGTTTTGATTTGCATTTCCCTGATGATTAGAGATGTTGAGTATTTTTTCATGTTTGTTGGCCATTATTTTGTCTTCTTTAGAAAAGTTTCTGTCCGTTGCCCACTTTTTGATAGCATTTTTTGATTTTTTCCTTGCTGATTTCCATGAGTTCTATATAGGTTCTAGTTATCATCCTTTATCTGATGTGTAGCATGCAAATATTTAATCCCATTCTGTAGATTTTTTGTTTCCTCTTGTGATAGTTTCCTTGGCTATGCAGAAGCTTTTTAAATTTGATCATCTCCAATTTATTTATTTTTGTTGTTTCTGTGATTCCTTTTGAGTCTTCTTCATAAATTCTTTCCCTAGGCCAATGTCTATAAGAGTTTTTCCAACATTTTCTTCTGGAATTTTTATAGTTCCATGCCTTAGGTTTGAGTTAGTTATCCACCATGAGTTCATTTTTGTGAGAGGTGACAGGTGCATGTCCTGTTTAAGTCTTCTACATGTGGCTATCCAATTTTCCCAGCACCATTTATTAAATAAGGATTATTTTCACCAGTGTATGTTTTTTCCTGCTTCATCAAAGATTTCATGGCTATATGAGGGGGTTTTATATCTGGGTACCCAGTTCTGTTTTATTGGTCTATGTCTCTATTCTTGTGCCAGTCCCATGCTCATTTAGTTACTGTAGTCTTACAAGGCTACAGTATAGCCTAAGGTCTGGTAGACTAATCCCTCCCAATTTGTTCTTTTTGATTAAGATTGCATTTGCTATATGGAGTCTTCTCTGATGCCATACAAAGTATAGAATTATTCTTTCTACATCTGTGAAAAATGATGTTGGTATTTTAACAGGGATTAGATGGGATCTATAGATCACTTTGTGTAGTATAGACATTTTAACAATGTTTATTCTCCCAACCTGTGAGCATGGTATGTTTTTCCACCTGTTTACATCTTCTGCCATTTTTCCTCAGTGATTCATAGTTCTCCCTGTACAGGTCTTTCAACTCCTTAGTTAAATATATTCCTAGGTATTTTATTTTCTTTGTTGCTATCTTAAAGGTTATTGAGTCTTTGATTTGGTTCTCAGTTTGACTGTTGTTGGTGTATAGGAATGCTATTAATTTCTGTACATTGATTTTGTAACCTGAGACTTTGCTGAATTTGTTTGTCAATTCCAGTAGTTCATGGCAGAATATTTGGGGTTTTCTAGGTATAAGACCATATTGTCAACAGAGGTCAAACTGATCATTTGACTGATACTTTTGTGTTCCAGGTATATGAAGATGCAGGGGCTGCTGGGACTGAGGGCAGGATGCAATCTGGTGGAGGCTAGGTTCTCAAAATGGTGTCTTAGTGTATCTGCATAGGACTCAGGGGTGGTGTGACATCCAACATATGCTCCCTCTCTAGAATAATGCCATTGCATGATCCCCAGGCAGCCCCCAATGTTACATTCAGGGCCCACATGGGTTGAGGGGCTCTCTCATGGCTAGGACTACAGAAGGCCATAGTGGGAATGTCGACCACTGGTGGCCACTCACTTACTTCACAAACTATCAAACTGATAGTTTGACCTTTTCTGCCCCCATTTGGATGTCCTTGATTTCCTTCTCTTGTCTGATTGCTCTGGCAAGGACTTCCAGCACTGTGTTGAATAGAAGCAGTGATAGAGAGCAACCCTGTCTTTCATGTGTTTTCATTGCTGTTCTTTTACTTATAGATGTAGGGCTCCCTTACTCACTTCTTGCAGGGCTGGTCTAATGGTAATGAATTTCCTCAGGTTTTGCTTTTCTGAGAAAGAGATTATTTCTCCTTCAGTTATGAAGGATAACTTTGTTGAGTATATTATTCTTGGATGACTTTTGTTTTTCAGTGCTTAGAATATATCATCCCATTCTCTCCTGACCTGTACAGTTTCTGCTGAGAAATCTGCTGTTAATCTGATGAGGACTCCCTTAGTACTGACTAAACGTTTCTCTTCCTCTTTTTAGAGTTGTCTCTTTGTCTTAGACTTTTGACAGATTGACTATAATATGTTGTGGAGAAGACCTTTTGAATTATGTCTATTTAGGAATCTCTGAGTGTCCTATATATAGAGGTCAAAATCTCTTGTTAGACTTGGGAAGTTTTCAGCTATTATTTTGGTAAATGGGTTTTCTATCTTTTTCATGTTTTCTCTTTACCTTTTGGGACACCAAAATTTGAATATTTGGTTGCTTTATGATGTCTCATATGCCATGTAGGCTATGTTTGTTCTTTTTTATTCTTCTTCTTTTATTTTGGGTTATTTCAAAAGACCCATCTTCAAGCTCAGAAATTCTTTCTTCTACTTGATCTAGTCTATTACTGAAGCTTTTAAATGTATTTTGTATTTCACTGATGAATTCTGTAGTTTCAGAATTTCTGTTTGGTTGTTTTTTATAATATCTATGTTTTTGTTTCATTTCTCATTCATTTCATCAGTTGTTTTCCTGATTTCTTATTATTGTTCTTCTGAGTTCTCTTGTATCTCAGTGAGCTTCTTTAATATCATTATTTTGAATCTTTTTCTGGAATTTCGTGAATTCCTTTTTCATTGGAATCTGTTGCTGAATAATTATTGTGTTCCTTTGGAGATGTCATATTTCCTTGCCTTTTCATGCTTCTTGTGTCTTTACATTGACATCTGTACATCTGGCATTACAGTAACTTCTTCTAATTTTTTGAATTTTCTCTCATAAAGGAGGAATTTTTTCTAAAGGTGCATGTATCTATGCTGTTGGTTAGGAAGGGCACTTTGCCTTGGTTCTCTGTGTGTATAGTAGTGTAGTTTCCATATTATTTATTAATATTTGGCTGTAAATACCATCAGTAGTGTCTGTGATTTCCTCAGTGGTTGGGTGTAGTTGTTAGTGGAGGCTCTGGTGAAGTTTTTCTGGGGACAAGGATGTCAGGTAGGACAATCCTTGAGTCCCAGTGGTGCCAGCAGTGGGCCAAACATGCTTGTTCTTGGGCCCCAGAGTGGTATACACTGGTGTTGGTATTAGTGGGTCCAGATGAGCTGATTTTGGGGCTTCCATGAAGCTTGCTTGGGTGCCAGCAGTAGTATCAGTGGGCAATTAAAGTGGTAAAGTCTTCAGGCCCCTTGGAAGCCAGTGTGGAATAAATGATGGCAATAGCAGTGGAGGAACAGTTCTCTAACTCCTAAGCAATCCACACTGGTATTAGGGGTAGCTGCATTGGCAGGCCAGTCCTTTTTCCTGTAGATAGTGGATGCAAATGAGTGTGAACTGTGGTGGTAATGGTAGATTGGGTGGGTTTGTCCTCAAGCCCCAAGAAGGAGTGCTTAGGTGTCAACAATGGTGGATTGGACAGGGAGATCCAAGACCTTGGTGCAGTGTGTGCAGGCATTGGTTTGTGGGGGGAGCTAGGCTGGGTGGGCCTACCCTTGGGCCTCCTAATGTTGTGCATAGACATTGGCTGTGGTAGGCAGGGGCAGGGTGATCCTCAGGGTCCCCCAGCAGAAATCTGGAGTTGGAGTAGTAGTGGCTGTTTTGTGGCCTGGCTACTGGGGAAAGTAGGGTTGCTCTCATTGGCAGCTGCTTTAAACAGGCAGCTGGGAAGCCTGCAATTTGGCCCAAGGTGGTGGCTACAAACAGGGTAGCCTATATTTGTGCTGTTTGTAAATGCATGAAGGCCTTGTTACTAGGGATGGTAGGATCACAACTTTTGGCTCACACTTTGTTGCTCATGACACCAGCCAGCAGCAGCACCTGGCTACAAGACAGTGATGTCAATTGTGTTCCAGGTATATGGAGATGCAGGGGTTGCTGGGACTGAGGGCAGGATGCAATCTGGTGAAGGCTGGGCTCTCAAAATGGTGTCTTAGTGTATCTGCATAGGACTCAGGGGTGGTGTGACACCCAGCATATGCTCCCTCTCTAGAATAATGCCATTACATGATCTCCAGGCAGCCCCCAATGTTACATTCAGGGCCCACATGGGTTGAGGGTCTCTCTCATGGCTAGGACTACAGAAGTCCATAGTGGGAATGTTGACCACTGGTGGTCACTCACTTACCTTTTCCCCACAGTAGAGAGTCTCTCCAGGTTCCCAGCCAATCCCTGCTGAGCAGGCTGCCTTACTTCCTGCTCCTTCCCTGCCTTAAATGTTTCCTGTCACTTCTCTCCTGAATTTCAGCATTCTCTCTTAGGTGATCTATTCAAAGTGTGTTAATCTACTCACTCTTTCAATTGCTCTTATGGAAATGATGAGTACCAGATGCTTCCAGTTAGTCATCTTTAAGCCCCTTCACTTATTTTTTTAATTTATTTTTCCAGCTGTATTGAGGTATAATTGACAAATAATTGTATTTATTCAAAGTAAGCATGATTTTTTTCAAATAAACATTGTATGTATTTATTATGTACAACATGATGCTTTGAAATATGTATGATATTTTTCTTTCTTCTCTCTTTCTATTTCATTGCTTTTTCTCACTAGTTTACTGTGACCTACTACATTCTAAATAGAAGCAATGAAACTCTTGTTTGTTCTATATTTTTTGGTGGAATAAATCTTCTGGTAAGTTCCTAGAGAAGGCACAATGGGAGATAATTTTTTGAGTCCTTGAATGTCTGAAAATATCTTTATTATACTCTCACATTTGATTTAGTCCAGGTCTAAAATTCTAGGTTGAAAGACATTTTCACTCAGCTGATGATGATGAAGACAGTTATTGTTCATTGTTGTCTAGCTTTTACTGTTGCTACTCAAAATTATGGTCCTACTAATTTGATTCCAAATATTTCATATGCAGCCTAGTTTAGGGGTGGAGTTGGTGATTGGGAAGGCAAACTTTTATAATCATCACTAGGACTTGACTTTCATCAACACCCGGGTCTGCTTGAGGTTGGGCATCTGATTTTATTTAGCCACATTCAGGCTGGAGTGTGTGGCAGTTGGTGTAGGAAGCTTTGGTAAAACCCATTCCTTCTATTCTCCAGGCCATCTCCACATACTGGCTTAGTCTTGATCAAGAGTGTCTGCTTGATGTAAAAAGCTAACATTAAAAGCAAAACATAGCTATAGGTAAGGCCTTTTAGCTAAAAACTGTCTTTTGTCTTCTATAGAAATATGGTTTAAGGAAATATTTCTCAAACTGTGGGACAAGATCTACCTGCATCAGAGTTACAAGGTGTGTTTGTAAAAATTCAGAATCCTGAGCCATGTCCCCAAGGTATTTATTCAGAATACCTTAGTGTTGTTATAGGAATTTGTATTTAACAAGCTCTCCAGCTTATTCTTGTGCACAGTAAAATCTGAGAACCACTGAACATGTCCCCATCTACTATATATGTGACTTTGATAACTGGTTCACCTCTTTTGAGATGATTTCCTTACATGAAAATAGAAAATAATATTTTTCTTGTATGGATATGGAGAGAATTAAATCAAGCAAACATATATGTAATTGCTGGCAAATAGTAGGTACTCAACTAGCATTAAGTTTTTTCTTCCTCCCTAAAGCCCCTCAGAAGTTAATTACATTGAAAATCTCTTCCTAAATTCAATTCATCACAAATCAGAAATCAATATATGTTGTAAAGGCTTTAAGACAAGTAAAAATTTTTGTAGCCAAAAGGATCTTCCCCTTTTCCCATCTGCCAAAACCAAGAAAATTGCAATTTCAAGAAAAATAAAGGAAGGATGAATCTTTTCCACAAATGTTCCTATATATTTTCCTGGATCTTCATTTCTCTAAATGGGCAAAATAAATTATGCCTACAGGATCTCTGGATTTCTATACTATAGATCAAATTCATTTATAAAAAATGCTATAAAATATATAAATTTGTGTATATGTTCCTTTGTTTCTGATTCTCCCAGTCTCCTGAAATGTGTTTATTTATTTTTTCAGTATTTATGGAAATGTTACACATATTTTATTTATTTATTTATTTATTTAGTCAGAGTCTGACTCTGTTGCCCAGGCTAGAGTGCCATGGCATCAGCCTAGCTCACAGCAACTTCAAAGTCCTGGGCTCAAGCAATCCTCCTGCCGCAGCCTCCTGAGTACCTGGGACTACAGGCATGCACCACCATGCCCAGCTGAGTTTTTCTATATATTTTTTATTTGTCCAGATAATTTCTTTCTATTTTTAGTGGAGATGAGATCTTGCTCTTGCTCAGACTGGTCTCAAACTCCTAAGCTGAAACAATCCTCCCATCTCAGCCTTGCAAAGTGCTAGGATTATAGGTGTGAGCCACCGTGCCCAACCTGTTATACTTATTTAAAGGCATCATCTTAGAATATATTTAACACACCATTTAGCAACTTGATAATGCTTCTAGCAAACAATACGTTATTTATTTAGCACTTTTGAGTTTTAGATGTTCTAGCAGTTAATTAGGAAAGGGAGATCTGAGTGAAGGGAATGGGATCAGTTAATGAAGAAGTCTTAGTTTCTTCTGGTAGTGATAGTGG
Source organism: Microcebus murinus (assembly GCF_040939455.1). Classification (NCBI taxonomy): domain Eukaryota; kingdom Metazoa; phylum Chordata; class Mammalia; order Primates; family Cheirogaleidae; genus Microcebus; species Microcebus murinus. The sequence goes on from NC_134136.1 coordinate 15,555,020, forward strand.
TCCTTGGAGTCTCCAATAAAATTACAAGCACTGGTTAGGGAGTAATGTTGGCAGTTACCTACAGAACTTTACATCCTCACCATCAAATGGTTTGGGTGTTCAGCTGGGTGAGATTTAAGCAGTAATTTTAAAATCAAAAGCACTATATTCCATTTGCAATCTCTTGAAACCTTTAATGCCAGTCTCTAGCTAATGATAATGTTTCTGGAGTGCTGTGCTTTTAAAAAACAGAAATTGGCTACAAAATTTATTTCAAAATGAGAAATAAGAAATAGAAGAATTTACCCATCTCCTTCTCCCCCCCACCTACTTGATTTTCCTTGAGTTTTACTTTCATATGTACACATAAGTGTTGATCAATTAGTTCCAATTTAGTATTGAGTACATCTGGTGTTTGTTTTTCCATTCTTGTGATACTTCACTTAGAAGAATGGTCTCCAGTTCCATCCAGGTTCTTACAAAAGATGCTAGATCACCACTTTTTTATGGCTGAGTAGTACTCTATGGTATACATATACCGTAATTTATTATTCCACTCACATGTTGATGGGCACTTGGGTTGTTTCCACATCTTTGTGATTGTGAATTGTGCTGCTATAAACATTTGAATGCAAGTATCTTTTTTATAAAATGTCTTTTTTCCCTTTTATATTTCAGAATATTAAAGGGGTACAAGGGTTTTGTTTACATAAATTGCTTTTGTACCATTTGAGTCAAAGTTATACGTGTGACCATCCCCCAGATAGTGTGCATTGTACCCATTAGGTGTGAATTTACACATCCCCTCCTCCCCCTCCCACCTGCTTGATTTTTCATTCTTGTGATACTTCACTTAGAAGAATGGGCTCTAGAACCATCCAAGATAATACTAGAGGTGTTAGTTCACCATTGTTTTTTTATGGCTGAGTAGTACTCCAGGGCACACATATACCACATTTTATTAATCCACTCATGTATTGGTGGACACTATCCTTTTTGCCAAGGTCCAAGTCTCTTGGGGGTTGATTTCTGCCAATATTTTGCACCTTCTTGCTCTGCTCTGCAACTTCTTTTCATGGAATCTCTGATGGGTTCTGGCACTTTTCCTTCAGAATTACACCTGATCTATGTTTTTCTTTTATCTAAAAGTTTTCCTTCTTTCTGAGATGATCTGGCATCTGGTGTCTCTGGTTAGTCATCTTTGATTGTTCTCATTATGATTTTGATTTGCATTTCTCTATTTGTCTGATTGAGCATATTTTCATATGCTTGTTGGCCATTTGTATATCTTCTTTGGAAAAATGTGTATTCAAGTTTTTTGTTCATTTTTTTAATTGGGTTGCTTGATTTTTGCTCTTGAGTTGTAGGATTTTTTATACATTCTAGATATTAACTCTTTAGCAGATATATGATTTGAAAATATTTTCTCTAATTGCCCAGGTTACCTTTTCACTCTATTGATTGTTTCCTTTAATGCTCAGTTCCTAAGTTTGATGTAGTTCAATTTTTTTCTTTTTCTACTTTTGTTTCTTTGACTTTTGGTGTCATATCCAAGAAATCATTGTCAAATTGAGCAGCATGAACATTTTCCCCTATGTTTGCTTCTAAGAGTCTTATAGTTTTAGGTCTTATGTTTACGTCTTCAACACATTTTCAGTTAATTTTGGTATATGATGTAAGTTAGGGGTCCAAATTCATTTTTTATGGATATCCAGTTTTCTTGACATTGCTTCTTAAAGAGACTGACCTTTCCCCATTGTGTGGTCTTGGCACCCTTGTCCAAGATCATTTAACCATATTCCCAAGGGTGTATTTCTGGCTTCTCTATTATGTTCCATTGGTCTATGTGTCTGTCTTTATGCCAATACCATACTGTTTTGATTACTTTGGCTTTGTAGTAAGTTTTGAAATCAGGAAGTGTGAGTCCTCCAATTTCATTCTTCTTTTTCAAGATTCTTTGGGCTATTCAGAATCCCTTGAGGTTTCATATGAATTTTAGGGTGTTTCTTTTATTCAAAAAAAGATTCTATTAGAATTTTGATGGGTATTACATTCAGTCTGTGGATGGTTCTGTTTAATGGTTTCTGTATAATGGTTAATTTTATATGTCAACTTGATTGGGTCACAGGGTGCCCAGATATTTGCTCAAAACTTTATTCTCAGTATGTCTAGAGGGTGTTTCTGAATGAGGTGAACATTTGAATCCGTACACTGAGTAAAGAAGATTGCTTTCCCTAATGTAAATGAGCCTCATCCAATCATGAAGGCCTGAATAGAACAAAAAAGGCTGAGGAAGAAGGCACAACTACCGGCTGATTTCTTTCAAGCTGGGACATCAGTTTTTTCCTGCCTTCAGAATCGAACTAAAACATTGGTTGTTTTGGGATCTTGAGCCTTCCAAACTAATACTAACTACATCATCAGCTCTCCTAGTTTATAGGTCTTTTGACTTAGCCTGGAAGTATACCACTGGCTATCCTGGGTTTTCAGCTTGCTTCCTACAGATTTTAACATTTTCCAGCCTCCATATTCACATGAGCCAATTCCTTATAATAAGATATATATATATATATATATATATATATATATATATATATATATACAAACACATGCATATATATACACACATGCACACATACACATCTTATTGGTTCTGTTTCTCTGGAGTACACTGGCTAATACAGGTAGTAAAATTCACCAAGACAAGACCAGCCCTACAATAAGTACTCAAAACAGTGTTATGCAAGGAACACCACAATAAAAACTCACGAATATAAAAACAACCAAAACCCAAAGATTAAAGGCAGGATAATACAATGGCTCAAGACAGAAATCAAAGCAACAACATCCAACCCACCAGAATGAACAATAAAATACCTTACCTATCAGCTCTCTAAATAAATGTGAATGGCTTAAACTCTCCACTCAAGAGACATAGGCTGGATGAATGGATAAGAATACAGGCCAAGTATATGCTGTCTCCAGGAAACACATCTAACCTACAAGGATGCATATAGACTAAAAGTAAAAGGGTGGAGATCAATATTCCAAGCAAGTGGAAGCCAAAAGAAGGCTGGTGTGGCAGTTTAATTTTAGACGATTTAGTTTTTAAACCAACAAAAGTAGTCAAAGACAAAGAAAGTCATTATACAATGGTGAAGGGCACAGTTCAACAAGAAGAGATAACAATTTTAAATATATATGCACCCAACTTAGGTGCACCCAGTTTCATAAAGCAAACCTTACTGGATCTAAGCCAATGGATTAATAGCAATACCATAATCACCAGATATTTCAACACCCCACTGATGGCACGAGACAGATCTTCCAAACAGAAAACTGATAAAGAAATAATGACTTAAACAAAACTCTAGAACAATTGGGTCTGACTGACATTTACAGGACATTCTACCCAAAATCCACTGAATATACGTTCTTCTCATCAGCTCACGGGACATTCTCTAAGATTGACCATATCCTAGGACACTAAGTAAATCTCAAGAAATTTAAAAAAATAGAAATCATACCATGTACCTGCTCAGATCACAGTGGAATAAAAGTAGAAATCAACCCTAACAGAAACTCACATTTCAAAACAAAAACGTGGAAATTAAACAACCTCCTACTAAATGATTACTTCATAAATGAAGAAATCAAGATGGAAATAAAAAAAATTCTATGAAGAAAATTACAATGGAGAGAAAAGTTACCAAATCCTCTGGGACACAGCTAAAGCAGTTCTGAGAGGAAAGTTTATCTCCATAAATGCCTATTACCAAAAGTCAAAAAGATCACAAATAGACAAACTAACGAAACGACTCAAAGAGCTGGAAAAAGAAGAACAGACAAGCCCCAAACCCAGCAGAAAAAGTGAAATCAATAAGATCAAATCAGAACTAAATGAAATTGAAAACAGGGAAGCTATTCAGGACATTAATAAAACAAAAAGTTGGTTCTTTGAAAAAATAAACAATATTGACACACCATTGGCTAAGCTAATGAAAAGCAGAAAAGAGAAAACTCTAATAAGCTCCATCAGGAATAAAAAAGGAGATATCACAACTGATCTCAAAGAGATACAAGACATAATTTATGAATACTACAAAAATCTTTATTCACACAAACTGGAAAATGTGGAGGAAATGGACAAATTTTTACAAACACACAGCCTCCCTAGGCTCAACCAGGAAGAAATAGATTTCCTGAACAGATCAATCTCAACAGCTGAAATAGAAACAGCAATTAAAAATTTCCCTAAAATGAGAAGTATTAGTCCAGATGGTTTCACACCTTAATTTTGCCACACTTACAAAGAAGAACTAGTACCTATCTTGCAGAAACTGTTCCACAACATCGAGAAGAACGGAAACCTCCCCGATATCTTTTATGAAGCGAATATTACTCTGATACCAAAACCAGGAAAGGATGCAACAAAAAAAGAAAACTACACACCAATATCTCTAATGAATATAGATGCAAAAATTTTCAACAAAATCTTAGCTAACCGAATCCAGACACTTATCACAAAAATAATCCACCACGACCAAGTGGGCTTCATCCCAGGGATGCAGGGATGGTTCAACATACGTAAATCTGTAACTGCCATTCACAACATAAACAGAAGCAAAAACAAGGACCACATGATTCTTTCAATAGATGCAGAAAAAGCTTTTGACAAAATTCAACACCCTTTCATGATACGAACACTTAAGAAAATACGCATAGAAGGGAAATACCTAAAAATGATACAAGCCATATATGACAGACCCATAGCCAACATCATACTGAATGGGGAAAGTTGAAAGCATTCCCACTTAGAACTGGAACCAGACAAGGCTGCCTACTATCTCCACTGCTATTCAACATAGTGCTGGAAGTCCTGGCTACAGCACTCAGACAGGGAAGTGGAATTAAAGGTATCCAAATAGGGACAGAAGAGATCAAACTTTCACTGTTTGCTGATGATATGATATTATATTTAGAAAACCCCAAAGATTCAACCAAGAAACTCCTGGAACTGATAAATACATTTAGTAAACTCTCAGGATACAAAATCAATACACAGAAATCAGAGGCATTCATATACGCCAACAACAATCAAATTGAGAACCAAATCAAAGACTCAATTCCCTTTACAATAGCAACAAAGAAATTAATGTACCTAGGAATATACTTAACCAAGGAGGTAAAAGACCTCTACAGGAAGAACTATGAAACACTGAGGAAGGAAATAGCAGAGGGTGTAAACAGATGGAAATCCATTCCATGCTGGTTGATCAGCAGACTCAACATCATTAAATTGTCTATACTACCCAAACTGATCTACAGATTCAATGCGATATCTATTAAAATCTCATCAGCATTCTTCACAGATATAGAAAAAATAATTTTACGCTTTATATGGAATCAAAGAAGACCTCGAATATCAAAAGCAATTCCAGGCAACAAAACAAAATGGGAGGCATTAATATGCCAGATATCAAACTATTCTACAAAGCTGTAGTAATTAAATCAATCTGGTATTGGCACAAAAATAGAAATATTAACCAGTGGAACAGATCTGAGAATCCTGATATAAAACCGTCCTTATATAGCCATCTAATCTTTGACAAAGCAGACAAAAACATACGCTGGGGAAAAGAATCCCTCTTCAATAAATGGTGCTGGGAAAACTGGATAGCCACCTGTAGAAGGCTAAAACAGGACCCACACCTTTCACCTCTCACATAAATCAACTCACGCTTGATAACAGACTTAAACCTAAGATATGAAACTATTAGAATTCTAGAGGAAAAATTTGGAAACACTCTCCTGGACATCGGCCTAGGCAAAGAGTTTATGAAGAAGTCCCCAAAGGCAATCACAGCAGCAACAAAAATAAATAAATGGGACATGATCAAACTACAAAGCTTCTGCACAGCCAAAGAAATAGTCATGAAAGTAAACAGACAACCTACAGAATGGGAGAAAATTTTTGCATCCTATGCATCCGATAAGGGACTGATAACTAGAATATACTTAGAACTCATGAAAATCAGGAAGAAAAAATCAAATAACCCTATCAAAAAGTGGGCAAAGGACTTGAACAGAAACTTTTCTAAAGAAGACAGAAGAATAGCCAACAAACATATGAAAAAATGCTCAACATCTCTAATCATCAGGGAAATGCAAATCAAAACCACAATGAGATATCACTTAACTCCAGTGAGAATGGCCCTTATCAAAAAGACCCCGAACAACAAATGCTGGCGTGGATGCGGAGAGAGAGGAACACTCCTACACTGCTGGTGGGACTGCAAACTAGTTCAACCTCTGTGGAAAGCAATATGGAGATTCCTTAAAGGGATACAAGTGAATCTACCATTTGATCCAGCAATCCCATTGCTAGGCATCTACCCAAAAGATCCAGTGACACTCTACAAAAAAGACACCTGCACTCGAATGTTTATAGCAGCACAATTCATAATTGCAAGGCTGTGGAAACAGCCCAAGTGCCCATCAATTCAAGAATGGATTAATAAAATGTGGTATATGTATACCATGGAGTACTATTCAGCTCTAAGAAACAACGGTGATATAGCACATCTTATGTTTTCCTGGTTAGAGCTGGAACCCATACTACTAAGTGAAATATCCCAAGAATGGAAAAACAAGCACCACATATACTCACCATCAAACTGGTATTAACTGAGCACCACCTAAGTGGACACATAGGTACTACAGTAATAGGGTATTGGGCAGGTGGGAGGGGATGAGGGGGTGGGTATATACATATATATTGAATGAGATGTGCACCATCTAGGGGATGGTCATTCTGGAAACTCAGATTTGTGGTGGGAGGGGCAGAATAGGCATTTATTGAAACCTTAAAATCTGTACCCCCATAATATGCGGCAATAAAAAGAAACAATATTAAATCTTCCAATCCATGAACAAGGATGTATTTCTATTTATTTTTATCTTCTTTAATTTCTTTCAGCAATGCTTGTAGGTTTCTTCCACCTTCTTGGTTAAATTTATTTCTAAATATTTTGTTCTTTTTTATGTTTTTATAAATGGTATTTTTTCCTTAATTTCCATTTCATATTGTTTAATGTTAGTGAATATAAATGAAATGTATTTTTGTGTGTTAATTTTTTATACCACACCTTTACTGAATTTGTTTATTATTTCTAACGGTTTTTTACTGTAATCATTATCATTAACTACAATATAGCTTTCTTTCGGATTTATATTACTAAATACCTTTGGAATAAGTGGAGATGTCCTTAGTGCCCACACCACCCTGAAACAAACTAAAATTATTAAAGTCAGTCAAGAAATGTACAAATTTTCTACTAAAGCCATTCAAGAAATGTGAGAAAAACATTAAAGTGGTTGACAATATTACTAATATATTTAAAGAAGTGTCAGGCCGGGCGCGGTGGCTCATGCCTGTAATCCTAGCTCTCTGGGAGGCCGAGGCGGGCAGATTGCTCGAGGTCAGGAGTTCGAAACCAGCCTGAGCAAGAGCGAGACCCCGTCTCTACTATAAATAGAAAGAAATTAATTGGCCAACTGATATGTATATAAAAAATTAGCCAGGCATGGTGGCGCATGCCTGTAGTCCCAGCTACTCGGGAGGCTGAGGCAGAAGGATCGCTCGAGCCCAGGAGTTTGAGGTTGCTGTGAGCTAGGCTGACGCCACGGCACTCACTCTAGCCTGGGCAACAAAAAAGCGAGACTCTGTCTCAAAAAAAAAAAAAAAAAAAAAGAAGTGGATTGGGCTCACACTGACTTTTTTCTTGGTTGTCCCCTTCAGCCTAAGGTAGTTTGACTCAAAATTTATTGAAGGTTTACTCATATTAATTATATGTTATTTAAGTATTAGGCACTTAAAATTCATACTTAAGCAAATTAAAATTCAATTAAATAAAACTTGACATACTTTAGCCATCAGGTAATGATAAGGAGTGAATTGTGATAGATTAAAAGACTGAAGTTTTAATATTTGATAGATGACAGCTTTCAGGTCCCCATTCCTCCCTTTTCCCCCATATGTGGGCAACCTGTTAAGAAAGCCCACACTCCCTCCATTCATTGAGCCTAGCAGAAATTTCAAACTTGACCCTCCCCAGCCCAGTGTCACCCTCCCTCTCACCACAATAAAACTCCAAATCCCCCTGCTCCCCTTTTTGCTTTTATTTCACTCTGTATTGAACCTGAACTCTTCTTCTTGGGGAATGTTTTTTCTGCTTACTGTGTGAGTAATAAACTTTATTTCATATGCATTGGTGACTATGTGTCATTAGTCTCTGCATCCATAAATTCCTGGACTAAGTATTGCCCAGAGTCCAGCAAGGGATGCTAGGTACTCAAATATAACTGACAGAATCAGACTTCCAGTGTAGTAATAAGGGCTCCTAGTAATCCTCTGAAGGAGTACACTTGCATCTTTCAGATTCTTCAGAGTGGGCCATCATTAAAGCAAAACAGCCTTTTTCTAATATTTATCATGTGTCAGCCTTAACTTCTTTGTTTAATTATAATAGACTCATTCCTTACTTAGGATAAGGATGGAAAGTAGTTAAATGAATGAAGAAAACAAAAATCCTGTTCTGACGCACTAAGAAGACCATCCTGCAAACCACTTAGAATATAGTATGCTGGCCTTTCTTCCCAGTGGTAATACTCCAATATCACTTTGTAATCTAGGGAACATGGTCTGTATTTATATGAGGGCTTTCACAATATTTTATCCTTCTGTGAGTTTTGTGGGGCATGAAAAGAAGGAGTATAAACTCAAGAGCTTTACTCTCGAGGAGCAGGAATAGGTAGATATGAAATCTGTATTTGGGAGTAGCAGCTATTCATAGATGAAATGGTAACACTTGAGCCAAAATGATAACAATGGGGACTGAAAATGTGAGCTGGATGCTAGAGGCAGTCTAAAAAAGACTCTCCAAAATGTGTATCGTGATTGAGTTTGGGGTTTAACGCAGAGTCAAAAATGACAGAGACATTGGAGCTTGCATGCCCAGGAGGAAGTCAGAGGGAGAATCAGGTTTCAGGAGGAAGATGAGTTCATTTGTGGACCTATTAAGTGTGAGGCACATGAATAACATCCAAATGGAGACACTCATCAGTCCATTAGAAATGCTGTAAGGCCTGAAAGCATTTCTTGGTCTGTAATTAAGAAATGTCAGTTCACGTGATAGTTTTCCCATAAATCCCACCAAGAAGGGCTTATTTTCTATTATACCAATTCTTAAGGCTGATTCTGGGTACATCACAGTTTCTTAATTAATCCCCCAAGCAAGAAAATGATGAGGGTTAAGATTTTCTGTGTATATATATATATATATATATATATATATATATATATATATATTCTGGAAATTAACATAGAATAGATCTCTCATGCAGAGATGCAGATAACCAGCTACTAGATTTCCTTGATTATTCATGGCCTCTGTAACAGGTACAATGTCACAATCTTATATTCTAGCTAATGCTGAAGTTATTTCTTAGTTTTGGTTCTCACGACCTAACTGCCTAGGTTTGAAGTTGCTTTGAGAGATGCTGCTATATCTCACAGCACAAAGGCAGATGCTTGTGCCAGAAAAAATAACATCATCAAATGTTCCAGGGTGTTTTTTCCCTAAGAATTTCATCTTGTATTGTTTTACACAAGAAGTCTTGAACCAAAAAATGGAAATTAATAATGAAGATATTTTCAGCTAGATGGCAATAGTCTTTTTTGATTGAAGCACATATTCTACTACATAGCTAAATTCATCCTTTGAAATTTTAATTTCCTGTGAATGACACTGTACTCCTCCCCAAGATTATAGGCCTGGCTGCAGCCAGAGCACATGTCAGTATGCATGCAACTTTCAAATCCCCCTTTTTTCATTGCTTTCTGAATAGCCTGGGTATTCTCTTTGAGGACAGAGAAAAATGATTCCCTAGAAATGGACCTTCCTCATCTCTATGTGGCAAAAAGCTCATATTCATTTTCTCAGCCTCTCATAGCTTCAGAAAAGATAGTTATTGTTAGCATGGACTATTCTTGCAGCCAGAAATGCTATGGTTAGGGCACTTCATCAACCAAATCAGTTGTTCTGCCTTCCCATAAGTGATGCTCTGCCATCCTCACCTCCTATTAGATTGCTTCAGGAAAGAGGGTTTGTGATACCTAAATGATTTCATACAGAATCTTCGCTTGTCGAGGACTTTGGCTTGTAACAAGTCTTTTTCTTCCTATATGGTGATGCACGATATACCTGGAGCTCCAGGCAGTACCACAAAACATTCAGGTTATTCATTTGTTTCATTTTATAAGAGTTGTACAGAAAAAAATTATTAAATATTGAAAATTATGCTCTCTCATTTGATTTTGTCTTTTGTTTCTTTCCAAGAATTTAAAACTCATCCCATGTAATCTGGAGGAAATAGCTTAATTCAGCTGCTGTATTCCTGTATTATATACATTGGCAAATATATATATATACTTCTATTTATTGAATAGGGATGCATACGCAGATACTCAAACTATAAGTAAAATAATCTTTGTCTAATTTGATAGACACAAGTCTTGTATCCACAAATTAGATATGGTAGTAATTCAGGTCTTTGTAATATAGTGAGAAGAAAAGTTTTAGTGGGGAAGTTTCAAGTTAATATCTCTTTCTACCCAATGGGAGAGACTCATTCTTGCTTGAATGTCTTCAAAACATGAAAAGATGGAAGAAAACTGACAATATAACAACTAAATCCTAACCTTGCTCAAAACATGTAACATAACAACTATAGAAATAAACAAAAATCCTGTTTCTCAGGAATATTTGGAGAAATTGTTTCATATAGAATCTTTATTTGTTTAGTGCTTTGGGCTGATTCCAGGGCTAGGGCAGGGGAGACACAGATGAGCCTGTTATACCAAAAAACATGATAATGATATTTTTTATTTTATTTGGAGCATATCATAAGGATGCAGATAACAGATTAAAAAGATTCCTGCAGGCCAAATCTGAGACAATATGAGCACCAAAATAATTAAGTAAACCACTGAAAAAATAAGAATTTGTGAGTCCACACTGAAAATAATAGATAAATATATAAATAAACATGGGGTCAGGGCTCTTGCTTAAATTAGAATGCTCATAAGTGTGGAGGGAGTATTGGAGCTGAAAAGTCATCATTTTACAATCATCATATAAAGATTGGATCATTCAAGAATCATCAGTGGATGATAGATCTTCAAGAAAATTATTATGATCATGATATTTTCATATTCCCAAAGTGACTTCCCCACAGACTATTTATTAATTACAATGGAAGAAAAAATCAGTAATTATACCTTGGAGAATTTGGGCAATGCCTTGACTGGATGCTCAAAAAGCAAAGAAAGCCTGAGGGACTGTCCCAGATTAAAGACACCTAATGAGATATAATAACTATATACTATACCAGGTCCTAGACTATAACCTCAATTGGAGGGGGAAATGCTATAAATGACACTATTGAGTCAACTGACAAAATTTGAATATGAGAGATCTGTAAAAGTATTATATCATATTCTTAGGATCATGATGCATATAATTTACTCTCGAATGGTTCAGAAAATAATTATGAAAGTATGTGCGTGTGTGTATGTGCATCTGGAGAGAGAGAGAAAGAGAGAGAGAGAACAAATACAGAGCCAAAGGGTTAAAACATTAACTATAGATACATCTGAGTAAAGGTTATACCAGTGTTCTTTGTACTATTTTTATTTTTGATTATCTTTAAGTATGAATTCATTTCCAAATGAAATTTTTTGAAAACTGGTCCCTAATAGGAAAATCCAGTAGCAAATGTAGTTTTCCCTTCCATTTTGGTGGTTGGTTTGCCACTTAAGTATAAATAGATGAATGCCAATCAGGTCTGTAGTGGCTTGGAACTGTGGCCTGAGGTTAAGTCAAGGGTGACTTTATATTCAAAGTTGCAAACGCTTGGTTAGCTTCTGAAGGCCTTGGAGAGAGACTGAACAAAAGAGTGTTGATGGATTTTGTGATATTATTGAAAACAAACTCAAAACTATATTTATTAGTTACAAGACATTGCTTAGAAATCATTGTATTATATGATTGTTGTTCATTAACTTAAATAAATTAATGTCCTTGTAAAAAAAAAACAAAACACCAGAGAGCTAGCTCTTGGCGCTCTCAGAGGAAAGGCCATCAGAGGACAAATGAGCCATATACAAACTAGGAAGCAATACCAGAAACGCAACCCTGTTGAAACCTTGATCTTAGACTTTCCATCCTCCAGAACTATGAGAAAATAAATGTCTGTTGTTTAAGTCACACAGTCTTTGGTACTTTTTTATGGCAGCCACAGCCAAGCAGACTAATACACTTCCTCTCTCAATTCTCTCACCAATTGGTTTTGATTCATTTTAGGTGGAAAAGCTAGTTCTAACTTCATCATGCAGGCATCCCTAATCTATACTAATCCTATGTGTCAGTATATCTCAAACTTGAGCATGCATCAGAATAACCCAGAGGATTTGTTAAAACACATATTGCTGGGCCAAACCCCAGAGTTTCTAATTCTAATTCTTAGAGGGAACTTAAGGTTTTGTACTTCCAACAAGCTCCCAGGTGATGCCAATGCTGCTGGTACAGTAAACACCCTTTGTGAACTACTGCTATATACTACAACATATTATTATAAAAATACTTAGACTTCAGAATGAACTTTTACAGCATTAGCCTTTGTAGGTTTTTATTTCAAAATCAAGCTTTTGAAACTAAAACAAACATAAAAGAGTTCTATCGTCTCAGAAAGTTTAATTTTTGCAATTCAAAAGTGCCTCGACTTTAGCAATTATTATCTCTTCTAAGAGATTTAAAAAATCAATTTAGAAACTCAAATGATTTTGTTCTTATGGGGTTCCTCTGTGCCCTCATTCTTTGAGTGAATAAATGTCTCCAGATACTTGAAAAGCCAATGCTTTTGTAAGTGAAGGATCTTACAGAAACAGAAAGATGCAGGAAGGAAAAACTTTAGCTATCTCAAAACTTGATTTTGCCACAAAAATAAACACTGTTTATTTAGTGTCAATGTCAGACACTGTACTGGATAATTATTACTATTTTCTCATCTAATTCTCACAATAAACTTATTCAATATGTGTGACATTTTTGTTACTGTTGTAGTTCTTGTTTCTAGTTACATATAAGCAAAATGATGCTTAAAGAAGTTAAGAAACTTACCTAAGTTTTCACAACTGGAAGTGGAAAAGCTGGAATTCTAACCCAGGTTTCCCTGACTACAGTCTGAGCTCTTAATCACTGCTAGACAGCCTTTCTGATAGAATTAATTTTTTAAAAAAAATTCATTATGACTAAAAAGGAAATACTACACTTATTCAAAATTACTACACCTTTTTCTTTTGTGAGACACATTTAGGCGGGATACGAGGAAGAAGGCTCTATTCAGAAGACTGTGAAATTACCTCTCATTGGAAGTGGTCAGAATATATTGCCCTTGGTGTTTCAAGTGGACAATACAGAGCACTGGATTGTATGCCACCTGAAAAAACTCCATATGAGCAAGAGATTGACCTCATTATCTTTCAATTTCAAATTTTTAACAGTAAACCTTGCTCTTTGATCCCTTTTGAATCAAGTTGCTCATTTGTTTGCTCTTTGTCCAGTATTTCCTCAAAGAGGAATGAATGTTTGCTTCAGTCTTCCATTATTCATGGGAGATTCACACTAGAAAATGTGGATATGTGAGCCCCACCCCAATGCCAATACTATGTAGCTGTGTATCTTTCTCATTTTCCTTGATGAACGCTATGCACACAACATAGCCATCTGGCAGTGGGGAGAGAAACAGTGTAAAAATGAGGTATGTGTGTGTAAATAAAATATTGATGAATGAAGCTCTGAGAGCTGAGATGAAAGTGAAGCAGAACAGACAGATAAATCATTCTGATACTTGTGTTAGTGCTGAAATTATGTTCCTTTGCTTTCTTTTTTTCTGCTGACAGCAGTGCAGATGACAAAAAATACTTTCAATTTTGCTGCTGACACAAATACTGAAGCACAAGAAGCAGTTTCTGCTTTGCTGCTGAGAAAGCAACACGCCCTCCAGAGAAAAGAGAAGGATACAATGATATTGGCCTATTTATGGTACAATCTGTAGTTTATGCTCAAACTAGGGTAAGGTGGTCTGGAAAACAACTGAATGGAAATGCGATAAGTGAAATGTGAGTATTGTGAACTTTATTCCATTCTTTTGTTGAGTTTTCTCTTCCTTCGCACTGATTTTGATTTCTAAGTTGAGAGTAAGGATGCAAGAAGAAAATGCTTAAACTCTGGTTACTAACCTTCATTAATATTTATACAGCTAACATCTATTGAGTGTTTACCACATACCAAACACTGTGATAAATATTTTTTTCCTTTACTTCTCATAACCACTCAATGAGATAGATACCATTATTGTCATACTTTTACAGATGAGGACACAGGCTTAGAGAAGTTGAAATGACGTGCATAAGGTCACACAGATAGTATGTGTTGAAACTAGGATTCAAACAGGCAATCTGACTTCAGGATCTGTGATTTTAATCATCATGTTATACTGCATCTTACCTCTAGTGTAAAAAATAAAATAAAAAACAGCAGCAGCTTGCCCATTGTTATTTAGTAATAACAGGCAAAGTTCATCAAATTTATTCCTAGTGTGGATCCAGCCATTTATAGTTTATTAAATGCTTTTACAATATCTCCTCATTTGATTTCACAACAATCTTGAGAGTTGGCAAGTGTATTCCCATTTATCAGAAAAAGAAACTGAATTTCAGAGAAATTAAGTCAATTTCTTAAAGCTACACAGCTAATAAGTGACAGCACCAAGATCTGAAAACCAAGACCAGGGTACATTCTACTCTGCCATACCGTTGCTAGATATCTGACGAGATATCAAGACAAGTCTCCTCTATCTGCTTATGCAAGTGAGATGTATAGATGTTCTTTGAATACAGTACCTTTTGAAAGTCTTGGTGGTTGTTTCAGCAGCAAATATAAATCGTATTAACTGATTTCTATGCACAAAGCACTGGACACGGGAATCTCTTTCAAGTCAGGAAAACTAGATGAAGATAAAATTATGTTGAGAAAACTCTTTACTCATTTTAATTTCCATAAATGGGGATGGAAAGGAGAAAATACAGGTAGAGGAATATGTGAATAAATTCCACATATCTGGCAGTATTAAATACACATAGCAGGTTAACTCATCTCCTAGCCTAAAGACACACAAACAAAAAGCCAGACATCACAGCTAGGCAATTAAAAAAGGCCATTGTGGGATAATTAAAGAGTAAGAAGGAGAAAGACCATTCTTTTTGTTTATCTCACCCCAGAGTATGAGATACCCAATTTCTGTGATTTTTGAAAGATATCCAAAGTGGACCAGAAAAAAATAGGAAAAATGCATATCATCTCAATGACCTTCCTCCTCCCCACCAACTATTTCCTCCCTCTCACTGAACAAAATGAATAAAAATAGTCATTCACCTCAAATATGTTGTTTCGGTTTTGATTATCTGTTTATAAAAGCAAAAAGTCAGGTTTAGGGAGTTACTGGTCAGAACATTTCTAGATAGGCTGCGTAATACAGTACTATTAACTATAGGCAGTATGTTGTACAGAAGATTTCTAGAACTTATTCATCTTGCATAATTGAAATGTTATACTCATGGAACACTCCCCATTTCCCTCTCCCCTAGTCTCTGAAAACTACCATTCGACTCTCTGCTTCTATGAGTTTGACTATTTTAGATACTGTGTATAAGTGGTATCATGTAGTATTTGTCCTTCTATTATTGGCTTATTTCACTTAGCATAATGTCCTCCAGAATCATCCACATTGTAACATATGGCAGGATTTCTTTTTTTTTAAGCCTTTAAGGATATTTTCTTTATCCACTCATCTGTATGTATATACCACATTTTCTTTAATCATTCATCTGCCAATGGGCACTTAAGTTGATTCCATATCTTGGCTACTGTGAATACTGTGATAATGCTGCAATGAACATGGGAGAACATACTGATTTCAAATCCCTTCTATATATACACAGAAGTGGGACTGCTGGATCATATGATGGTTCTATGGTTCTATTCTTAATATTTTGAAAAAACCCCATACTGTTTTCCACAGTGGCTGCAGCATTTTACATCCCCACCAACAATGTACAAGGGTTCCAATTTATCCACATCCTCTTTAACACTTGTCATTTCCTGTTTTTTTCTTTTTTTGTTGTTTTAAGATTTTTGCCATCTTAATGAGTGTGAAGCAGTATCTCATTGTAGCTTTGATTTGTATTTTCCTGAGTATTCATGATGTTGGGCATATTTTCCTATACCTGTTGGCCATTTGTATGTCTTCTTCAGAGAAATGTCTATTCAAATTCTTTGCTCATTTTTTTAAATCAGGCTGTTTGGTAATTTGTTATTGAGTCGGAGGAGTTTCTTACATATTTTGGATGTTAACCCCTTATCAGTTATATGGTTTGCAAATATTTTCTCCCATTCCATTGGTTGCCTTTTCACTCTGTTGTTTCCTTTGCTATGCAGGAGTTTTTGTTAATGTAGTCACACTTGTTTATTTTGACTTTTGGTGTCATATCCAAGAGATCACTGCCAAGACCAATGTCAAGATGATTTTCTCTTCTGTTTTCTTCTATACATTTTATAGTTTCAGGTCATAAGTTTAAGTGTTTATTCCACTTTGAGTTTATTTCTGTGTATAGCATACAATAATGGGTCCAATTTTATTCTTCTATATGTGGATATCCAATTTTCCCTGCACTATTTGTTGAAGAGACACTGTGTGGTAATCTTGACACCTTGCCAACTTTCAGTTGACCATGTATGTGTTGGTTTAATTTGGGGCTTTCTAATCTGTTCCATTGGTCTATATGTCTGTCTCTATGCCAGCACCATATTGTTTTAATTACTGTAGCTTTGTAATATATTAATATATTTGAAAATCACAAAGTGTGATGCCTCCACCTTTGTTCTTCTTTTTCAAAATTGCTATTCAAGGTCTTTTTAGATTCCCTATGAAAATTAATATTATTTTTTCAATTTCTATAAAATTTTATTGGGATGTTGATGGAGATAGAATTAAATATGTAGATTTCTTTGAGTAGTATGGACATTTTAACAGTATTAATTCTTCCAATTCATGAACAAGATATGTCTTTCCATTTATTTGTGTGTACCTTCTTTGTTAAGTCTAGTCCTAAGTATTTTATTCTTTTTGATGCTGTAGTGAATAGGCTTATTTATTCAACTTCCTTTTGGGAGACTTTGTTGTTAATGTTAAAACACTTCTGATTTTTTTTGATTTTGTATCCTGAAAATTTACCAAATTCATGTATTAATTCTAGCAATTTATTTTAATCTTTAAGGTTGCCTACATATAAGATTATGTTACCTGCAAACAGTTAATTTTACTTCTTCTTTTCTAATTTGGATACATTTATTTATTTGTTTGTTTGTCTATTTATTTTTACTGCCTAATTGCTCTGGGAAGGACTTTCAGTACTGCATTTATTAGAAGTGGCAAGAGTAGGCATCCTTGCTTTGTTCCTGACCTTAGAGGAAAAACATTCAGTTTTTCATTGTAGAGTATGATGTTAGCTGTGGGATTCTCATATATGGCTTTTATTGTCTTGAGGTAAATTCCTCCAGTATTTATTTGTTGAGATTTTTTTGCCATGAAAGAGTGTTGAATTTTGTTAAATGTGTTTTCTGCAACTTTTGAGATGACCACATAATTTTTACTCTTCTGTTAATGTAGTGTATCACATTTATCACATTATTTATTCATATTGCATATGTTCAACCATCCTTGTATCCTGGGGATAATTCCTAATTAGTTCTGGGATGTGATCCTTTTAATACGATGTTCAATTTGATTTGCTAGATTTTCTTTAGAATTTTAGCATGTTGGATATCATGCTAAAGGATATCAAGGATATTGGCCCGAACAGATGCTCCTAAGCTTACCACACGGTTATGTCCCAATAAACCCACCATAAGTTGAAAATATCATGAGTCAAAAATGCACTTAATACACCTAGTCTACCAAACATCATAACTTAGCCTAGCCTACCTTAAACGTGATCAGAACACTTACATTAGCTTACAGTTCGGTAAAATTTCTGAAAACATAGTACAGTATAGCATACTGGTGGTTTACCTTTGTGATCATGTGGCTGACCAGGAGCTGTGGCTCACTGGCCCTGTCCAGGATCACCAGAGAGTATCGCATCATATGTTGCCAGCCCAAGAGAAGATCAAAATTCAAGATGAGAAGTAAGATTTCTACTGAATGCATATTGCTTTTACACTGTCATAAATTTGAAAAATCAAAAGTTGAACCATTGTAAGTCAACAACCCTTTGTAGTTTCTTGTGTCCTTTTCTGACTTTGGCATCAGGGTAAAGCTGGCCTTATAAAATGAGTTTGGAAGTGCTCCTAACACTTCAAATTGTGAAAGAAGTTTGAGAAAGATTGGTGTTTATTATTGTTTAAATGTTTGATAGAATTCACCAGTGAAGCAATATGGTCTTGGGCTTTCCTTTGTTGGGAAGTTTTGCTTGTCATTTTTATTTCAGCATATTATGGGGCTACAAATGTTTCAGTTACATATATTGCCTTTGCCCCACTGAAGTCAGAGCTTCAAGCATTTCTGTCTCTCAGATGTGTGCACCACACCTATTAGGAGTGAGTACATCCATTCCCTTCTCCCCTGTTCCACCTGCCAGACATCCGGTGAATATTACTATATGTGCACATAAGTGTTGATAAGTTAATACCAATTTGATGGTGAATACATGTGGTATCTTTTTCATTCTTGTGATACTTCGCTAGTAGAATGGGCTCCAGTTTTATCCAGGGTAATACAAAAGGTGCTAAATCACCATTGATTTTTGTGGCTGAGTAGAAATCCATGATATACATGTACAACATTTTATAAATCCACTAACATATTGATGGGCACCTGGGTTGTTCCCACATCTTTGTAATTGCGAATTGTGCTGCTATAAACGTTCTAGTGCAGATGTCTTTTTTATAGAATGTCTTTTTTTCCTTTGGGTAGATGCCCAGTAATGAGATTGCTGGATCAAATAGTAGTTCTACTTGTAGCTCTTAGAGGTATCTCCATATTAGTTTCCATAGAGGTTTTACTAGTTTGCAGTCTTACCAACAGTATGAGTGTTCCTATTTCTCCACATCCATAGCAACATTTATTATTTTGGGACTTTTTGATAAAAGCCATTCTCACTAGAATTAAGTGATATGTCATTTTGGCTTTCATTTGCATTTCCCAGATAATTAGAGATGTTGAGAATTGTTTCATGTTTGTTGGACATTTGTCTATCTTCTTTCAAAAGGTTTCTGTTCATTTTCTTTGCCAGCATTTTAATGGGGTTGTTTGATTTTTTTCTTGCTGATTTTCCTGAGTTCTATATAGGTTCTAGTTATTATCCCTTTATCTGATGTGTAGTATGCAAATATTTTCTCCCATTCTGTAGGTTG
This sequence comes from Microcebus murinus, assembly GCF_040939455.1. Classification (NCBI taxonomy): domain Eukaryota; kingdom Metazoa; phylum Chordata; class Mammalia; order Primates; family Cheirogaleidae; genus Microcebus; species Microcebus murinus. The sequence goes on from NC_134136.1 coordinate 15,574,594, forward strand.
TCTGTTTGCTTTCATGATAGTTTCCTTGGTTGTGCAGAAACTTTTAAAATTTGATCAGGTCCCATTTATTTTTTTGTTGTTTCTGTGAATGGTTTTGGGGTCTTCTTCACAAATTCTTTCCCTAGGCCAATGTCTATGAGAGTTTTTACAACATTTTCTTCTAGAATATAGCTTCTTGCCTTAGGTTTGAATTTGTAACACATCCATCGTGAGTTAATTTTTGTGAGAGGTGACAGGTGCATGTCCTGTTTAAGTTTTCTACATGTGGCTATCCAATTATCCCAGCACCATTTATTGAATAAAGATTCTTTTCCCCAGTGTATGTTTTTGTCTGCTTTGGCAAATATTATATGGCTATATGAGGAGGTTTTATATCTGGGTACTCAGTTCTGTTTTATTGGTCTATGTCTCTGTTCTTGTGCCAGTCCCATGCTCATTTAGTTACTGTAGTCTTACAAGGCTACAGTATAACCTGAAGTCTGGTAGACTAATCCCTCCCAATTTGCTCTTTTTGATTAAGATTGCATTTGCTCTGGGACCCAGAGGTCAGACCTGCAGACCAGATCCCCTGCGCCCAGGGCTAGCATTGCCCGGGGCACAGAAGGGTTATACGTGAACAGCCTACTGAGGTGTGTGTGCCTCCAGGGGCGGATCGGCGTCCTAGAGGGCAACCCTCCTCGCAGGAGGAGGCCGTGCTCCCAACCCAGGTGCCGTTCCTGTGCAGGGAACCTACCCGCCGACATCACAGTACCGGGAGGCCTGGTGGCTTGTGTTCTGGCCTGCTGGCAGAGGCCCAGGAGTAGCTGCGGACTTGGGGAGGGTGGAAAGAAGCGAGGCCCGCTCCAGACTGTGGGTCTCAGACAGCCCCACCCCCACGCCCAGACTTTCTGGCTGAGATGGACCATTCAAGCTCCGCCCTGACAGCTTTCCCTGGAAGCAGAGTACAGAACTTTGACCCCTGCTAACGGCCTGAGGGCAGGCTTACCCAACCCAGCTCCGCCCAGAACAAGAGCTGATAACAGGACTCAAAATCAACACCATAGCCTGTTCCTCCAAGCAAACGCCACCTACTGACAGGGACAGCATCTTGCACAGCCTTTCCACGGCACCCACTGACTCAATATACAGGGAGTGGTCCAATTTCACCCACAGACACCACCTAACGCCTCAGAAACTAAACAAGGTGTGTGAATATCCAAACAATAACTTAAGGAAACAAACAACAACTGATCAACATGGGAAGAAGACAGCGAAAGAACACAGGAAATATGAAGAACCAAATGGAAAACACACCCCAAAGAGAAGCACCAGCCCCCTAGAAACGGACACCAACCAAAATCAGGCAACCAATATGACAGAAGAGGAATTCCGTATGTGGATCATAAGAACACTCACCGAGCTGAAACAACAACTCAATAACAAACATAAAGAAACCACAAAAAGCCTCCAGGATATGGGAAAAGAAATAGACACAATGAAGAAAAGTGTAACCGAACTCCTGGAAATGAAGAATCAATTCAAGGAACTACAAAATACAGTGGAAAGTCTCAAGAACAGGGTAGATGAAACAGAAGAAAGAATCTCAGAGCTTGAAGATAAAACCCTCCAATTAAATAAATCTGTCACAGAAATAGAGCAGAGAAACAAGAGAAAAGAGCAAAGCCTACAAGAGCTGTGGGATTATGTGAAGAAACCTAATGTGAGGGTCATAGAATTACCAGAAGGGGAAAAAGACAACACTCAAGGGTTGGACAAGCTGTTTGAAGATATAATAGAGGAAAATTTCCCAGGCCTTGCTCAAAATCTTGATATACAAGTTCAAGAACCTCGAGGACCCCTGGGAGATTCAATGCAAACAGGAAGACGTCACAACATGCAGTCATCAGACTGACCAAAGGAAAACTAAAGAGGCCCTTCTAAGCACTATAAGACAAAAGAAGCAAATAACATACAAGAGAAAGCCAATTTGAATAACATCAGACTTCTCTAATGAGACTTTACAAGCAAGGAGAGACTGGGGCCCCATTATCACTCTTTTGAAACAAAACAATGCCCAGCCTAGAATATTATTCCCTGCAAAACTAAGCTTCGTATATGAAGGAGAAATAAAAACATTCTCAGACAAGCAAAGGCTCAGAGAATTCACCAAGCCAAGAACAGCCCTACAAGAAGTACTTTAAAACACCGTTACACACGGAGCATCATAATAATAACCCACGAATATAAAAACAACCAAAACCCAAAGATATTAAAGGCCAGATACTACAATGGCTCAAGACAGAAATCATAGCAACAACATCCAACCCAACAGAATGAACACCAATCTACCTAACCTATCAGTTCTCTAAATAAATGTGAATGGCTTAAACTCTCCAATCAAGAGACATAGGCTGGCTGAATGGATAAGAAAATACAGGCCAAGTATATGCTGTCTTCAGGAAACACATCTAACCTGCAAGGATGCATATAGACTAAAAATAAAAGGGTGGAGATCAATATTCCAAGCAAATAGAAGCCAAAAGAAGGCTGGTGTGGCAGTTCTAATTTCAGACGATTTAGTTTTTAAACCAACAAAAGTAGTAAAAGACAAAGAGGATCATTATATAATGGGGAAGGGCACAGTCCAACAGGAAGAGATAACAATTTTAAATATATATGCACCCAACTTAGGTGCACCTAGATTCATAAAGCAAACCTTACTGGAGCTAAGCAAATGGATTAATAGCAATACCATAATCACCGGAGATTTCAACACCCCACTGACGGCACGAGACAGATCCTCCAAACAGAAAATTAATAAAGAAATAATGGACTTAAACAAAACTCTAGAACAATTGGGTCTGACTGACATTTACAGAACATTCTACCCCAAATCCACTGAATATACGTTCTTCTCATCAGCTCACGGGACATTCTCTAAGATTGACCATATCCTAGGACACAAAGAAAATCTCAAGAAATTTAAAAAAATAGAAATCATACCATGTACCTTCTCAGATCACAGTGGAATAAAAGTAGAAATCAACCCTAACAGAAACTCACATTTCTACACAAAAACGTGGAAATTAAACAACCTCCTACTAAATGATTACTTCATAAATGAAGAAATCAAGACGGAAATAAAAAAATTCTATGAAGAAAACGACAATGGAGAGACAAGTTATCAACTCCTCTGGGACACAGCTAAAGCAGTTCTGAGAGGAAAGTTTATCTCCATAAATGCCTATAACCAAAAGACAAGAAGATCACAAATAGACAATCTAATGAAACGACTCAAAGAGCTGGAAAAAGAAGAACAGACCAACCCCAAACCCAGCAGAAGAAGTGAAATCAACAAGATCAAATCAGAACTAAACGAAATTGAAAACAGGGAAGCTATTCAAGAGATTAATAAAACAAAAAGTTGGTTCTTTGAAAAAATAAACAAAATTGACACACCATTGGCTAAGCTAATGAAAAGCAGAAAAGAGAAATCTCTAATAAACTCCATCAGGAATAAAAAAGGAGATATCACAACTGATCCCAAAGAGATACAAGATACAATTTATGAATACTACAAAAATCTTTATGCACACAAACTGGAAAATGTGGAGGAAATGGACAAATTTCTAGAAACACACAGCCTCCCTAGGCTCAACCAGGAAGAAATAGATTTCCTGAACAGACCAATCTCAACAGCTGAAATAGAAACAGCAATTAAAAATCTCCCTAAAAAGAAAAGTCCCGGTCGAGATGGCTTCACACATGAATTTTACCATACTTACAAACAAGAACTAGTACCTATCTTGCAGAAACTATTCCACAATATCGAGAAGAACGGATACCTCCCTGACACCTTTTATGAAGTGAATATTACTGTGATACCAAAACCAGGAAAGGATCAACAAAAAAAAAAAACTACAGACCCATATTCCTAATGAATATAGATGCAAAAATTTTCAACAAAATCTTAGCTAACCGAATCCACACACTTATCACAAAAATAATCCACCACAACCATGTGGGCTTCATCCCAGGGATGTAGGGATGGTTCAACATAGGTAAATCTGTAACTGCCATTCACAACATAAACAGAAGCAAAAACAAGGACCACATGATTCTTTCAATAGATGCAGAAAAAGCTTTTGACAAAATTCAACACCCTTTCATGATACGAACACTTAAGAAAATAGGCATAGAAGGCACATACCTAAAAATGATACAAGCCATATATGACAGACCCATAGCCAACATCATACTGAATGGGGAAAAATTGAAATCATTCCCACTTAGAACTGGAACCAGACAAGGCTGCCCATTATCTCCACTTCTGTTCAACATAGTGCTGGAAGTCTTGGCTACAGCTATCAGACAGGAAAATGGAATCAAAGGTATCCAAATAGGGGCAGAAGAGATCAAATTTTCACTGTTTGCTGATGATATGATATTGTATCAAGAAAACCCCAAAGATTCAACCAAGAAACTCCTGGAACTGATCAATGACTTTAGTAAAGTCTCAGGATAAAAAATCAATACACAGAAATCAAAGGCATTCATATACGCCAACAACAATCTAATCGAGAACCAAATGAAAGACTCAATTCCCTTCACAATAACAACAAAGAAATTAAAGTACCTAGGAGTATACTTAACCAAGGACGTAAAAGACCTCTACAGGGAGAACTATGAAACACTGAGAAAGGAAATAGCAAAGGATGTAAACAGATGGAAATCCATACCATGCTCGTGCATCGGCAGACTCAATATCATCAAAATGTCTATACTACCCAAACTGATCTACAGATTCAATGCGATATCTATTAAAATCCCATCAGCATTCTTCACAGATATAGAAAAAATAATTTTACGCTTCGTATGGAACCAAAGAAGACCCTGAATATCAAGAGCAATTCTAGGCAACAAAAACAAAATGGGTGGCATTAATATGCCAGATATCAAACTATACTACAAAGCTGTAGTAATTAAATCAATATGGTATTGGCACAAAAATAGGAATATTGACCAGTGGAACAGATCTGAGAATCCTGATATAAAACCGTCCTCATATAGCCATCTAATCTTTGACAAAGCAGACAAAAACATACGCTGGGGAAAAGAATCCCTCTTCAATAAATGGTGCTGGGAAAACTGGATAGCCACCTGCAGAAGGCTAAAACAGGACCCACACCTTTCACCTCTCACAAAAACCAACTCACGCTGGATAACAGACTTAAACCTAAGGTATGAAACTATTATAATTCTAGAGGAAAAATTTGGAAACACTCTCCTAGACATGGCCTGGGCAAAGAGTTTATGAAGAAGTCCCCAAAGGCAATCACAGCAGCAACAAAAATAAATAAATGGGACATGATCAAACTACAAAGCTTCTGCACAGCCAAAGAAATAGCCATGAAAGTAAACAGACAACCTACAGAATGGGAGAAAATTTTTGCATCCTATGCATCCGATAAGGGACTGATAACTAGAATATACTTAGAACTCACAAAAATCAGGAAGAAAAAATCAAATAACCCCATTAAAAATTGGGTAAAGAACTTGAACAGAAATTTTTCTAAAGAAGACAGAAGAATGGCCAACAAACATATGAAAAAATGCTCAACATCTCTAATCATCAGGGAAATGCAAATCAAAACCACAATGAGATATCACTTAACCCCAGTGAGAATGGCCTTTATCAAAAAATCTCCAAACAATAAATGCTGGCGTGGTTGCGGAGAGAGAGGAGCACTCCTACACTGCTGGTGGGACTGCAAACTAGTTCAACCTCTGTGGAAAGCAATATGGAGATACCTTAAAGGGATACAAGTGAATCTACCATTTGATCCAGCAATCCCATTGCTGGGCATCTACCCAAATGATCCAATGGCACTCTACAAAAAAGACACCTGCACTCGAATGTTTATAGCAGCACAATTCATAATTGCAAGGCTGTGGAAACAGCCCAAGTGCCCATCAATCCAAGAATGGATTAATAAAATGTGGCATATGTATACCATGGAGTACTATTCAGCTCTAAGAAACAATGGTGATATAGCACATCTTATATTTTCCTGGTTAGAGCTGGAACCCATACTACTAAGTGAAGTATCCCAAGAATGGAAAAACAAGCACCAGATATATTCTCCAGCAAACTGGTATTAACTGAGTAGCACCTAAGTGAACACATAGGTACTACAGTAATAGGGTATTGGGCAGTTGGGAAGGGGGTGGGGGGCGGGTATATACATACATAATGAGTGAGATGTGCACCATCTGGGGGATGGTCATGATGGAGACTCAGACTTTTGGGGGGAGGTGGGTAAATGGGCATTTATTGAAACCTTAAAATCTGTACCCCCATAATATGCCAAAAAAAAAAAAAGATTGCATTTGCTATATGGGGTTTTCTCTGTTGCTATACAAAATATAGAGTTATTCTTTCTACATCTGTGAAAAATGATGTTGGTATTTTAACAGGGATTAAATGGGATCTATAGATCTATAGACATTTTAACAATGTTGATTCTGCCAACCTGTGAGCATGGTATATTTTTCCACCTGTTTACATCTTCTGCAATTTTTCCTCAGTGATTCATAGTTCTCCCTCTACAGGTCTTTCAACTCCTTAGTTAAACATATTCCTAGGTATTTTATTTTCTTTTTTGCCATTGTGAAGGGCATTGAGTCTTTGATTTGGTTCTCAGTTTGACTGTTGTTGGTGTATAGGAATGCTATTAATTTCTGTACATTGATTCTGTAACCTGACACTTTGCTGAATTTGTTTATCAATTCCAGTAGTTTATGGCAGAATCTTTGCGTTTTCAATATTTATGATAATATAATCATCAAAGAGCAATAGTTTGACCTCTTCTGCCCCTTTTTGGATGCCCTTGATTTCCTTCTCTTGTCTGATTGCTCTGGGTAGGACTTCCAACACTATATATAATAGAAGTGGTGATAGAGGGCAAACTTGTCTGCTCCAGTTCTAAGTGGGAATGTACCCCATGGCCCTCCCTTGTGCTGCTTGCCTTGTGACTCCACCAGAATGAGACAAACCCTGAAGCAGAGGGACATTGCTCTAGCTTTGCCACCCCGTGAGTGACTTGAGACCAGCATTCTTCTCCCTGTCAGGGTAAGGGATTGATCTCTGGGTCCAGGGGACAGGCCTGCAGGCCATATTCTTTACACCCAGATCACAATTGCATTGCCCAGGGCACAGAAGCGATATTTGTGAACTAGTCTACTGTGGTGTGTGTGCCTTCAGGGGCAAAGAAGAGTGGGTCCTTGCCCCTCCCTCCCCAGCCTTCCCCTCAAGCGGATGCGGTCGCGCCTCTGTCTTGCTTTTTCTTATTTTTTCCCCCTTTCCCCTTCCTTTTTTTTTCCTTTTTCCTCCTTTCTCCCCCTTTCACCATTTCCCCTCGGAGGCGATTCCCCCTGGCAGGGGCAGAGCCGGTTCCCCCCCCCCCCCATTGCGACTGGGAGGCCCCTCAGCACCCGGACTCGAGCAGCGGCCTCAGGCCCAGGGGCGCCATGGAACTAATTCGCTGACTGGCCCACCGGCCACAGCCGTGCGTCCTGCGCCTGCGCTTGCGCCTGCGCCCCGCGGCCTGGTCCCCTTGCCTCCCTCCTCAGCCGGCCCTGCCCGCTCCCCGCCACTGCGCTCCGAGGAGCATGTGGTGGTAACGGGTCCCCGGATGACCCCGCGTCACCACTGTGAGGCCTACAGCACTGCCAAGGAGGAGGAGGAAGAGGTAGCTACATCAAGCTGGGTGGCAGGCAGATCCAGAGGATATCATGAAGTTTCCAGGACCTTTGGAAAACCAGAGATTGTCTTTCCTATTGGAAAAGGCAATCTCTAGGGAAGCCCAGATGTGGAAGGTCAATGTGCCGAAAATGCCTACAAATCAGAATGTTTCTCCATCCCAGAGAGATGAAGTAATTCAGTGGTTGGCCAAACTCAAGTACCAATTCAACCTTTACCCGAAACATTTGCTCTGGCTAGCAGTCTTTTGGACAGGTTTTTAGCTACTGTAAAGGCCCATCCAAAATACTTGAGTTGTATTGCAATCAGCTGTTTTTTCCTAGCTGCCAAGACTGTTGAGGAAGATGAGAGAATTCCAGTACTGAAAGTATTGGCAAGAGACAGTTTCTGTGGATGTTCCTCATCTGAAATTCTGAGAATGGAGAGAATTATTCTGGATAAGTTGAATTGGGATCTTCACACAGCCACACCATTGGATTTTCTTCACATTTTCCATGCCATTGCAGTGTCAAACTAGGCCTCAGTTACTTTTCAATTTGCCCAAATTGAGCCCGTCTCAACATTTGGCGGTCCTCACCAAGCAACTACTTCACTGTATGGCCTGCAACCAGCTTCTACAATTCAAAGGATCCATGCTTGCTTTAGCCATGGTTAGTTTGGAAATGGAGAAACTTATTCCTGATTGGCTTCCTCTTACAATTGAATTGCTTCAGAAAGCACAGGCTCAGATTTCTCCAAGGACAACAGCAAGCCAGAAGTGCCAGTCAGAGGTACAGCAGCCTTCTACCATCATCTCCCAGCTGCCAGTGGGTGCAAGCACACCTCTGCTAAGCGCAAAGTAGAGGAAATGGAAGTGGATGACTTCTATGATGGAATCAAACGGCTCTATAATGAAGATAATGCTTCAGAAAATGTGGGTTCTGTGTGTGGCACTGATTTGTCAAGACAAGAGGGACATGTTTCCCCTTGTCCACCTTTGCAGCCTGTTTCTGTCATGTAGATTCAATAAGTGTTACCTTCAAGTGCAAACTAACGTAGACTACTCTGGGGATGAGAACAGGCAAGACCAGGAATGGCTATAGAAGGATATATGCCTTATCAGGCTGATTTGAAGTGAGCCAGAAAAAAAACCCCTCATTTACTTGTCCAGCTAATTCAACGTTATTTAACCACTTAAAGACCAAAAAAAAAAAAAAAAATGATATAAAAAATCCAAAAGATGCAAAATTTTTTAATAAGCAAATTTCTTTTTAGTATGTCAGTTGTACTCTTTTTCTGCTGGAATGTAATATAGCTTGCCCCATGTAAAATATTCACATTTAATGTTTTTTTAAAAAGTTCCAAAATTCATAGCTAGCAAAACTGTCCCCAGTGTCCTGATTTATTTTTCCTTTTGCTTTTGCTTGCTTCTCCATTGAGTACTTAATGAATTTGATGCATGTTTACCTATGCTGACTTCTACTGAATAGGAAACCCCCAAAATTATTTTTTAGCAATTTAATGAACAGATTATTTCAGTGTGACAGCCATGTTTAATCCATGATTGAAATTCCAGTTAATCTGAAAAGGGTACTTTGGAGGGAGCTGTCCAATATGAATCAGAGGTGGTAATAGAAAAAGAATATAGACAATAGAAAATATTATCACATTGATTTTATGTTTGTCTCATTTCAATTTCTACAGTTTAAAAATAATTACCGTTTTCATTTTTGTTTATCTTAAAGTGAAATTTAAAACTGGCATGTAATTAGGATACTCTTAGATTTGTTGAAAGCATCTTTGAATTTGCATAAAAGAATTTGTGATAAAGTTAATATATCCAGGTGCTCACCAAAGAAACATATATGTAATAACTAAAATTAAGGTTTTTGTAACTGCTCAGTTTTCACTCAATAATCGTAGGAGAGACTGTCTAAGTGTTGGAGCAGCTCTATGATTTGAGTCTATAACATGTAATAACTGTATTCAGTACCCTAGTTTTATGTTAATCTGTTAGGATTTCCTTGATAAAAGTTATTCCCCTTGCCTTCTCAGCCCCCATGTATTTCTCTTAATGACCTCTGGATCCTGAGCTCCTTTTACAGTCTGGAAAAGGTATTGCAGTCACACCATGTACTGATGATAAAAGCCTCTGGTAGCAATAAAAAGTTGTCCTTAAAAAAAAAAAAGAGTGGTTCCTTGCTGCAATGTGCACAAGGGGGAACCCTCCTCCCATGTAAGGGCCACACTCCCAGCTCAGGCCATGATCCTTGGCAGGGAATCTTCCAATTCCCATCACAGTCCAAGGAGATTCCCTGGCTTGAGGTTGTGCCTGCCAGCAGAAGGCCAGGAGAAACCATATAATAGGGGAGGTGGAAAGGAGTAAGTACTGCTCCAGACTGCCAAACTGCTTCATATCACCAAAGTGTGGGTTTCAGACATCCCCACCTCTACACACAGACTTTTTGGCTGAGTGAGACTTTTTCATCCCCTCCCTGGCAGCTTTTCCCAGAAGCAGAGAACAGACTTTTCACCACTGCTAACAGCATTTGTGGAGCTTGAGGGCAGGATCACCCAACCCAGCCTCACCAAACCTCACTCCTCCACCTACCCCCAGTAAGGTGGAGAATAAGGACACATCTGGAAGTCCCAGGACCCCACCCACCACCTGAGGCAGTAGAGTGCCTCTACAGAGGAAGGAGAGCTGGTCACAGGACCCAAAAACAACATTGCAGCTTGGTCCTCCTGGCAAGCACCACCTACTGACAAGAAGATCATTTTGCATGTCCTTTTACTGCATTTACTGACTCATCACATAGAGTGTGGTTTAATCTCATCCGCAAGCACCTCCTAATGGCTCAGAGACTAAACTGGGTGTGTCATTATCTAAAGAAAAATCCAAAAGTCAGAACCAACAACTGTTCCAGATGGGATGGAATTAGCAATTTAACTCTGGAAGTATGAAGAACTAAACTGAAATGACACTGCCAAAGGGAAACACCAGCTCTCTAGCAATGAATATCAACCAAATTCAGAACACTAAAGTGATAGAAGAATTTTGAACATGGATTGTAGGAAAACTCAATGATATGCAAGAGAAAATGGATAACCAACACAAAGAAACCACACAGACACACACATACACATACACATACACATACACACAAAAAAATCCAGGCTTTGGAAGAAAAATTCAATAAAGAAATTAAAATATTGGGAGAGAAAAAATGGCAGATTAGGGCTGACCTCTTGACTCTCAGCTCTCGGGGTGAGGGGTGAAGAGGACAGACAACCACTTGCGGACCACCTGCACCTACTCTGGATCAGACTCGCAGAACTGCAAAGAGTCACTGGGATATGGAAATTGTGGACAACAATTAAAGGTGAACCGAAATTCTTTCACAAAACCCAGGGATTCAGAAGCATAGTGGGGAGGGAGCCCGCCCATGCGCCAGCTGCCCCACGGGCTGGCCGCAGGAGGCACCCCTTCTCCCCAACATAGGGAGACGATCCCTTCCCCACTGGTCCCCACGCCCACACAGGCAGGGAACTGCCTGAGGTTGATGGGAGGTGGCAACGTGGGCAGACGAGAAGTTTGGAGAGGAGTCTGAAACAGGCAGCATTTAGAATTCTACACAGTGCCCCACCGAAGCAGTGGGGAGTGCAGAAAGGGTCTGCACCCAGCACCTGCTCCCTAGTCCTGCTGTGCAGCCCCCCTGCGGCTTGGAGACTCCACGCGGAGCCGAGGGGGAGACGTTCTCATGGCTTCCCCAGGGGGCCCAGGGCCAGCTGGACTGTTTCTGCTTCAGGGGACAGCAGCCCATTGAGCCCACAGCTCCAATGAAGCAGTAGTGGGTGGGGAGAAGGGCCCAGTTCTGTGTCTGCTCCCCCACTCCTCCAACCCACCTTTCCGGCGCCCAGCCCCCGTGGCTTGGATACTCTGTGGCTTGGAGACTCTGCGCGGAGCAACACGGGAGATGTTCTCCCAGCTTCCTCAGGGCCCAAGGCCAGCTGAACTGTTTCTGCTTCAGGGGACGGCAGCCTGTCAAGCCCACAGCCCCATTGAAGTGATAGTGGGTAGGAAGAAGGGCACAGCTTTGTGCCTGCTCCCCCGCTCCACCACCCAGCCCCCGCAGCTTGGAGACTCCGCGCAGAGTTGTGTAGGAGACGTTCTCCAGGCTTCCTCGGGGCAGATCAGCTCAGGAGGTGTTTTCTGGGCTTACCCAGAATCCCAAACCAGCTGATCTGTTCCTGCTTCAGGAGAGGGCAGCCTATCAAGCCCACAGGACCTCAGGAGCAGTAGTGGGTAGGGAGAAGGGCCCAGCTCTGTGCCTGCTCCTGACCCCGTTACTCTACCCCTGTGGCTTGGAGAAGTTGTGGAGGACTGCGCAGGAGAAGTTTGCCAGGCATCCCTACTACCCTAAGCCAGACAAACTCTTCAAGCGGCTGGAGAAGGCACCTCTATTAATTGCCAGAACCCCACTGAACCAGTAGCAGCAGAAGAAAGAGTCCAAACCCTGCAGCTACTACCTAGCACTGCCACACTGCCCCGAAGTTTGGAGAAGCTGCGGTGGGCAGTGCTCAAGCACTTCCCTGGCACCTCTTCTACCCTAAACTGGCTGAACTGTTCGGGCATCCAGAGAAAGCAACTTATTGAGCTCCCAGTGCTCCACTGAAGCAGAAGCAAGTGGGAGAGGGTCCGAACCCAAGAGCTGCTTCCATCGAGCCACTCCTTAGTGTGAAAACACTGCAGAGGGCGGCCCTGGTAGTAAACTTAGTCTTCCCCCCTGCCCTAATTGGGCAGGTGGCCTTGAAAGCTGAATTTATAAGGGTGGAAAGTTGAGAGTGGTGCTTTGTTAGGCAGCTTTCTCACAAGTTTGAACCTGAGGGGTATCTTGCTGCACTCAGTGGTTGGCGTTCTGTGCCCAGAGAGTAGAGCCTGTCGTAGCAAGGTAGATAAGCAAAGGAGGCTGCTAGTCCTGAGGACTCGAAGAACCCTTGGGAAAGGTGATACATGAGCAGAACACATCCTCCCCAGGTCTCCCAAGGATCATTCCTTTGGAATCCAAGTACACAGCTTATAATTGACTTCCAGCACATCTGGTCCTCAACAAAGTATCCAGATGAGGAAGACCAGCGAAAAACTTCAGGAACCATGAAATATCAGAGAGAAAAGTCACCTCCAAAAGAAAATAATCACTCTCCACCAATGGACACCAACTTACATAATATGATTAAACTAACAGATGAAGAATTCCGAATATGGATTGTGAGAAAGCTCAATGGAATCGAAGAGAAAATAGAATCCCAACATAGAGAAACCACAAGAATAATCCAGGAAAAGAATGAAAAATTCTCCAAAGATATAGAGGTAATTCAGAGAAACCAAGCAGAAATTCTAGCAATGAAGGAAACATTCAAGGAACTCCACAACACAGTGGAAAGCCTCAAAAACAGAATAGATCATGCTGAGGAAAGAATCTCAGAGCTTGAAGATTATACCTACACGCTAAACAAATCAGAGGAAGAAAGGGTACACAGAAACAAGAGACAAAATCAAAGCTTATAGGAAGAATGGGATGATGTTAAAAAGCCAAACCTCAGAATGATTGGCATTCCAGAAGGGGGAAGAGGAACACTCACAAGGGTTGGAAAACTTATTCTACAGCATACTGGAGGAAAATATGCCGGGCCTAGCTAGAAATCTGGATATCCAAATTCAAGAAGTGCACAGAACCCCTGGGAGACACAATGCAAATAGGCAATCGCCTCGTCATGTGGTTATTAAGTTGACCAAAGTAAATGTGAAAGAAGCCATCCTTCGTACAGCAAGGTGTAAACAACAAATAACCTACAAAGGAAAGCCTATCAGACTAACCGCAGACTTCTCATCTGAAAACTTACAAGCCAGGAGGGAGTGGGTGCCTATCTTTAATCTTCTAAAACAGAACAGAGCCCAACCTAGAATATTTTATCCAGCAAAATTAAGTTTCATCTATGAGGGTTAAATAAAATCCTTCTCAGACAAGCAATAGATGAAGGAATATGCAAAGACCAGACAAGCACTACAGGAAATTCTCAGACCTGCCTTCCACAGTGAACAGGGCAATAGGCACTACTCAAAATGAAAGCCACAAAGAATTAAAGTCTAGATCTCAAACTTCATGATGACACAATTTCTAAGTCGAAACAACAGGACTTCACCCATCAATATGAACAGAAATCTTCCTCCAATTTCAATCCTCTCAATAAATGTAAATGGTTTAAACTGTCCTCTGAAGAGACATAGGCTGGCAGAGTGGATAAAATTCCACAAGCCCAGTATTTGCTGTCTATAGGAAACACACCTAAAACATAAAGATGCCTCCTGGCTGAAGATCAAGGGATGGAAAACTATCATCCAAGCAAATGGAAGTCAAAAGAAAGCAGGAGTTGCTATATTATTTGCAGACAACATTAGTTTTAAAGTAACAAAAGTTAAAAGGATAAAGAAGGCCACTTCATAATGGTGAAAGGGAAGATCCAACAAGAAGACCTAACAATTCTTAATATTTATGCTCCCAATTCAGGAGCACCCAATTACATAAAGCAAACCTTGTCGTAGCTAAATACCACCCTAAACAATACTTCCATAGTAGCAGGGGACTTCAATACACCACTAAATGAACTGGATAGATCCTCCAAACAGAAATTAAGTAAAGAAATAAGGGACCTAATCAAAGATATTGAACAAAAAGGTCTGATAGATCTATACAGAACATTTCACCCAAATAAAGTTTAATTTACATTCTTCTCAGCAGCCCATGAAACCTTCTCAAAAATTGATCACATACTAGGCTGCAAAGCAGATCTCAAAAAGTTGAAGAAAATAAGAATAATACCCTGTGTCTTCTCTGACCATAGTGGTATAAAATTAGAGCTCAACTCTAACAGAAATACACACCACATCACTAAGTCATGGAAACTAAACAACCTACTGTTGAATGACTATTGGGTCAAGGAAGACATTCAGAGGGAAATCAAGAATTTCTTTGAACAAAATGACAATGGAGCCACATCTTACCAAAAAATTTGGGATACAGCAAAAGCATATCTGAGAGGAACACTAATAGCAATAAATGCTCACATCCAAAAAACAGAAAGATTAGACACCAACAAGTTAATGAATAGACTCAAGGAATTGGACAAAGAAGAGCAAACCAATTACAATCCTGGCAGAAGAAAAGAAATATCTAAGATCAAAGCTCAACTAAATGAAATGGAGAATAAGAGAACTATATGGAAGATCAACAAAGCCAGAAGCTGGTTTTTCGAAAAGATCAACAAAATTGACAGCCCTCTGGCTAAGCTGACAAGAACTCAAAGGGAAAGGACTCTAATAACCTCAAGAAGAAATGAAAAAGGAGAGATCACAACAGACTCCACAGAAATACAAAACATTATGTTTGATTACTATAGAAATCTATATGCCCCAAAACTACAGAATGAAGATGAAATGGACAGATTCCTGGAATCACACAACCTCACTAAGTTCACCCAGGAGGACAATGAGTTCCAGAACAGACCAATCACAAGCTCAGAAATTGAAGCAGTAATTAAAAACCTCCCCAAATGGAAAAGTCCCGGGCCAGATGGCTACACCTCGGAGTTCTACCATACATTGAAGGATGAACTCACACCTATACTACAGAAACTATTCCACACCATTGAGAAGGATGGTACCCTTCCTAACTCATTCTACGAAGCCAATATCACCTTGATACCAAAGCCAGGAAAGGATGCAACAAAAAAAGAAAATTACAGACCAATATCCCTCATGAATATAGATGCAAAAATCCTAAACAAAATTTTAGCAAATAGAATTCACCAGCACATCAAAAAAATAATTCACCATGACCAAGTGGAGGTTATTCCTAGCATGCAAGGCTGGTTCAACATACACAAGTCTATAAATGCAATCCACTTTATAAATAAAGCCAATAACAAAGACCATATGATTCTGTCAATAGATGCAGAAAGCATTTGATAAAGTCTAACATACCTTTATGATAAAAACCCTTAACAAAATGGGCATAGACGGCCCATACCTTAAATTTATCAAATCCATCTATGACAAACCAACAGCTAACATCATTCTAAATGGGGAAAAATTAAAATCATTCCTGCTTTGAACTGGAACTAGACAAGGATGCCCACTTTCTCCCCATCCTATTCAACATAGTAGTTGAAGTCTTAGCTATAGCAATCAGGCATGAGAGGGGTATTAAGGGCATCGAAATTGGGTCAGAAGAGATCGAACTCTCACTCTTTGCTGATGATATGATATTATATCTAGAAAACCCCATGGACTCATCCAAGAATCTCCTAGATCTGATAAATGAATTCGGTAAAGTTTCAGGATATAAAATCAATATACACAAATCAGAAGCATTCATATATGCCAAAAACCATCAAGTAGAAACCCAAATCAAAAACGCAATACCCTTTACTATAGCTCCAAAGAAAATTAAATATCTAAGAGTTTATCTAATGAGAGATACGAAAGATTTATATAAGGAGAACTATGAAACACTAAAAAAAGAAATTGCAGATGATTTAAACAGATGGAAAAATCTACCATGCTCATGGCTAGGAAGAATCAATATTGTTAAAATGTCAATATTACCTAAGGTGATCTAATAAATCAATGCAATTCCCATCAAAATACCACCAGCATTCTTTACAGATCTAGAAAAAACAGTCCTTCGCTTTGTATGGAACCAGAGAAAATGACGTGTAGCCAAAGCAATCTTAAGTAAGAAAAACAAACTGGGAGGGATCAGTCTTCCTGACTTTAAGCTGTACTATAAGGCAATAATAGTAAAATCTGCCTGATACTAGCACAAGAACAGAAACATCGATATCTGGAATAGATCTGAGATTCCAGAGATCAAACCATCTGTATATGGTAACCTAATCTTTGATAAAGCAGACAATAATATACTATGGGAAAAAATTCTCTCTTCAATAAATGGTGCTGGGAAAACTGGTTAGCAACATGCAGAAGAGCAAATCAGGACCCCAACCTCTCACCTTTCACAAAAATTCACTCAAGATGGATAACAGACCTAAACCTAAGACATGAAACTTTAGGAATTCTAGAAGAAGATGTTGGGAAAACCCTATCAGATATTGGTCTAGGCAAAGAATTTATGAGGAAGACCCCCAAGGCAATCACCTCTACAGCTAAAATAAACAAATGGGATCTGATAAAATTAAAAGTTTCTGCACTGCCAAGTAAACGATCATTAGAGCAAATAGACAACCCACAGAATGGGAGAAAATATTTGCTCTCTACACTTCCGATAAAGAACTAATAACAAGATTCTATCTAGAACTTAAAAGAATAAACAAGAAAAAAATCAAACAACCCCATCAAGAAATGGGCAATGGAAATGAACAAAAACTTCTCCAAAGAAGACAGAATAATGGCATGCAAACATATAAAAAAATGTTCAACATCTCTAATCATTAGAGAAATGCAAATCAAAACCACAATGAGATACCACCTAACCCCAGAGAGAATGGCCTGTATCAAGAAATCCCAAAACAACAAATGCTGGCGAGGATGCGGAGAGACAGGAACACTCTTACACTGCTGGTGGGACTGCAAATTAGTGCAACCTTTGTGGAAAAGAATTTGGAGATTCCTCCGACAACTAGAAATAGAAATACCATTTGACCCAACAATAGCATTGTTGGGCATCTATCCAAAAGAACATAAGTCACTCTATTATAAAGACATCTGCACCCAAATGTTGATAGCAGCACAATTCACTATTGCACAGACATGGAAACTACCCAAGTGCCCATAAATTCATGAATGGATAACTAAAATGTGGTATATACTCATAATGTAATATTACTCAATCCTAAGAAATGATAGTGAACTAGCACCGTTTATGCTATCGTGGATTAAGCTTAAGCCTGTAATACAAAGCAAGGTGACACAAGACCTGGAAAATGGGCTACACATCTACTCGCCATCAAATTGGTACTGACAGCCTAAAGCTTTGGTGTTCAAATAATTGTAGTGTTCAACAGGGATCTGAGGGGAGGAAACCCACATCTTAAGGATGTGATGAGCATTGTAGGGGGAAAAGGATTACCTCTATCCCTTTTTAGGGAGAAACACACTGTAACCAAAATGTCTAAAAAAAAAAATTTTGTTAATGGGAGGTAAACAGGTGGAAGGGGGGAGAAGGGGAAGGGTATGCATTTTCATGGTGGGTGCAGGGCGCACCACTTGAAGACTGGACATGCTTGAAGCTCTGGCAGAGCGGGGTGGGAAAGGGGGCAGGGGAAAGATATGTAACCCTAACAATATTTGTACCCACAGAATTTGGGAAAAAAGAAAAAAAAAGAAATTAAAATATTAAAGAAAAATCAAACAGAACTTCTGGAAATGAAGAAGTTATTCAAAGAATTATAAAACACAGTGGAAACCCCCAAAAATAGAGTAGATCAAGCAGAAGAAAGAATCTCAGAGATTGAAGATAACACCTTTCAATTACATAAGTCAGTTGGAGAGATAGAGCGGAGATATAAGAGAAAAGAACAAAACCTATAAGAAATGTTGGATTATGTGGAAAGGCCTAACATGAAAATTTTAGACATCCCTGAGGGTGAAGAAGAAAATATACAAGGGTTGGATAAACTATTTGAGGATATAATGAAGGAAAATTTCCCTGGCCTTGCCATAAATCGAGTTATCCCAGTACAAGAAGCCCAAAGGATTCCTTGGAGACTCATTGCAAACAGGAAGACACCACAACAAATAGTCATCAGACTGGCCAAAATAAACATGAAAGAGGTCCTCCTGCAAGCTGTAAGGTGAAAAAAGCAGGTAACCTACAAAGGAAAACCCATCAGACTAACAGCAGACTTCTCAATTGTTTTGAAGTTTTTTATTACTGACTCAATCATCTTACTTGTTATTGGTCTGTTTGGATTTTCTATTTCTTCACAATTTAGTCTTGGTAGGTTGCATGCATTTAGGAATTTATCCATTTCTGCTAGGTTATGCAATTTGTTGACGTATTATTGTTCATAGTAGTCCCTTATGATCCTTTTTATTTTTGTGGCATCAGTTGTAATATCTCCTCTACATTTCCAGTAGCCATGCCAGAGGGAAACAAAGCTATGAGGTTCTCTTTCCTGCCATTAAATGCTCCATCCCAAGAATGCATATCCCACTTTTGCTTAAAATTCATTGGCCATAACTAGTCCTGGATCTACCAAAGCACAAGAGTGCCAGGAAGTGTAATCCTATCATGGACTCTGACAGAGTAGAGCCAGAATTATTTAATGACTATCAGTGGAGCCAAAAACATTTGAAAACAGCATTAGTGACTACCATAGGGAGACAACTTATTGAAAGTCATGGTTTTCATATCACTTTACATATGATGAAGAAAATTTCAAACGTACATACCAAACAAAAAGGAAGTTCATAAACATTTTGGAACAGATGGGAAAACTCCCACCCCCACTCTAACATTGTCACTGATAACCATGGGCTAGTATTTTATAGATAATATACCAAATATTTCAACCACTCTTCCACAGAGCAAGATAGTACACAATAAAATGCCTCAATTAACCAACATTTCTGCCATTATATGACAAGTACTCATGGCTTTAAAATATTTATACCTAGTAACCTCTGGAAAATACTTTCTACTTCCCCATTCCGCTAATGATTCTAGCTCTTGATTTTCCCACTGAAATTGGTCTAATCCTTAACCTCTTCCTGAGGTTGGTTTTAAGATTACATAATTCAGGGTTGCTGTGGTTACAACTTTAAAAATAGAACCAAATCTGTGGACCAAATACCATTTTGTCAGAATCAGCCCTGTGTGCATCTAATATGGCTCTCACTGTCTTCCTTGGATGGTGTTGCCAGCCTGAAAGTGGGATTGGTTTAAAAGAGAGTCCACATCACTATTGCTAATTTAAGGCTGATAGAATGATAAAAAGATGTTCTTGGATCCACCACCCAATGTTTCCCTGGTAGCATCCAACTTAGCAATGCTAAATACAGTAACAAGAGGGTTATTAGGTTATCAGTTTTTCATTCAACAAATGTTTATTGAGTATTCTAAGCACTAGCAATACAGCAATGAACAAAAATAAAAAATATCTGGCCCTCAAGAAGTTTTAATTTTAGGGAGGAGAAATAGAACACACACACACACACACACACACACACACACACACACACAGTATGTCAGAAAATGGTAAGTGCAACAAATAAAAATAAGATGTGGAAGGGAATTGGGGAGAATGGGGCATTCCTATTTTAAACAGGATGACCAGAGAAACATCATTCACAAGGTGAAATTGAACAAATTCACATACCTTGTGAGATAACAAGCTATGAGGATATCTAGGAAAAGAGTGTTCCAGAAAGAGGAATCAAGAAATACAAAAGATAGGAGCATGCTTGGCATGTTCAAAGTTCAGAAAGGAGGACTTCCTAGCCCCAGAACTGGTACACTGTCACCCATGCCTCTTTCTATTGGACAAAATAATCCATAAGATCAGCCTAGATTTAAGAAGAGGTGTGATAAACTCCATTTTTTGATGGGAAGAGTTGGGAATAATTGTTGAAGGCAATATTTGTAGACAGGCTACTAAAGGTGGTAGTATTGGAGGCAGTCATAAGTGATAAGATTCTGGATATAATCAATAAGGCCAATATAATTTGCTGATGGATGAGTTGTGGGGTATGAAGAGACCAGTCAAATATGACTTCTAGGTTTATTAGCTTAAACAATGTAAAGGATGGATGTGCCATTTAAAGAGTCAATAAAGTTTGTGGGAAAAACAGGTTTGGGGAGGTCAACAGGAAGGATTTAGTTTCAAACATATTAAGTTTGAGTTGCCCACAAGCTAGGGGGAAGATCAAGAGAGTGGTGCCCTACAATCCGAGTGTACAAAGTGTTTCAAGGAAGTGAACAGTTAGGACAAATGATGTTGGAATTCCAAGTAAGATGAAAACTGAGACTTGACCCATGGATTAGTGTAATGACATTGACATGAGTGTCACAGAGTATTCAGATGAAAGTATAATTGAAGAAACTTAAGATAGAATTGGAGAAAAAAATTCGAAACAATTAGTACAGATAACAATTCAAAGGGCTATATTTTAAAGGAGAGCAGAAAAATGAAGTGGGGTTAAGAGTGACCATTTTTTAGATGGAAGAAATTACAGTACATTTGCATGCTGATGAGAATGATCCAGTAGAGAAGGGACAGTTAAATGATCAAAAAGGGCTTGAATTTACTTATTGGTGATTATCTAAACAAGTATCTAGTATCCTGCCTTTACACCTCTTTTGTCTTCTTTTTTTTTCTTTTTAATTTCAGCATATTATGGGGGTACAAATGTTTTGGTTACATATATTGCCCTTGACCCACGCTAGTCAGAGCTTCAAGCATGTCCATCCCTCAGATGGTGTGCACCGTACTCATTAGGTGTGTATATTCCCATCCCTTCCTCCTCCTTCCCATCTGCCTGACACCTGATGAATGTTATTACTATAGGTGCACTTAATGTGTTGATCAGTTAAAATCAATTTGATGGTGAGCTCATGTTGTGTTTATTTTTCCATTCTTGGGATACTTCACTTAATAAAATGGGCTCCAGCTCTATCCAGGATAATACAAGAGGTGCTATACCACCATTGTGTTTTTTTTGTTTTTTTGTGTTTTTTTTTTTGTGGCTGAATAGAACTCCATGGTATGCATATACCACATTTTATTATTACACCGTTTTTGTCTTCAAGCCTCCAACATGTCTTCCCCAATCATCAGTCTTAGTTAATAATCTTGCTTTTTAATTCACTGAGAAAACTTTCTACAGATTCACACACAAAATATAATCACCTACCTGAATCATTGCTCATATTCTCTACTTTCTAACCTATTACAAAAAATGAACTCTGTGCTCCTGTCTAAAAACAGTCCTTCTGAGCCAGGCGTGGTGGCATGCCCCTGTAGTCCCAGCTACTCAGGAAGCTAAGGCAGGATGATTATTTGAGCCCAAGGGATCAGGGGTGCAGTGCACCATGTTCATGCAGCAACAGCAGCAACAGCAGCAGCATCAGCAGAAGAAGAAGCAACCAATTTATTATCTTCATAATCTTGATATCATCCAACAACAAGCCTTCCAAATGGGAGTTGGGATGAAATAGAAAACATTTACTGGAATTATTAAAAGTTGATATGAAGACCAAGGAGCAGGTACCTCCCCTCTCTTAGTGCCCATGGATATCTCAGGCTGTCAGCCCACTAATAGAAGATTCCTGGATTTGATCTAATAATTTTAAGTCAAAGTGGTCAGAGGCCCCAGTCTTTTAAAAAATCTATAATATTTGTTGAACCCACAAAATATCTTTAATTCCCTGAAGTTGGAACTATGAGATCAGTGGATGAGTGCACAAATCTTCTCTGTGTCTGTGATGACTCCTTATTGTGACAATATGTGTCCTTAATAGAGACTTGAAATAAAATTGACATTTATCAAGGGATAGTTTCAAATCTGCCTCCTTACAATGCTATCTAACACCTTAGGATTTAATTCTAATCTTCTTTCAAAGCTCTCCCAAATTCAATTAGATAAAAGAGAACATCTAAGTAATTAATTTCGATTCCGAGTTACCTTTTCTATTATCCCCTGAAGATGACTGAGTGTCTGGAGAGAACCTGAGGAGTAGCCATATCCATTGGACTGAGAGATATTTGTTGGCCATTGCCATTTTTTTCATGGAAAGGATATCTCTATTTAAATGACAAACAATATGTAAGTAGTAATTTTAAAAAAAAAATGTTTTAGTGCAAGTTTTGAAATGTCAAAAAATATGATGTCCATTATCTTTCATCAACTATAGTTGAATATAGTCCTTTTATTATTTATAGCTCCTAACATAACATTCCTTTATAACTCACACTGATTTTTAGCAAGGCTTTAAAACTGAGGGTAGTCATGGTCACATATGGTTAAGGCACAGTCAACAGCACAATCTAATAGAAATGTAATGTGAGCCACATATGTAATTTTAAATTTTCCAGTAACAACATTTAAAAACTTTTAAAATAAGTTTAAAAATTAGATGAGATTACTTGTAATACCATATTCCATTTAACCCAATACATACAAAATATTATCATTTAAACATATGATCAATCTAAATAATATTAATGGAATATTTTTCTATTTTTTCTACCAAGTATCCAAAATCTGTTGTGTATTTTACACTTAGAGCACATCTTAACATAGACTGGGCACATTTAAAGAGCATAGTAGTCACAAGTGGCTAGTGGAAGCCATACTAGATGTAGACATAGAATATTATAATTTCCCATTTATAATCTCATTTGATCCTTACAAATTTATTAAAGCAAGTAAGGCACATATCATAATTCACATTTTACCAATAGTAAAGCTAGGGGCCAGAAAGTTTTAGTGGTTTTACAAGGTCATATAGTTAGTAAGTTCTAGTTATAGCTAAATATAAAATAATAATCCATTGCTTGAAGCATCTGTCCATGATGCAATACTAAGTATCATTGAGGTGTGGCAGCCATGTAAAAATGCCACTCAGATCTCATGCTACAGGGAGCAAAATTGACTGATGGCTCCATCTGTGGCTCCTCTGGATTTACCACTGCATTCATGATGAGGCAATGCTTTCTGTGAGCTGCTTCTAGCCAAAGACTAAGCATTGGGGGTATACAAAAGCAAGATTATCCTTGAGAGATGCAGGACTCCTTCAATGGGAAACTTTGTCCTGAGGCTTCCCCATTGGCTTTGCTGAACCATTCTTGGAACTGTGCTGCAGTTGAAGACTTTTTTCACCCTTCTTTCTTCCCTTCCTCTTCACTTCCTTCTCCCCTAAGTATCAGACCTGAATTGTCATATGAAATCTCTCCCTCCTTTTCCTTTTCTCTCCCCCAATGAATTTCTTATACATCTAATCCCATCTTGGTGTCAGCTTTTCAGCATATCCGAACTACACACGAGAAAAATAATGGTACTAACATAGTTGATCACAGCTTGAAAAAAATAATCAGGTGAATTGTTTTTTGGAATTGAAAGAATTTTCAGACAAAGAATTACTAGGAAGACTCAAAATAAAGATAAAATTATATAGACAAACAGCCAAACTATAAACACATACACATAGATACACAGACCTGCATCCTGACTTGATTTGTGGGCTAAAGTGATAATTGCATCAGATTTGAAGTGATTTTAGGAAGGTCTAATTATAGACAATATTTGTTTTCTGCTTTATGTGGTACTGCACTAAGACAAACTTACAACAGAAAGGTATGAACATTT
Organism: Microcebus murinus; assembly: GCF_040939455.1. Classification (NCBI taxonomy): domain Eukaryota; kingdom Metazoa; phylum Chordata; class Mammalia; order Primates; family Cheirogaleidae; genus Microcebus; species Microcebus murinus. The sequence continues at coordinate 15,598,701 of NC_134136.1, forward strand.
ACATAGTTGAATGGTATTTGAGACTCAATCCTTTAAGTCTGATAATGTGCAAGTTCTGACCTGGGCCCTTTCCATTTCTCTATACATTTATTAGATTATCTCATTCATTCCCATGGTTGAATGATTGTCTACCATGCTGACAATTCACAAGTCTTACTCAGACCTTTCTCTTGAACTGAAGATCGATCTATTTATCTATCTATCTATCTAATCTCTAACAGTCTGATCTCATCTTTTTCCCCAAAGTTGCTGCTTATCTAGTGTTTCTTATCTTAGAACACAGCACCATCAACTACACAGTCACCAAATCCAGTAATTATACCCAATCCATCATAAGTTTTTCTTCCTAAATGTTTCTTGAAGCCATCCCTTTTCCTCTATTCCTACTCCTTCCATAGTCTTAACAGCATTTCTCATTGGACTACTTCAACAATATTCTAAATTATTGTCTTTTTTTCTAAATTATGCCTTCCTTTTCCCAGAACATCACCTGGTTGTTTCTTTCTCACCTATCACACAGGGCTCAGTTTAACATTTAACTCCTTAGTGATTTTTTAAAATTTAATATATCTAAGTAATAAATTCCTATTTTAGTTCAGCATGGCACTTATAACCACTTAATATTTTGTTGTTTATTTCCATGTGTTTATTTCAATGCAAGTTTCACAAGAGTAGGGATCTTGTGTATTTTTTCAACACTTCCTTGGCACATAGAACTGTCAAGCATATATAATATATTTAATAATTTCTGTTGATAAAACTATTGATTGAATACCAAAGCCAGGAAAGGACACAACAAAAAAAGAAAACTACAGACCTCTGTCCTTTATGAACATAGATGCAAAAATCCTTAACTATAAAAATACTAGCAAACCAAATTCAATAGCACATAAAAAAGATAATTCACCATTTTGATCAAGTTGGTTTCATCTCAGGGATGAAAGGATTGTTCAACATTTGTAAATCAATAAACGTCATTCACCACATAAGAAAAAGCAAAAACAAAGACCATATGATCATCTCACTAGATGCAGAAAAAGCATTCAACAAAACCCAGCACCCTTTCATGATAAAAACTCTCTACAAAAAAGGCATAGAAGGAATATATCTCAGAATTATAAAAGTTATACATGACAAAGCCACAACCAAATCATACTAAATGGGCAAAAGTTGAAAGCATTCTCCCTGAGAACTGGAACAAGACAAGGGTTCCCACTGTCACCAGTTCTATTCAACATGCTACTGGAAGTCTTAGCCAGAGCAATCAGTCAAGATAAAGAAATAAAGGGCACCCAAATTAGGAAGGAGGAGGTTAAACTATCCCTGTTTTCTGACAATATGATCTTGTATCTAGAAAACCCTAAAGACTCTACCAAAAGACTCCTAGAATTTATAAATAAATTCAGCAAAATCTCAGGTTACAAAATGTACACAAATCAGCAGCATTTCCATATACAAATAACAGTCAAGCTGAGAGTCAAATCAAGGACTCAATATCATTTACAGTAGCTACAAAGAAAATAAAATACTTAGGAATATACTTAAACAAGGAAGTGAGGATCTCTACAAGGAGAACTACAAAACACTGATGAAAGAAATTATAGATGACACAAACATTTTCCCATGGAAAAACATCCCATGTTCATGGATTGGTAATATCAGCATTGTTAAAATGTTTGTGCTATTCCACATTGCCTGATTTATTCACATTAATTTGCGATTTAAGTCCTTGTAGATTCATCTCTGATTTTTGAGTCTTCTTTTAAAATGAAAACACATCCAGCAAGATTATAAGATGTATTGTTGTTCACTAGTTAGTGTGATTTGGTTAATCAGATTATTTTCCTTCTGGCACATAGCAACTGATATAACCAGTCTGAAGAATTAAATCCAATGTTTGTGGAGCACATTGTAAAAGATGCTGTGCTATGAATGGTAATTATAAAATTAGGAGAAGAAGGATGCTCCCATTGAAGATGTACCAATTTTGGGGAAAATATACAGAATTTTGAGTACACAAGGAATAGTAAGAAGGCATTAAATGCCTTTGTGTCCAGGAATAGGGAGGAAGAAAAAAGAAGATCCCAACAGTACAGTTATGATCCCAACATACGGTTGCTATGAATAAAGCTTAGATATCTACCAAAAGGGGGATTAATTAAATGAATTTTCATATCCACATAATGGAATATCATAAAGCCATCAAAATATGTTGCTCTCTACTGAGGTATATTCAACAATTCCATGATTGTTTTAAGTAAAGAAGCAAGGATTTATATTATCATTTGTATAAAAGAAATTTAAATATGCATAGATTATGTCAGAAACTGTATTCAAACAATTTTAACAACAATTGCCTTTCAAGAAGGAAACTTATTGGGTAAAAGGGAGACTTGATTCTCACTATATACCCCTTTATTTGTTTTTTATTTTATTATATATGTATATATATTACTTATTTCAAAGAATGAGTGGAATTTAGTTTTTAAAAATGTATTACAGGATGGGCCCTATCATTTTGAGTAGGAAGAAGATATTATTGACTCTCTCCGAATGGGGTCTGCATCTCAGCTATTTGTTATTTTTTTTCCATTAGTGAAGTTACACTTGAATAGGAGGATGAGCTTGTTGTCACATTTGTCATCCCATTGATCAGTAGGATCAATTTAGCAAACCCATCTCCCTGTACCCTCTCTACTCCCAAAGCTGCTTTAGGTTAAAGAGGATGATTTTCCCAAAGAGGAGAGCTATCAAATGTATCAAAATCGCTAAGTTTCTGTGCTAGAGCTTTTGAACAAGCCCACATGGTCTGAATAGAAAAGTTGGTATTTACCTATCTTTATCTCAATATACAGGCAGTTAGAGAATATCCAATCAATGAGAAGTCAAAATAAAATACAAGGGAGGACAAAAAGTATGGTGCAGGGTGAATGAATTATGAGGGTGTCATACAAAGTTTGCCTAAACCATCATGTATTATATGAGAAACAGGAATGCCTCAAGTAATCTGGGGCAATATTGGAGCTCAGTGGAGAGCAATTATCTCTGTTCTTGACTGAGTTACACCCAGCCTCTCAAGTGCTATGCAATACCAATTTCCAGGACACAAAGGCCTTTGTTTGGGAAGATTCTGGTATTACATACCTAACAAGAAAGTGATATTACAATAGAACCAGAGAGGAAAAATACAATCATTGTTTTTTATGCTTTAATATAGATTTTAAACTCAGGACAGATTGAAATGGTTTGAAATAAAAAGATTTTTTTTTTTCAGTTTTGAAGCCTATAATTCAGGGTATAGGGTATATGTCATACACAATAATTTAGAAGCACAACTATTTTGATAACTTTGAAAGTTCTCATCTCTGGGAAAATCATCCTCTGACTGAAAGCAGCTTTGGGAGCAGAGAAGGCAGTGGGAGATGGGTTTACTAAATTGATCTTGCTTTGCAGGGCCAGTAACTCAGTCTTGATACTGCCTCAAAGATAACATGGATTGTGGAGAATAGTTTGTGCTCATCAAATTCACAAAAAATACTGAGATACAAAACAAAATACCAATTTACTAATTTACTCTTAAAATATAACTTCCACATGGGCTGAAATACTTAGATTCATTTAGTCAGTCCATTCTCTTTTCTATAGAAAAGTTTATGTAGAGAGCCAATTATAATCAGAAGGTAATCAAATAAACCTGCAAAGAGAGCAAGGAAGTGAGCTGAATAATTTCCATGGCTATTGTCTTCCAGTTAGGGCAGTAATGCACTCATCTCTACTGGAAGGGTAGACCTACTGGGCAAACATTCATGTTAGTTCATGAATGAACTTTCCTCCAAGATAATGCCCCTGTAACAGTCACTCCTCAATGCATGTATTTCATTTCAAAATTGACCAATCTCTTTCTGTTATCATAATCTTTAGACTTGTCAATACCATTGATTAGGTTGCAGTCTAGTACTCTCTTCCACCTTTTTGCCTGGAAAACACTCTTTCTCTTGTGATATTTGCATATATCTGAGCCCATACACTGTATGTTCTCTTTATTAGTATAACTGAGAGTTGTGAAGGGACCTCACTGTTACTTCTAAGACTGCTTGGGTTATAACATTTATGGTGGCTTATGTCTAAGGATACATGCAGTTTAAATATATTAATACATATTTAATTTATATATATATATAAATTACTAATTTTATATATATAAATTACATAATTACTAATGTATATTTCAACAAAGACTTATGGTATGCTTGGCACTGGGCTGAGAAGTTCACATATATTTTCTCACACCAACCCTATGTAGCAGGCAGTTATTTATTTCCATTACTATAGATGAGAAAACAGAATCACAGTGAGTTAAGAAACCTCCCCAAGATCACATGACTGGTAAATTTAGTTACTGGAATTCTAACTCATGCTTTTTTGACTTCAAGAACCACAATGACCCTCCTCTTTATTCATATATATATATATATATATATATATATATATATATATATATACATATATATATATACACATATACCTAACACATTATATAGTTTTTGATTCAAGAATATTTCTCTAACAATTTATCTAAAAGAAATGATACAGAATGAACAGAAAGATTTACTTAGAAGGATGTTCATCACAGTGTCATTTTTGGCAGTGAAAAATGAAAAACTATAAAATAATGAAAATGTTGAATAAATTCTGGTACTTTCATATAACAGAGTGCTATGTATCTTAAAAGTATTAGAGTAATTCGGTATTCATTGAAATGGAAGAAATTCATAATTTTGTATTGAGTGAAAACTTCAAGTTTAAATTAGCATATGGAATTGGATCTTATTTTTCTTAAAAGGTTTACATATGGTTTGAGAAAAGTTGGAAGGCTATGCATCAAAAGGCAAATGGTTGTTATCTGTGGGATTTTAGGATCACGTGTCATTCTTATTTTTTGTCTTTCTGCTTACCTCAAATATTTAATTTTCAAAAATGAAAATGAAGTTATTTTGAAATAAGTAAAAGCTATTTTAGAATACTCAGATGAATTTCAGTTTATATTAATAAACAAAACCACTTTTTTTGTTGTTTTAATATAATGGAATCTTCAACTGCATGGAGCCAGAAGCCTCAAATTTACTATTTCTTCCCTTCATATTTTCTAAACCTTCTGAGCATTGTTTCTCCATTGATTATATTAATAGAGCCAGCCGACATCAAAATTGGAAGGTGGGCTGTTTAGCTGTCAGTAATTTCTCTCCTATACCCTTGTCTTTTCTCTTCAAAATTCCCAGGCTATTTACACTATTGCAGTACTTCTGAAAAAGAGAAGAATAATGATGACAATGAATACCAAAATAATTGCAACAATGATCAAAGCAAAATTAAGCATTTTATTTAGTACTAATAATGTATTAAGCACTTAGCTATGTAATAGCTTTGGACCCACTCAGTTCCATCAAGTAGGTTTTATCACTGCTAATTTACAGTTGAGAAACTAAGTTCAAAAGTTTACCAAGGGCCGGTCGCGGTGGCTCATGCCTGTAATCCTAGCATTCTGGGAGGCTGAGGTGGGTGGATTGCTCAAGGTCAGGAGTTCGAAACCAGCCGGAGCAAGAGTAAGACCCCTGTCTCTACTATAAATAGAAAGAAATTAATTGGACAACTAATAAATATAGAAAAAAGTAGGAATGGAAAAATGACGGAGTAGGGGTGCCCTCCTGGCTCTCTGCTCCCAGAGCGAAAAGTGAAGAAAGCGGATAGCCACACATGAGCGATCTGCACTTCCACAGGACCAGCTTTGCAAGCCTGCAGACATCCACCAGGAAACGGAGGGATAGGACCAATTACAGCCTAAAGCAAAGGTGAATCGATTATTCTTCTGCAAAAATCGGGGATTCGGAGGCACACAGGAGGGAGGGAGTGAGGCGTGGTTTAAGCCGCTGCCAGCTGGCAGTGGCGCCAGCCCTCCCTGGTGCTGAGAAACACCCCCTCCTACACCGAGCTCCACTTCCACGTAGGCTGGGAGGTGCCTGAAGTTGGTAAGAAGTGGCAGCGCGGAACTAAGCCATGTGGAGAGACTAGAGCAGGGAACACTCTGAGTTCTCCAGAGCACACAGCTGCCACAGTTTAAGGTGGGGGAGGGTCCGAGCCCAGCAACCACTCTCCACACACCAGGAACCAGAGCCCACTCGGGCATCTCCCTGCAGAACACTCCCAGGTCAAGGTTAAGGGGAGTTTACACAGAAGGAGGCTTTGATTTTGGATATAGAGGAGGTTTGGGATAGCACTGAGAGGTCAGAGTGCGCAAAGTTAGATTCCTTGATCCATTAGGACCCCCTCCCTCTGCCCCTCCTGCACCGCTCCCGCCCCTGCATTCCAGCGCTGACTTGGCATTCCAGTGCTGACTTGGGCTCGGGGTTTGGAGGGGAGGCGCAGAGAGAGTGCTGCTATGCATCCCTGCTCCACCAATTTGATATTGGACCATCACTTGCTGCACAGGTGGCACTGACTCTGTGCTCAGAGAGTGGACCCTGCCTGGACGGGGCAGTACTACAGGGGAGATTGCCCTTGGTGGATTTAAGGCAGAGAAACATTGCCTTCCACACTCTCCTGCGACCCGGAGCCCCACCATGGGCTCCAAAGTCTCTGTCCCAGCCTTGGGGGCGGGGCTGAGATAGGAACTGTTCCTATTCCTGCCGCTTATCTCCACCTGTGGAATTAAGGAAACAGAAGACAGGGATTGGTGGGTCCCATTGCCTGCCTGCCCGCTTCTGGTCAGTCTCTCCCTGCACAGGCATCCCGCGCTCTGTGTCCAGGCTCTGGAGCCCGCTGGGGCAGGGCCGAACTTCATAGGAGGCTGCCCTTGGTGGTTATTAGGCAGAGAGACTTTACGTCCACAATGCTCCAGCATCTTGTGGCTGAGCCTTTGGCCCCAAAATCTCTGTCCCCGCCTTGGAGGCGGAGCTGAGATAGGAACTGTTCCCATTCCTACCACTTATATCCACCTGTGTAATTGAAGAGACAGAAGACGGGGATTGGTGGGTCTGGCTACCGGCCTGCCGGCTTCAGGACAGTCTCTCCCTGCACAGGTCTCCTGCGCTCAGTGTCCAGGCCCTGGAGTTTGCCTGGGCAGGGCCTATCCTTGTAGGAGGCGGTCTTTGGGGGATATAAGGCAGAGAGATTTTACGACCCACACACTCTGGTGACTTGGGGCTGGGCCTTTGGCTCCAAAGTTTCTAGCCCCGCCTTGGGGGTGGAGCTGAGATAGGAACTGTTCCCATTCCTGCCATCTATCTCCACCTGTGTAATTAAGGAGGCAGAAGACGGGAGGCCGCTGGAGCAGCCCGGAGACCAGCGGGAAGGTTGGTGAATAGGTCGTTTCCCCTCCACTGCATCTCAGACTGCTGGTGGGCTCCCCAGGGGGTAGAGAGACCTGCAGACACCAGCCCAATGACGGCCACCACCAGTGAGCAACACCACCTACCAGCTCAGAAACTAAACAAGACGTGTGAATACCCAAATGAAAACCTAAAGGAAAGAAACAACAACTGAGCGATGTGGGAAGAAATCAGTGAAGGAACTCCGGAAATATGAAGAAACAAACAGAAAACACACCCCCAAAGAGGAGCACCAGCCCCTTAGAAAGAGACAGCAACCAAAACCTGGCAACCAAAATGACAGAAGAGGAATTTCGCATGTGGATCATAAGAACACTCACCAACCTGCAAGAACAACTCAATAACCAGCATAAAGACAAGAAAAAGCATCCAGGATATGGAACAAAAGTTCACTAAAGAGATCGACACAGTGAAGAAAACTTTAACGGAATTCCTGGAGATGAAGAATCAACTCAGGGAACTACAAAATACAGTGGAAAGTCTCAAGAACAGGGTAGATCAAACAGAAGAAAGAATATCAGAGATTGAAGATAACACCTTCCAATTAAATAAATCAGTCACAGAGATAGAGCAGAGAAACTAGAGAAAAGAGCAAAGCCTACGAGAGATGTGTGATTATGTGAAGAAACCTAATGTGAGGGTCATAGGGTTACGAGAAGGGGAAGAAGACATCACTCAAGGGTTGGACAAGCTTTTTGAAGATATAATAGAGGAAAATTTCCCAGGCCTTGCTTAAAATCTTGATATACAAGTTCAAGAAGCTCAGAGGACCCCTGGGAGATTCAATGCAAACAGGAAGACGTCACGTAATGCAGTCATCAGATTGACCAAAATTTCAAATAAAGAGGCCGTTCTAAGAGCTGTAAGACGAAAGAAGCAAGTAACTTAAAAGGGAAAGCCAATTCAAATAACACCAGATTTCTTTAATGAAACTTTACAAGCAAGGAGAGACTGGGGCCACATTCTCACTCTTCTCAAACAAAACAATGCCCAGCCTAGAATCTTATTCCCTGCAAAACTAAGCTTCGCATATGAAGGAGAAATAAAGACATTCCCAGACAAGCAAAGTCTCAGAGAATTTACCAAGAAAAGACCAGCCGTTAAAGAAGTACTCAAAACAGTGTTACACACGGAGTACCATAATAAAAACTCACGAATATAAAAAAAAACCAAAACCCGAAGATTAAAGGCCAGATATTACTATGTCTCAAGAGAGAAATCAAAGCAACAACATCCAACCCAACAGAATGAACAGCAATCTACCTTACCTATCAGTTCTCTCAATAAACGTGAATGGCTTAAACTCTCCACTCAAGAGACATAGGCTGGCTGATTGGATAAGAAAATACAGGCCAAGTATATGCTGTCTTCAGGAAACACATCTAACCTGCAAGGATGCATATAAACTAAAAGTAAAAGGGTGGAGACCAGTATTACAAGCAAGTGGAAGCGAAAAGAAGGCTGGCATGGCAGTTCTATTTTCAGACGATTTTGTTTTTAAACCAACAAAAGTAGTGAAAGACAAAGAGGGTCATTATATAATGGTGAAGGGCACAGTTCAAAAAGAAGAGATAACAATTTTAAATATATATGCACCCAACTTAGGTGCACTCATATTCATAAAGCAAACCTCACTGGATCTAAACAAATGGATTAATAGCAATACCATAATCACCGGAGATTTCAACATCCCATTGACGGCATGAGACATTTCCTCCAATGAGAAAGTTAACAAAGAAATAATGGACTTAAACAAAACTCGAGAACAATTGGGACTCACTGACATTTACAGGACATACTAACCAAAATCCACTGAATATACGTTCTTCTCATCAGCTCACGGGATATTCTCTAAGATTGACCATATCCTAGGACACAAAGTAAACCTCAAGAAATTTAAATAAATAGAAATAATACCATGTATCTTCTCAGATCACAGTGGAATAAAATTAGAAATCAACCATAACAGAAACCCAAATTTCTACACAAAAAGGTGGAAATTAAACAACCTCCTACTAAATGATTACTTCATAAATGAAGAAATCAAGATGGAAATTAAAAAATTCTATGAAGAAAATGACAATGGGGAGAAAAGCTACCAAATCCTCTGGGACACAGCTAAAGCAGTTCTGAGAGGAAAGTTTATCTCCATAAATGCCTATAAGCAAAAGTCAAAAAGATCACAAATAGACAATCTAATTAAATGACTCAAAGATCTGGAAAAAGAAAAACAGACCAGCCCCAAACCTAGCAGAAGGAGTGAAATCAACAAGATCAAATCAGAACTAAATGAAATTGAAAACAGGGAAGAGACTCAGGAGATTAATAAAACAAAACATTGGTTCTTTGAAAAAATAAACAATATTGACAAACCATTGGCTAAGGTAACGAAAAGCAGAAAAGAGAAATCTCTAAAAAGCTCCATCAGAAACAAAAAAGGAGATATCACTACTGATCCCAAAGAGATACAAGATATAATTTATGAGTACTACAAAAATCTTTATGCACACAAACTGAAAAATGTGGAGGAAATGGACAAATTTCTAGAAACACACAGCCTCCCTAGGCTCAACCAGGAGGAAATAGATTCCCTGAACAGACCAATTTCAACAGATGAAATAGAAATAGCAATTAAAAATCTCCCTAAAAAGAAAAGTCTCGGTCCAGATGGTTTCACACTCGAATTTTACCACACTTACAAAAAATAACTAGTACCTATCTTGCAGAAACTATTCCACAACATCGAGAAGAACGGAAACCTCCCCAACACCTTTTATGAAGCGAAGTTACTCTGATACCAAAACCAGGAAAGGATGCAACAACAAAAGAAAACTACAGACCAATATCCCTAAAGAATATAGATGCAAAATTTTTCAACAAAATCTTAGCTAAACGAATCCAGACACTTATCAAAAAATTAATCCATCACGACCAAGTGGGCTTCATCCCAGGGATGCAGGGATGGTTCAACATACGTAAATTTATAAATGCAATTCACCACATAAACAGAAACAAAAACCAAGACCACATGATTCTTTCAATAGATGCAGAAAAAGCTTTTGACAAAATTCAACATCCTTTCATGATACGAACACTTAAGAAAATAGGCATAGATGGAACATACCTAAAACTGATACAAGCCATATATGACAGACCCATAGCCAACATCATACTGAATGGGGAAAAATTTAAAGCATTCTCACTTAGAACTGGAACCAGACAAGGGTGTCCACTATCTCCACTTCTATTCAACATAGTACTGGAAGTCCTGGCTACAGCAATCAGACAGGAAAGTGGAATTAAAGGTATCCAAATAGGGACAGAATAGATCAAACTCTCACTCTTTGCTGATGATATGATATTATATTTAGAAAATCCTAAAGATTCAACCAAGAAACTCCTGGAACTGATCAATGAATTTAGTAAAGTCTCAGGATACAAAATCAATACACAGAAATCAGAGGCATTCATATACGCCAACAACAATCAAATCGAGAACAAAATTAAAGACTCAAATCCCTTAACAATAGCAACAAAGAAATTAAAGTACCTAGGAATATACTTAACCAAGGAGGTAAAAGACCTCTACAGGGAGAACTATGAAACACTAAGGAATGAAATAGCAGAGGATGTAAACAGATGGAAATCCATTCCATGTTCGTGGATCGGCAGACTCAACATCATTAAAATGTCTATACTACCCAAACTGATCTACAGATTCAATGCAATACCTATTAAAATCCCATCAGCATTCTTCACAGATATAGATATAATAATTTTACGCTTTGTATGGAACCAAAGAAGACCCCGAATATTAAAAGCAATTCTACACAACAAAAACAAAATGGGAGGCATTAATATGCCAGATATCAAACTATACTACAAAGCTGTAGTAATTAAAACAATCTGGTACTGGAATAAAAATAGAAATATTGACCAATGGAACAGAACTGAGAATCCTGATATAAAACCATCCTCATATAGCCATCTAATCTTTGACAAAGCAGACAAAAACATACGCTGGGGAAAAGAATCCCTCTTCAATAAATGGTGCTGGGAAAACTGGATAGCCACTTGTAGAAGGCTGAAGCAGGACCGACACCTTCACCTCTCACAAAAATCAACTCACGCTGGATAACAGACTTAAACCTAAGGTATTAAACTATTAGAATTCTAGAGGAAAATGTTGGAAACACCCTCCTAGACATCAGCCTAGTTGAAGAGTTTATGAAGTAGTCCCCAAAGGCAATCACAGCAGCAACAAAAATAAATAAATGGGACATGATGAAACTAAAAAGCTTCTGCACAGTCAAAGAAACAGTCATGAGAGTAAGCAGACAACCTACAGAGTAGGAGAAAATTTTTGCATCCTACACATTCGATAAGGGGTTGATAACTAGAATATACTTAGAACTCACGAAAATCAGCAAGAAAAAAATCAAATAACCCTATTAAAAATGGGCAAAGAACTTGAACAGAAAATTTTCTAAAGAAGACAGAAGAATGGCCAACAAACATACGAAAAAATGCTCAACATCTCTAATCATCAGAGAAATGCAAATCAAAACCACAATGAGATATCACTCGAAGAATGGCCAACAAACATATGAAGAAATGCTCAACATCTCTAATCATCAGGGAAATGCAAATCAAAACCACAATGAGATATCACTTAACCCCAGTGAGAATGGCCTTTATCAAAAAATCTCCAAACAATAAATGCTGGCGTGGTTGCGGAGAGAGAGGAGCACTCCTACACTGCTGGTGGGACTGCAAACTAGTTCAACCTCTGTGGAAAGCAATATGGAGATACCTTAAAGGGATACAAGTTAATCTACCATTTGATCCAGCAATCCCATTGCTGGGCATCTACCCAAATGATCCAATGATACTCTACAAAAAAGACACCTCCACTCGAATGTTTATAACAGCACAATTCATAATTGCAAGGCTGTGGAAACAGCCCAAGTGCCCATCAATCCAAGAATGGATTAATAAAATGTGGTATATGTATACCATGGAGTACTATTCAGCTCTAAGAAACAATGGTGACATAGCACATCTTATATTTTCCTGGTTAGAGCTGGAACCCATACTACTAAGTGAAGTATCCCAAGAATGGAAAAACAAGCACCAGATATATTCTCCAGCAAACTGGTATTAACTGAGTAGCACCTAAGTGGACACATAGGTACTACAGTCATAGGGTATTGGGCTGGTGGAAGGGGGGAGGGGGGCGGGTATATACATATATAATGAGTGAGATGTGCACCATCTAGGGGATGGTCATGATGGAGACTCAGACTTTTGAGGGGAGGGGGGAAATGGGCATTTATTGAAACCTTAAAATCTGTACCCCCATAATATGCCGAAATAAAAAATAAATAAATAAATAAATAAAAAAAACCACAATGATATATCACTTAACTCCAGTGAGAATGGCCCTTATCAAAAAGACCCTGAACAACAAATGCTGGCATGGATGCAGAGAGAGAGGAACACTCCTACACTGCTGGTGGGACTGCAAACTAGTTCAACCTCTGTGGAAAGCAATATGGAGATACCTTAAAGCGATACAAGTGAATCTACCGTTTGATCCAGCAATCCCATTACTGGGCATCTCCCCAAAAGATCCAATGACACTACAAAAAAGACACCTGCACTCGAATGTTTATAGCAGCACAATTCATAATTGCAAGGCTGTGAAAGTAGCCCAAGTGCCCATCAATCCAAGAATGGATTAATAAAATGTGGTATATGTATACCATGGAGTATTACTCAGCTCTAAGAAACAACGGTGATATAGCACATCTTATATTTTCCTGGTTAGAGCTGGAACCATACTACTAAGTGAAGTATCCCAAGAATGGAAAAACAAGAACCACATATACTCACCAGCAAACTGGTATTAACTGAGCAGCACCTAAGTGGACACATAGGTACTACAGTAATAGGGTATTGGGTAGGGAGGCGGGGGGTGGATATATACATACATAACGAGTGTGATGTGCACCGTCTGGGGGAGGGTCATGCTGGAGTCTCAGACTTTTGGGGAAGGGGGAAGGGCATTTATTGAAACCTTAAAATCTGTACCCCCATCATATGCTGAAATAAAAAAAAAAGAAAAAAAAGAAAAAAGTATCCAGTCATAGTGGTGCATGCCTGTAGTCCCAGCTACTTGGGAGGCTGAGGCAGGAGGATTGCTTGAGCCCCGGAGTTTGAGGTTGCTGTGAGCTAGGCTGACGCCATGGCACTCACTCTAGCCTGGGTAACAAAGCAAGACTCTGTCTCAAAAAAAAAAAAAGTTTACTAAAAGGATTCTTGGGATAACAACATGTTGAAATAGAAACCTCTAGCTATCGGCCCTCTGCACAACACCAAATTCAACTATCCACTTAAGTAAGTATCTTGAGAAGAACGAAAAAACAGGTGAGTTATTATACTAGCTAGTTTTTAGATTGTATCAAGGAAAGAGGCACTAAAGGGGACATAAAATAATCTTGCAAGGCCTACACTATCCTTCCCAATCCCATGGCAGTGCAGTGCCAGCATGTCTAGCAGAGAGAGTATCTTGTGTGCCCTGGGATGGGAGAGTGAAATGATTGTGGGAGTTTCCATTGAAACTCAGAGATGCCGCGGGACAGGGTAACACAGCACAGAGCAGAATTCTTCTGGTGCCCTAAGAGGGAATATTTAGACTAGCCCAGCTAGAAGGAAATCCTCTGCCCAGAAATCCTCTGTGTTGAAACCCGAGTTCTGGCTAGCTCCACCACTGGCCGACAAAAAGCAGCTTGGGGCCTAGAATAAATTCATAAGGCAGTGGGGCCACAAAGCCTGCAGTCCTTGGTCAATTCTTGCATCTGTGTTGGCTAAGAGCCAGTGAACCTAGTATGCACATGACCCAGTAAGACTCTAGTGGAGCTGGCCAAGCAAGTGCCTGTGTCATCCCATCCCGAACTCTTGGCAACAAAACTCAGAGAGAGTCTTATTCCACTGAAAGGAAAGGGGAAACTTCAGAGGACTTCATTTTGCAACTTGGGTACCAGCTCAGCCAAAGTAAAATAAAGTACTAAACAGAATCCGAAGAAGAACGGATTGATTCCAGACCTCAATTCCTGGATGGCATTTCTAGACCCACCTTGGGCCAGAAGGAAATGTGCTGCCCTGAAAGAAGGAAGGACCCAGTCCTGGTAGGATGCACAACCTGCTGACTAAAGAGCCATTGGGCTTCCAATAAACATCATAGGTAGCCAGGCAACAGTGACCACAGGCTTTGAGTAAGGCTGGATGTTTGCAGGTATGACCTGGTGCAGTCCTAGCTGCAGTGTCCATCAGGGAGTGCTCACCTCACTCCTCCCACAACATCAACGTCCAGCACAGAGAGTGAGAGACTTTGGTAATCCAGGGAAATTCCCTGTATCTTATCCACATCCACTAAGGTGGTACCACCAGGTGTCTCCAAGAGTCACACCATTACTGGGTTTGGGGCACCCTCAATGCTGATATGGCTGCAGTAAACAAAGGCTTGGATCACAACACTCAATACTCTTTGAGTATCTGGAAAGCCTTCTTAAGAAGGACTGGTACAAACAAACCCAGACTATGAAGATTAGAATAAATACCAAATACTTCCATGCCCAGACATCAACAAATATCCACAAGCAACAAGAGCATCCAGGAAGACATGAAATCACAAAACAAGCTAAATAAAGTACCAGTGACCAATCCCAGAGTGATGGAGATAGGTGACCTTTCAAACAAAGAATTCAAAAGAGCTGTCCTGAAGAAGCTCAATGAACTTCAAGATAACACAGAGAAGAAATTCAGAAGCCTATCAGAGAAATTTAACAAAGAGATTAAAATAATTTTAAAAATCAAGCATAAATGTTACAGCTTAAGAATTCAATTGACAAACTGAGAAATGCATCAGAATATCCCAACAGCAGAATTAATCAAGCAGATAAAAGAATGAGTGAGCTTTCAGACAGCCTACTTGAAACTACTCAGTCAAAAGAGAAATTTTAAAAATAAGAATAAAAAATAAAGAGGCATGCGTATAGATCTAGAAAATAGCCTTAAAAGGAAAAAGCTAGGTGTTATTGGCCTTTAAGAGGAGGTAGAGAGAGAGAGATTGGAGTAGAACGTTTATTCAAAGAAATAATAAAAGAGAAGATTTCAAACCTAGGGAAAGGTATCAGTATTCATGTAAAAGAAGAACATAGAACACCAAGCAGATTTAACCCAAACAAGGCTACCTCAAGCCATTTAATAATGGAGTTCCCAAAGGTCACAGATAAGGAAAAGGTCCTAAGGGAAGTAAGAAAAAAGAAAAAAAAAAATATGAAGGAGCTCCAACACATCTGTCAGCAGACTTCTCAGTGGAAACTTTACAGGCCAGGAGAGAGTAACATGACATATTTAAAGTATTAAAGGAAATGAATCTTAATCCTAGAATATTATATGCCACAAAATGTCCTTCAAACATAAAAGAGAAATAAAGACTTTCCAAGACAAACAAAACCTGAGGGATTCAATCAATATCAGACCTGTTCTACAAGAAATGCTAAAAGGAGTTCTTAATCTCAAAGAAAAGACCATTAATGAACAATAAGAAATGATCTGAAGGTACACAACTCACTGGTAACAGTAAGTATACAAATACAAAATATTCTATTCCTATAATTACAGTCTATAAACCACTTATATCTTCAGTAGGAAGCCTAAAAGACAAACCTATCAAAAATAACAATAATACATTTTTGAGAGCTAGACAGTATAAAAAGCTATGGATGGGAACAAAAAAAAAAGTTAAAAGCAGGAGTGAAATGGAGTTAATTTCTGTTAGATTTCTCTTTACTTGTTTATTTGTTTATAAGCAGACTTCTCATATGTTTAAAATAACTGGTTATAAAATGTTTTCTTGCAAGCCTCATGGTAACCTCAAATCAAAAAACCTACAACAGGTACACAAAAATAAAAAGCAAGAAATGAAAACACAATACCAAAGAAAATCACTTTTAACAAAGGAAGACCAGAAGGAAGCAAGAAACAAAACAACCGGAAGTCAAATAACAACATGTCAATAGTAAGTCCTTGCTTATCAGTAATAACATTAAATGAGAATGGACTAAATTCTCCAATCAAAAGACAAGGAGTTGCTGAACAAATGAAAAAAAGAGAGAACCAACTATATGTTGTCTGCAAGAAACATACTTCACCTGTATAAACACACATAGACTGAAAATAAAGGGATGGAAAAAGATATTCTGTGCAAATGGAAACAAAAAAGGGACCAGAATAGCTATACTTCTATCAGATAAAATCAATTTCAAGACAAAAACTGTAAAAAGCAACACAGAAGATCATTATATAATTATAAAGTGGTCAATTCAGCAAGAGATTATAACAATTCTAAACATATATGTACCCAATACTGGAGTATCCAGATATATTAATATAAATCAAATATTATCTAAGCTAAAAAGAGATATAGATCCAAATACAATAATCACTAGAGACCTCAACACTCCACTTTCAGCATTGGAAAGATCATCCAGACAGAAAATCAACAAATAAAATTTGGACAGAATAGGCTTCAGGATGACAGACCAAAGACACCACCAACCCGAGTATCTCTGTAAGAAGGAGAAATTTTAGATGAAAGAGAAAAAACAAACAGACAGACAAACATAGATCAGAAGATGGTCCAAAGAAGGGTACCTAAACCTACAGGAGACTCCATGGGAACAAGTTGCAGAACAGAACTAAAAAGAGAAAGGCATTGGGCAGGAATTAAGCTCATACAGGCTCAGAGGTTAGTGAAAAGGGTAGATGGATTGGCTAACAACCCCCTCCCTTGCATCTCAGACTGTTGGTTGGCTTCTAAGCTGCTGGAGAGACTTTCTGCTAAAGCAAGCCCCAAAACTGCTGCTGCCAGTTAGCAGAGAGCTTCTTGCAGACAGGACACCAAGCTCTCACCCTCCCCGGGCACCTCACACCCCACAGACCCAAGCTGAACAGCAAGTGCCATATTGCTTTTCTACCCACCAGGTGCCTTTGCCCTCCCCAGGGGGCCTCAACCCCTCAGGTTCCATCTTCCTCATCCCCACACAGATATTTCCCAACTCTGGCCCAGACTGCAGGAGCCACAGGGGTCCAGTAGGTTCTGGGTTATCTGTGTGACTCCAGAGCCCCATCATTCTGGGTGGACTGCCTCCTAGAGAGAGGGTCATAGACAGTCAGAGGGTGGACATTCCTCCACCCTAAACACTTTTTTGCCCCTTCCCCTCCCATACCTATGGCTTCTGAGAGAGACAATTGAGCCACCACACAAAAGCTTCCACAGAGAATGGGGCTCAGACCTTTCATTTTGGGGTCCTGCAATAGAATGAGGGGTGCTCAGACTGTGAGATCCCTGCCTGCTGACCCTCCCTGATGCTACTTTCCCCATGACTCCAGCAGACCAGGACACATCCTGGGGTGGAGGGACATTGAATCAGCATGGACACCCCATGAGAGAGACCTGGGTCCATTATCTTTATCCCTGGCATGGTCATAGTTTGATCTCTGGGGCCCAGGGGAGAGACCTGGAGGCCAATCCTGTATGCCCAGGTCTCAGTGACTTCACCCAGGTGCACAGAGGGGATATTTGTGAATTAGTCTTGTGAGGTGTGGGTGTCTGCAGGGGCATATGAGGGATTGAAAGTGCAGAGTGGGCCCTACCTGTGGCATGTTCATGGGGCACCCCTCTTTCCACGGGAGGAGCAAGCTCCCAGCTCAGGCTGGGATACTGGGCAGGAAACCTCCCAGGCTGCATCACAGTCATGGGGAAGCTCGGCTGGGTTGAGGTCCTGTCTGCCAGCACAGCCCTGAGAAAAATTGCAGAATAGGAGACAGTAGAAAGGACGGAGGCTAGATGCAGACTATGGATCTCAGATCTGCCTCCACATTCAGACTTTCAGGTTGAATGTGACTACTTCAGCTCCTCCCTGGCAGCTTTGACCAGAGGTAGGGAATAGAACTTTGAGCCCTGCTGGAAGCATTTGTGAAGATTGAGGGCAGGCTCACGCAACCCAGCTCTGCCCAATCTCACTCCCCTACATTCCCCTACTGAAGTGAAGAACAAGGACAAACCTGAAAGTTTCATGCCCCACCCACCACATGGGACATTAGAGTGCTTCTCCTGAGGAACTAGATCTAGTCACAAGGCCCAGAAATAACATTGCAGATTGTTACTCATAGCAAACATCACCTACTGACAGGGAGATTAATTTGCACGCTCTTTACTGCAATTGCTGGCTTATCATGCAGGGTGTGGTCGGTTCTCAAGCACAAGTACCACCTACTGGCTCAGAGATTAAACTGGGCATGTCAGTATCAAAACAAAAGAAAATCCAAACATAGGAAGCAACAGCTACTCCAGATGAGAAGAAATTAGTGAAAGAATTCCATAAGTATGAAGAATCAAAGCAAAAAGACACCCCCAAAAGGGAACACTAGTGCTCCAGCAATAGATACCAATCAAAATTAGAACAGTGAAATGACAGATGAAGAATTTTAAACATGAATTGTGATTAAGCTAAATGAAATGGAAGATAAAAAAGAAACTGAACAAAAATAAACCACAATAACAATGCTAGAAATGAATGAAAAATTCACTAAACAAATTAAATTATTAAAGAAAAATCAAACAGAACTTCTATAAATGAGAAATTAATTCAAGAAATTATAAAACACAGTGAAAAACCTTAAGAGTAGGTTGGATAAAGCAGCAGATTGACCACACCTTAGGCCACAAAACATGTCTCAACAAAGTTAAAAAAAATAGAAATTATACCATGAATCTTCTCAGATCACAGTGGAATAAAACTGGAAATCAACTCCAACAGAAACAATCATCTCTACAAAAAATCATGGAGAATAAACAGCCTACTGATAAAAGATAGTTGGATCAAGGTGCAATTAAGGTGGAAATCAAAAGATATTTGAAATAAGTGAGGAAGGGGACACAAGGTATCAAAATCTGTGGGACACAGTTAAAGGAGTACTTAGAGGAAAATTCACACCCTGAAATGCTCACATCCCAAAGATAGAAAGATCACAAATCCACAAATTAATGCATCATCTCAAGAAACTAGAAAAAGAAGAGCAAATCAATCCTAAACTCAGCAGAAGAAAAGAAATAACCAAGATGAGAGCAGAAATAAATGTAACTAACAACAAAAGAACTATATATAACATTAATGAAACAAAAAGTTGGTTCTTTGGAAAGATAAACAAAATTGACAGGCCTCTTGTTAGACCAGAAACAGAAAGGAAAGGACTTTAATAAGCTCAATTACAAATGAAAAAGAAGAAGTCAAAACTGATGTCAGAGAAATAAAAAACATCATCTTTGAATGCTATAAATTTCTCTATGCCCCAAAACTTGAAAACCTGGGAGAAATGGACAGATTTTTGAAACACAGAACCTCCCTTGGATCAATCAGCAGAGAATTGAATTATTGACCAAACCAATATCAACCACTGAAACTGAAGCAGCAATAAAAAATGTTTCAATAAAAAAGAACCAGATGGGTTCACACCTGAATTTTACCAAACTTATAAAGAACTTTTGCCTAAACTGCAGAAATTATTTAACAACATTGAGAAGAATGGAATCCTCCCCAGCTCATTCTATGAAGCCAATACCACCCGGATACCAAAGCCAGGAAAGGACACAACAAAAAAAAGAAAACTACAGAACAATATCCCTTATGAATATATATGCGAAAATTCTCAATATGATCGTAGCACACCAAATACAACTGCACATCAAAAAAATAATTTATTATGACCAGATGGGCTTCATCCAAGTGATGCAAGGATAGTTCAACATATGCAAATCTATAAATGTAATTCACTATATAAATAAAAGGAAAAACAAAGAACATATGATCCTCTCAATAGATGCAGAAAAGGCATTTGACAAAATTGAGCACTCATTTATGATAAGAAAACTTAACAAAATATGCAGGACCTACCTCAAAATGACAAAAGCCATATACCAAAAGCCCACAGCCAACATCATACTGAATGGTGAAAAATTGGAAGCATTCCTGCTTAGAACTGGAACCAGACAAGGTTGCTAACTATCTCCACTTCTATTCAAGTAGAAGTGCTGGAAGTCCTTGCCAGAGTATTCAACCAAGAAGAGGAATTCAAGGGTACAAAAATGGGAACAGAAGAGGTGAAACTATTCCTATTTGTTGATGATATATTACATTTAGGAAACCACAAAGATTCAACTAAGAGATTCCTGGAATTGATAAATAAGTTCAACAAAATCTCAGTATACAAAATTATTGCACACAAATCAGTAGCTTTCATATACACCAATAACAGTAAAGCTGAGAATGACATGGAAGATGCAGTATATTTCACAAAAGGATCAAAGAAAATTAAATATTTAGGAATACATTTCACTAAGGATATGAGAGACCTATATAGGGGAACTACAAAACAATGAAAAAAGACATTGCAGAGGATATAAACAGATCTTAAACCCTACCATGCTCATGGATTGGCAAAATCAATATTGTTAAAATGTCTATACTACCCAAGGTGATCTAAATATTCAATGCAATCCCTATGAAAATATCAACATCATTTTTTTGCAGACCTAGAGAAAATAATTCTAGACTTCGTGTAGAATAAGAGAAGACCCCATACAGCCAAAGCGACCTTAAACAAAAAGAATATATTTGGAAGAATCAATTTATGAGACTTCAAGATTTACTACAGGGCTAGAGTAACCAAAACAGCATGGGACTGGCACAAGAACAGAGATATTGACCGATGGAACAGGACTAACAATCCAGATATAAAACATCCTCATATAGCCACCTGATCTTTGACAAAACAGACAAGAACATACACTGGAGAAAAGAATACCTATTCAATAAATGGTGCTGTGAAAATGGAATAGCCACATGTAGAAGACTGAAACAAGATCAACACCTGACACCACTCACAAAACTTAATTCACAATGAATAACACACATAATCTAAGTCATGAAACTATATGAATTCTCAAAGAAAATGTTGGAGATACTCTTATAGACATTGGCCTAGGTAAAGAATTTATGAAGAAGACCCCAAAGGTAATCACAGAAACAACAAAAATAAATGGATGGGACATGATTAAATTTAAAAAGCTCTGCTAAGTCAAGGAAACTACCATGAGAGCAAGCAGACAACCTATAGAGTGGGAGAAAATATTCACATGTTACAGATCAGATAAAGGGCTGATAACTATAATCTATTTAGAAATCAGGAAAATCAGCAAGAAAAATAAAACAACCCCATTAAAAGTTGGCAAGTGATATGAACAGAAAGTTTTCAAAAGAAGACAGACTAATGGCCAACAAATATATGAAAAAATGCTCACCATCTCTAATCATCAGGGAAATACAAATCAAAACCACAATGAGATATCACTTCACTCTAGTGAGAATGGTTTATGGTTTTTATCAAAATATCCCAACACAACAAATGCTAGCATGGATGCAGAGAGATAAGAATACTCAGACATTGCTGGTGGGACTGCATATTAGTACAACCTCTATGAAAAGTAATATGGAGGCAAGATGGCAGACGAATAACACCGCCAGACAGAGGGTCTCTGCAGAAAAGACAGATTCTAGCAGAAACTAGAGGAAAGAAGCAAGAAGACGAGCATACAGCGGACAAGGGCCGGAAGGAGGGGTACCTGAGACCCCGGGAGACTCCACGGGAGGAGGCTGCGGAGGAGAACTGGAGGCTGAGACCACCGGAGCAGCCCGGAGACCAGCGGCAAGGGTAGGTGGAATTGCTGTTTCCCCTCCCCTGCATTCGGGACTGCTGGTGGGCTCCCCAGCGGGTGGAGAGACCTGCGGACACCAGCCCAGAGACTGCTGCCGCCTGCCAATGGTGAGCCTGTAGCAGACGTGGCACCAGGTTCCCAACTTCCTCCGGGCACCTCTGTGTGCACAGACCCGAGCCGCGCGGCAGGCGCCATATTGCCTCACCCTCCCCTCCGCCGACCCTACCCGCGGCTGCCCAGAGAGACAATACAGCCACCAGCCGGAGGCACCTCCAGGGAACGGGACCTTCCCGTTTGGGACCCCGCCCGCCCTCCCAGGTGCTGCTGGCACCGTGTTCCCAGGAAAATGGTGCCGACTCAGAGGCTGAGAGACATAGACCCAGCTTGAGCTCCCTGTGGGTGAATTAGGACCGGAAATCCTCTCCCTGGTGGGAATACAATTTGACCTCTGGGACCCAGAGGTCGGAACTGCAGACCAGATCCCCTGCACCGAGGGCTAGCATTGCCCGGGGCACAGAAGGGTTATACGTGAACACCCTACTGAGGTGTGTGTGCCTCCAGGGGCGGATCGGCGTCCTAGAGGGCAACCCTCCTCCCAGGAGGAGGCCGTACACCCAACCCAGGTGGCGTTCCTGTGCAGGGAACCTCCGCACCAGCATCACAGTCCGGGGAGGCCTGGTGGCTTGTGGTCTGGCCTGCTGGCAGAGGCCCAGGAGTAACTGCGGAGTTGGAGAGGGTGGAAAGAAGCGAGGCCCGCTCCAGACTGTGGGTCTCAGACAGCCCCACCCCCACACACAGACTTTCTGGCTGAGCGGGACCATTCCAGCCCTGCCCTGACAGCTTTCCCAGGAAGCAGAGTACAGAACTTTGAAACCTGCTAACGGCCTGAGGGCAGGCTTACCCAACCCAGCTCCGCCCAGAACAAGAGCTGTTAACAGGACACAAAATCAACAGTATAGCATGTTCCTCCAAGAAAACGCCACCTACTGACAGGGACGGCATCTTGCACAGCCTTTCCACGGCACCCACTGACTCAATATACAGGGAGTGGTCTAATTTCACCCACAGACACCACCTAACGCCTCAGAAACTAAACAAGGTGTGTGAATACCCAAACAATAACTTAAGGAAAGAAACAACAACTGATCGACATGGGAAGAAATCAGCGAAAGAACTCAGGAAATATGAAGAACTGAACAGAAAACACACCCCCAAAGAGGAGCACTAGCCCCCTAGAAACGGACACCAACCAAAATCAGGCAACCAATATTACAGAAGAGGAATTTCATATGTGGATCATAAGAACACTCACCCAGCTGCAACAACAACTCAATGACCAACACAAAGAAACCACAAAAAGCCTCCAGGATATGGGAAAAGAAATAGACACAATGAAAAAAAGTGTAACCGAACTCCTGGAAATGAAGAATCAATTCAAGGAACTACAAAATACAGTGGAAAGTCTCAAGAACAGGGTAGATCAAACAGAAGAAAGAATCTCAGAGCTCGAAGATAACACCCTCCAATTAAATAAATCAGTCACAGAAATAGAGCAGAGAAACAAGAGAAAAGAGCAAAGCCTACAAGAGCTGTGGGATTATGTGAAGAAACCTAATGTGAGGGTCATAGGGTTACAAGAAGGGGAAGAAGACAACACTCAAGGGTTGGACAAGCTGTTTGAAGATATAATAGAGGAAAATTTCCCAGGCCTTGCTCAAAATCTTGATATAAAAGTTCAAGAAGCTCAGAGGACCCCTGGGAGATTCAACGCAAACAGGAAGACGTCACAACATGCAGTCATCAGACTGACCAAAGTATCAACTAAAGAGGCCTTTCTAAGAGCTGTAAGACAAAAGAAGCAAGTAACATACAAGGGAAAGCCAATTCGAATAACATCAGACTTCTGTAATGAGACTTTACAAGAAGGAGAGACTGGGGCCCCATTATCACTCTTTTGAAACAAAACAATGCCCAGCCTAGAATATTATTCCCTGCAAAACTAAGCTTCGTATATGAAGGAGAAATAAAAACATTCTCAGACAAGCAAAGGCTCAGAGAATTCACCAAGACAAGACCAGCCCTACAAGAAGTACTTAAAACAGTGTTACGCACGGAACATCATAATAATAACCCACGAATATAAAAACAACCAAAACCCAAAGATATTAAAGGCCGGATACTACAATGGCTCAAGACAGAAATCATAGCAACAACATCCAACCCAACAGAATGATCAGTAATCTACCTTACCTATCAGTTCTCTCAATAAATGTGAATGGCTTAAACTCTACACTCAAGAGACATAGGCTGGCTGAATGGATAAGAAAATACAGGCCAAGTATATGCTGTCTTCAGGAAACACATCTAACCTGCAAGGATGCATATAGACTAAAAATAAAAGGGTGGAGATCAATATTCCAAGCAAATAGAAGCCAAAAGAAGGCTGGTGTAGCAGTTCTTATTTCAGACGATTTAGTTTTTAAACCAACAAAAGTAGTGAAAGACAAAGAGAGTCATTATATAATGGTGAAGGGCACAGTCCAACAAGAAGAGATAACAATTTTAAATATATATGCACCCAACTTAGGTGCACCCAGATTCATAAAGCAAACCTTACTGGAACTAAGCAAATGGATTAATAGCAACTCCATAATCGCCGGAGATTTCAACACCCCACTGACGGCACGAGACAGATCCTCCAAACAGAAAATTAATAAAGAAATAATGGACTTAAACAAAACTCTAGAACAATTGGGTCTGACAGACATCTACAGAACATTCTACCCAAAATCCACTGAATATACGTTCTTCTCATCAGCTCACGGGACATTCTCTAAGATTGACCATATCCTAGGACACAAAGAAAATCTCAAGAAATTTAAAAAAATAGAAATCATACCATGTACCTTCTCAGATCACAGTGGAATAAAAGTAGAAATCAACCCTAACAGAAACTCACATTTCTACACAAAAATGTGGAAATTAAACAACCTCCTACTAAATGATTACTTCGTAAATGAAGAAATCAAGACGGAAATAAGTAAGTTCTATGAAGAAAACGACAATGGAGAGACAAGTTATCAACTCCTCTGGGACACAGCTAAAGCAGTTCTGAGAGGAAAGTTTATCTCCATAAATGCCTATAACCAAAAGACAAGAAGATCACAAATAGACAATCTAATAAAACGACTCAAAGAGCTGGAAAAAGAAGAACAGACCAACCCCAAACCCAGCAGAAGAAGTGAAATCAACAAGATCAAATCAGAACTAAACGAAATTGAAAACAGGGAAGCTATTCAATAGATTAATAAAACAAAAAGTTGGTTCTTTGAAAAAATAAACAATATTGACACACCATTGGCTAAGCTAACGAAAAGCAGAAAAGAGAAACCTCTAATAAGCTCCATCAGGAATAAAAAAGGAGATATCACAACTGATCCCAAAGAGATACAAGATACAATTTATGAATACTACAAAAATCTTTATGCACACAAAATGGAAAATGTGGAGGAAATGGACAAATTTCTAGAAACACACAGCCTCCCTAGGCTCAACCAGGAAGAAATAGATTCCCTAAACAGACCAATCTCAACAGCTGAAATAGAAACAGCAATTAAAAATCTCCTTAAAAAGAAAAGTCCCAGTCCAGATGGCTTCACACCTGAATTTTACCATACTTAGAAAGAAGAACTAGTACCTATCTTGCAGAAATTATTCCACAACATCGAGAAGAATGGAAACGTCCCCGACACCTTTTATGAAGCGAATATTACTCTGATACCAAAACCGGGAAAGGATGCAACAAAAAAATTAAGCTACAGACCAATATCCCTAATGAATATAGATGCAAAAATTTTCAACAAAATCTTAGCTAACCGAATCCAGACACTTAGGAAAAAAATAATCCTCCACGACCAAGTGGGCTTCATCCCAGGGATGCAGGGATGGTTCAACATACGTAAATCTATAAATGCAATTCACCACATAAACAGAAGCAAAAACAAAGACCACATGATCCTTTCAATAGATGCAGAAAAAGCTTTTGACAAAATTCAACACCCTTTCATAATACGAACACTTAAGAAAATAGGCATAGAAGGGACATACCTAAAAATGATACAAGCCCTATATGACAAACCCATAGCCAACATCATACTGAATGGGGAAAAATTGGAATCATTTCCACTTAGAACTGGAACCAGACAAGGCTGTCCACTATCTCCACTTCTGTTCAACATAATACTGGAAGTCTTGGCTACAGCAATCAGACAGGAAAATGGAATCAAAGGTATCCAAATAGGTGCAGAAGAGATCAAACTTTCACTGTTTGCTGATGATATGATATTTTATCTAGAAAACCCCTTGGATTCAACCAAGAATCTCCTGAAATTGATCAATGAATTTAGTAAAGTCTCAGGATACAAAATCAATACACAGAAATCAGAGGCATTCATATACGCCAACAACAATCTAATTGAGAACCAAATCAAAGACTCAATTCCCTTCACAATAGCAACAAAGAAATTAAAGTACCTAGGAATATACTTAACCAAGGACGTAAAAGACCTCTACAGGGAGAACTATGAAACACTGAAGAAGAAAATAGCAGAGGATGTAAACAGATGGAAATCCATACCATGCTTGTGGATCGGCAGACTCAACATCATTAAAATGTCTATACTACCCAAACTGATCTACAGATTCAATGCAATACCTATTAAAATCCCATCAGCATTCTTCACAGATATAGTAAAAATAATTTTACGCTTCGTATGGAACAAAAGAAGACCCCAAATATCAAGAGCAATTCTAGGCAACAAAAACAAAATGGGAGGCATTAATATGCCAGATATCAAACTATACTACAAAGCTGTAGTAATTAAATCAATCTGGTATTGGCACAAAAATAGGAATATTGACCAGTGGAACAGATGTGAGAATCCTGATATAAAACCATCCTCATATAGCCATCTAATCTTTGACAAAGCAGACAAAAACATACGCTGGGGAAAAGAATCCCTCTTCAATAAATGGTGCTGGGAAAACTGGATAGCCACCTGTAGAAGGCTAAAACAGGACCCACACCTTTCACCTCTCACAAAAACCAACTCACGCTGGATAACAGACTTAAATCTAAGGTATGAAACTATTAGAACTCTAGAGGAAAAAGTTGGAAACACTCTCCTAGACATTTTCCTGGGCAAAGAGTTTATGAAGAAGTTCCCAAAGGCAATCACAGCAGCAACAAAAATAAATAAATGGGACATGATCAAACTACAAAGCTTCTGCACAGCCAAAGAAATAGTCATGAAAGTAAACAGACAACCTACAGAATGGGAGAAAATTTTTGCATCCTATGCATCCAATAAGGGACTGATAACTAGAATATACTTAGAACTCACGAAAATCATGAAGAAAAAATCAAATAACCCCATTAAAAAGTGGGCAAAAGACTTGAACAGAAATTTTTCTAAAGAAGACAGAAGAATGGCCAACAAACATATGAAAAAATGCTCAACATCTCTAATCATCAGGGAAATGCAAATCAAAACTACAATGAGATATCACTTAACTCCAGTGAGAATGGCCTTTATCAAAAAATCTCCAAACAATAAATGCTGGCGTGGTTGCGGAGAGAGAGGAACACTCCTACACTGCTGGTGGGACTGCAAACTAGTTCAACCTCTGTGGAAAGCAATATGGAGATACCTTAAAGCGATACAAGTGAATCTACCATTTGATCCAGCAATCCCATTGCTGGGCATCTACCCAAATGATCCAATGACACTCTACAAAAAAGACACCTGCACTGGAATGTTTATAGCAGCACAATTCATAATCGCAAGGCTCTGGAAACAGCCCAAGTGCCCATCAATCCAAGAATGGATTAATAAAATGTGGTATATGTATACCATGGAGTACTATTCAGCTCTAAGAAACAATGGTGATATAGCACATCTTATATTTTCCTGGTTAGAGCTGGAACCCATACTACTAAGTGAAGTATCCCAAGAATGGAAAAACAAGCACCAGATATATTCTCTAGCAAACTGGTATTAACTGAGTAGCACCTAAGTGGACACATAGGTACTACAGTAATAGGGTATTGGGCAGTTGGGAGGGGGGAGGGGGACGGGTATATACATACATAATGAGTGAGATGTGCACCATCTGGGGGATGGTCATGATGGAGACTCAGACTTTTGAGGGGAGGGGGGAAATGGGCATTTATTGAAACCTTAAAATCTGTACCCCCATAATATGCCGAAATAAAAAAAAAATGATACTCCCAATTAAAAAATAAAAAGACCTTTGGTTATTAAAAATAAAAAGCATCATAGCAAATGATTTAGAATAATTTCTCCCCCCAAAAAAATCTATGGGTGTAATGAGAAAGCAGAAGAACTTTTCCTTTTACCTTGCTCTGTTTTGTCAATGCATTTCTGTAATCTGCAAAAAGTGGGGAAATTTGGCCTCTGCTTCCTTTCTCTTGATTCCTGCAGTTATTACTGGCTCATTATACAGTCATTTGTACAATGTTTTGGCAGACATTTACTGTTGCATAAATTAAAGTCATAGAATCTCATTTTGCCTACAGGTTTATGAAAATACCGGCAACATTTTTATTTGAATGTCAAAATTTTTGAACCATTAAACTGATTGATTTTTCATTACACAATTCAATAGAAGTTGCAATCTTCAGTTTGTATGCAACATTACTCCGAGGAAAAGACTCATCGTTAAAAATCCTTCCTACTTATACATTAAAAAATGATATTCCTTTCATAAGAGAGCCTCATGTTTTAAAACCATCTTTATACATGAATTGCTCCCTTCATATGCCTGGTCCAGGTATAGCATGATAATTCACCTCACTGCAATGGAAAAGAGCCTTTCCATTTTGTAGTAACAACACTAGTTTCTTTAAATTTTATTTTAATGTCAACTCTCTCAGAAAGAAACTATATTTCATGTGATATAAATTATAACCCTCAAAATGATCAAATTAACTGTCTTATGAAGAGAAGAGCCTTTATGCAGGACAAACAGGTCTCAGCAGCTGTGTTGTTTTTCCTACACGAATCCTTTAAAATGATTGTGAACTTCTTTTGTAGGCACACCTGTCATGGTAATAGTCTAGGCTAAATTGTAGGTTTGTTTACCCGTTAGCTATGCCTCTAAAAATGTCAGCAAAGATGCCAATTTGTGCCAACTATTGCTGGAGCAGCTGTTGGTTGGTTAGGAATGGGAGAGCAACCTTTATATTGACTTATTTATTTGGAGCTAACAAAGAAAGATGTAAATTTTCACAGTCACATCCTTGCTTCATTAAAGCATATGTGTATCTATTGTTTGTATGTCATATAATCCCCAAGCAGTACTGGCAATGAAAATTGTCCTTTGTTTAAAAATTTCATCACAAATGTTAAAAAGAGAGGATAATTGTCCAGTAGTAGGAAACTTCATAAGGCGGGAAAACTCCTTTTTCTAAATATTCAAGGTATATAATTTTTAAGATAAAGAAGCTGTCAATGAAGAAAAAAATATCTTTATTGAAAGGGGAACCTTGAAAGAAAAGATAAAAGAGTTCAGCTTGTATAATCAATATCATAAAGTGAGAAATCATGAAAGGAAGAAAGTGAGAAATTGATGTTCACACCTTTCTAGGTTAGTAGCCTTGAATGTCTAAAAGTGGTGGTAAAGAGAGCTAAAGAAGCATTGAATTACTTGTAGATCTTAAAAAATCTATCAACCTAATAGACATGGTGCACTTTTCAGATATTGCGAGTTGAAGTTCAATGGCAAACCCAAGAGTTAAAATCTTGACACATGCACTGAAATGTACTTTGTGAAATGACCATCTTAAAAAGTGGAAAGTTTGAGCTGAAAATACTCTTGCATGCTTTCAAAGAACACTGATCCTACTTATAAATGACAGAGACACAAAATGACAGAGACACAAAATTTGGCTCATTAAAGCAGGATCAATAGTCACATAACTAAGAATATACTAATATAAAGTAGAATTGTGATAAAATTACTATTATATCAGTGATCTGTTATGTAACCTAAGCCTTATGCCAAGTCATAAAACTCAATATGGTATTTATTTTGAATTATGGCCACCTTCCTGCTTCTCCAAGTTTTCTCTATGACAAACTGCTTCCAAGGTCTATAATTATTAATATAAGCTAGCAAGCATTACTATTTATTTAAAAATAACAATTTAAAATGTATTTTAAAATAAAGGCAAACATATCTTTACAATGTAGTAATTTTCAACTCAGTGAAAAAGCCAAATAATGCTCCCATGAAGATTCAATGGGACAAACAGGTCCTTGCTCCATTAGGGAAAATAATACCAGAAAAACATAATACATTATATTTAAAAAGGGGGATGGCATCCAAGTAGTGATGTGTCAAACATGGACATAAACTGCTAAATGTGTCGATGATTGAATTTCCAGGTTTTCAGTTTGGATAATATTCTGTCATTCTGCTCCTGCTAAGAAAAGTGGAAATTGTTATTTTTTGAGAAATGCAAATTATTAAATACTTACCAAAAAATATAAATGAAGCTTCAAGCAATATTGTAAGAATTATATATATAATACATACTAAAAACATTATTTACATTACCTGTAAAATTCAAATTTATTTGGAAAATTAATAGAAAAATAGACATTTCCGATTTTTCTTAATACAAAAGCTGTTTAAGACAAAAGTGTAGTTGAGTTGTTTCTTCCCCAACCCCACCTCCCTCCCTATTACCTCCATCAATAACTAGGTTACTACATTGGGATTTCCATTGAATTTTAGCATTAAATATTATTATGTTATAAAATCATTACAAATTTGCAAAAGGACCAACAAAGAGGAGTGTAACATAAAATTTCTTGATAAAAATGAACCAAACTGCATGGAGAAAAAAAACTGCATAAAGACAAGTTATATTCAGATAAGAAATAGGTTTACATAAAATTGAAAACAAAAGGCATCCCATTTTAGCTGAACTAGGATACTGATTTATTTTGTTGCTTAATCAATTGATTTATAATTTATGCTTTCATCAACTCTGTAAATTGAAGCTAATTGTATTCTGAGATATGTAAGGAGGTTTTTGTTTTGTTTTGTTTTGTTTTTTTATAGAAGTGGCAAAGTGGAGTCCCATACTGCCTCCAGTCCATATCTGTGTTTTGTTTGGCCCACCCAGTATTCTGTATTGTTTTTTTTTTGAGACAGAGTGTCTCACTCTGTTGCCCTGGCTAGAGTGCTGTGGCATCAGCTTAGCTCACAGCAACCTCAAACTCCTGGGCTCAAGCAATCCTACTGCCTCAGCCTCCCAAGTAGCTGGGACTACAGGCTTATGCCACCATGACCGGCTAATTTTTTCTGTATATTTTTAGTTGTCTAGCTAATTACTTTCTATTTTTAGAAGAGATGGGGTCTCTCTCTGACTCAGGCTGGTCTAGAATACCTGAGCTCAAACAATCCGCCCACCTCGGCCTCCCAGAGTGCTAGGATTATAGGCGTGAGCCACCGCGCTTGGCCAGTATTCTGTATATTTTACAAACTGAATTAGTTGCCAACAGTTAAGACTTGGAAGACTTCATATTACAATTTTGATGTCTAGATACTCTTGCAAAGTCAGAGGATCTAGCAAATGTGAGCCTGCATCTTTGCATGGGAAGAAAACGTATTGCCTTAAGTGGCAACAATTGGATAGAAGCTGCTTACTTTAGACAGGGCCTATACTCTCCTGTCTGCTACAGTCCCCACCAGATGCTCTTTATTCAATATGTCACCTGCCTAGCCCTATAGGTTTTATGACTTCTGTTTAAGAGAACCAGTTCTGGTTTGTTGGTAACAATATTCTATCTCACTGCCATAAAGATTAGAGTTGGGCTTGAGTTAAATGTATTTTGATGTTTGAGTAACTAATTTTATTTTGCCAATATAGTAAAGGTAAGCACATTATAATTCTGTTGGGGTGGTAATGGAATGGTGGACATAAATTATGCACCATAACCATTTCCACATGTTATTATGCAATGATAATAAGTGGACTATTTTTTGTGTGCCAAGAATTGGGTTAAATTAATTTAAATAGCAAAACAACCCTATGAAATAGGCACTTTTAGACCCATTTTCTAGTTGAGGAAATGAAGGACAGACCAATTACATAACTTCCTAGTAAGTGGTGGATCTCAGACTCTAAGCCAGATCTGTCTGATTCCATGGTCCCATGTGCTGAATTAATACACTGCTATACTCTGGCCTGGAGGGATGCATGACACTATATACATAGTAAAGTCAATTTTACTTTTATTATGTCCCATTCTTTGACAACATTAAATTTTTAAAATGGTAGGGGACAGTTACTTGGAATAAAGAGATGTGAAAATTGATGGGGTCCAGCAAAATTCAAATCCACTAAGAAAGTTTTTGGAATCTAGTTAAAGGAGCATTAGCAGAAATTGTCTAGCATCAAAACAAATAGGAAACTGCCACAAATCAACTTCCCTTGTTGAATGTATTTCTTGATAATATTTTGCCCCAGCAAAAATATTTAAATTGTGTTCTAAGTATTCCTAAAAGCTATAAAGATGTATAAGATTTTTTGTCAAACCAGAAAAGGATCATTCCCACTTCCCATTTCACGTACGTGGAAAAAAAAGACTCCATAACTTTTTTGAAGTCTTTTGAATAAATGGGACTTGATTAAATTAAAAGGCTTCTGCACAAAAAAGGAAGTAATCAACAGAGCAAATAGGCAAGCTACAGAATGGGAGAAAATATTCACAAGCTATATATCAAATAAAGGGCTAATATCCAGAATCTACAAAGTTCAAACAAATCAGCAAGAAACAAACAACCCTATTAAAAATTAGGCAAAAGACATGAACAGAAGCTTTTCAAAAGAAGATAGAAAAATGGCCAACAATCATATAAAAAAAAAAAATGCTCAACATCACTAGTCATCAGGGAAATGCAAATTAAAACCACAATGGGATATCATATTACCCCTGTTAGAATGGCTTTTATTATTCATAAAAAGTGCAAAGCCAACAGATGCTGGCATGGATGCAAAGAGAAAGGACACTTATACACTATTGGTGGGACTGCAAACTAGTACAACTTCTATGGAAAACAGTACAGAGATTTCTCAAAGATCTAAAAGTAGACCTACCATTCTATCCAGCAATCCAACTACTGGGTATCTACTTAAAGCAAATGAAGTCATCTCTGTCAAAAAGATGCATGCACTCAAATGTTTATCATGGCACAATTCACAATTGCAAAGATGTGGAATCAACCCAAGTATCCATCAATTCATGAGTAGATTAACAAAATGTGGTATTTGTATACCTTGGAGTACTACTCAGTCATAAAAAGTGAATTAATGTCCTTTGCAGCAATTTGGATGGAACTGGAGACCATTATTCTATGTGAAGTATCCCAAGAATGAAAAAACAAACATTACATGCACTCTCTAATAATTTGTAAGTAATTGATGGGCATGGAAAGAAGTAAAAATTGTTGGAAATCAAGAAATGGAGAAGGAGAATGAGGGGAAGGGTAAAAACCTACCTAACAGGTACAGTGAACACTATACAGGTGATGGGCACACTGATAGCTCTGACCTAAGCATTATAAAAGCTATCCATGTAACAAAACACTTGTATCCCACTAATATTAAAAAAATAAATATAATCTTGGGAAAAAAGTGTTAAGCTTTTTATCTCATTTAAAATTAACAACAGTATTAATAAAACTGCAATAGGAAGTTAGATGTTGGGATGGTACAAGTGACCTATAGCCTACTCAAGAATAAGGGAAAGTCAATAAACAAAACACTATATAAAGGTGTAAGCATATAATTTAGGGATATAGAAATCCCTGCTAAAGAGTGAAAAACAAAAATGATTAAAAACATTGGCCTCTGGGGAACACAAGTACGAGTAGGAGGGGTCTGTTTAGAGGATTTTGATTTTCATTATAGTGTTTCATATACTATTTTGTCATTTGACTATGTGTTTGTGTTACTTATTAAATTTTTAAAAATGCTTTCAGAGTAAGAAATAGAAAATACACTTCAGCTTTAGTCACTGTGAGTGAGATGAAGAACCTTCGAAAAATGGCATATAAAACTCCAGCTTTGATATACCATTTACTGACAGTGTTTATTATGTGCATTTTTTGGTAATTCAACTTTTTTTCTGATAAACATGTGGTAAATGTACTAACAAAAGGGTGCTGTAGGCAAGGCCTGGCTTATATTTTGCTCATTCCTAGGAGTGATAAGAGGGGGAAATGGAATATACCAGGCAAAAAAATATTCTATGAAAATAATTCCCTAGGAACTAACAGAAGTGAGCACTGATAGGCCCATTATAACAGTATTTGATCATTGATAGGAAATAAAGAGTAGTAATACAGTCACTCATGGAAATAGGCAAAACATTACATGAATAAATAGGAAACTTAGCAAATATTTAAGTATATGAAAATGTAAACTAATGAATAAATAAATGTAATGCAATTGAACAATTTCTAAAGATTATATTTACAAATATATATTATACAGAAAATAACATATTTTCCTTTCTTTTATTTATTTTAAAATGGAAAAGGTCCTAAATGTAAGACCTAAGCCCATAAAACTCATAGAAGAAAACACAAAGGAAAATCTTCATGACTTTGGATATGATAATGATTTCTTATGTATGACATCAAAGACACAGGGATTAATAGAAAACAGATAAATTAGACTGATTAAAATTTAAAATTTGTTCATCAAAGTACACTATCAAGAGTGTAAAAGGATAACCACAAAATGGAAGCTGTGTTTGCAAGTAATATATCTGAAAAAGGATTAAAATCCAGAATACGTAAAGAACTCTTACAAGTCAACAACAAAAAAACAACCCAATTCACAAATAGACAAAGAAATTGCATAGACATATCTCCAAAGAAGATACACAAATGGTCAGTAAGCACAAAAAAATATGCTCACCATCACTAAACACTAGTGAAATGCAAATCAAAACCACAAAGATGTACCACTTCACACCCATTACGGTAGCTATTATTTTTGTAAAAAGCAAATAACGAGTGTTGGTGAGAATGTGGGGTGGGGGGAGATTCGGACCCTTGTGCATTGCTGGTGAGAATATAAAATTGTGGTTTGTCACTGCAAAAAAAATGTTTGGTTGTCCCTCAAAAAGTTAAACATAAAATTGCCATACAATCTGTCAATTACACTTCTATGTATACATCCAAAGGATTGAAAGCAGGGACCTAAATAGACACTTGTAAACCCATATTCATTTTTCACAATAGACAAAAGGTGGAAACAACCAAATGCTCACCCACAGATGAATGGATAAACAAAATGTGATACATACATGCAATGGAATATTATTCAGCCTTAAAATGAAATGAAATTCTGGTACATTTCTCAACATGGATGAACCTTGATTACATTACGCTAAGTGAAATAAGCCAGACGCAACAGGACAAATATTGTATGATTTCATTTATAGGAGGTACCTAGAACATGAAAATTCATGGAAACTAGAATACAAGTTATCAGAGGTTAGAGAGTTGGAAGAATGTGGACCGATTGTTTAACGGGTACAAGAGTTTCAGTTAGGAATGATGAAAAGTTCTAGAAATGAATAGTGGTGATGGTTGCACAATATTGTGAATATACTTAATGCCACTGAATTATATAGCTAAAATGGTTATTATGGTAAATTTTATGTTGCATATATTTGTTACAATTTTAAAAATGGAAAAATCTTTCTAAAAAATGGAAAATTAATTCTTTGACAGAATTATGTATTTTCTCTTCTCTTAAGCAATCTTTGATTTTTTATCCTAACACTATGTAGTACAAAGATTAAGAACTTAAAAACACTGACTCCTAAGTGAATCTATTTCTTTGTACCTTAGAATTTGTGTATTTAGTCCCATTCTAATGGAAAATGGAACTAAATATTTAAAAAGCAAACAGATAATTCTGAAATTGTACATACATAATGTGATTGAACAAATAAGTAAATGGATGATGAATGGTGGGAGCCAGATCTCTCACTGTTTAAGGGGAAGATTTCAAACAAGCAAGGGTAGAAGGCTAGAATGGAGTGCTGTATTAGAGTTGGACGTCTTGGTGTGAACTCATGTTTAGCTTAATAAATACAGATGGATACATAGAGAAATATTTATAGATATGTATATATATATATATATATATATATATATATATAAACAAATTAGTATTTGTATATATATTTTCTTGCTCTGACAGCTAGGAGGACCTAGAAGCAATGACACCTCCCATTAGTAATGAGCACACCTAGTGCCCAGAAATTGGTTTCTAATACCATTCTTCATAAAAAGAACCAAAGCTCCTTAAATAAGTGGCCAATTCTTTGGCTGTAGCAGGGAACATCAAGACAAGCTTGGAGCATTTTGTAGGGAAGGGAGTAAGAGAATGCTTAAAACTCTCTCTCCTTTTCTCTCTCTCTCTCTCCCATCCCCCATCCCCTTCAACAGTGAAGGGGGTGGGTATTTCAAAGGGATGCGTGAGCCACTTGAAAGAACTACCAATGGCCAAAGCTAAAACAATTTGAACAATACAATAAAGTGGTATAAAATATGGTACTGGATTATAATCCAAAATATAAAATAAATGTCTATGACTCCATACTGAATCAAATAAATGATTGAATAAATAAATAAATGGTTAATAGATAAATCTCCCTTGAATAATAATTTCAAATAATTTACATAGATGTTCTGCATTCAAAGGGTTGAAGCATAATGCTTCACTCGTTAAGTAGGTTAGGTTGTGCTTAGTAGCTTGCTTTCAAAGAGTATAGTATGAAAAGGTGGAAGGGGGAAAGTAACTTTACAGTGGAGATATACGACAAACACTATGTTGGGCAGATGATGGAGGTTGACATAATTAGTAATAAGTGGTAAGTCATGTTGATAGCATGTACTTTTGATGTGATGTGTGGCCACTCTGTGGTCATCCTCCCCAAAACCGTAACCTCAGTCTGACCATGAGAAAAGCATCAGATAGACACACAGTGTTGTGAGGAGTCCCACATCACAAGAGACCACATGTGAGTGCTCAAGCTGACAGTCCCAGTCAAGGTATTGACTGACAGTAAGCATTAACCACCAGATGGAAGAGTAGATAAGCCTTGCAATGATTCCAGCCTCCAGATTTCTAGTATTTCACTTGATGTTCATTGTGGAGCAGAAACAGACCAACTCCTCTGTGTGCTGTATGACAAGAAACACATAATCCATGAGCATAATAGGCTGTACAGCCTAAGTTTGGGGGTAATTTTTTATGCAGTAATCATAACTGAAACAATCATAAAATTGAATTTCTTTTTTTAACAGCCTTATTGAGATATAATTTATATACCATAAAACTTATCTCAGTGTTTTCTTCAAATGTGTTAAGTTAATTTTTGTGTGTGATGTGAAGTAAGGTTATAAGTTCATTTTTTCTTTTTTGCATGTGGATATCTAGCCTCATTTGCTAAAAAGCCTATCCTTTCCCTAGTTGATTGCTTTGCAACCTTTGTAGAAAAAAAATTGACCATAAAATCAAGGGTTTATCTCTGGATTCTATTTTGTTCCACTGATTCATGTATCTATCCTTAGGTCAGTGCTATATTGCTTTTATGACTGTAAGGTTTTCCTTTTTGATACAGGGTCTTGCTCTGTCATCCAGGATGAAATGCAGTGGCATCAGCATAGCTCACTGCAAACTCAAACTGCTAGACTCAAATGATTCTCCAGCCTCAGGCTCTCGAGTGTTGGGACCACAGGTGTGCACCACCACACCTGGATAATTTTTCTTATTTTTTGTAGAGGTAGGGTTTAACTCAATTGCCACTTGTCTCAAACTCCTGGCCTCAAGCAATACTCCTACCTTAGCCCCCCGAAGTACTAGGATTACAAACGTGAGCCACCACACCTGGCATGACTGTAGGTTTATAGTAAGTTTTGATATTGGGTAGCATAGCCCTCCAAATCTGCTCGTCTTTCCAAAATTATTTAGCGATTCTAGCTCTAGGTCATTTGTGTTCTCATATACATTTTTGAATTGGGTTGTCAAGATCTTTTTCAAAAGCCTGCTGGGATTTTGATGGGAATCATGTTGAACATATTGGTCAATATGGGGAGAATTGTCAATTTAATAATTTCGAGCCTTCTAATTCATGAACATGGAATGTCTCTCTAATTATTTGAATCTTCTTTAAGTTTTCTCAGCAATGTTTTTAGTTGTCAATGGATAAGTTATATGCTTCTTTAAAAAATTATTTCTAAGTATTTTATGCTTTTGATGTTATAATGATAGAATTGTATTCTTAATTGCATTTTTGGATTGTTCAATACTTATATATAGAAACACAATTGAATTGTGTTTCATTTATCCTGAGATCTTTCTGCATTTGCTTATGAGTTCCAATAGGATTTTTTGTTTGTTTGTTTTTGATAGACTATACGGAAGATCAAGTCATCTGTATATAGAGATAGTTGTACTTCTTTTCAAATTTGGATGCCTTTTCCTTCATTTTCCAGCCTTATTGTACTAACCAGAATTTCCAGTAAATATTGAATAAAAATGGTGAGAACTTACATCCTTGTCTTATTACTAATTTTAAGAGGAAACATTCAGTCTTTCACAAGTAAGTATGATATTAGCAGTAGAATAATCATATTGTAGTCCACCTATACATGAGGAGTCATTTATTTTTTACTCCTTCCAAGATTTTCTCTGGTTTTGGCTGTTACAAGTTTGAGTATGATGTGGCTATATGTGGATCTCTTTGTGTTTATCCTACTTGACATTACTTGGCCTTCATTGATATGTAGATTAATGTTTTCTACCAAATGTAGAAAGTTTTTGACCATTACTTCTTCAAATACCTGCTTTCCTCCTTTCTGTCTTGCCTCCCCTTCTTGGATATCCATTGTATGCATGTTGATATGCTTAATGTTGTCCTATAGGTTGCTGAGGCTCTGATCATTGTTCTTCAATCTTTTTGTTATCTCTGTTCTTTAGAATGCATGATTTCTATTAATCTATATTCAAGTTCAGTGACTCTTTATTCTGCCATTTAAAATATGCTGTTGAGGAAATATAGTGAATTTTTCATTTCTGTTATTGTACCTTCAATTGTAGAATTTCCATGTGGCTCTTTCTTAAAGTTTCTATTTCTTTTTTGAGAGTTGCTATTTATTGTGTTATTTTCATCATATTTTACCTTAATTCTTTTTTTATTTCAGTATATTATGGGGGTACAAATTTTAAGGTTTGAAATAATGCCCTTGCCCTCCCTTCCCCCACAAGTCTGACCTTCAAGCATGACCATCCCCCAGATGGTGCACATCTCACTCATTATGTATGTATATACCTGTCCCCTTCCCCCCTCCCCCCTGCCAATGGGGAGAGACAAGTTATCAAATCCTCTGGGACACAGCTAAAGCAGTACTGAGAGGAAAGTTTATTTCCATAAATGCCTATACCCTTAATTCTTTAAAGAATGTTTTCTTTAATTCTTTGAGCATGTTTATAACAGCTTCTTTGAAGTCTTTGTTTGCTAAATCCAACATCTGGGGCCACTCAGGCAGTTTCTATTGACTATTCTTTTGTCAGATGTTGGATCACTCTTTCCTGTTTATTTTTATGTCCTATAATTTTACTTTTTGAAAACTGGACATTTTATATAATATATTTTAAGAGATCTGAATTTTTTTCCTGAAGGTAATTGTTGTTGCTAGTTTTTCTTCATTTATTAGTAACTTTCCTGGACTTAATCTGTGGGATTTGTCTCTCCCATGTTTTGGGGCCTCTGATGGCTCTGCTTATTATCTTAATTCTCATTCTTGCTTTTTAGCCTAGCTTCCTAGGGGTCATCCTTGTGTTTACATAATTTAATGGTCAGCAAATGACTGATCAGAATTTGTGTTCAAAGAACTTGAGTCATTAAGGCATTGCCTTAGTCTGTTTAGTGTTGCTATAAAGGAATACCTGAGGCTGAGTAATTTATAAATAAAATGATTTATTTGTCTCATGATGTTGCTGGCTGGAAGATTGGACATCTGGTGAAAGCATCGGGCTGCTTCCACTCATGTGGAAGGCAAACAGGATCTAGCATGTGCAGAGATCACATGGTGAGAGAAGAAACAAGAGAGAGAAGAGAGAGAGAGAGAGTGTGAGAGAGAGAGAGAGAGAGAGAGAGAGAGAGAGAGAGAGAGAGAGAGAGAGAGAGAGAAGGTGCCAGGCTCTTTTTAACAGCCAGCTGTCATGGAAACTAATAGTGAAAACACACTCATTCTCACCCCAGAGAGAGGATTAATCTACTAATGAGGGATCTACCCCCATGACCCAAGCACCTCTCATTAGGTCCACCTCCAACACTGGGTATCAAATTTCAACATAAGGTTTCAGGTGATAGACATCCAAACTATAGCAGACATCCACCCACTTCGGATGATTTGTGTGTGGTTTTGTTTGTATATAAAAATTTAGGCCATTGTCAAATACCTCCTACCTTTTAATTCTCACCAGATCCTTTCAGATCTTCGCTGTGCATTCACACAGCCTTCTAGACAGCCAAGAATAGCTCATGTATGATTCTCCCATCCAGAACTTCCCTGTTAAATTTCAGCTAATTGGTGGTCTGCCATTGACACCAAACAGGGCTACACCCTCA
Source organism: Microcebus murinus (assembly GCF_040939455.1). Classification (NCBI taxonomy): domain Eukaryota; kingdom Metazoa; phylum Chordata; class Mammalia; order Primates; family Cheirogaleidae; genus Microcebus; species Microcebus murinus. The sequence goes on from NC_134136.1 coordinate 15,639,680, forward strand.
GGCTGGCATTACTGTTGGCTTTCCTTGCTTATTTTCTACCAAATTTGTTACTTTTACTGACAATGACATATAGTTTTAAATCATAAAATCCAGTTCTTTCACCCCAGATCAAGTTAGCTCCTGCTGCCAGTGACACTGCTGATTTCTATTGCTAGCTCTACTGTGATAGAACTACCTTACCTATTAATGCGGTGGTGAGATGGGAGCAGACTCAGACAAAAATACCAAAGACTTTCATTGTTCTTACTTGAAATTCAATTATTCATGAGTAAATATTTCTCTATTTTTGTTTGCCTCTATTCATTGCCAGAGCCCTAAAATTATGGTCAGCTTTTAAAAAAATAATTGTCCCATTTTATAATTATTTCAGAGCAGAGTATTTTTTTAATGTCCCCTGCACTATACCATAGCTAGAAGTTCCTACATTAAAAAAATAACTTGTAGCTTTGAATTTTTAATAGGTCTTGGGGCTTCTACCTAATTAGTCTGAACTAGTAAGGTATGATTATTCAATATATCAAATATTTGTTGAGCACCAACAGTAGGATTAACTGGGATTACATCCCTAATTACAAACACAAACACAAACACAATGACTTCTCCTACTATTACAATTTACTGTGTCTAAATAACAAATGGCCATGGTTCTGGACTTCAGTATGATCTTTAGTATGATTTAGGTGATCTTATGAATCACCTAGAGTGCCTACTAAAATGGAGATTCCTAGCCAAAACCCCAGATTCTGATTCAACAGGTTTAGGATAGAGTTCAGGAAACTACATTTTTAAACAAGCATCCTCAAATAATTCTGATGCAGTTGATCAAAAGACTACACTGGAAAAACACTGATATTAATATAAGAATGAAGGCTGTTACCTGAAAAATGGGCAAATATTCCAGCTTCTTTTTATATAGAATATCCAGATAATTGACACTGAAATTATTAACTTTGGTTTTTATTACACTCATATATGCCCTTCTTACACTATCATTTAAAAAATATTGATATAGTCTATTTTTTTAGCTATAGCTTTTTTCTGCTTAACATACTTTTCTCTTACCTTATCCCACCTCCTGTAATAGAACCTTTATTGTCAGGTTGACTCCTCTGTCTGACCACAGGAGTGATAAGATGAATTAGGCTTTTCCAATGGGAGTATCTCCTCTTGGCCAAAATGTTTAATCCAGAAATAAGCAAGTGACCTAAGCCAATGAGGAAAATTTCTAGGACTCTTAATGGACCTCAAGAAATTATATCTCTGTAATTGAGAAATATAAAGATAATGTAAGCTTCGACCTGCCACTACCGTGGGAGGAGATTTTCCAGAGGACAGAGCACACAGAGAGGAAATCAGAGTCAAGGAAATAAAGAGAGAGACATTCTCTGAGGGTGTGAAACCAGTCGTGCTTGAAGCTCTGAACTTTCCAATTACACAAAATACTATAATAGATTTCCTTATTATTTAAATTAGTTTGAGTTGGGTTATTCTTCATTTAAAACTGAAATTGTCATAATATATCTTGCCTTTGAGTAGGATATCCTTCTGCTTCTCTCATACCACCAGTTCCCTGCTCCTGGAGACACACACACACACACACACACACACACACACACACACACACATCTTTCAGCAGTTCTGGGATAGCTTCCATTTGAAAAGGACATACTGAATCTTACTTTCTTAGATCTTAATACAAATTTATAAAATAGAATTTTAACAAAAATAAACTATGCTATAACAATTAATGTCTGTAGATGATGTATGAAAGATTAAAATTCCCGAATTTAATCAAAACTGTACCCTCAGTAACTCAAAAGTTAAGAAACACACATATTTCAGCTTCCCCACCATTCTATGCTGTTGCTAGTGCTCCAATCTCTCTCACTTTTCTTAAAGCTTTAGTTGTTTTGTCTCCCCAGCCATTTCGGAACCCAGGTGTATCTTTCTGAATTATGGCACATCCTCATCTATAATCTGATTTCCTTAAATTACTTCACAGTGCCTTGTTCACAGTACCCTAATTCTGGAAGAGAAGAAGGAACCAAGTTGTAATTTCTTTCTTCCTATATTATTCCTTTAAAAAAATAGCATGACTCATCCTTAATCCCAGGAACCTAGAAAGACTTCCCCCATCCATCCATAAAAGCTTCTGTTGGTGGTAACTTGCTAATTATACTACTAGTGTCCCTTCTCCACCAATTCTACATTTTTGCAGTTATTCATTTATATAACTTCCTGCGTCCCTCCATTTCTCTTAGTTCTCCCTCCCTTCTTATAGATACAAAGTTCTATAAATAACAATATTTATGTCTGTTAGCTTAATCTTTTGCATGTTTCCAATAATAAAAGAAATATATGAGATTCAATAGCATTCATTCTCATAAGAATTTCAGTTCATTTCAAATATAAATAAATGAATATTTTGGAAAAAACATAAAATATGTCTTTCATAGTTGGAAAAATTTTAGTATAAATATAATATTACCTTTTTCATCACCTGGTCTTAAACAGGAAAGCTCACAGCCCTATCAAGCAAGAATACAATGACATTAACATTTGGACCTAATCAAGAAATGAAGCAGTTTTCACTTTGCTAGCAAATCATGTGCAGAAGTAAAATGTATTTCAATAAAATATCATTTTATGTTATACTTTAATTACTTCTGTTTTTATTAAACTCAAAACAAAGCAATGTGTTTTTTTGTGGGTCAATGAAAATGACTTTAAAAAATAAGGAATACATTAGTGATGGAAGTGGCACTTGGTCTGGGAAACATCTGCTGCTCTATCACATATCGTTACAGCTATATTTGATTTTCGACACAGAAAATTGTTTGCACCTGTCCTCAGCATTTTTTCCAGCACATATTTACAGCATATCATTAACACTCACTGTTTCCTCTGCTAAGCTACACTTTACACTGTTGAATCAGTGCTGCTATGCATGTCAAAAGAAGATGATTTAGCCATTTATCATTGTTCTGACAGCATTTAGGTACCTGGACTCAGGTATTCTCCTTAGAAGGCATTAGAATGGACTGTATGCACTGAGTACTATCAACCAGGCTATATAATTAAATCAGACAGAATAAACAATTTGAGTTGCATACTGATATTATGCACTTTCAAGGATACACTGGCACCAATGGTTGCATTCTATTGCCACATTATATCTGATTAAAGTTTAGAGCTGTTTGGAAAATATGATCTTCATATGCTCATTTTTGCACCACCAATTAAGCTTGATTAGCTCCACTTAGCTAAAATTTTATTATTTTGCTCGCTTCATAGTATCTTTAAGCATTGAACAGAGTCAAATCTCTTGCATTAGGTGAGGAAGAATGTGATCTATCTCTTGCTTCCTGGATATTATCCAGACTTCTTAGCAAACAACTTGGGCCTAATTGATCTAGTTTCCTGTTAGGACCCAGTTTTCATGGGCAAGATGGCCCACTTAAGATAAGACTCATTTAATTTTTGCTGAAATACTAGACTAGGCATTCATTTATCTGTTGGTGTAGTATACTCTGTGCTTCTCTGTGCACGTGAAAACTATGCTTACAAACCTCTTTCTCAGCAGCCTACATTATTAAACTAGAAGATTCTAAATATGAAATATGTTACTTTCTCTTAATGGAGGTCAAATAAGAATACTTTGCCATGGTGAGGTTATAGATGGCTTATCATGGCATTTCTACTCTAAAATTATTGGGTAAAAAATTCTACAGAAATTGTGCAACTAAAATTGTTCATTATGTTTTGCTTTAAATAAGTGAGCGATCCACATCAAAATCAAGCATTTGGCTACTATTCTCCCCTTTTAACTTAACCCCCTGAACTACCATCAAATGAAGAAGTCATTGCAAGGATGATAGGGAAAAGGACATAGAATGTGGCTACTATGCATTTATATTTATTTATTGCTTTTACAAACTCCAAATCACTAAAATTCCACACATTTTAATTGCCCTGGCCTTCGCACTAGATTTTCTGGATTCAAATCTTGGTTTTGCCATTTAATGTGTGATATTGGGCAAGTTACATAACCTCTCTGTGCCCATTTTCCTCATCTGTAAAAATGGGTAATAATAATACCTGCTTTCCTGGTTGAATTACTGTATACAAAGCACCTAATGCCTGTTCCAGAGTATGTACTGTGTGTTAGCTATTGGCTAATTATTGGTCTTAGTAAATCATAAAATCTAATTAATATAAGTTAAATCTTTATTTATAAAACACATATGCATTTTCTAAAGAGAAGGTTGTTTTGCTTGTTGTGCTTTTCCTGTTAACTTCATTTGTTAGATATTTCTTCTTACCTCTCCCCTGCTCTCAGATTGAGATTGTCCAGAATTCAAAAGTCTCATTTCAATAGGCATATATCTACCCCTAAGCACGTTAATGTAGAATGTGAGTAGCATTTGTAACATCCTGCCCATGACTCATTGACCCACTTTAACTTGGGTTCATGCCTAAAGCTGCAGTTGGATTTGGAAGTACTTTTACTGATGATCGATTTTAAGAGGCTATCTTCTCTTGAAATTTTACCAGTCTAAACTATATGGAAGATCCAGGAAGGAGAGTAAGTAAACATTTCCTAGCTGATAAAATGTGTAGGAGTTAGAATACTGTATTTTTACAAATAATAATTGTACATAGTATTTTTAAATTTTTTTTATTTCAGCATATTATGGGAGTGCAAATGTTAAGGTTACATACATTGCCCATCCCGCCCTCTCCCCTCGAGTCAGAGCTTAAAGTGTGACCATCCCACAAACGTTGCACATCTCACTCATTGTGTTTGTATATACTCGTCCCCTCGTCCCCCCTCCCACCTGCCTGACACTCGATAAATGTCATTCCTATATGTCCACTTAGGAGTTGATCCGTTAATACCAATTTGCTGTTGAGTACATGTGGTGCTTGTTTTTCCATTCTTGAGATACTTCACTTATAATGGGTTTCAGCTCTATCCAGGAAAATACAAGAGGTGCTAGATCACCATTGTTTCTTAAAGCTGAATAGTACTCCATGGTAAACATATACCACATTATATTAATCCACTCATGGATTGATGAGCACTTGGGTTGTTTCCACAACTTTGCAATTGTGAATTGTGCTGCTATAAACATTTGAGTGCAGGTGTCTTTTTCATAAAGTGACTTTTGATCTTTTCCATAGATGCCCAGTAGTCGAATTGCTGGATAAAATGGTAGATCTACTTGTATCACTTTAAGGTATCTCCATATTGCTTTCCACAGAGGTTGAACTAGTTTTCAGTCCCACCAGCAGTGTAGGAGTGTTCCTGTCTCTCTGCATCCATGCCAACACTTATTGTTTGGAGACTTTTCGATAAGGGCCATTCTTACTGGAGATAAGTGATATCTCATTGCAGTTTTAATTTGCATTTCCCTGATGATTAGAGATGTTGAGCATTTTATGTTTGTTGGCCATTATTCTGTCTTCTTTTGAAAAATTTCTGTTCATGTCCTTTGCCCACTTTTTCATAGGGTTGTTTGATTTTTCCTTGCTGATTTTCCTGAGTTCTAAATAAATTCTAGTTATCAGCCCTTTATCAGATGTGTAGCTTGCGAAAATTTTCTCCCATTCTGTGGGTTGTCTGTTTGCTCTCTTGACAGTTTCTTTGGCTGTGCAGAAGCTTTTTAATTTGATCAGATCACATTTATTTATTTTTGTTGCTGCTTTGATTGCCTTTGGGGTCTTCTTCATAAATTCTTTGCCTAGGCCAATATCTAGAAGAGTGTTTTCAACGTTTTCCTCTAGAATTCTAATAGTTTCACACCTAAGTTTCAAATCTGTTACCCAGCATGAGTTTATTTTTGTGAGAGGTGAAAGGTGTGGGTCCTGTTTCAGTGTTCTGCATGTGCTTATCCAGTTTTCCCATCACCATTTATTGAATAAGGATTCTTTCCCCCAGTGTATGGTTTTGTCTGCTTTGTCAAAGATTAGTTGACTATATGAGGATGGTTTTATATCTGGGTTCTCTGTTCTGTTCCACTGGTCCATGTCCCTGTTCTTGTGCCAGTAACAAGCTTTTTTTAATTACTATAGCCTTGTAGTATAATTTAAAGTCTGTCAAATTGATACCTACTCTTTTGTTTTTATTGCATAGGATTTATTTTGCTATACGGGGTCTTCTCTGGTTCCATATGAAGTGTAATTTCTTTGCCACCATACCAGTGTTAAAATGATCCATATATGAAAAACGGATCTTCTTATTTAAATAAATTGTGTGTTAAGAATTCTATGATTTTCTAATAAAAATTTGTTTTGCTAGAAGATGTTTCAAATCCAGCCCTCTATAGCTTACATAAACTTTTCATTTATATTCTTACCATTTTAATATAACACATCTTTATTTTGTTGTAATTATTCAATTTTGATCTGAATTCAGAATGCACAATTTATTTAAAATACTACCAAATGTGTTTTGTAATTTAGAGAAAACAATAGAGAGTTTTGACCTACTTTAAAGAAAGAAGACAAAATTGACAATCTTATAAGGCCTCTTCTAGTAGTAGGAGTTTATTTCCTTAGGTAGCATCTTTATTACAGGATCATTTATTGAGGTATTAATTTGGGTTTGTTCTCATAACCTGAAGACATTTTCTCTTCCTCATTCCAAGAAAGGAAACAAACTCTGTATTCTGAGTTCTGAGAAACTTGTTTCAGAGGATGGCAATTTTTAACTGACTTTGTGTTGATATAGAAGGGGAATTATAAGGTGTAAGATGTAAAGAAAACCTAGAACTGAAGCTTTGCTGAGAAGAGCAGATACATTATTCTAAAACACACAAAATTAAAGATTTAAAACAACAAAATTAAGAAACCCTGAGATGATTAAAACATAGTTTCTGCTCTCAAAGAGCTCATCAGTCTGTTAATGAGACCTGCAAAACTAGGCAATGTCAATGCTAGGCAATGTCATAGAGGTATAGAGAATGTACCTTAACTTGGCACTTAGCCTAGACTAGGAGTAACAGGAAAGGCTTGTGGAAGAGACGATGCCGAAGAGGCTTGATGTAGGAGATACCCAGGCAGAGAAGGGCATTCAAGAAAACAGAAAGAGCATGTGCAAATGCATAGAGGCAAGAGAGAATGTGACACCTTCAACGAACTGCAAATAATTCTGAATGATGGCACATAGACTGCAAAGGGTAGGGGTAGGGGTAGTTATTCGAAAGATGTTAAAATATTTTAAGCAGAGGAAGACGTGATTATGTTAGCATATTTATTTGTTAGAAAGATTGTTCTGATTGTACTGCATTAAAAAGATTGTAGGGGACCAAAGTGGAGGCAAGCAAAGCAGACCAGTTAGTAAGCTATTCTATGGGTCCAGCTGAGAGGTAATGATGTTTTTGGACCAGAGCAGTTGGAGATATATTCAAGATAAATGTAAGAAGTAGAAATCACAAGCATTTGGTCCAAAGAATTGATGAAGGTAGTAAAAGAGACAAAGGATGACAGGATGATTCCTAGGTTTCTGGTTCTGGTAAACAGGTTGGCTTCATGTAGGTGCCATTCATTGAGAAATAAGGGGTAATAGGAGAAAGAGAAAATCTGGGAGTAGGACGCTATGAAATGCTTCTTTTGATTTTGGTCAAGTTGAGCATAAGGAGTCCCCAGGGACATTTAAGTCAAGATGTCCAATAGGCAGTAAGATAGAAGTCCTTAGCAGATAGAGAACAACTGAAGCCATTGGATGGGATGGGATTACCTTGGGCGAGTGCGTAGATTGAGAAGAGGGCCTAGGAAAGTAGCAGAGGAATGAAGCAATCTAGCACGATGTATCATTGTCAACACCTCTCTTTATTTGTGGGGTGGGCTGATTTCCAGATTTGTAGTTTAGCCATACTTTTAAAATTCTCTTTGTAAAATGTGACTTTTCAAACACTGGTTTTGGCACAGGCCTTTAACTTATACAATGAATGGTCATAAGAATTTATTTCAAAGGGAAAACTTTCAGACATGGTTTACTATTATATTAATATTAATATACAAGAGTTCCCAGAGAATTAAAGACATAACTCTCCACAGTAAAATATAAATAAAAATAAATAAATAAACCTATCAACTTATTATAGTTAAAATATTAATATATATATTTACAATGATAACATTATAAGGCTTACTTTTAATATATGTTAAATATCCAAAGCATTAACAAAATGTGCCCATCGATGGATGAATAAAGAAAATGCAGATATATGCATAATGAAATACTATTCAGCCTTAAAAAGGAAGAAATTCTGTCATTTGCAGCAACATGGATGAACCTGGAGGACATTATGTTAAGTGAAATGAGCCAAGCATAGAAAGACAAATACTGTATGATTCCACTTATATGTAGAAACAATAAAAGTAAAACTCATAGAAGCAGAAAGTACAAAGGTGATTACCAGGGGTTGGGGGTGGAGGAATAAGGGGAAATGGAAAGATATTTGTCAAAGGGTGTAAAATTTCAATTAGGCATACATTTCAATTAGGAATACATTTTTGAGATCTATTGTACAGCATGATGCCTACTACAATTACTAATGTGATGAATATTTCAAACTTTCAAAATTGCTAAGAGAATAGATTTTAAATATTGGCACCACAAAAAAATGATAAGGTGATGTGCTAGCTACATTAATTCACTTGATTTAATCATTATAATGTGTATACATATATCAAAAATCACAGCATGCTCCATAAATATATAAGATTATTTGTTAATTAAAAATTTTTGAAGTATTAACAAAATAAAATTCACTCCAAATCCCACCACCTAGAGCTTACTACTTTAACATATTTCCTATACACCTCATTTCCAAGTCTTCTTTTTTTACCTATGTGTATTTGAACAAAATTAGGAGATACATTCACACACAATTTTTTTATTTTGATTTTTTTTCATTTAACATTAAAGTATGTACAGTGACATTTTGATAGGGTTTCTTTGGTTTGTTTCCAGGGACTGTTTTGATAAACAGCATTAATGGACTGTAGATAAGTCTACTTACAAGGAAAAGCAAGACAAGGGTTTTGTGCTATTATTTTAAAATAAATCAAAAACAATTTCACAGATCACCAAAAGAAGTTGCAACTGGAAGCAAAGAATACTCAGCATTGGCTACTTTCATGTCACATGGTCACCCTTATCTGGATGTGAGAAAGCTTCCATAGTAAATTAAGGCAGGGATTAGGGGGTTTTGAATGGCTTTTGAGTAGCAAATCTTCAGTGTTTGTCACATTAGATTACATTATCTCACAAGCTTTCACTGAAAAAAATGTTAAAGTTTTAAAATCTTGGATCATTGCATTGTCATTTTTACTTATAAACTGTAAACCTGTCACTTGGGAGCAATTTCAATGACAATTTCTCTTACCTTCAATAATAGTCACCTTTCAGTGACTGTTTTTTTATTGCTTTATTTTGAAAATTATTTGAGGATAATGACTGTCATTAATTTTCCCCATGGTGAGTGTGTTATGTGAAATTAAAGGGTTTAATACAATCTATCTTAGTCAATTTAACTCAATGAAAATTGAAATCCCAGACAAGAATTGTGCTAGAGATCAAGCTGGAAACTTACTGTCTAATGCCATTGAGGAGTGCCAAGTGATATATTTTCCCAGTGATATAGACACCATGGATCATCTAACCTAATTCTACTCTGAAAATGATAGTTCTAATAACAAAATGTTTTTCTGGGGTACACTACTGCAATTTAGCAAACTCCTTAACGTCAATGATAGATTTTGCAGGAGACAGGAAACTGAGGGTGCACACATGAGACTTGAGTGACTTAATTGAAACCTTGCTCCCTCACCTCCTCCTTTTCTTTTTCCATCCTCCTCCTTTTTATCCTTGTGTTCTTTATAGAGACCTTGAATCTAGTGCCTTATTATCATGAAAAATCTTGGGAAAGTCAAATTGATTTCTTGGAAAATTATAATTCCAAATAAATTTGAGAACATCAAGTTTTCTTCCTCAAAATGATAATATATCCTTCAAATATAAACAAGAGAGGATGAGAGAGGGATTGAGGGAAGGAAGGAGGGGGAGAGAGAGAGAAAGAGACAAGAGGGAGGGAGGGAGAGGGAGAGAGAGAGAGAGAGAGAGAGAGAGAGAGAAAGAGAGAGAGAGAGAATGCCTCGACATATAGTGGATTAAAGTAACTACGTCTTTTGGAGGAAAAATTCAGAGTAATGTAATTAAACAATGAACAATATTTATTAATAATTTCATAGTATAAATATTTGAAAATAAAGCTGAAATATCTATGCAAGATTAACCATAGTTCTAAAGCTGAGAAAATACAGACTAATAAGATAACTTTAAACCATTGCTGCTTTGAGTGACATTAATAACATATTTCTAAATGGAAAGAACTATTAACCACTGATCAGTCACCAGCACAGAATCATAATTTCTTTAGAGCTGTGTAAAACTGGAAAACTGGGCACATGTCATTCATAGAATTTCTTGACACATTAAATTTTTCTGAGGAAGAAACACACATTCAGTTATTCCTACATGTTTGAAATAACATTTATTTAGGGTCTACAATATGCCATATATTTTATATTAATTATTTTTCATTGCTTAATTCCATCATAGCAACATTATGAAACAAGTATAATTATACTTATTTTACATATAAAGAAACTGAAACTCAGGAAGGTGAATTCACTCAAAGTCACATAGCTAAGGAAGTCAGGGAGACAGGATTCAAGCCTAAATCTGTCTCACTTCAAAATCTCTGCTCTTCCCACAATATATTGCTCCCCATGAGTTTACATTAATGGTGTATAAATTACATTAATTGAGATTGCATATTTTTAATACACATCATACACATAATGATGTGTATTAAAAATATGCAATCTTAATAATGTTTTACAGATAAGTTGTTAAAAATCTCACTTGAAGTAGTATAAGGAGGCAAATAACAAAACCACATGATTTTTTCTTATTGATTTGCTTGAGTTCTTTATAGATTCTAGATATCAGCCATTTATGAGATGTATAGCATGCAAATATTTCCTCCCATTCTGTAGGTTGTCTCTTGGCTCTAATGATTATTTCCTTGGCTGTGAAGAAGCTTTTACATTTAATCAGGTCCCATTTAATTATTTTTGTTGTTGCTGTGATTGCTTTGGGGGTCCCCTTCATAAATTCTTTGTCTAGGTCTATGTCTATAAGAGTTTTTCCAAAATTTTCTTCCAGAATTTTTATAGTTTCATGCCTTACGATTAAGTCTGTTATCCGTTGTGAGTTAATTTTTGTGAGTGGTGAGAGGTGCAGACCCTGTTTCCGTCTTATACATGTGGCTATCCAATTTTCTCAGCACCATTTAGTGAATAGGTATTCTTTACCCCAGTGTATGTTTTTGTTTGCTTTGTCAAAGATCACATGGAAATTTTGGATGGTTTTATATCTGAGGTCTCTGTTCTGATCCATTGGTCTATGTCTCTGTTCTTGTATCAGTACCATGCAGTTTTGGTGACTATACTCTTGTAGTGGTCAATTGAAGTCTAGTAAAGCAATGCCTCCTGATTTAATCTTTTTGCTTAAGGTTGCGTTGGCTATATGAGTTCTTCTCTTGTTCCATACAAAGTGTATAATTATTCTTTCTAGATCTGTGAAAAATGGTGTTGGTATTTTAATAGGGATTGCATTGAATCTGTAGATCACTTAGGGTAATGTAGACATTTTAACAATATTGATTCTACTGATCCATGAGCATGGTATGTATTTCCATCTGTTTGCATCCTCTGTTATTTCCTTCCTAAGTGTTTCATAGTTCTCCATGCACAGGTATTTCACTTCCCTAGGTAAATACATTCCTACATATTTTATTTTCTATTTTGCTATTGTAAAAGATATCGAGTCTTCAGTTTGGTTCTCAGCTTGACTGTTGTTGGTGTATATGAATACCCCTGATTTGTGTACATGGATTTAGTAACCTGAGACTTTGCTGAATTTATTTGTAAACTCCAGGAGACACTTGACACTCCTGACACTTGGCAGAATCTTTGTGTAATTTCAATCAAGAGCATATGATAAGCAAAGATCAAAAATTTGACCCTGTTTGCCCCCACTTGGATATCCTTAATTTCTTTCTTTTGTGTGATTGCTCTGGCTAGGACTTCCAGCACTATGTTAAATAGAAGTGGTAGTAGTGGGCAATATTGTCTGATTCCAGTTCTAAGTGTGAATGTTTTCAATTTTTCCCTATTCAATATGATGGTGGCTGTGTGTCATGTATGGCTTTTAATATTTTGATGTAAGTCCCATATATGCCTATTTTGTTAAGCATTCTTATCATAAAAGGATGCTGAATTTTGTCAAATGATTTTTATGCATCCATTGAGAGGATCATATGGTCTTTGTGTTTGCTTCTATTTATGTTGTGAATTACATTTATAGATTTGCATATGTTGAGCCACCCTTGCATCTCTGGGATGAAGCCCACTTGGTTGTGATGAATTATCTGTTATATGAGCAGCTGAACGTGGTTTTCTAGGACTTTATTGAGAATTTTTGTATTTATATTCATAAGGGATATTTTTCTATAGTTTTCCTTTTTTGTTGAGTCCTTTCCTGGCTTTGGTAACAGGGTGATGGTGGCTTCATAAAACGTGTTGGGAGAAAATATTTGCTCTCTAAATATCTGATAAAGGTCTGATAACAAGAATCTATCTAGAACTTAAAAGAATCAACAATAAAAAAAGCAAACAACCCCATAAATAAATGGGCAATAGAAATTAACAGAAACTTTTCAAAAGAAGACAGAATAATGGCCAGGAAACATACAAAAAAATGCTCAACATCTCTAATCTTTAGAGAAATTCAAATCAAAACCACAAAGAGATATTACCTAACCCCAGTGAGATTGGCCTCTACCAAAAAAATCCCCCAAAACAAATGCTGACAAGGGTGTGGAGAGATGGGAACACTCTTACACTGTTGGTGGGACTGAAAATTAGTGTAATCTCTGTGGAAAAGAATTTGGAGGCACCTAAAGGAGCTAAAAATAGAAATACCATTTGATCCAGCAATAGGACTATTAGGCATCTACCCAAAAGAGGAAAAGACATTCTATAATAAAAACATCTGTACCCGAATGTTTATGGCAGCACAAGTCACTATTGCAAGGACTTGGAAACAACCCAAGTGCTCGTCAATTCATGAGTGGATTATTAAAATTTGGTATATGTATACAATGGACTATTAATTATAAGAAACAACAGTGATCTAGCATATCTTATATTTTCATGGATTGAGCTTAAGCCCATTATCCAAAGTGAGGTAACACAAGATTAGAATAGGCTCCACTTGTACTCACCATCAAATTGTTAATGACTGATTAACACTATGGTGCTCACATGGCAGTAATATTTTCCAGGGATTAGGGGGTTGGGGGTAAACTCATAACTAAAAGACATGGTGAGGATTATAGAGGGGAAGGGCATGTCTCTAACCCTGGCTAGGGAGAGGCAAAGACATAAAATGAAATCAAAATATTTGTACCCTCATAATACCCTGAAATAAAAAAAAAAATGTGTTGGGGAGGATTCAATCTTTTTTGATGTTATGGAATAATTTCTGCCGTTAAAAAGTGGGGGAAGGACATTAACAGAAACTTTTCAAAAGAACATAGACTAATGGCCTACAAATATGTGAAAAAATGCTTAATATCTTTAATCATCACGGAAATGCAAATCAAAACCACAGTGAGATATTCCAGTGAGAATGGCTCACTTAATTCCAGTGACAATGGCTTTTTTCAAAAAAATCCCAAAACAACAAATCTTGGTGTGGTTGTGGAGAGATAGGAACACTCATACACTGCTGGTAGGACTGCAAACTAGTACAACCTCTATGGACACTAGCATGGAGATATCTCAAAAAAATAAAAATAAAACTACCATTTGATCTAGTAATCCTACTACTGGGTATTTATCCAAAGGGAAAAAAAAGATATTCTATAAAGAAGACACCTGCACTTGAATGTTTATAGTAGCACAATTCCCAATTGCAAAAACGTGGAAGCAGCCCCAGTGCCCATCAATACATGAGTGGATCAATAAAATGTGGTATATAGGGTCTTCCCAACATCTTCTTCTAGAATTCTTAAGGTTCGATGCCTTAGGTTTAAGACTGTTATCCATCTTATCCATCTTGAGTGGATTTTTATGAGTGGTGAGATGTAGGGACCCAGAATTAAGTCCATAAACCAGTAGCAGCACCCCAGTCCTTGACAAAGTAGCCTGATGAGAAAGAATCAGCAAAAGAACACAGGAAACATAAAAGATCAGAGTGAAAAGTCAGCTTCACAAGAAAATATTTGATCTGAATCAATAGATACCAACTTACACAATATGATTAAACAGAAAGAGGAAGAATTCTGAATATGGATTGTAAAAAAAAACTCAATGGAATTGAAGAGAAAATAGAATCCCAACATAAAGAAACTATAATAACAATTCAGGAAAGGAATGAAAAATTCTAAAGAAATCGAAATACTATGGAAAAACCAGACATAAATCTTGGCAATGAAGAAGGCATTCAAGGAACTTCAAAATACAGTGGAAAACCTCAAGAATAGAATGGATCATGCAGAGAAAAGAATCTCAGAGCTTGAAGATAATGCTTATCTGATAGGCAAATCGGATGAAGAAAAAGAACACAGAAAGAAGAGACAAGACCGAAACATACAGGAAATGTGGGATTACATAAAGAAGCCAAATATAAGAATCAGTGGAATTCCACAGGGAGAAGAAGAAAATACACAAGGGCTGGAAAACTTATTTCATGGAATACTGTAGAAAAATATGCCTGGCCTGGCCTGAAATCTTGATATCCAGATAAAAGAAGCATATACAACTCCTGGGAGTCTCAATGTGAAAGGCAATGACCACATCACATAGTTAATAGGTTGGCCAAATTAAATACAAAAGAAGCAATTCTCTGAGGAATGAAGTGAAAGCAACAAATAAACTACAATAGGAAACCTATCAGACTAACTAGATTTTTCATCTGAAACCTTACAAGCCAGAAGGGCTTGGGTGGCCTATCCTTAATCTTCTAAAACATAATAATGCCCAACCTAGGCCGGGCGTGGTGGCTCACGCCTATAATCCTAGCACTTTGGGAGGCCGAGGTGGGGGGATTGCTCAAGGTCAGGAGTTCGAAACCAGCCTGAGCGAGACCCTGTCTCTACCAAAAATAGAAATAAATTAATTGACCAACTAAAAATATATATACAAAAAATTAGCCGGGCATGGTGGCGCATGCCTGTAGTCCCAGCTACTCGGGATGCTGAGGCAGTAGGATCGCTGAGCCCTGGAGATTGAGGTTGCTGTGAGCCAGGCTGACGCCACGGCACTCACTCTAGCCTGGGCAACAAAGTGAGACTCTGTCTCAAAAAAAAAAAAAATGCCCAACCTAGAATTCTTTAGCTAGCAAAATTAAGTTTTATCTATGAGGGAGAAATAAAGACCATCCCAGACAAGCAACCACTGATAGAATTTCCAAGGACCAGATGAGCCCTACAGGAAGTACTCAGAACTGCATTACACACCAAACAGTGCAATAGACACTCTTCAATGTAAAATCATTCAAGAGATAATGGCTAGAACTTGTAATTCATTATGGTTCAAGGAGTAAAACAAAACAACAGGATTTCACCCAACAATATAAATGGAAATGTACCTCGAATTTCAATTCTCTCAATAAATGTGAGTGGCTTAAACTGTCCTTTGAAGAGACATAGACTGGCAGAGTGGTTAAAAATCGACAAACCTAGTATCTGCTATCTACACGAAATGCATGTAACCCACAAAGATGTCTTCATGCTTAAAATAAAGGGATGTGAAACAATTATCCAGGCAAATGGAAGTCAAAAGAAAGCAGGGGTGGCTATACTATTTTCAGATAACATAAGCTTTAAAATAGCAAAAGTAAATGGACAAAGATGGACACTATATAATGGTGAAAGGGAAGATCCAACAAGAACAATTTACAATTCTTGATATTTATACACCCAACTTGGGAGCACCCAGATACATAAGGCAAACTTGTCTGATGTAAATAGCATTATAAACAATAATGCCATATTAGCAGAGTACATCAACACCCCACTGAATGAACTGGGCAGATCTTCCAAAGGGAAAAAAAGAAAGGAAATAATGGACTTAAGCAGAGTTGTAGAACAAAAGGGTCTGACAGAACTCTACAGAACATTCCACCGAAATAAAGTTGAATATACATTCTTCTCGTCAGCCCATGCAAATTTCTGTAAAATTGACCCCATGTAAGGCCAAAAATCAGACCTCAACAAATTCAAAAAGGTAGAAACTATACCGTGTGTCTTCTCTGATCAAAGTGGTATAATATTAGAGTTCAATTCCAACAGAAAGACTCACCACCTCACAAAGACATGGAAATTGAACAATCCATTGTTAAATAACTACTGGACCAAGGAGAAAATATATAGAGGAAAATCAAGAGTTTGTTTGATCTAAATGATAATGGAGACACAAGTTATCAAAACCTGCAGGATACAGTGAAAGAATACCTGGGGAGAAAAATAGCATTAAATGCTCAAATCCAAAAGACAGAAAGCTTAAAAATCAACAATTTAATTAACAGTCTCAAGGTATTGGAAAAGAAAGAGCAAATGAATTCCAAACCTAGTGGAAAAAAAGAAATAAGTAATATCAAAGTGGAACTAAATGTAATTGAGAACAAGAGAACTATACAGAAATCAACAAAACCAAAAGCTGGTGTTTCAAAAAGATAAACAAAATTGACAGCCCTCTTGCAAGATTGACAAGAATTCAAAGGGAAAGAACTCTAATAAACTCAATTACAAATGAAAAAGAAGAGGTCACAACAGACACCATGGACATACAAAACATTATTTTTGATTACTAAAACAACTTATATGCTCAAAAACTACATAATGAGGAGGAAATGGACAAATTTCTGGATTCATACAACCCCCCTAAGTTCACCCAGGAGGTAATAGAATTTCTGAATAGACCAATCTCAAGCTCAGAAATAACAGCAGCAATTAAAAGCTTCCCAAAACAGAAAAGTCCTAGACCAGATGGCTACACTTCAGAGTTTTACCAAACATAGAATGAAGAACTCATACCTGTACTACAGAAATTATTCCACAACATTGAGAAAGATGGTATCCTTCCTAACTCATTCTACAAAGCCAATATCACCTTGACACCAAAGCCAGGAAAGGACACAATAAAAAACGAATTCAGACCAATATCCCTCATGAATATAAATGCAAAAATCCTAAAGAACACTTTGTAAAATCGAATTCAGCAGCATATCAAAAAAGTAATTCACCATGACCAGGTGGGCTTTATTCCAGGGATGCAAGGCTGGTTCAACATATGCAAATCTATAAACGCAATTAACCTCATGAATAAAAGAAGGACAAAGAAAATATGATTCTCTCAATAGATGCAGAAAAAGCATTTGACAAATTTCAGCAGATCTTTATGATAAAAACTAATAAGAAAATAGGCATAGAAGGGTTATACCTTAAAATTATCATGTCCATTTATGATAAACCCATGGATAATATCATACTGAATGGGGAAAAATTAAAATCATTCCCACTGTGAACTGGAACCAGACAAGGTTGCCCACTAACTTTACATCTATTCAACATTGTCCTCGAAGTCCTTTCTAGAGCCATTAGACAATAGAGGGGAAATAAGGGTGTCCAAATGAGGGCAGATGAGATCAACCTCTCGCTCTTTGCCAATGATATGCTATTATAGCTAGAAAACACCAAGGATTAGACCAAGAGACTCCTAGAATTGATAAATGAATTCAGTAAAGTCTCAGGATACAAAATCAATGCAAATCAGAAGCATTCATATATGCCAATAATAGTCAAGCTGAAATTCAAATAAAAAACACAATACCTTTTACAATAGCCTAAGAAAAAATTAAATATCTAGGAATATATTTAACGAAAGATGTGAGAGACATATACATGGAGAACTATGAAACTCTAAGAATAGAAACTTTAGAAGATGTAAACAGATGGAAAAATCTACCTTGCTCATGGATTGGTACAATCAATATCGTGAAAATACCCATGCTATCTAAGGTGATCTATAGAATTAATTCAATCCCTATCAAAGTACCATCATCATTCTTTACGGATCTAGAAAAAAATAATTCTACACTTTGTATGGAATCAGAGAAGAACCTTGTTTAGCCAAAGCAATATTAAGTAAAAAGAACAAACTCGGAGTTGTAAGTCTACCAGACTTCAAGCTGTACTACAAGGATATAGTAACTAAAATAGCACGGCACTGGCACAAGAACAGAGACATAGACCTTTGGAACAGGACTGAGAATCTGGAGATGAAACCATCCCCATATCGTAATCTAATCTTTGACAAAAAAGACAAAAATATACACTGAGGAAAGAATCTCTTTTCAATAAATGGTGCTGGGAAAACTGGATAGCTACATGCAGAAGAATGAAACTGGATCCCCACCTCTCACCTCTCATACAAATCCATTCAAGATGGATAACAGACTTAAACCTAAGGCATGAAACCTTAAGAATTCTAGAGGAAGATGTTGGGAAGACCCTTTCAGACATCAGCCTAGGCAGATAATTTTTGAAGAAGACCTCCAAAGCAATTACTGCAGCAACAAAAATAAATAAATGAGATATGATCAAATTCAAAAGCTTTTGCACAGGCAAGGCAACTATCATTCGGGCGAATAGGCAGCCTACATAATAGGAGAAAATATTTTCTCTCTACACATCTGATGAAAGGCTGATAACAAGAATCTATCTAGAACTTAGTAAAGTCAACAAGAAACAATCAAACAACCCCATAAATAAATGGGTAAAGGTAATGAACAGAAACTTTTCAAAGAAGGCAGAATAATAGCCAGCAAACATATAAAAAACATGCTCAACATCTCTAATCATTAGAGAAATGCAAATCAAAACCACAATGAGATAACACCTAAACCCAGTGAGATTGGCCTCTATCAAAAATCTCCCAAACAACAAATGCTGACTAGGGTGTGGATAGATGAGAACACTCTTACACTGTTGGTAGGACTGCAAATTAGTGCAACCTCTGTGGAAAAGAATTTGGAGGTACCTCAAATAGGTAAAAATAGAAATACCATTTGATCCAGCAATAGCACTATTAGGCAACTGGCCAAAAGAGCAAAAGACATTCTGTAATAAAGACATCTGCACCTGAATGCTTATGGCACCACAATTCACTGTTCCAAGGATGTGGAAACAACCCAAGTGCCCATCAATTCATGAGTGGATTATTAAAGTTTGATATATGTATACAATGGAATATTACTCAATTATAAGAAATGAGAGTGATCTAGCACCTCATATATTTTCCTGGATAGAGTTTGAGCCCATTGTCTCACGTGAGGTATCACAAGATTAGAATAATAGGCTCCACATGTACTCACCATCAAATTGGGACTGACTAATCAACACTATGGTCTCACATGATACTAATATTCTCTAAGGTCTGGGGGATTGCGGAGGGGCAGTAAACTCACAACTAAAGGACACAGTAAGCATTGTAGAGGTGTTGGGCATGTGTCTAATCCTTGCTTGGGTGAGGCAAAGACATAAAACGTAATAAAAATGTTCGTACCCTCATAATATCCTGAAATAAAAATAAATTAAACAAATGAAATAAGAAATCATTCCCATTTACAATAGTTACAAAAAAAATCCAAGGAATTGTCCCGGCCCGCGGGACCTTCTGTTACTCTCGGGGGCGAGGGGGACCGTGCCTGAAAGAGATGGGCAAGAGAAAGAAACGAGACCAAGCAAATGGTTGTCAAGGTCTACTTTACTTGGATTTTTAGTAGGTTTTATATACAGAAAACAAGGAAGTAGAAACAGAAAAATAGAGTGGGGGGATGATGAGGCTTGGGTGTGGGCTAATCAGCCCCAATCAGCATCTCAATGGCACCGAAAGCTATAATGCATTCTTCTCGGAACTATAGCTGGAGGGCTGGGTGCTATTTTCATCTTAGGCTATTTTCCGTGCGTAGGAAAAGTCAGGACAAGTCGTTGGAATGTGGAGGGTCTTAGTCTCCAACATCTCCCCCTATCTTTATTAATATGAGGGAGATTTACACAGGTTGGTGGAGAGCCTGTCTTAGGCTACGCGATGGGCTTCCGCGACCAGCACCCCAAATATAAGATCGGGCGATCGAAATGTCGGTGAGGCCTCTGTCTTAGGCTATGTAGGTGGCATCCAGCTCCGGCACTCCTGATTATGAAGTGTGCCCCCGGGCATGGACCTACAATATTCCTGTCATGGTGTTACCTCACTGCTGGTGGGGGTGTGCACCTGGTACGCGGCATCGCGATAATCCCGTCATGGGCGTCTCCACAGCTTTTGGAACCAACTGCGTTCTGTGTCTGAGGCAAGGTTAGAAAAATTTAGACCCTCTGTGGCTGAATGGGGAGACTCTGTATGGAGGTCTTCTCTGGAGCCTCTTTGTTCTAGCCGTTGGTAAAACACGGAGACCGATTTTTGTGTGGCTGCGTCTACCTGTGACTTGACAAAGTTGGTTAGTTTTTTGAATGCCGAAGGCCCAAAAGTGAGAAGCAACAAAAAACCTACAAATGGCCCTAAGACACTGGGAAGCAATGTGGATAGCCAGGGGGATGTGGAAAACCAATTTTGATACCATGCCTCACTTTGTTCCCTCTGTTTCTTTCTATTTTCAAGGCTTTGTCTAACTCTCTCAATGCTATCTTTTACCAGGCCTGTTTTGTCTGCGTAGAAGCAGCATTCTTTTTTAAGTGCTGTGCACAAACCTCCCTCTTGGAGGAACACTAAATCTAAGCCTCTTTTATTTTGTAACACTACCTCAGAGAGTGAAGCGAGGGACTCCTTAAGATATTTTAGACCTTGCTGTAGCTCTTGGAGGTCATTATCGATGGCTACAGAGAGCTGTAGGTATTGTTGATTGGAGGTGACTAGAGAGGCTATGCCTGTTCCAGCCCCTGTGGCACCAAGGCCTAGAACAACTGCGAGTGTTATGGCCGTGATGGGTTCTCTCTTTACCCGGGGCATTGTGGTGCCTCGCTCCCAAAACTGAAGTAACTCATTAGCAGGATGTACAGTGAGTCTGGGAAAGAGCATGACTAATACACAATACTCTCTATGCTCAAGAAACGTTGCAGTGACTACATATGGGGTAAGGCCAGAAGAACAAGCAAAATAGGAGGTGTTAGATGCCTGAATATACTGAAAAGTGGAGTTGACAGTAATTGACTGATTGCATATTTTCTCTAAGGGTGCGGGAGGGAGCATTCTTGGGCTAAGAAGGCAAAGACCTAGGCCTGTGACTTGGCTGAGCGTCAGGCCATCATGGGTCTCTAGACCCCATCTGAGTCTGCTGGTGTCATTAGTAAATAATGGCTCACCAAAAGTAGCGACGCCTTCATAGAAGGGAGGCCGGGGGGGGAGTAGCATACCCAACACTCCTGATATTCTGAATTATTGGCCTCTCGGATGGTCCTGATAGAGGCGTTGACTAAGGAGAGAATTAGTTCTGCCGAGGAAGGGAGCCCCTCAGGCAGGGTAGGTTGGTATAGGGAGGTGCTGAGCAGAGGAGGGGACACAATTGGGGAGGAGGGTAGGCCCCTGGAGGGACCGCGAGGCCGTGGTGGGTGTAGGTTGTTATTAGGGCCTAATGCGACCGTAGGACCTCTAGGGAGGCTTTTAATTAACTTGATTTTAAATGTGAGACCAATATCTCTCTCAGATATGTAAAGTCTGAGCCCCCATTCAAATCCCCTGGACTGGTCCCAAGGGACCTTTTTTCCAGCTTCGGTGAATGAAATTAACAGGGGTTTGCACCATTGGTTGTTACACTCTTTCTTAAAGGGGACTGGACCGCTGTTGAGGTGGTATGGGGGAGGGGATTTTCTTTTGACTGTTATATAGTCCCAGGAGGAGGAGGGGCTCCAGTAGGTATCACCCGTAGTCTCACAGCCCCAGGAGGCACAAAAGAAGTCAGGGGCATAGCCACACGCTTCAGCAAGAGAGCGGTCTCGATGAGCCCCAGGGCAAACATATATAGGGACCATGGTTAGATAGGTTCTTCGAACCCCAGAGCTACAGCCTGGCCGAGAACTGGTGTCTCGTTCTCCCGTGTTAATGGGTTTTACCTGTGGTGCAAAATGTGAGGGCGTGCCCCAATAGTCATGGGCTCCAAGGGCCAACACGCATAGGTCAACTTCTAGTGGATCCCATGGTGTAGTGGCGGAGAGGTGCGAGGAGGAATTGGCAACGTCTCCTGCCTCATTAATTATTTACCATGTATAGTTGTAGATCTGATGGATGTTGGTTGCGATGGTGCTCTTGATCATGACTAGAATCAGGCATAGGAGAGGCAGGGCCTTTTCTCGGGGAGTCATTGTATTTCTGGAAGAGAACAGAATTAGGAATTATTCTCAGGGGATTCCCTGGGTGGGTTATATAACTTAATCGCTCTCTCTGGTAGCCATCTGGCGTTTCCTGCCTGGGTATCGTAGATGCAGGCATGTCCTTTTCCCCATATGAGGACAGGGTCAGGCCCCAGCCATTTGCCTGTAAGCGGCTCCTTCCATAAGGCCTGTGCATAAGTATCTGTGGTGGATGGGTGCCAAAGGCGGTCGGCGGCCGTTTTACCGGCAGTGTCAAAGGTGAGAAAATTTAAAATGAACAGGGCATGATTAAGCAGGGTTTTGGAATTACCTGTTAAAGGGTACAAAATTCTTCCTCCCGATTGTAGTTTGGAGAGCATATTTTTTAACGTCTGATGAGCTCTCTCTACAATACCTTGGCCCTGAGGGTTATATGGAATGCCTGTAATATGCTTAATGCCTAGCTGAGCACAAAAGCTTTTGAAGTTAGAGCTGACATATCCCGGGCCATTGTCAGTCTTAATAACTTTAGGCTGAGGGAGGGAGGTGAGACAGGCTATAACATGGCTGATAACGTGGCGGGTGGCCTCGCCTGTTTGTAGGGAAGCAAAGATAAATCCACTGCAAGTATCTATAGAGACATGTATATATTTAAGCTTTCCAAAAGGGGGGTAATGAGTGACATCCATCTGCCAGAGCTCCCCAGGGATTAGGCCACGAGGGTTGACTCCTAGGTGTGGCTCAGGGAGAAGGGTAAAACAAGCCCTGCATTGGCAGACGATTTCTCTGGCCTGTTCTCTAGTGATGGAGAATTTAAGCCTGAGGGTATGAGCATTGAGATGGTGTAAATCATGAGCCTGGCCTGCAGCGCAGACAGGATCAACAGTGATATTGTGAACAGCGCCTGCAACGCGAGTCGCCTGATCAACAAGATTATTTTCAGCTACTAGAGGCCCAGGAAGGCCAGTGTGGGTGCGAATATGGCCTATAAAAAAGGGCGCGGAACAGGAGTGAATGAGTCTTTGTAGTTGCTGGAACATTTGAGTAGTATTGTTGGAGGGCCGAATATGAGGCACAGTTTCCAAAGAGGCGACAGCATGAGCAACATAAGAACTATCAGTATACAAGTTAAATGGTGACTGATCTACGTTTTTGAAGACTGCAACTAAGGCTGCTAACTCAACGAGTTGAGCAGAGGAGAATCTGGTGGGAAAACTGCGGACCTGGCCATTAATGCTATAGGCCGCAGTGCCTGAGGAGGATCCGTCGGTAAAGACTAAGACGGCTCCTGGAATGGGGGAGACTCTTGTTTTTTTGGGAAATATTACAGGCGTCTGATAGAGGAACTGAATTAATTTATCAGGGGGGTAATGATTATCTAGTTTGCCCTGGAAAGACGTACAGTTAACCGCCCAATCATCATCGTTCTGTATTAGCCACCGAATTTGAGAAGCATTATAAGGGAGTATTATGATATCTGGATCCTTTTCAAAGAGCTTAAGGGAGTTTTCTCGCCCCAATCGAATAATCTTAGCTACTAAGTAAGGGTAGGTGGGAAGGACTTTAGGGGAGGAAGCCGATAGGTGAACCCAAAAAAGAGGCTTGCCCTGCCAAAAGAGTCCTGTGGGAGAAAAGGGGGTGGGGAGGACAATGAAGTACAAGGGGGAATCTGGGAAGAAGTAGCCAATGGCCTGGGCATTTATGGCCTGCTCAACCAAATTAAGTGCTTGCTGCCCTTCTTTAGTTAGGGAGCGGGGAGAGGTTGGGTCAGTATCTCCCTGCAGGATGTCAAATAGGGGTTTTAACTGTCTTGTGGTGAGTTTTAAATATGGGCGAAGCCAATTAATGTCGCCTAGAAGATGCTGAAAATCATTAAGGCATTGAAGAGAGTCTTTCCTGATCTGTACTTTTTGGGAGAGGACCTTATTGGGGAATAATTTAAAACCTAGGAACAGGTGAGGGGGACAGACCTGAATCTTTTCGGGGGACAAGCGGAGGCCTCAAGCTTGTAAGGCCGAGACAACCTGCATAGTAACTTGATGTAGGGTTGCCTCGTCGGCTCCGGCAAAAAGAATGTCATCCATATAATGAATTATATATATTTGAGGATGTTGAATTCTAAAAGAATCAATTGTCTGAGCTACATATTTTTGGCAAAGGGTAGGGCTGTTGGCCATGCTTTGAGGCAATACTCGCCACTGGAAACGCGGGGAGGGTCCTATACAATTTACTACCTGAAGACTGAAGGCGAAGTGCTTACAGTCATCTGGGTGCAATGGTATGGAGAAAAAGCAGTCTTTCAGGTCAATGACTATCTTATAGTAGCCTCTGGGGATAGCTACGGGTGAAGGCAAACCAGGCTGGAGTGCCCCCATGGGAACCATAGTTTGATTAACAGCCCGCAAGTCTTGTAGCAGCCGCCACTTGCCAGTCCTTTTTTGAATGACAAAAATGGGGGTGTTCCATGGTGAAGTAGAGGGCTCTATGTGTCCGGCAGCTAATTGTTCCTGAACCAACGCTGTAGCTGCGGCTAGCTTGTTAGATGGGAGGGGCCACTGATTGATCCAGACAGGTGAGTCACTTTTCCAAGTGATTTTATCTGCCTGAAGTGCAGGGGGATCAATGGCCCTTACAAAAAATGTTCTTTGAACCCTAGTCCTGATCTGTCTGACTTAGGGGGCGTGGTCAGGGGTGCTCTTAGTCCCTGACCCTCCTTGCCTAAGCCCTGTCCTGGGAGGAATCCCTGTTTAAGCATTTGGCTGGCTACAACTTCATTGGGGCTGCACATAATGACATTTATTTGTGCAAGGATATCATGCCCCCATAAGTTAACAGGCAGGTTTGGGACTACAAAGGGTTGGGTGGTGCCTTTGTTTCCCTCAGGGTCTTCCCATATTAAAATTTTTGAGCTCTGGAGAGTATTATTAGACTGTCCTATACCTTGTAAGTGCGTAAGGGAAGGCTGCAGTGGCCATGATTGGGGCCAGGCGTCCTGGGCAATAACTGTGGAATCGGCACCAGAATCAAGAAGGCCTTCAAAAAGTTTACCATCTAACTTTAACTGCAGGGTGGATCGTTTTTTGGTGATAGCTTGGACCCAATAGAGATCAGAAGAGCCAGGGCAGGAAGCACCTCGGTTAGAGGCGATGGCTGGGAAGGATGTATTAAGGGGCAAGGGCAACGCCTGAGCTAAACGCTGTCCCTTAGAGACACACACAGGGCCGGTAAGCGCGCTGGCTAAGATGTTAATCTCCCCGGTAAAGTCACTATCTACTATGGAAGGGTGGACTATGAGCCCTGCAAGAGTAGAGGAGCCTCGGCCCAGAATAAAAAAAAACATATTAGCCGGTGGGGGTCCAAATGAGCCAGTAGGCAACATTTGAACACCATCTTCAGGTTTTAATATTGTGTCGGAGGAGGCACACAAGTCCACTCCTGCACTCCCTGTGGTCGCTCGAAGGAGTCTAGGGGCTGGGGATCCTCTTGTCGGCTGTTCCCCGAGGCTGACTGAAATTGAATAGGACAAGGGGCCCGGGGCTGGCCCCTCAGGCCGTTTCCCGAAAGGGGTGGCAAGGGATTTCCAAGGGCATCGGTCTTAGAACAGCACTCACTAGCCCAATGGTATCCCCTCTTGCAGCGAGGACAGATGGAGGGGGGCCGAGTTGGCCTGCCTGGTGGTCCACTGAGGTTAGGGGCAGCAGAGGAGGTGGCTAAGGGACACTGTCTCACAAAGTGCCCTGGCTGACCGCACTTAAAACAGCCTCTCTGCGCCGCAGTGCCTTGGATGGCGGCCCCAACCGCAAGCTGCACGGCCTGCGACACCTTATGGGCGAAGGGGTCAGCATCATTACACATTCTAATCATGTCATTAAGGTCTTTATTTTTGAGTTTGCCCCTGAGGATGGCCCTGCAAGCGCTGTTAGCATTTTCATAGGCCAATTGTTTAATAAGTTTATTATCGCCATCCTCCTGTCCGAGGGTCCTCTCAGCAGATTCTAAAAGCCTACCTACAAATTCACTAAAGCCCTCTTGAGCTCCCTGGGTGATTTTTGTCAGGGGAGTGAGAACAGATCCCGTAGAGGGAAGTGTTCGCCAGGCGCCGAAAGCGGCTGCGGCGGTCTGAGACAAAAACCCAATAGGGAGTCCCCTTTGGCGCTGTTCAGTGGCAAACTTCCCTTGTCCACTAAGTTTTTCAAGGGTCCAAGAGGCAGAATTGGGTTTTTTTAAATTATTAGTAGCCATAGTTTGACAGCGGTCAAGAAAATCGGCTTTCCACGAGAGGAACTTCCCGTGTGAGAGGACTGCCTGAACCAGCCTGGTCCATTCTCCGGGGAGCAGGTAGCTGCCTCCCGAGGCTGCCTCTAGGAGGGAGTAGGTAAAGGGTGCATTTGGGCCCATACGTCCTAACAGCAGAATTTAATTCTTTTAAAGTCTTAAGTTTTAGTCTGCGGAACTCAGTAGGCTCTGCAGTGGGCCCCGGGACTGCCTCCTCTGGGGGGTCATCACTATCACTTTCCCTTTCTCTCCCTTCCCTATCCTCATTATCTGAATCTTGGGGCGGGGACTGGCTCGAAGAAGGGGCGGTAAGGTCTCCTCGCCTATTAGATCTGGTAACTACTGGGAATGCTAGGGCTTTATGGGATGATTTTAAGGATTTTTTATGTAAGGTGACATGAGACTGGGCGGTCTCATGACGCGGGTGGCTAATGAAAACCGAATCTTTAAGCATATTTTGGAAGGAGGACAAGTCTTTGGAAAGCTGGGCAAACTCTTTCTGAAGTTGTAAAACATCCTTTAATTGCATAACCCTTTGACTTAAGTCTTCTTTGGTACGCAAAAGTAAGGGCATTGTAAGGGGAAGCATTAACGAAGGTGCGTAAATCTGGGGCGTGTAAGGAGGAGGCCATTCGGGATTGTGATATTGGGCCGATTCCTCTCTGAGGGTTGCCTCTTCTGCGGGGTCGAGGGACTCTCGGAGGGGTTGTTTTTTGAACACTGGGTAATTAAATGCATGAGGGGCTGTACCCTCGGGTAAGGGAGGATAGAGGGTCTTGGTGTCTGGCCTACTAATTGGGGGCTCCTCTCTAGATGTTTGGAGCTCAACTGAGGGGTCCTGAGGGGGCATATTAATACAAACTGAGGGGCAAGGGGAAGGACATGTTGGTCTCTTGAAATTATTAGAAGCTGGCCCTTCGGCTGTCTTTAAAGACGTTCTCGAAGCGGACCGAGACACGGGTCGGAGGCATAATTCTGCTACTGAGAGCAGCTGCTTTTTATTGGGGTCTGAATCTTCCCCTTCAACAATATCTCTGATTAGTCCCCAGTACGAAAAAACAGATACAGGGACAGCATCTGGGCCCTGATTTAGAAGTAAATCATTTAAATCTCTACCTACTTTTTGCCATTTGTGTGGGTGAATCTCAGGTCCACCAATAATAAACCAAGGACAAGCACGATCAATGAACACAAAAAACTTTACTAAGTCTTTTTTCTTAAATCTCTACCTACTTTTTGCCATTTGTGTGGGTGAATCTCAGGTCCACCAATAATAAACCAAGGACAAGCACGATCAATGAACACAAAAAACTTTACTAGATCCTTTTTCTTAACTCTATTCCTCTCTCTCTGAGTGAGGCCTTAAGATCCTTGATAAAAACGGCCTCTTTAGACAATGAATGGCCCATCTCGATGGGGTGACAATGTAAAAATTTACTCACCAGACCGTCGACTCTGTGAGTGGCAGAACGAGGGTCTCTGTAGGGTTTCCTTCGGCCGAAGAGCACTCCGCAGCGTCACCCGACAAAGGTCCGTACCTCGAGCCCCACGTTGGGCGCCACTTGTCCCGGCCCGCGGGACCTTCTGTTACTCTCGGGGGCGAGGGGGACCGTGCCTGAAAGAGATGGGCAAGAGAAAGAAACGAGACCAAGCAAATGGTTGTCAAGGTCTACTTTACTTGGATTTTTAGTAGGTTTTATATACAGAAAACAAGGAAGTAGAAACAGAAAAATAGAGTGGGGGGATGATGAGGCTTGGGTGTGGGCTAATCAGCCCCAATCAGCATCTCAATGGCACCGAAAGCTATAATGCATTCTTCTCGGAACTATAGCTGGAGGGCTGGGTGCTATTTTCATCTTAGGCTATTTTCTGTGCGTAGGACAAGTCAGGACAAGTCAGGACAAGTCAGGACAAGTCGTTGGAATGTGGAGGGTCTTAGTCTCCAACAAGGAATAAATTTAACCAAGGAGGTGAAAGACCTCTACAAGAAAAGCTATAAAATACTGATGAAAAAAACTGAATAGCACACAAACCAATGGAAAAATATCCCATACTCAGGGATGGAAAGAATTAACATTGTTAAAATGCCCACACTATCAAAAGAACCTACAGATTCAAAACAATTCCTATCAAAATATCAATGAAATTCTATTTTTTCTTTGCCAATAAGAAATTTTGATTTTTATATTTATAAATTAGTCATTAGTTTGCCTGCTTTCTCAAACATTTAAAATCCTAGAAACCCATTGTAACTAATAGCGTATTCCCAAGATACATGTGCCATTTTTGTGTGTGGGGGGTGGTTGTTTTTGTTTTTGTTTTTCATTTCAGGGTATTATGGGGGTAAAAATGTTTCATTTATATAAATTGCTTTTGTATCATTTGAGTCAAAGTTATGTGTGTCCTTCCCCTGATAGTTCAGTGACATTTTTTACAGAAATAGAAATAACATCCCTAAAATTCACATGGAACCAAAATACCCTCAACATCCAAACCAATACTCAACAACAACAACAAAAAATCTGGAGGCATCATATTAAGTTTCTTCAAATTATATTACAAAGCTATAATAACCAAAACAGCATGTTACTGGTTTACAAATAGACACATAGACCAATGGAATAGAATAGAGAACCCAGAAATAAAGCCACATGTTTACAGCCAACTGGTGTTTCACAACGCTAACAAGAATATACATCTTTTCCAATAAATGCTGCTGGGAAAATTGGATTGCCATATGCAGAATGAAAGTGGACCCCCATCTCTTACAATATAAAATAATTAACTTAAGGTGGATTAAAGACTTAAATATAAGACCTGAAATCATAAAAACTCTAGAAGAAAACCTTGGAAAATTATTCTTTACATTGGCCTAGACAAAGAATTTGTGATTAAGATCCCCCAAAGGTAACTGCAGCTATAACAAAAATTAATAAATGGGAATAAATTAAACCAAATTGCTTCTGCACAGCCAAATATATAATCAATTGAATAACTATACAACCTACCTAATGGGAGAATATACTCATAAACTATACATCAAACAAAGGACTAATATCCATAATATAAAGGGAACTCAAACAACTCAACAGCAAAATCTATATAATCCCATCTAAAAGTGAGCAAAGGATCGGAATGGACAATTCTCAAATGAATATATACAAATGGCCAACAGGTATATGAAAAAATACTCAATATCACTAACCATCAGGGAAATGAAAATCAAAACCACAATGTGTTGTCATCTTACCCCAGTTAGAATAGCTATCCCATTATGTTCTGAAATTTATAAATAAAAAAGACAAAAATAACAAGTCTTGAGGAGGATGCGGAGAAAAGAGAATTCTTATACATTGTTGGTGGAAATAAAAATTAGTATAGTCATTTGGAAAACAGTACAGATGTTTCTGAAAAAATTAAAAATAGAACTACTATATGACCCAGCAATCCCACTACTGGTTATTTATCCAAAGGAAAGGAAATCAGTACATCAATGAGATACATGTACCACCATATTTATTGCAGCACTATTCACAATAAAAAATATATAGACTCCACCTAAGTTTCCATCAATGGATGAATGTATAAATTAAATGTGATATATATAAACAATGGAATAGTATTCAACCATAAAAAGGATGAAAGCCTGTCATTTGTAGCAACATGGATAGAACTGGAGGTCATTATGTCAAATGAAATAAGCCAGGCACAGAAGGACAAATATTGCATGTTCTCACTTATATGTAGGAGCTAAAAAAGTTGACCTCATGAAGGTAGAGAGTAGGATGATGATTATCAGAGGTTGGGAAGGATGTGAGTATGGGGTGATAAAGGCAGGTTGGTTGATGGGTACAAACACAGTTGGAAGGAATAAGTTCTAGTGTTTAATAACACATTAGGGTGACTATAGTTAACCATATATTATATATTTCAAAAGAGAGAAGATGTGAAATGTTCCTAACATGAAGAGTTGATGAATGTTTGAGGAGATGTATATCCTAAATACCCTGATTTGATCATTACATAGCATATACATGTATCAAAATATCACATATACCCAATAAATATCAATTAAAACAATTTTTTAAAGTATAATAAAATTTTTTAAAGACATTTTGGGACACAAGGAATTTTTTGGAATAAATATAAATGATATTAAAGAATTATGGTAAATTGTCTTAAATGTGAAAATGGTATAAGTGGAAAAACCAGGATTAAAATCCAGATCTCTATGACTCTAAACTCCTAAATACAACACTGTCTTTTTTTTTTTTCAGCTGTAAGTCTTTTGGACAAGTTACTTATTCTCAGTTGGGCTCAGTTTTTCCATATATAAAATCAGGAGATTGCTCTAGAATTAAGCTTTCCTCCAGCTCAATCATTTTAGCCATCTTTCTTCTTTCTGGCATAATAAAGTCAGGCTTCATCCATGTCTTTGACCTTGTATATTAGAGATGCTCAGAAATATGTTTCCTAAATGAATGCTTTGTGACTGTTTCTTGTGATGTTCTTTCTATATAAATATTTAATGAAAAGAGCATTGTTTTCCTTATCAGTACATAATAAATAGAGCTAAAATGGGCTTGTAGATACACTGCATGGCTCGCCATCTTGGCTCTGCTGTATCCTGCCAATGTGTTCCTGCCACCACACTCACATACTGAGAGTGAAGGAGACAAAGGTAGGGATGTTGTGGGGTAGCAAAAGCCACCCCAATATCCCAGGAGAGACTTTTCAGGATCTTATGTCAGGAGACATAGTTTTGGGATCCCACTCATGGCTCTACTTAGCCCCTTAAATCTTTTTAATCCTATTTGTAAGTATGTATTGAACACTCATGATTTATGACATTTGTGGAAGATATTATTTCCTTTTTGATTTCCGAGGTTGGCTTACTCAGGCAGCTTTCCTGGGTTTCACTAAAGATCTATGTTTGCTTATTTATAACCCCCAGACCACATCTTGAATTCTGTGGTCTTACAACTTACTTTTAGACATCTAAGAAAAAGAACTATCCACTATACAGTGTTTTAGTCAAGAAGATTGTGGCCATGTGGTATTAGTGAAAAATATGAATAAAGAGATAGTTTTGAAAGATAATTTCACATAGACTTACTGGGGCAATCTGATATACATTAATAAATTATTTCTCCTATTAGGAGTGCACTGTATTCCCCAAATAATCTTCATTTTACATGCAACACACTTTATGCTAAAGATGCATTCCTGCAAAGTTGTGCTCAAACTGCACTTGTCAATCCATATCTTCCCCTTTACTTCAACAATTATTTTGGAAGTGCCTTATTTTCAATTTGATCTTCATTTGACAGTGTTTCTACTGTACCACACCTACCTCTCTTTGCCTAAAAGTTAATAGTATATGAAGAGTTAACATATACCACCTGGGAACTCCTAGGCACTCCTACTTAAAAGAAATCTAAATTCTTTAGTGAAGAAGAGAACCACTTTGTAATGGGCACAGTCACCCTCCAAATATGTGCTTTTTATATGTATGAAGATCTTCTTATAGAGTGTTCTTTTAAAACAAGATATGCCTGAAAATGTATTAGCATCTCAAGTCCTGCAGTCACAAATTATTTTCAAAAAATCTGCAAGACAAATGATATTCAAAGTTCAGCTTATCTGACCCTACACATTTCAAGTCAGGATTTAGAAAACGAATGATACTTCTTGTAGCCAATTATTTAAGTCATAATAAAAATTAATAGAGAGCACTTTTAACTTCTGCACAAAATTTTTTGTTGTTATTGCATAATCTCAACAAAAGGAAACGACTTTCTGGTACATTGCCCATTTCTGACTTAAAGATTCTAAACATCTTAGGGTATAGAACTTAGGGTATATTGTATGCTTTGTTCACTTACCTATCTGTAAAACTATTTTAAATGTTTTCATATTATGCTAATAGCTTCCATACCAACAAAGGTGGATTTCTGCAAAACCTTATATCAAATTTGAACTTAAGAGCAAGCATTTGAAGAGTCTTATTCCAGACATCACTTTTCAAACATATTTCTAAGGCAAATCCAAATCAAAAAGGACAGTTTCAGGTCACATGTACCAGAGGCATTAGGTGTAGTTAGCTTCACTATACTTGACTTCCCTTTTAACAACAGTTGCTTTTTACAGCACATCCCTATCAGATGAGTACTGCCTCTCCCATGGTTTTTCTCAGGACATTTTCATAGTGGTATGTTCGAAATCTATGAGATATTTCTCTGCCAAAGTTCTTCCTGGGTGTGGATAGATATTGGCTTTCTTCATTGTTTTATTCTTCCTTCTGCATGGAGCTTTGGACCTGAACACTTTATGACACTACTTAATCAGTAAAAATCCAAATCTGCACAATACACAAATGCATTCAGAAACAGACCTATCCATAGTGATATGTGTGACTAATAAAGTGAACATTCAGAGGGGCCATTGCTCGGTGTATTCCACATTGGTCACTTGTGGACAGTAATCTCATTCAAAGAGAACAAAAGTTTCAGACATCTGACTAATTTAGGTTAAAAATAGGATGAAGGGGAAATAAGAGAACAGGATATGTCTTCTCCAAAGAGTGCGGTAGTTGATACCAACAAATCATAAACAGCTTGACTTCAACAAGGAGTGATCTACATGCGATAGGGTCCGGCAGAACCCACAAAACTCAGTGTGTCCACAGAAGACAGGCTTATGGTATGGACCAATGTTTCTACAATTTAAGATGAACCTTCTGTCCTCAGTTAATAGTGAAAATATTTTTTTAAAATAGCTTCAGCCTTTGAAGAGTAATTTTCCTGTTCCCTCTGTGCAATGTTTGGGATCAAATTTGGGGGCAAGTGTCCTGTTGGGGAGAGCCTTGGTTTCAGGACTTGAACATGTGCACAGTTCTCACCACCTAGTGCCAGCAGATGGGAGTTGCTCATACATTTGCTGCCCTTGATGCAGGTGACCATGCGCCTGCACTCAAGCAGATGAAGGCATTTTTGGAGGTTCTCATAATGGAATTTCCCAGAAGTGTTTGTTTAGTTTAAATGTTTTGTTTGCAAGTACCAGAAATTCACTTGAGTTTCCTGAACATCAAAGCAGGGGATTTGATTATAAGGATACGGGAGTGTCTCACAAAACCCCAGGGCAGGAATGATGCTGGGCCTCAGAAAGGACAGGAACTTGGAATTAGAAAGCTCTCAGAAACCAATTCTAGGTTCACCTGGTAGTCCTGTGTCTCTCATCACTGCTTCTTTTTTTATAAATTGATTTTCTCTGCTCCACTGTCCACATGGTGGAAAATATGGCTGCCCATAGGTAGAATTTTGTGTTCTGGGTCAGGTACACAGAAAGTCAAAAATTCTTTATGGGTCCCAATGCCAAAGCATGTCAGTGACCTGTCCCCACCCTAGATCAAATCTACTGGGCCAGGGGAGCAGGGCTATGCAGGCAATGCATAGCCATGAGCTAGCCATGAGCTAGGAATTTTTAGGTGCTAAGGACAAGGATGAATGGCAAGGTCTCTGCTCTTAAGTTGCTTACTGTCTATGAGACAGAAATAAAATCAGAAAACTTAGAATCCAATGAAGTAAGGGCTGTGTGAACAGTACTATTGGTAATACAGAGGAAAAAGTAACTTTGCTAAATATTAGCAGTTGAAGTAAAATTAAATCTGGGTTTAAATGCAGAAAAGAAGTTTGTTAGGGGAAAAGGTGTGTGGTGGTAGCAGAGAGAGGTTAGAGCATTACAGAAGAAGAAATGATATATGCAATAATGAGAAGTTCATTGTGTCAGAATAATAGAATGCGAGGTGGAGAGGCAAATAAAATGACAAGAGATGAAGCCAAAGAGGAACATTTTCATTTGGCAGAGGTGATCTTATATGCTATGTTGAAGATGTGAGATTGTACTTTATACACAAAGGTTTTTTTTTTTTTTTTTTTTTTTTGAGACAGAGTCTCACTTTGTTGTCTAGGCTAGAGTGAGTGCCGTGGCATCAGCCTAGCTCACAGCAACCTCAAACTCCTGGGCTCAAGTGATCCTCCTGCCTCAGCCTCCCGAGTAGCTGGGACTACAGGCATGCGCCACCATGCCCGGCTAATTTTTTTTTTTTATATATATCAGTTGGCCAATTAATTTCTTTCTATTTATAGTAGAGACGGGGTCTCGCTCTTGCTCAGGCTGGTTTTGAACTCCTGACCTTGAGCAATCCGCCCGCCTCGGCCTCCCAAGAGCTAGGATTACAGGCGTGAGCCACAGCGCCCGGCCTACACAAAGGTTTTTAAGGAGTGATATGATCAGGGCTCTTATGGGTATTTATTTTTTAGATAAAACTCTGCCACTAGCAAGGTGAGCAAATACAGTTCATTATGATGAGAAAGAATATAATCTTACTACTAGTGGGTCATAAATATATTGAATTCAGAGGAGCAATGCAAGCCTTCCTAACTGTGTGACCTTGAACGGGTCATTTTATCTCTTTATGTTTCAATTTCCTTATCGAGTTCCTCATCTGTAAAATAGAGAATGATAATAGGACCTACAGATTGTTTGTGGTCATAAGTATTAATACTAGAGTTCCTGGTACATAGTGGGCACTACAAATGTTACCTGTCATTTTTTGCCTGCCTTCTGTGTCAGGATCCCAAGCTCTATCTTGTCACAGCCACATTTAGTGCAGGCTAGGGGATACCCACTCAAGAGTTTCACTCTCACTTAACTGTGGTATATTATTAAGCTTACTGGCCTCCTTTATGACAATTGGTAAGCATGAGAAGGAACCCAAGCAGTGGTTTCTGCCTCAAAAGGTAATTGGAGTGGAACAGAGAGTCTGGTGTCAGGGAGACCAATTATAATAGTTAATCTGAAAGAGAATGAGAACAGTGGATTGAGGGAATAGAGAAGAGGAGGCTGTGAGCAGGAAGATATTTCTGAGATAAAAATCAATAAGATTTTGTGCTCAACTGGATGTGGGAGTTAAGGAAGACTGAGAATTTGTAATATAACATGTGTATAAGAAAAATTAATAGATCTTTTAATTCTACTGAATCAACTACTTTGATTTTTAAAAAGCTCTTCGGAATTTCAATTGATTTGTTCATTTGTTCCATTGGTAGCTCTGGTTGGATAAAAATAACTGCATTGATCTCCACTCAGTAATAGCCCTTCAAGAAGGATAGGACATCTACTGCCCCATCAGTGACAATTATTGACAGCAACAGTGAGACTGACAGTAAAACTAGAACTATATATATTTATTTTATTTTTTCCAGCTTTATTGAGTTATACATGACATATATAATTGTATATATTTATGGTAACAATGTAATTTTTAAATATGTATACATTGTGAAATAATCTAATGTACAGCATGGTGACTATAGTTAATAATACTGTATTGTATACCTGAAATTTGCTAAGAGTAGAACTTAAGTGTCCTTACCGCACACCCATACACACATGGTAACTGTGAAGAAATGCATATGCTAATTAGCTTGATCATGGTAATCATTTCATAATGTGTACAAATATCATTTCACAACGAACTATATTTTTAATATAGGACAAAGATTGAATTTTTGATGTGGATAATTGGGGTGTGCCATATGGCACAATATAAAATTTTAGCCTAGTTTTTAAAAATATATAATCATATTCAGCAGATTCTCATAGAATAGAGTTGCGAACCCAAATATGTACAGGTATGAGGAAAGTTTCCTGTATGAAAATTAGTAGCAGCCTCCATGTTGCAATGTCTAAAAACTGCCTAGATAGAAACGTTTTCGAAGTTAAAAACTATTAACAATTTTATCATTGATATTTGTCTAATTAACAAAGTGGTAATAAAGTAGGCAATCTAACTTACAAGAATATATATTTCCCCCACTCCATGATGCTGAATAATGTTATTTTTATTTTTAATGGGAGATAGACTCTGTAGAAGTTTATTCTTCCTGAACTTGCCGTTGTGCCAAAGAGTTTACTCAATAAGACTGACTTGCGCTCCCTCTCTTCCTTTATCCCTCTCTATCTTTCTCTGTGACCTATAAAATCATAGACCATAATAGGTAACAACTTCAAATAGGTGACCCTTAGAGCCTGTGGTTTCAGAACATTCTAAAACAAAGTGTGTAAGACTGAACAGAATGCTATAAGTCCTCCTTTTCCAAAATAGGGAAAGGTAGTTATGTTGTAAAGGAAGATGCAATGTGTAGGCAGGTTATTGTTATTATTAATCTATAGACTCTTATCTGTTATTTAAAAAATTACTATGAAAAATTTTAAACACAAAAATCAGAATAGAAATAACTTCCTCATATTTCATAACCTAGATTTAACCATTGCTACCATTTTGTTATATTTTTTCATATATTTTAAAAATATCTAACATGTTGAAAAAAAATTATCACACCCACACAGTTAAAATGAATTCCTTAATATCAACTAACATCCAGGCAATGTTTAATTCACTTTGTTTCAATGTTTTTCTTTTTTTTAAAGGGATTTAATTTGTTCAAATCAAGGTCCAAACAAGGTCAGCATGTTGCAATTGTTTGATGTCTCTAAAATATCCTTTAATCTGTAAAAATGCTCCTTCCATTTATTTTCTGTGCCAGTTAATTGTGGATAAAATTGGGTCATTTTTCCTGTAGAATATTATACATTAAGTCTTCATGGTGTTATTTAACATGCTCTTCTATCCCCCTCATGCCTATAAACTGGTAGGTAGATCTAGAGGCTTGATGAGATTCAGGTTATTTTTTATTTTTAATTTTTTTCCTTTTATTTCCTCATATTATGGGGGTACAAATATTGCTGGGGTTACATATCTTGCCCCTGCCACCCCTCCCTCACTCCGCTATGCCAGAGCTTCAAGTGTGTCCAGCCCCCAGGTGGTGCGCAACGTACACATTATGTAAGTACACACCCTTCCCCTCCTCCCCCCTTCCACCTGCCCACCTCCCCATAACAGTTTTTTTAAGGCATTTTGATTACAATGTATATCTTTGCCTCTCCCTAAAATGGGTTAGATGTAATCCCTTCCCCCCCACAATGCTCACCACATTCCTAAGATGTGGGTCTCCCCCACCAAATCCCTGGTGAATATTACCATTTTTTGAGTACCATAGTTTTAATTAGTCAGTACCAATTTGATGACGAGTAGATGTATAGCCCCTTTTCCAGATCTTTTGTCGCCTCACTTTGTATAACGGGCTTAAGCTTAATCCAGGATAGCATAAATGGTGCTAGCTCACCATTGTTTCTTAGTATTGAGTAATATTCCATTGTGAGCATATACCACATTTTAGTTATCCACTCATGAATTGACGGGCACTTGGGTTGCTTCCATGACCATGCAATAGTGAATTCTGCTCCCATAAACATTAGGGTGCAGATGACTTTATAATAGAGTGACTTATGTTCTTTTGGGTAGATATCCAACAATGCTGTTGCTGGGTCGAATGGTATTTCTATTTCTAGCTGTTTGAGGTATCTCCAAATTCTTTTCCACAAAGGTTGCACTAATTTGCAGTCCCACCAGCAGTGTAAGAGTGGTCCTGTCTCTCCACATTCTCCTCAGCATTTGTTGTTTTGGGATTTCTTGATACAGGCCATTCTCACTGGGGTTAGGTGGTATTTCATTGTGGTTTTGATTTTCATTTCTCTGATGATTAGAGATGTTGAGCATTTTTTATATGTTTGCAGGCCAATATTCTGTCTTCTTTGGAGAAGTATCTGTTCATTTCCGTTGCACATTTCTTGATGGGGTTGTTTGATTTTTTCTTGTTTATTCTTTTAAGTTCTAGATAGATTCTTGTTATTAGACTTTTATCAGAAGTGTAGAGAACGAATATTTTCTCCCACTCTGTGGGTTGTCTATTTGCTCTAATGATCGTTTCCGTGGCAATGCAGAAACTTTTTAATTTGATCAGATCCCATTTGTTTATTTTTGATGCAGCGGTGATTGCCTTGGGGCTCTTCCTCAAAAATTCTTTGCCTAGACCAATATCTGATAGGGTTTTCCCAACATCTTCTTCTAGGATTCTTAAGGTTTCATGCCTTAGGTTTAGGTCTGTTATCTATCTTGAGTGAATTTTTGTGAAAGGTGAGAGGTTGGGATCCTGATTCGCTCTTCTGCATGTTGCTAACCAGTTTTCCCAGTACCATTTATTGAAGAGAGAATCTTTTCCCCATAGTATATTTTTGTCTGCTTTATCAAATATTAGGTTACCATATACAGATGGTTTCATCTCTGGTATCTCAGGTCTATTCCAGATATCGATGTTTCTGTTCTTGTGCCAGTACCAGGCTGATTTTGTTTTATAGTACAGCTTGAAGTCAGGAAGACTGATGCCTCCCAGTTTGTTCTTTTTACTTAAGATTACTTTGGCTATACGTGGTTTTCTCTGGTTCCATACAAAGAGAAGAATTATTTTTTCTAGATCTGTAAAGAATGCTGGTGGTATTTTGATGGGGATTGCATTGATTCTGTAGATCACCTTAGGCAATATTGACATTTTAACAATATTGATTCTACCAATCCATGAACACGGTAGATTTTTCCATCTGTTTAAATCATCTGCATTTTTTTTAGTGTTTCCTAGTTCTCCTTGTATAAATCTTTCGTATCTCTCAAGTATACTCCTAGATATTTAATGTTCTTTGGGGCTATAGTAAAGGTATTGCATTTTTTATTTAAGTTTCTGCTTGATGGTTCTTGGCATATATGAATGCTTCTGATTTGTGTATATTGATTTTATACCCTGAAACTTTGCCGAATTCATTTATCAAACCTAGGAGTCTCTTGGATGAATCCATGGGGTTTTATGATTCTGTCAATAGATGCAGAAAAAGCATTTGACAAAATCCAACATACCTTCATGATAAAAACTCTTAACAAAATAGGCATAGACAGCCCATACCTTAAATTTATCAAATCCATTTATGACAAACCAACTGCTATATCATTTTAAATGGGGAAAAATTGAGATCATTCCCTCTTTGAACCGGAACTAGACAAGGATGCCCACTATCTCCTCTCCTATTCAACATAGTGCTCGAAGTCCTAGCTATAAAAATCAGGCAAGAGAGGGGTATTAAGGGCATGCATGTCAAGGCAGATGAGATCAAACTCTCACTCTTCACTGATGATATGATATTATACTTATTTTTTATTTTTATTTTGGTAAAAATTATTCCCAGGTAATGCTGTATACTTCCTATTTCAGTACACCAGGAAGGAAGCCTATAATGTCTGATTTTCTACTTGTATTAATTTAAGATTCATCAGTAGGTTCAGGTGATGTCTGTCTGCATCAACCTTTCAACTAAAGGTTTTAGCAGCCATTGATAATCATTGCCTAGGTCCACTTTTATACTGTATTTGTTTTACAAAATGGTGATTTTTCTAATTCTGTCATTCTTCATGTGTTTATTAATTGTGATTCTTCTATAAGAACTTTCCTTCAACAACTATTTGGATAACCTGAAATACACTCTTTACAGGAATTATAGGAGAATTGCTTTTTTCTCTTTATTAGTCTCTAGAATAAAAGGTTAGTGCCTTAGCAATCTTCACTGCTGGTCAGTGAGGTTCCTTTGCTGTTTTGGAGTTTTGTTATAAACACTTGATGTTCAAATGCTTTCATCTATGATCAATGGGAGTTCCTTCAAGTTGTTTCTTGTGTCTTTTTGACATGACACCAGTAGCCTTTGCCAACATCCTAGCTAGAAAATATGTATTTTTCAGAATGAGAAAACTCCATCTTGAATTTGTATTGATTTTGGGGTTGCAGTTGTGCCTTTTTAAAAGATGAGCTTTATTGAGGTATAATTGATATTCAAAAATGCACATATTTAATGTGTACAATTCGATCAGTTTGGACATATGCATATATTGATCTGATTTAAATTAAAGATCACAGGGTTTTTACTTATCTTTGCTCTTATATTATCTTTTTCCTGTTCTGAATATTGGTTAATAACCATATCAACATAATTGATTTATCACACCATAAATATTATCACTATTTCCAAGATCATTAAATGAAATTCAAGATTTGTGTTGTCTACCCCATCTCCATCCCTTAGGATATATACCTAAATCTAAATACTGTGTTTTAAGTTCACTTGATTCTCAATATAGATATGCCAACAGCACAGTACATGGTTATATTCAATGGTTTCAGTTTGTTTTGATATTTTAGGAATTGTTTTTGACTTCAAAATCAAAACTATCAAAATCAAAATCAAAACAAGGTACAAAGACATCTACCTTCCATCTCTGTGCCCTGCTTCTTCCCTTTCCCAAGAGGTAACCATGTAAATATGTATGCTTTTTAATATTCCTTCCCTTCTTACATGAAATGTAAATATACACATACTTCTGTGTATAGAATTCTTGTGTCACTTAATGTTATATCCTAGAGATTGTACTACAGCATTTGCTTCCTAATTCCATTTTACAATTGCACAGTACTCCATTGTAATAGATGTATCATAGTTTATCTAGTCACTTATTATTACCTGTCATATCTTAACTGTACCTTATAAAAACATTAATGTAATCCAAAATACGCAGTCACTATTTTTGGAGGTCCTATATACTACCCAGGAATTTGGTGTTAGATTACTAAACAGATTAATCTAAAATTTTTAATAAAGTGATACATTATCTTATAAAAAGTTCTAAAACAAAAAAAATAAAATATGTAGAAGTATCCTTTTATTCCTCCTACTAATCCTAATCTCTTTTTCCAACATAACTAGTTACCAGTTTGGTATGTATACTTTCTAAACATTTCCTATGATGTACACATATATGCATGTTTTAATTTTTATACAAATTAAAATACTCTGTGACTTGCTTTTTAAACATGTTGGAGATACATTGCATATAGATGCACCTCACTTTCTTTAGCAAGTACATGGTATTCAAAACTATTAAATGCATGCATTAACAATTTAAGCCAGACTGTTTTTAATGAACATTTATTTCCAAAATTTAAAAAAATGCTATAGTGTGGAATCTTATATTTTGTGTACATATATAAAATATTCCATAAGCTAGATTTTTAGAAGTGGAAATGCTTAGTCAAAGGCTATTTGCATTTGAAGTTTTGACAGGTTCTGCCAAATTACCCTTTGAAAAGGCTTTAACCAATTTATATACTCTTACCCACAATGTATGAGAGTGCCTTTCTCTCCTCTGACTGTTATCAATCTTTTTGATTCTATCAACTTGATAAGCAAAATATACCTCCTGGGTTGGTCTGCATTTCCTTGATTGTTATGAAACTGGAAATTATTATATAACCTTAAAATGTTCATTTCCAGAGCTTTAAGGGTAGTACTGGAGTATTAAAATGTGACTTCAGTGAAAACCTGGGCAAACTTATTTTACTCTTTTAAAAATAAAAGATGCTATGTTGATAATTCTTTTTATTTTTTTATTTCAACATATTATAGG
This sequence comes from Microcebus murinus, assembly GCF_040939455.1. NCBI lineage: Eukaryota > Metazoa > Chordata > Mammalia > Primates > Cheirogaleidae > Microcebus > Microcebus murinus. The sequence continues at coordinate 15,681,902 of NC_134136.1, forward strand.
GGCATAAATATTAAGGTTGCATATAATGTCCTTGCCGCCCTCCCCCCAAGAAGTCTAAACTTCAAGCGTGACCATCCCCCAGACAGTGCACATCTCACTCATTATGTATGTATATACCCACCCCCCTACCCCCTCCTACCTGCCCAATATCCAATTAATGTAGTTCTTATGTGTCCACTTAGGTAATTAGTTAATACCAATTTTCTGGTGAGTATAATGTGGTGCTTGTTTTTCCATTCTTGGGATACTTCACTTAGTAGTATGGGTTCCAACTCTATCCAGGAAAATACAAGGTGTGCTATATCGGAATTGTTTCTTAGAGCTAAATAGTACTCCATGGTATACATATACCACATTTTATTAATCCACTCATGGATCGATGGACACTTGGGTTGTTTCCACAGCTTTGCAATTGTGAATTGTGCTGCTATAAACATTCGAGTGCAGATGTCTTTTTTGTAGTTTGTCCTTTGTTCTTTTGGGTAGATGTCCAGTAGTGGAATTACTGGATCAAATGGTATATCTACTTGTATCGCTTTAAGGTATTTCCATATTGCTTTGCACAGAGGTTGAACTAGTTTGCAGTCCCACCAGCAATGTAGGAGTGTTTCTGTCTCTCTGCATCCATGCCAACATTTATTGTTTGGGGACTTTTTGATAAAGGCCATTCTTACTGGAGGTAAGTGATATCTCATCGTGGTTTTGATTTGCATTTCCCTGATGATTAGAAATGTTGAGCATTTTTTCATGTTTGTTAGCCATTATTCTGTATTCTTTTGAAAAGTTTCTGTTCATGTCCTTTGCCCACTTTTTGATAGGGTTGTTTGATTTTTTATTGCTGATTTTCCTGAGTTCTAAGGAGATTCTAGTTAGCAGCCCTTTATCAGATGTGTAGGATACGAAAATTTTCTCCCATTCTGTAGGTTGTCTGTTTGCTTTCATGACTTTCTTTGGCTGTGCAGAAGCTTTTTAATTTGATCAGGTCCCATTTATTTATTTTTGTTGCTGCTGTGATTGCCTTTGGGGTCTTCTTCATAAATTCTTTGCCTAGGCCAATGTCTAGGAGAGTGTTTCCAACATTTTACTCTAGAATTCTAATAGTTTCATACCTTAGGTTTAAGTCTGTTACCCAGCGTGATTAGATTGTTGTGAGAGGTGAAAGGTGTGGATCCTACTTCAGCCTTCTACAAGTGGCTATCCAGTTTCCCTAGCACCATTTATTGAATAGGGATTCTTTTCCCTAGCTTATGTTTTTGTCTGCTTTGTGGAAGATTAGATGGCTATATGTGGATGGTTTTATATCAGGGTTCTCAGTTCTGTTCCACTGGTCAATATTCCTATTTTTGTGCCAATACGAAATTGATTAAATCACTACAGCTTTGTAGTATAGTTTGAAATCTGGCATATCAATACCTCCCATTTTGTTTTTATTGCCTAGAATTGCTTTTGATATATGGGGTCTTATCTGGTTCCAAACAAAGCGTAAAATTATTTTTTCTATATCTGTGAAAAATGATGTTGGGATTTTAATAGGTATTGCATTGAATCTGTAGATCAGTTTGGGTAGTATGGACATTTTAACAATGTTGAGTCTGCCACCCCACGAACATGGTATGGTCTTCCACCGGTTTATGTCCTCTGCTATTTCCTTCCTTGGTGTTTCATAGTTCTCCCTGTAGAGGTCTTTTACCTCCTTAGTTAAGTATATTCCTAGGTACTTCATTTTCTTTGTTGCTATTGTGAAGGGTATTGAGTCTTTGATTTGGTTCTCAATTTGACTGTTATTGGCGTATAGGAATGTCTTTGATTTGTGTGTATTGATTTTGTATCCTGAAACTTTACTAAATTCATTTATCAATTCCAGAGTCTCTTGGTTGAATCCTTAGGATTTCCTAAATATAATATCATATCATCAGCAAACAGTGAAAGTTTGATCTCTTCTGCCCCAATTTGGATACCTTTAATTCTACTTTCAAGTCTGATTGCTATAGCCAAGACTTCCAACACTATGTTGAATAGAAGTGGAGATAGTGGGCAGCCTTGCCTGGTTACAGTTCTAAGTGGGAATGCTTTCAATTTTTCCCTATTCGTTATGATGTTGACTGTGGGTCTGTCGATAATTCTAAAAAGAGCAACAGTTTCTAATATATCCTAGAAATGGAAATAAAAAATTAAGAGCTAGTATTTCATCTTTTTATGCTCTCGAACAAATCCTCTAGTGAATTGGTGTGCTTTTGCTATATTTTACCACATATGAAAATACTGAATAGAACGATTCACTGATGCTTCTAGATCAGTTACAGTATCCACCTCCAAAAAATGTTTCTTTTAGGGGCCAACTGTCTCATTGATAGGAGGCAGATTTACACATGTAATTCCTATTAATAGAAGTTACCAGCATAAATCCCCTGCAGTGAAAGGCGAAATGACCCTACACTCTACCAGGATCCAAATTCTAATGATTACCTGTTAAATGGTCCTGAGAGTCATCACCAGAAAAATCAGATGTGGCAAGGGCATCTTATTGCAGTCCCACAGCTAAACTGTGCATTAAAGGAAAGAAAAGCAGCCTTCAAAATGAGACTTGAGATGTTAAGTGCTAAACCACTTAACCAGTGTTTTAAAGAGCCTTCATTAAAGAAGGGAATTCAAACATTAAAGCACTTGTTTAAGAAAAAATATTTTGAATATTGTATGAGCTCCTAGGTGCTTGAAGGATAATACGACCACTTGTTTAAAAATTCAATTAACCTTATCTTTCTTAAACTTGATTAATAATCTCACAGATAAATTGCCAGTTTTCAGATTCCCGTTATCTTTTGAATGTGTCCTGACTCAGGAGCTTTAGAAACCACTTTAAATTGACAGAAAATGTCAGTCCGCTTTAGTTGATTCAATAACAAATCATAGTTTAATGATTTCTGCATAAAAATAACAGCAGTAATCTCATGTCTATTGCAAGTAAGTTGTTGGGGACTCAAATCCCTCAGAGGAAAACATTTCAGGTTCTCCTTCACCAAATAAATATGCAAAACATTTCAGATTCTTATCCTCTGAGATGTGAAAATAGTTTGTAGGCAATTAATGTACTGTAAAGTCATAGCCCATGCCTCACAGCCTCCAACAGCACTGATTTAAAACAGAAAAAAAGTACTAACTGATCAACACTGATGTGCACATATGTATTAACATTCATCGGGTGTCGGGCAGGTGGGAGGGGGGAGGAGAGGTGGGTATATTCACACCTAATGGGTGCGGTGCGCACCGTCTGGGGGATGGACACACTTGAAGCTCTGAATCAGGTGGGGCAAAGGCAATATGCGTAACCTAAACATTTGTACCCCTGTAATATGCTGAAATTAAAAAAAAGAAAAAGCATATACAGAAAAAAATAAAACAGAAAAAGGTCTCATTCACTTTTGATATTGACATTAATGCAGGCATCTAGAACAGTTCACTATGTAAATCAAATCAATGTATTATTTGATAGCCTTTCTCACAAACTTAACACAGTTGGCAGATTCCTTGAAACAAAACCAAATATACAGCTAGACAATTAACTGAGTATTTAATAGTCTAATCTCAAAAAATAAATCGGGTTCAGACAATCTTCAATTTCTTGGCACATATATAAACTTTTAATATTAAAAAAATGAAACCATGCGTGAAAGATATTGAAAATCTTTATTTCCTCTGATAACTGTTACAGTGTGCTAATTATGAATAATCATATATTCATGCTTTTTGAAATACATATAAGAAAATTGAGTAAAAAACCAAATTATTCAATACCAACAGCAGTAAATAACTTATTCACAAGAAAATTATTCTAATTCATACTTTAAAGGATCATTACTATTTAGCAATTAAATTTCAACACTTTTTTTTGGAAGTCTTTAGGACTTTAGGCAAAGGGCTGCCAATCCAAGGAACAACGGCAGTGACAAAAGTTAATCATTTATATGGCCATTATTTTAGACAAAGAGCTGCCAATCTCAGAAACTAGGAGAATTCTATAAGTTACCCATTAATGTGGCCATTTTACTATGGACAACAAAATATTATTTGAGATGAAGAAAATTGTAACTTCATTTTCCTATAGAAAAATATATAAATTGATCTTAAATGTATACAGTATATATATATTTCTGGGCAGGTACACCAATTATAAAAAATACAGTAGCAACACAGGATTAGTTATTGGTTCTCATACTGATCATTAAACTGAGTGGTATTACCATTTTTGGTTAATAAGAAGCATGTATAAACATTTTAAATACATGAATCAAAATTCTTTGATAATAGCAATTTTCAAAATTTTAATTTAGCTACTGAAAATTTTGCACTAGGTACAACATATGACTGCAAGCTTAAGGTTTTACAATCAAAAGGTTTTTCTTTTTTTTTTTTTCACTTAAAACTACAAAAACACTTATTTGTAGTAATTAAGATAGTGGAAGAGAAAGCTCTTAGAATAATTTCTATTACATTCTGAGGCAGTAGGAAATATCTAAAGTTCTCTAACAAGGTTTTTAGCAGTTGTGCAATATTTTAATCATCACTAATCATATTCAGGAGCTTTTAAGCATTTCAACAGTATTTAATAAATAACTCAGAAGATTCTGATGCTGGTTGATGGATAAAACAGGGTAAAATATGGCCTGCAGCATGAGACAACAAACTATTTTCTTCATTGTGCTACATATGGACAGCTGCAGTAAGACCATCAGAATTTTTCTTGTTATTCTAGGCCTACTCTGATTGTCTGATTACATAAATGTGAATGCTGTGTTCAAGAGGCCTTAACTCTACCACTATAACAAAGTACAATATCTTTATTAACACAATTTACCACAATTGTATTCAGACTCAATGCCTTCATCTATTGGAAACTTTAATATTGCTGGTATTGAGGGGCAGGACTATACCTGCTATACTCATAGATATGTATGAGGCATTTAGTACATGCCCTGACAGGTTTCAAGAAACATGATTTGACTTAAGAAAGATCTGAATTCCTGTAGCAAAGTAGGTTATAATGTGATTCTACTGTCCCTGATTTGTGTGACATTATAAAAGGGGAAGAAAGGGAAAGAGGACTAAAGATACAAGGGAGGAACAGCCTGAGAGGCTGGGAAGTTTTCCTTATTTTCTGGATTCAACAATATCTTTGGGGATTTGATAAGTGAAGCAAGAGCAACATTTCTTGGTACTTTCAATGTTCCATGAATCTGTGACCTGCTAGTTTCTTTTAAGATCTTCTCTGAAAGATGCAGCTGCAATGTGTAAGGACTATGGAGCTTTCCACTTTATCCATGACTTCCCAACAGGCAATACTGGCTAGACTTTGAGACGAGAAACTTCAAGTTTGTTTATTTATTTACAAGCAGCTATAAGTGTAAACTATTGCTCAGAAAAAGTAGATCATCAGAGCTTGGCATTTGAGAAAATTTAAATATAGGCACTGTCACTGCAACTAGATTTACTGACTATGTACAGCCCTAACATTTTTATGTGGAGTGTATATTAGGGTTTACCAACTGTCATACTCTATTCTAAGTCCTTGGTGGTTTCAGTTTACCTACCAGAAAAGGAATATGAAGAATTTATAGACTATTTTCTTTAGTAAGATTTCAAAAGCACAATTCCATTTGTTACGTTTACTGGTCCATAAGACTAAAATACTCATTTAAGAAATAAATTTTCATTTAAAAAGCTTAATGCAATAAAAATGCTGTGATCTATTTTGTTCAGAAGTCGACAGCCAGCAATTATTTGCTGCATGAGATTTTTGATACTCATCTCCAAGTCAATGGGAAAATTCTGAAAAATTTTTTCTTCCACAAAACCATACTAAGAATGGTATTGCATTTATCTTTATAATAATTCTCATAAAGTACAGGGGATACTACTATTTCCACTTTACATAGGAAGAAACTGAGGCTCAGAAGTTAAATAATTTGTCTAATATCATCAATTGGATTGTATTGCCTAATACAATAGCAATAGAATAGCCAGGACTAAATTAGGCCTGTAGACAATTAGGTTAGTACTCTAGTTACTTGACTAGATAGAATATTTAAATACCAATGAGCTTATGAAAACCTTTCCCTTCATTCTTTCATTTCTTCCTTATTGAGCTTTCCCAGTGTGGAAATAATTCACATACAAGTATGTGAATACTTGCTAATATTAAAAAATACTATTGATGTTTGTAAAAAATGTCTAAACACCTCAAAATTAGCATTTTCAATAATTCTTAACATAGAAAACAAATCTGTGTTTTAAGCATAGGCTCTTGCCTAGATCATGATACTTAAGATTATCTCAGATGAATCTATGTATGCTTTTATCATTATATCATGATGTTCATATCCTTAAGAAAAATATAATTGTAATAATCAAAGGAAATACGTGAATTGATTCTGAAGATATGGCTGTCAAACAAATATCCAAAGTGGCAAGCAAAAGTTGTTGTTATTCAATAGAATGATTAACAATGCATACGGTAAATTTCATATCCATAGCTCTATTCCTGGGAATCCTTTTAAAATTTTTATCTGCTAATCCCACAGGTTTGGTATCGTAAAACAGGCAAATCAATGTGCTTTACAAGTGTTCTGTGTTCTTGGAATGTCCTCCTTAACAAAAATCCCCTTTTGGATATCAATGATTTTGTTTTTCCTTGTAGTTCTGTATGGCAACTGGCTGCTGCTTTCTAATATTTTTCAAACATTCCTTCCATCAAGACTCTGAGGCCAGACGGAATATCCAAAGTGGGGTTTCCAGTTTGTTGTATATACATTATTCAGGGGACTCCTCTGGGTTTCCCAAGTTTGTGCTTTCCTTGGGAGTTTCTGAGTTAGCCTCTGGTATGGCACTGGATTCTGAAGCCTCTGATTGTAAACTCTCTCCATCAAGGACAATGTCTTCAGGGTTTGGTGGAGGGGGACAGAAGTCTTCATTGGGGCAGATTTGCTGGAAAATTGTTTCAGCCTGGCCAGGGAAGAAAAGACAAAACAGTTTGGGGATATCAGCTTTAAAATGTATGTGCATTTCTGGCACTATCTAAAAAAATTAACTGTCACCCTTAAAAAATTCTTTAAGCAGGTAAAAATACTTTACTAGAATACATGAACTTCTAAAAGTCTGCTTTCATAATTCTATGACTTTTCTCCCTCTAATTCTATACATGCATTCAGGTCTACTTTTCAAAGATGGCAGTACTTGATCAGGTTCATTATCAAGTTCAGATTGTTGAGAATTTAAGCACATTTGTTCTATACATCAACAGAAATTCAATTTCCCTTGATATTCTTGATATAATTTCCCACATAGCCTATTTGTGATATTCATACAGTCTAATTTAACATATAATAATTTCAGTAAGTCACTGCCCAAATCAAGAAAATTCTTCATTGTTTGCTCAACTATGTGCTTTTCTGATATAACATCCCTCCTCCCCTGGGCTTTAAGGTGTTTAAGCTCATGGATTCTGAGTAGATATAGTCTCTGTGCAAATGCTGGCTCTGCTAATTAGCAGCTATGTGATTTTGGAAATGCTTACTCAACTTCTGAGCTTCCTCATCCATAAAACGGCAGAGAATACAGTAGCTATTATCATTATTACTAATAATAACATAAGTAAAAATGTCAAAATTTAAGCTGAGCTTAGTATGTTAGGGTAAGAGGAAAAAAGCAAATATGTTCTTAACAAAAACCATATATATATATATATACACACACACACACACACATATGTATATGTATATATGTGTATGTGTGTGTATATATGAAGTAAATGTAGCAGATAGCATTGTTATTCTATTCTAAACATACTCCTGTTTTTTGTAAGATGAATATACTTCATTGTGGATAAGGATCCTTCCTATGCTAGGGAGCTTGCGCTCTATCCTACTGGAGTCATTAAAGGATTTTACATCATGTGCTTGTTTTAAAATCTATGTTTTTCTGTACCTCTCTCCACCCTTCTTCCCAAAGTACACACAAGGTTATCCATCAGGCAGAGTTGACAAACTATATGGTCCACAGGCCAAATCCAGCCATCTCAAAGTTTAACTGAAACACAATCACATTGATTTGTTTAACTATTGTCTATGACTGCTTTTGCACGATACTGGCAGACCTAAGTAATTGCAATAGAGACCCTATGGGCTATAAAACCTAAAATATATACCATTTGGCTATCTACAATTGATAGACTCCTGCACCAGGTGATTAAAACTGATATTATTTGTGGATGAGTGGAAGGGCAATGAACAAAAGCTTTTGCACTTCGATATGGATTTGAAAGAAGGGACAGGGAGAGGAAAACAGTTCCTTTCCCTCTTAGGTATGCTTCAAGGGTATGTTTTTAAACATGCTATTTACTATGGATATATATATATATATATATATATATATATATATATATATATTCTTTTTTAATTTTAAAATATTTAATTGACAAATAAAAAATGTATATATTGTATATATTCAAAGCACGCAACATATGATTTGATATACACTGTGTAATGATTACTAAAATCAGTTAACATACCCATCACCACCCATACTTATCACTGGGTATGTATGTTTGTAGTAAAGATATTTAAAATCTGCTCTTATCAGATGTCATGTAAACAAGCCTGTTATTTGTAACAACATGAGTGAACTTGGAGGACATTATGGTAAGTGAAATAAGCCAGGCCCAGAAAGCTAAATACCACATGATCTCACTTATATATGGAATCTAAAAAAGTTGAACTCATAGAAACAGGGAGTAAAAGTGTTTGCCAGGGGCTGGCGAGTGGCGGAAATAGGTAGATGTTGGTTAAAGGGTATAAATTTTCAGCTATAAGATGACTAAGTTCTGTGGACCTAATGTACAGCATAGTTAATATAGTTAATACTATAAAACTTCATTGTTTACTAAGGATATTTTGAAATTAAACATTAGAAATATCTGCTTTGCTCTCTATCCCAGGAATTGACCATATTCCTTTGCTGGAGACACTTAGCCCCTACTGTAGAAGCAGGAGGACTTAGGTCAAAGCCCCTACCTCACACTTCAGATCATTAATAGTCTTTTTGTCTTATATGTCTATCTTATCTATCTGTAGAAGTTCTCCCTCCTCTTTACTCTTTGGTTTGCCTCTGTAATCCATCTCCATGCCACCTTCAGAGGGGTCTTTGAAAAATAAAATTCTGTTTATTCGCTTTCTGGCTTAAAATTCTTCAGTGACTCCTCATTACCAACAGGAAAAAATCCAAGATCCCCACTATGGCATACAAAAGCCTTCAGGCCTACCTTCTCTGGTCTCATCATCTACCACTTCATCCAATTTCCTCTCAGACTTTTTGCTTCACTAATACCTGTTTATTTTTACTTTCTCAAATACACCATGATGTTTACATCCTGGACTGATGCAGAGGCTATTTTTACACCTGGAATGTTTCAATTATGCTGTCTTTGATTTGGATGGAGTCTTGCTACTCAACTATTATATTCCTCTTTGTAAGGTTCTCTGACTCCTAGATAGAGCTCATTAATCTTCTGTGTTACTTCTAGTCTTTTGGATATTATGATATATTAGTGCATATACCACACTACACTGTCATTTGTTTACATGCTTTTCTCCTTTAATGACAGTGATTCCTCCAGAATTACAAGGATGTTTAGTCAACTTTGGATCCTTAGTATTTGGCATAGAATAGAATGTCAATAATCTTTTTTATTATATAAATGTAAGAACTTTTAACTTATATAAAATTATATTTTATATAAATATTGTATATAAATATAGTAATTATTCTAATTATTACTACTACTACTTTTACTTCTACGCCAGTTCCTCTGTGTCTAGTACCTTGTCTCCCTTTTGACTCCTCCTCATAGGATAGATTTTCCCCTGAATCCCAGTCTCTGTGGCTGGATCCCACTACTTATGTTTCCATATATGTCTGTCATGAACAACCTGCCTAAGATTGCCACCAGTTGCAAGCTACCATACTACCCTTGTGCTCTAGCTGCTTATAGAATTCCCACCTTCAGCCCATCTGTCCTTGCTCTTGCTGATGCCAATTTCCTATAGCTAGACTCCATCACTTCCCAAGTCTCTCCTCTCTCTAACTGTTGGAACCACTTAGGCCGACTGCCAAGCTGTGGAAGGTCTATTACATTAATTCTTCTTGATCTGCTACATTTCATTTGCCAACTAAACCCAGTTCTAAGCCCAGAGTAGTTGACTGGCAACTTTTAATCCTCCTAACCCTTTTAAAGCCAGAAGTTAGCTCAAAGGATGAAGAGTTTCATGTGCTTTAAAATTATAAACGGCCAATTACATTGTGACTTGGTATCCTTATACTGGGAAGTACAGAGAGGACAAAATGAATTATCTAAGATATTTCTGTTTATTTAACATATATCTACACAAAACAAAAATAAACATTTTGTCAATCTGGCACTTTCATTTAGGATGTATCCTTATTGCTAAGTTGAAAGTAGCATAGCACATTGGATGAGTGTTCAAACACTGGCATCCAACAAACTTGAGTTTATACCTTCACTCAAAAACTTTCTAGCTATGTGACCTTTGGACAAGTTATTTAACCTGTTTGGGCTTTAGCTTACTCATCTGTAAGATGAGAAAGCCATGAATAGTTACCCCATAAGATTGTTTTGAGGACCAAAGAATATATATGAGACACTAAGGATAGTGTCTGACACATAGAAAATGCTTAAGTGAATGGTAGCTACAGAAAATATGACTCTGTAAAAATTGCCCTCTCTGTCAATGACATGAGAAAGCAAATGACATTGCAGTATGTGACCAACTTGATAGTTCATACAATCTATAAAGCTAGCCCTCAACTTACTAATGGACTGTGTACCAAATGTTATTGAGTTACTAACCTGTCCATAAAACAATGTTCTAAATGGTGGTTAGATTGCCAGCCCAACCCTACATCAGTCAATTTAACCCATTTTATACCTGAAGTATAATATCAAGAACATGGTATCATTTATTGTTGTTCTCATGGTAAGGACAGCTGCTAGCAGTTGGGGGCTCCTAAAGGAGAAGCTATCAATGTCTTTGGAGTGGGGACTATGGACCAGTCTGTTCATTAGTATGGGTGGGTAAATGGGACGTTACCTTCTATCAAGAAAAGAGATGTCAGATGTTATGTTCAGAAAAACACTGAAGTAACATAAACTAGAAAAAACTAGCAAGTCACAGAAGGGAGCACAACTATCACTTAGCATCATGTGGTGACAACAGGCAATGTCTTGGTGTGCTTCTGCACACAATTTGAACTTTTGGGTATTAAACACAGATCACTTTATTATTTTCAGTGTATCTCTAAATCATAAATACTTTCATATGAACACAGGGAGTCAGAAAGAAATCTGCAGGGGCTTGTATTTTCTACACAGACAAAACCTAGGTGAAGTTTTGAGAGCTTTTATAGATAATATTCTTCATTTGGAAAACAGAAATCATCAATTACTGATTGGACTAATTGCAAAATATATTAAAATTTCAATGCAGTTTATCTGAATAAACTGCAATAAATATTACTGATGCTCTTTAAAGTAGACATTATAATAACTTTTCCCAAAACTGAAATATGAGGTTAAAAGCTATATAACACATTTCTAACTACTTACATTTAATAGCACATAATAATTAGCACCAAAATTAGTATTATACTGTTTTCTACTATGATAACACTTTATCCCTGAAGGGTATCTTCTTAGGAAGCAAATTACCTCATGATAAAATTATCCCTTAACTATAATCTATGATGCAGTTTAGCTTATAAGCCCTTATTTAAAAGGCCTTACACTTTGGTTGAAAAAATTAAGTTCATTCAGAGATAAAAATAAACTAAGTTACCTGGCTAAAAACTAGTTTGCAATTTCTCCTTGCAAAAAATTGGAACATCAAAGTAAAAATGATTTGATTAAATCATAAATGCATACATTGAGCCAACTTGGATTCCTATTACACTAACAGAGTGAATGATGGATGAGATGTGACTTCCTGCTTTTGTTTGGTGTCACTGGCTACATGTGATTATCCAGGATTACCATTAGACTCTGAAGAATTCTGGCAAAAATCTGTATATGTCTGGATCATGGTCATAGTCATAGCCTTGCTGCTATGACTAAAAAATAGATTAAAGGCTCAACAAGGTCATTTGTGACTATAGGATCCTTGCCACTGGTGAGAATGAAAGTTCCATCTGTGATCTGAGAACAATGTTAAATTACCCATTTATTGACTCAATCGACATATGTGTCAACTTTACCTGTGAAAAGTTTAGACTTATGCCTCAAAAAAATATTTTCTGCTTTTTTCTTCCTATCAAGGACAGGAATGTATTTGTATATGCATCTTCAGCTACACCAACCTTTTAAGACAAAACTGAGGAACACCACTGCCTTACCTGTTTCACTGCATTATCATTTCCTAAACCACAGTCTGGGCCAGAGCAGACATAAACGTTGGATGGTAAATCATTGTAACAGTTTCTGCTGATGTCTGAAGAATCTCTCATATTGAAGTAAAGAGCCCACAGAAGTCTTGGCTTTTCAAATTCTTCATTTTCTAAATATAGAAATAAATTTTATCTACATTCCAAAACACAATGTTTGTCAACCACAACACTCTATTAACAATTAAGCCACAACTAGACATTGTAGTAAATCAGAGCTTTGTATGTAAACAATTAGTAAATTTGAATCCACAAATTCTAATATACATGTATGGCTTTTCAATCTAAGATAACTTAAATTTTAAAAATTTGGGAGGCCGAGGTGGGCAGATCCTTTGAGCTCAGGAGTTCGAGACCAGCCTGAGCAAGACCAAGATCCGATCTCTACTAAAAACAGAAAGAAATTAGCTGGACAACTGAAAAAAATATATATACATATATGTAAAAAATAGCCGGGCATGGTGGTGCATGCCTATAGTCCCAGCTACCTGGGAGGCTGAAGCAGGAGGATCGCTTGTGCCCAGGAGTTTGAGGTTGCTGTGAGCTAGGCTGATGCCACAGCACTCTAACGTTGGCAACAGAGTGAGACTGTCTCTAAAAAAAAAAAAAAATATTTTGCAAGCTCTGCCGGGGATGTGTGGAAAAAGGAAAGTTTTCACCCCTCGGTGGAAGCTCTCAGTGGTCTCCAGCTGCTCAAGCGCTGTCAGTGAGGGAGCGGAGGAGGGAATGAGCTCGATCCTCCACGTATCCTCCCCAGGGGGCTGTAGCGGCTCAAGCTCCACTGGGGACGCTCGGAAAAGGGAAAGTTTTCACCCCTTGGCAGAATTGCTCAGTAGTCCTTGGAAGCTCAAGCGCCACTGGTGAGGGAGCTGAAGAGGGAAGGAGCTTGGGGAAGCCTCCTGGCAGACCCCAGTGACTGAAGTCCCTCCAGGGAGGGGAGGGAAGAGAGAGAGAGATTGCTCCCCAGGCGATGTCCCCCGGTGAGGTCAGGCAGTCCCCCATCCCATCCAGCTGCCTCTGTTTTGCGCTTAATGAACAGAACCTGCCCTGGCAGGGTGGATCTAGGAAAGAGAGCGATTTTCCAGCTCTGACTTGGGACAACCGTACCCCCAGGCACGTTCTGGGGTTTTGAGCTAGGTGCTTCTCTACAGACTACACCCCTGGGTGGAGTAGTGAAACAAGCCATTATTTAAGCTGAAACCAGAGGCTGGACTGTTATCTCCTATTGCTTAGTATCCACTGCTGGCCTGTTTTTTGCCAAAGGCCTAGATCCCTCCCCTGAAAGGGTTTAGTAACAGCTTCTTTAGACTGATACCCAAGCTGAGACTCAAGCCCATCTCCTGGAGGCGACAGGGCCTTGGTAGACAGGGCCTTCAGCCAAAGGATAAGCCACTAGCTCTGGAAGTGCACAGTGGTGAGGGAGTCTGCTTTTAGGGCTAAGACTGGCTGGGATGTGGAAGGTCTTTGTCTGCGACCAGGCCTCTGGTATTCTGTAGGGAAGGGCCTGACCCCTCATATGCAGGAGCAGAGCATCCAGGCAGGTTGCTCTCTGTTCTGTGTCCCTCAGCGCCCCTGGGCAAGGCCTCTTCAACAGCACTCAGTCTTTTACTTCACACCAACCAGATAAACCCCATCCTTGGAGGGGTGGAGTAAAAAGAGTTGATACCCTACTACAGCGAGTTGGTTTGGATCATCTGTTAAAAGCAGAATACAAGGGCTTGTCCTTGGTATCCAGGCAGTTGCCAAATTATAGGCTTGTGTTCTGAGAAGGAAAATCTCAATGAGAATCCCTAAAAATTGCACCAAAAGACACTTTCCACCAGGAGCTGCTATACATATGCAGCAAATGTTCTCTGAATATCTTTTTAGTAGCTCACCTCTAGCCACAGATCAAGCAACCTCTGAAGTAATCTCTTAGGTTTGCTGATACCTATTGCTTATCTCACCCCAACTAAATAGGTAACAAGGCCCAAGGATCCCCTGGGAGAGGCACGGTACTCCCCAAAGGCTGAGAGTCCTGTATATCACATTTAAGGGTTTAGAGCTCATTACGTAGGTATTGGAATAGCTTGATAACCGATCTTTCCACGTAAACCACAAGCAACAAAAATAGAGAATAAACTCATAAGTCATCACAGTGCCTCTCTCTTCATACTAGTAGTTGATAGGGGAGTCACGCTCACAAGAGGAATATAATTCCAGGGAGTCTAAACAAGGGATCCAATCTCACTAATCTCTATTAAAATATGATGGAAAAACAACAGGTCAAAGATAACCCAATACACTCAAACTTCTCTAAGACATTACAGACCCAGAGCAAATATCCCCAGATCTGCCAAATCGTCCCTCTGGAATTCCAGATTTTAGATCATAATTGAGTCCTTGCACCTCCGATCCTTGATAAAGCACCCAAATGAGAAAGAACCAGCGAAATATCACAGGAAACATGAAGGAGCAGAGAGAAAGGTCACCTCCAAAACAAAGTACTCATTCTCCATCATCTGACACCAAGTTACAGGATATGAGTAACTGACGGAGGGAGATTTGTGAATATTGATTGCTAGAAAACTAAATGGAATTGAAGAGAAAATAGATTCACAAAATAGAGAAACAACAAAACAAAACAGGAAATGAATAAAAGCTTCTCCAAAGAAATTGAGATTATCCAGAAAAAACAAACAGAAATTCTGGCAATGAAGGAAACAATCAAGGATCTCCATAATACAGGGGAAAGCCTAAAGAAGGGGATGGACCATGCAGAGGAAAGAATCTTAGAACATGAAGATTATGCCTTTGCTCCAGACAAATCAATGGAAGAAATGGAACACAGAAACAAGAGACAAGACCAAAGTTTATAAGAATTGTGGGATTACATAAAAAAGCCAAATCTCAGGGTGATCAGGATTCCAGAAGAGAAGAACATTCACAAGGGCTGGAAAACTTATTTCACGGAATACTGGAAGAAAATATGCCAGGCCTGGTCAGAAATATTGATATCCAAATACAAGAACCACACAGAACTGATGGGAGACTCAACATGAAAAGGCAATCACCTCGTCACATGGTTTTTAGGCTGACCAAAGTAAACGTGAAAGAAACAATTCTCCGTGCAGCGAGACGAAAGCAGCAAATTACCTATAAAGGTAAGCCTATCTGCATAACAGCAGACTTCTCATCTGAAAACTTAAAAGCCAGGAGGGATTGGGTGTCTATCCTTAATCTTCTAAAATAGGACAAAGCCCAACCTAGAATTTTTTATCCAGCAAAATTAAGTTTCATCTATGAGGGAGAAATAAAGTCCTTCTCAGACAGGCAATCACTGAAGAAATTTGCAAAGTCCAGACCATCCTTACAGGAAGTTCTCAGACCTGCATTTCTAACCGAACAGGGCAATAGACACTCCTCAAAGTAAAATCTTCAAAGAATTAAAGTTTAGATCTTGAACTACATGATGATGGCTCAAGGAGTAAAACAAAGCAACAAGTCTCAACCCAACAATATGAATGGTAATCTTCCTCCAGTTTCCATCCTTCCAATAAATGTAAATGGCTTAAACTGTCCCCTGAAGAGACATAGACTGGCAAAGTGGATAAATATTCACAAGCCCAGTATCTGCTGTCTACAGGAAAAACATCTAACCCACAAAGATGCCTTCCAGCTGAAGGTCAAGGGATGGAAAACTATCATCCAGTCAAACAGAAGTCAAAAGAAACCTGGGGTAGCTATACTATTTGCAGATAGCATAAGCTTTAAAATAGCAAAAGTAAAAAAGGATAAAAATTGCCATTTTATAATGGTAAAAGGGAAGATCCAACAAGAAGATTTAACAATTCTTAATATCTAGGCACCCAATATAGGAACACTCAATTACTTAAAGCAAACATTGTCTAATCTAAACACCATGTTACATAACATTGCCATAGTAGCAAGGGACTTCAACACTCCACTGATGATCTGGATAGATCCTCCAAACAGAAAATAAACAAAGAAATAATGGACCTGAACAAAGCCCTTGATCAAAAAGGTATGACTGATCTCTATAGAGCATTCCATCCAAATAAACTTGAATTTACATTTTTCTCAGCAGCCCACGGATCCTACTCCCAAACTGACCACATCCTAGGCCGCAAATCAGATCTCAAAAAATTCAAGAAAAAAGAAATTATACCTTGTATCTTTTCTCACCATAATGGTATAAAATTACAGTTCAATTCTATAGAAACACTCAACGCCTCACAAAATCATGGAAACTAAACTATCTATTATTGAAAAAATATTGGGTTAAGGAAGAAATTCAGAGGGAAATCAAGAATTTCTTCAAACAAAATGATAATGGTGATACTTCTTACCAAAACCTGTGGGATACAGCAAAAGCTTACCTGAGAGAAAAACTAATAGAAAATAATGCTCACATCCAAAAAGCCGAAAGCTTAGATACTGAAAACATAATGAATAGCCTCAAGGAACTGGAAAAAGAGGAGGAAACAATTTCCAGTCCTAGTAGAAGAAAAGAAATAACAAAAATCAAAGCAGAAAGTAATGAAATGGAGAACAAGGTAATTATACTAAACATCAACAAAATCAGACGGTTTTTTTGAAAAGATAAACATAATTGATGGCCCTCTTGCTAGATTGACAAGGACTCAAAGGGAAAGGACTTTAATAAACTCAATAGGAAATGAAAACAGAGAGATCACAACAGACACCACAGAAATACAAAACTACAAAACATTATATTTGACTATTATAAAAAAGTATATGCCCCAAAACTACAGAAGGAAGACAAAATAGATAAATACCTGCATTCAAACAACCTCCCTAAATTCACCCAGGAGATAACACAGTTCCTGAACAGACCAATCTCAAGCTCAGAAATAGAAGCAGTAATTCAAAACCTCCCCAAATGGAAAAGTCCTAGGCCAGTTCTACCAAAAATACAAAGATGAACTCATACCTATAATACAGAAACTATTCCACACCATTGAGAAGGATGGTATACTTCCTAACTCATTCTACAAAGCCAATATCACCTTAATAACAAAGCCAGGAAAGGATACAACAAAAAAGAAAACTATAGACCAATATTCCTCATAAATATAGATGCAAAAATCCTAAATAAAATTTTAGCAAATAGAATTCAGCAGCACATCAAAAACAAATTCACCATGATCACGTGGGCTTTATTCCAGAGATGCAAGGATTGTTCAACATACTCAAGTCTATAAATGCAATTCACTTCATAAATAAAATCAAGAACAAAGACCATATGATTCTGTCAATAGATTCAGAAAAAGCATTTGACAAAGTCCAACACACCTTTATGATAAACACTCTTAACAAAATAGGCATAGACAGCTCATATGTTAAATTTGTCAAACCCATCTATGACAAATCCACTGATAATATCATTTTAAATGGGGAAAAATTGAAATCCCTCCCTCTTCGAACCGGAACTAGACAAGGATGCCCACTATCTCCTCTCCTATTCAACATAGTACTTGAAGTCCTAGCGATAGCAATCAGGCAGGAGAGGGTTATTAAGGGCATTCAAGTGGGGGCAGATGAAATCAAACTCTCACTTTCACCGATTATATGATATTATACCTAGAAAACCCCATGGACTCATCCAAGAGACTTCTAAATTTGATAAATGAATTTGGTAAAGCTTCAGGTTATAAAATCAATATACACAAATCAGAAGCATTCATATATGCCAAGAACCATCAAATAGAAACTCAAATAAAAAACGTAATACCCTTTACTATAGCCCCAAAGAACATTAAATATCTAGGAGTATACTTAACAAAAGATACAAAAGATTTATACAAGGAGAACAACGAAAAACTAAAAAAAAGAAACTGCAGAAGATTTAAACACATGGAAAAATCTACCTTGTTCATGGATTGGTAGAATCAGTATCATTAAAATGTCAATATGCTCTACAGAATCAATGCAATCCCCATTAAAATACCACCAGCATTCTTTACAGATCTAGAAAAAATAATTCTTCACTTTGTATGGAACCAGAAAAACCTCGTATAGGCAAAACAATCTTAAGTAAAAAGAACAAACTGGGAGGCATCAGTCTTCCTGACTTCAAGCTACACTATAAAGCCCAAATAGTTAAATCAACCTGGAACTGGCACAAGAACAGAAACATCGATATCTGGAATAGATCTGAGATACCAGAGATGAAAACATCAGTATATGGTAACCTAATCTTTGATAAAGCAGACAAAAATATACAACGGGGAAAAGAATCTCTCTTCAATAAAATGGTGCTGGGAAAACTGGTTAGCTACATGCACAAGAGTAAATCAGGATCCCAACCTCTCACTTCTCACAAAATTTCACTCAGGATGGATAACAGACTTAAACCTAAGGCATGAAACCTTAAGAATCCTAGAAGATCTTGGGAAAACCCTATGAGATATTGGTCTAGGCAAAGAATTTTTGAGGAAGAGGCCCAAGGCAATCGCCACAGCAGCGAAAATAAACAAATGGGAACTGATCAAATTAATGGGAACTGATCAAATTAAAGTTTCTGCATAGCCAAGGAAACTATCAGTAGAGCAAATAGACTACCCACAGAATGAGAGAAAATATTTGGTCTCTACACCTCTGATAAAGGTCTAATAGCAAGAATCTATCTAGAATTGAAAAGAATAAACAAGAAAAAATCAAACAACCCCATCAAGAAATGGGCAACGGAAATGAACAGAAACTTCTCCAAATAAGACAGAATAATGGCCGGCAAACATATAAAAAAATGCTCAACATCTCTAATCATCAGAGAAATGAAAATCAAAACCACAATGAGATACCATCTAACCCCAGTGAGAATGGCTTATATCAAGAAATTGCAAAACAACAAATGCTGGTGAGGATGTGGATAGACAGGAACACTCTTATACTATTGTTGGGACTGAAAATTAGTGCAACCTTCGTGGAAAAGAATTTGGAGATACCTCAAACAGCTAGAAATAGAAATACCATTTGACCCAGCAACAGCATTGTTGGGCATCTACCCAAAAGAGCATAAGACATTCTATTATAAAGACATCTGCACCTGGATGTTTGCGGGAGCAGAATTCACTATTGCATGGTCATGGAAACAACCCAAGTGCCCATCAATTCATAAGTGGATAAATAAAATTTGGTATATGCTCACAATGGAATATTACTCAATTCTAAGAAACAACAGTGAGCTAACACCATTTATGCTATACTGGATTAAGCTTAACCCCGCTATCCAAAATGAGGCGACACAAGATATGGAAAATGGTCTACACATCTACTCACCATCAAATTGGTACTGACTGATTAAAACTATGGTGCTCAAATGGTAGTAATGTTCACCAAAGATTAGGGGAGACTCACATCTTAGTGATGTGGCGAGTATTGTGGGGGGAAAGGGCATACCTCTAACCCTTCTTAGGGAGAGGCAAAGATATACATTGTAACCAAAATGTCAAAAATGCTCTGGCACGTCAGGGGTTAGCGCTGCGGGGACAATATATGTAACCCTAACAATATCTGTACCCCCATAATATGATGAATTAAAAGGCAAAATAAAACAAGAAGAAAATTATTTTGATCAGTAAGTTAATTAGATTTAAATTCAATTATACTGCCTTGGATTTCTATTACTTCTCCTCATGAGTATCAAAGTGCTTATGATCATATGCATCCCTAAATTATCCCTATGAAGCAGGAAGATAAGATAAGTTGATTTTCTTACGTTTCAAATGGACACACTTCATAAATTAAATATTACATCAATGGTGTGTGTGTATACATATATGTTTTAAACTATGTATATATATATATTAGCAATATATATTCAGAATATATATGGGAAATATATATGTGTATATATATGGAATGTATTTGTTTTATACGTATAATATCCAAAATAAGCAAATATACAGAGACAGGAAGGAAGTTAATTAGTGGTTACCTACAGCTGAGGGCAACTGCGGGTAAATGGGGTGGTAATCACTAATGGGTATGAGTTTCTTTTGGAGGTGATGGAGGAGTTCCAAAATTGACTATGGTTATGTTTGGACAATTCTGTGAATATAATAAAAAACTAAGTTTTTCACTTTAAATGGGTGAATCATATGGTTTATGAATAATATCTCAAGAAATATTTAAAAATTATATATATATATTTGATTAATGCTTTGATGTCATAACTCACATTCTAATGCTTTGTCTTACTGGATTATAAAATTAGTGGTAACCAAATAGCAAAGATGAGGTCATTATACTGAATGTTATTTTGGGCACATTTCTCATTTAACTGCAAGCTAAAAAAGTATGCTATGCATGAGCTAGGATCTAGAGAGGTATGCAGATGAAGATGCAGACTTAGTCTTGCCCTCCACTCCCTTTCCTTGGTTTCCTAATACAGGGTCTAGCACACAACAGGTGATAAATAATTTCTGAAATGATTTTAATCCTCTTTTCAGGTATAACCAAAGTATGTAGCCATCCATTTTTCCCAGCACCATTTATTGAATAAGGATTCTTTTCTCCACTCTGTCAAAGATCAGATGGCAATATAAGGATGGTTTTTATATTTGGGTCCTCAGTCCTGTCCCACTGGTCTCTGTCTCTGTTCTTGTACCAATACAATGCTGTTTGGTTACTATAATCTTATAGTATAGCTTGAAGTCTGATAAACTGATGCCTCTCAATTTGTTCTTTTTGCTTAAGGTAGCTTTGTCTATATGGGGTCTTCTCTGGTTTCATATGAAGAATATAATTATTTTTTCTAGATCTGTGAAAAATGATGCTGGTATTTTAACAAGGATTGCATTGATTCTGTAGATCACTTTGGGTAGTACAGATATTTTAACAATGTTGATTTTGCCCATCTATGAACATGGTATGGTTTTGCCCATCTATGAACATGGTATGGCTTTCTATCTGTTTATGTCCTCTGGTATTTCCTTCCTCAGTGTTTCATAGTTCTCCCGATAGAGGTCTTTCACTTCCTTTGCTAAATATATTCCTAGGTATTTTATTTTATTTGCTGCTATTGTAAAACGCATTGAGTCTTTCATTTGGTTCTGAGTTTTACTGTTGTTGACATACAGGAATGCTACTTATATGTGTACACTGATTTTGTAACCTGAGACTTTGCTGAATTTCCCAGCAGAATCTTTGGGTTTTTTAGATATGTGATCATATCATTAGCAAAGAGCAATAGTTTGACCTCTTCTGCCCTCATTTGGATGCCCATGATTTCTTTCTCGTGTCTGATTGCTCTGGGTAGGACTTCCTACACTATGCTGAATGGAAGTGGTGATAGAGGGCAACCTTGTCTGGTTCCAGTTCTAAATGGAAATGCTTTCAATTCTTCCACATTTAGTATGATGTTGGCTATGGATTTGCTGTATATAGCTTTTAGAATTTTTAGGTAAGTCCCATCTGTGCCTATTTTGTTAAGCATTCTTATCATAAAAGGATACTGAATTATGTTGAATGCTTTTTCTGCATCTATTGAGCACATCATAATGGTCTTTTGCTAGGATTTTATTGAGAATTTTTGTATCTATATTCATAAGGGATGTTGGTCTGTAGGTTTTTTGTTTTTTGTTTTTTTTGCTGAGTCCTTTCCTGGCTTTGGTATCAGGGTGATTTTGGCTTCATAAAACATGTTGGGAAGATTCCTTCCTTCTCGATTGTTGTGGAGTAATTTCTGTGGGACAAGAACCAGTTCTTCTTTGAAGGTCTGGTAATATTCAGGTGTGAAACCATCTGGTCCAGGCCTTTTTTTTAAGGAAGGTTTTTAAAAATTACTGCTTCAGTTTCAGTACTTGATATTACTCTGTTCAGGAATTCTATTTATTCCTCACTGAGCCTAGGAAGCTGTGTGCTTCTAAGAATTTTTCTATTTCCTCCACATTTTCAAGTTTATGTGCATAGAGATTTTTATAGTATTCGCAGATGATACTTTGTATTTCTGTGGTGTCAGTTGTTATTTCTCCTTTGTCGTTGCTTGAGCTTATTAGAGTCCTTTCTTTTATCCTTCTGGTTAATCTAGTGAAAGGCATGTCAATTTTATGTTTTCAAACAACCAAATTTTGTTTTCTTAATCTTCTGTATAGTTTTTTGTTATTAATTTAATTTAATTCTGCTCTGATCTTGGCTATTTCTTTTGTTCTGCTGGCAAAGTTGGATAGCCACATGTAGATGACCATAACTGGATCCGTACCTCTCAACTCTCACAAAAATCAATTCATGATGGATAACAGACTTAAACCTAAGATGTGAAACCATAAGAATTCTAGAAGAAGATGTTGGAAAAATCCTTATAGACATTGGACTAGGCAAAAAATATACAAAGAAGACCCCAAAGGAAATAACAGCAACACAAAAAATAAATACATGGGACCTGAGCAAATTAAAAAGCTTCTTCTGCACAGCCAAGGAAACTATCATCAGAGTGCATAGACAACCCACAGAATGGGAGAAAATGTTCGCATGGTACATATCCAATAAAGTGCTGATAACTAGAATCTATACAGAACTCAGGAAAATCAACAGGAAAAAAAAATCAAACCACCCCATTAAAAAGTGGGCAAAGGACATGAACAGAAACTTTTCAAAAAAAGACAGACTAATCGCCAACAAACATATGAAAAATGCTCAACATCTCTAATCATCAGGGAAATGCAAATCAAAACCACAAGGAGATATCAGTTAACTCCAGTGAGAACGGCTTTTATCAAAAAGTCCCAAAACAACAAATGTTGGCATGGATATGGAGAGATGGGAACACTCTTGGTGGGACCACAAAATAGTACAACCTTTATGGAAAGTAGTATGTAGTACCTCAAAGAACTAAAACCAGAACTACCATTTGGTCCTGCAATTCCACTACTGGGTATTTACCCAAAGGAAAAAAAGACATTCTATAAAAAAAGATATCTGCACTTGGATGTTCATAGCAATACAGTTCACAATTACAAAGATGTGGAAACAACCCAAGTGTCCACCAATACATGAGTGGATTAACAAAATGTGGTATATGTATACCATGGAGTACTACTCAGCCATAAAAAATTATGAACTAATAGTCTTTGTACTATCCTGGATGGAACTGAAGCCCATTCTTCTAAGTAAAGTATCACAAGAATGGAAAAGCAAGCACTACATGTACTCACCATTAAATTGGTACTAACTGAACAACACTTATGTGCACATATGCAAGAAACATGGGGCACTGGGCAGGTGGGAGGGAGGATGAGGGGATAGGTAAATTCATACCTAATGGGTATGATACATGATGTCTGGGGGTTGGGCATGCTTGTAGCTCTTACTTGGGTGGTACAAAGGCAATATATGTAACCAAAGTGTTTGTACCCCAGTATATTCTGGGGAAAAAAAAAACAAAAAACAAAGTATGATGTGCTTGTAAGGTCCAACCTTATTAACTTCAATGCCTAAAGCCTATTTCTTACTATCTTGATAATAATTTCTCTGCCTCTCTTTAGAAATGTTATAATTTTCTTTGGTTGGAACATAAAATATTGTTTTTAATATATTTATTGTCCATAGAGTTTTCTACAGTCAGCTTGAATCTGAATAAAAATCCAAATTCTGTATAATAATAATAGATGTTAATGAACATCACCCAAGACCATGAGGTACCTTGTGAATCATAAAGAAAATGCTAAAGGTATAATTATCTAGTTAATTATTGTTATTATTAAATTGGTAATCAAGGTCGTTCTCCTAACTGCAGTATTCAATTTAACCAGAAAGCCCTGTTCCCCAATTCAGGACAAATAGGATTTTGTTATATTTAAAGTGTCTCTATTGAAAGAACACCAAATATGCATTAAGTATTTTTCTAGTTCATCCTAAACAATCTATAATTATTAGTGTGATAAGATGAAGAATCTCTGAGTAGAAGAAGTGATCTGTTATAGTGTTCCCATTCTAAAAGCTAAGATCTATGAGTCTAAGATATCACTAACTTCATGTTGGCACACATTAGGAGGTAAGATCTATTTACTGACAAAATAAAGGAACATAAGGAATTCCTATTTCATAGCTAAAACCATATGGATATTAGTAAATTGACTGGTGAATTTAGTCTCACTAAATCTTTTGGAGAAGATACTTAAACATACCATCTATGATATGTGACACTAGATGTGTAGAGCATTGCTGAGAAGTGGGCTAAGGTCTGGAAGGCCTTTAATACTGCCCAGCCCATTTCTAAGCATATACTAGGAGAACTTATCTTGTATTTCACAAAAGATTTAGCTCAGAGAAGTGCTTTCACTCAATAAAATTGGAGAAAATGGATGTTAATAGATACCAATAGATCAGGGGTCCTCAAACTATGGCCCATGGGCTACATGCGGCCCGCTGGGTGTTACTGCCCCCGCTGCCTGTCCTGCTTGGCAGCCAACTTGTCCTGGGCCCACTGTGCATGTGTGAAATGTGCGCTGCAATCTCCAACAGCCCTCCAACGGTCTGAGGGACAGTGAACTGGTCCCCTGTTTAAAAAGTTTGAGGACCCCTGCTAGATTATAGGAAAAAAATTCATAGAAGTTGAGGCTTTGAAAAGAAGCCATGAGCAAGGTAAAAAGTTGACACAGGCTGAAGATAAATGCTCTGGATACAAGGGAGTTATCAGGCTTTGACCTTAAAACCTTTAAGAGACATATAATTGCTTCATCTTTCTTTGAGGTCAGCTGGAAAGCAGAGAGATAGCTGGAAAAATAATATACAGTTGTGAAGTGCACAGTTGTCAAAAAGTATTACAGTTACTGAGCTTTGGCTAGGACTGCATCCCAAGTTGCCAGAAATAGAATTGGTTTTCTGTAATAGCCCATTTCATTCAATTAGACAGTATAAATGACTAAAGATGAAATAGGTAGTTTACAATAAGATCTTGGTTAATTTAAACTAGAGTAGGCATATAGTAAGGTAGGCAGAAGAAAAGCAACTATGGCACACCAAATAAAAGTAAAAGTGGTCTACAGTGGCATGCCATGTTCAGGGAGTAGTGGGGATTGGCATAGGCCTGACTGAGTCTAGACACAATACACACAAAAAGGAATTAAGATATGATATTTGCCTTTGCAGCACAGTAATACTTACTGTTACCAGCCACCGACTTCAAACTACATCTATAAGGGGAATTTCTGTTTTTAAGTAGTGCTGCTCTTTGAGATACGAACTGAATGAGATGGAAAGAGACAATTCCACATGCCGTGTGCAAGGAGGGAAAAAGAGAAAGAAGACGGTGCAGTGATGATACGACATTTTAGACATTTCAAGGTACAGTACTAATGAAATTCTTACTTCAGTTTTTATTGAAAAATCTCAGTTTTTTACGTAAAATAAGAGACCTCTTAGGATAGTTCTACTAGTGAGTCTGGAATATACTGCTCATTTTACAAACCTCTCTCAGTTCTTTAAAGGATATCTGGAGCCTGGAAGAATTAATGTACATGAGCGGTAAGGAATCATCTCATTTTTTCACTGCAGAATCAGGTTAATTAAGCATAAAACATCTGAAATTTTTTGAACTTAGAAGCACAGAAAGGTTTAGAGACCTTTGATTCTCTTAAAGGAGCCTGATAGGGCTATTAGAAGTATTAGTATGACTGCTTCTTGAGCTAGAGTGTATCTTGTGAGCTCTGGCTGGTACCTTAAAAGTGAAAAAGTAAGGAGAGGGAATACCTTCAGAACCCTACTGGAATTTCTCAGATACATTGGCAAAGTACTGTAGTTGAGAAGAGAATATCATCTTTTCCAAGAAATGAACTTCCTTGCTAGGTGACTAGGCTGACTTTCACAAAGGCTTATGAAGGACAGTACCACACAGAACGCAGAACTCAAATAAAAAGAAAATGAGCTCAATAATGTTATTCCTTTGGTACATGTTTTAAAATAAAATATTTACAATGATCTAAAGCATAAAGTTTCATATGATTGTCACATAATCAAAATATAATAAAAGCCATCAATCTATGAAAATATAGGCTTCTGCTACAGAGAATATACATTAATGTATTAAAAGTTCATATTACCCATAAAGTTCCCTCTTCTTCATTTAGGCAGGATAATGAATTGAGTTCTCTTCTCCAGGTGACTTTGCCTCTTTGACCTGCCATGGCCCAGTGCTCACTTTATCTGGTGATTCATTTTCAATAACTCCAACAGTATTTGTTCTGACATTTTAATTAAAATATGACCACTACCTCATCCTGATGATAAAATGGCCTATGTGTCAGTGAAAACTAGCTTTTCAGTGCCTCAGTGCACCTGAGGACCCCTCTAAGCACACGGTTCCTACTAAAGAATTTCACTCAGGTTCTAAACAATACATCATTTCAAAACAGGATCACTTTAACCATTAAGATTTATGTTCAAAAATCTAAAATGGCTAGAGGATGCCAAGTAATGAACATGTAATTTTCCCAGCTTGATTTAAAAAAATATTACATGCATTTAAAAAGTGAAAGTACAACAGAAAAAGTATAAAAAAAATTCAGAAATGATAAAGAAATTCAAGTTCAAGGTATAGTGGTAATCAAAGACAAAGGATAAACTATGACTCCTTATTAGGTTAAGAATATCATCATGTATTACAACTTTGTGATTAAATTTTTAACAATAATCCAAACATTTATATGAGACTTTCAAATTAAGAAAATATAAATATGAGACAAATTTAATTCAACACTAAAGTGAAGTTTTCAGATTGAAGGACTTTATTCGGGCAGTTCACAAAAAATGAATTATATTGAAATAAGCTCCTGAGAACAGAATAGTCTCTTGCCTTGTGTAACTATAGATGCCCCTTTATGCACCATCTCTGCATTAAGAAAACAGCACACATAGGAGATGAGTCTAAAGGAAATAGAATAGGTAGGAGGAAATAATGGTTGCCTGAACAACTGTAACATCCAAAGAAAATGAAGACATATGAATCAATTGTAAATGGGATTTCCTGACAGTCATTTCTGTGCATATAAGTATGTATGCATATAAATGACTTTTGCATTTACTTATGTTTTCATGTGTATGTGTGTGATGTATATTTTTCCCGGAGATTATAGAATGAACTTTTCCCCCATGTTTGGGCAGACAGTGGGCTCAACTATCTTAGTAAAACATGTGAATTGTTGTTGAATACATCACATTTCAGTTCGGGTTGCAGAAACCTTCACTATATACCAAAGAGAAGTATGATGGTTATATTACCTTTCTATCATGAATCAACAATTATTTTTCTTACCTGTCTCCATTTCGGTATATGGAATAAACAATTTCTGCACAACTGGTTCTAGATCTTCTCTTGCTGTTTTAGAAGATGTACAAGTCAAATGAACCAAGTCTGTTAAAAAAAAATATTTTGAGTTTTTGCTTATCACAAATCTGTTTTACTCATATTTAAGGAACTAAGCCGGTATCATGGGTAACAGAGGACTGAGAAGTAATGGCTCGTGTCTTTGAGGTGTTTATAATTTAATGATAGGAGGGCATGTAAAAACCTTAACATTGTGCTATATATGTTGAATAACAGCTAAAATGTGTTAACTAATAGCTAAAAGAAATCACACTAAGACCCAAGAAGTAACAGTTGATGTTAATTTTGTAAAACTAAGAGTAGAAAAGCTTAGAAAATCACTTATTCACAGAAAAGAACTTAAGTTATACTTATGATATTCCTAAAGAAGATGGATAAAGGATGGCTGAACAAAATATTAATAATTATGTAAAAAAAGACTGAAAACAGAGTACTTAACTAAGAGAACACACTTCCTATACTTCAGACAGAACCCACTTATACATATGCTTTGCTGATAAGTTAACAAGAAATCATTTATGCATTACAGGGTTCTATAAAAACCTTTTGGGGTAATACTTTTGGCTTAGTTTTAATAACATATATACTTGAAAGCCCATAAAATGGCACAGATCAAAACAGTCTATAATATTTTTAGGAATTCAAAATCACTTTCCTTTTTCATTTACAGATTCATGGGGCCTGGACCCTGGAGAATATTTGCCTTAGAGAATACCATGTACAAAAACGGCCCTTCACTTCTGGTGAAATACTGTAGCCTAATTCTGTTAGAACTCCTAAAGGCCTATACACAAAGGTGAAGGAAGGATGAAAAGTTCTATGTATTATAAGAAATGATTAAGGGCATCCCTAAATAAGAGAAGTGCTTAAGGTTCCAGAAAGGGCTCACTTGGGGTGGGATAGAATAATGGCAAAAAGAATATATTAGAGAAGAGTAAATACTGAGAAATTCCTCCCCCTACTATACCAGTAAAAAGGTCCACCCACTTCTTTCCCAAGAGTTTATTTTCAACTATTAAAATTTTTTTTAACCCCAGGAAGATAGGTCGAATTTTATCATGGAAGCCATTATTCGAATAAGACTCTCATTATCAAAATTCACCCCATATACAGCTACTCTAAATTATATCTAAGCATAAACTGAGGGACTCTTAATAACCAAGGAGCTAAAGTCAAATTTTATAGATACTCCCCTCCCAGGTCCACCAAAGAAAGTAATATTCTAGGATGGTTCCTGAATTATTTATGGCCTAATAAAATATCTACCTTATTTAAGCATGTTTTAACATGAATTTAACAATGATTCCCATTGGTTCTGAGAATGTAGGATATATGGTACTAATTATTTCAAAAGGAACTTTACAACAAAATTATTCCTGATTAAATTTTTCAAATGCTGTATGACTTTGGTGGGGTAGGGTTTAAACTCCCTGGATAATTACTGAAACAGGGTGTGCAACTACAAAGGTCAGAAATCCACACGAGTGAAACTGTCCTGTCTCTCCTCCGACAGTCTCATAAAATACCAATGCTCATGCCAAAGCTCTCAATTTTCCAGTTCTTTCCTGTTTGATTAATGTTTGTTAGGGAAAAAGCTTATGAACATGGATATAAATAACTATATTTTTAAAAAAGATCTTAATGGCTAAACTATTGGTTCTGTGAAACAGGATATATATTTTAAAGAAAAACACTTAAGCATATCCTTATGTTTCTTACCAACATAACGGAGTTCAGTTCAGGTAATGGCAGCAAAAATTTCTAGTAGTGAAGTCAAATTACTATTCTGTGATTAATAAATTTTACAGCATTTCTTAGAAAGACAAAGATAATCATAATCTGAAATCTAATGTCTGTACCTTGACTCTGCTTAGAGGGTACATTATTGATCTACGAATTTAAGGCATGAACAACTATTTTTCCCCCTACACTTCCTGCTTTTCCTATTACCTAGGTTACCTCCTTGTGTAGGTTACTCTGAATTAATTTTGGTCCTCTTCAAATTGGAGGTTGTTGATTGTGTTTAACTCAGATTATTTTCAAAATGTATTTATTAACCTTCATACCTCTTGTTAGTCCTTTGCTAGCTTTAGAATTGACTTTTCTTGTCAAATTCAACTTACATTTACAGTGAGTGTCCAATAATTGTTTGTTGCTATTAACAATTCACTTCCCTATTATGGACAAATATTAAATATTCACATGCTTAAATAGACATGCATGCACACATCGATATATCTATGTACATAGACTCATGGGGAATATCTATTTTCTGGTATGAAATGTAGGCAATTACCTGATCTACTAGGAAAGAGTCAAGGGAAGTACCATTAGATAATCTTCAGATTATTTTAATATATCTAAGAAATGCTTACAGATACATTAAGATATATCTATAAAATTCCCAAAAGAATTCAAATATCTAAAATTGACTATATAGCTGACATGCATATGTCAGACATTATTCTAAGTATATTACAAGTATTATTTAATTTCACCAGTGCAACAGCCAATTATTATCCTCATTTTGCAGATGAGAAAACACAGGGACAGTGAGTTTAAGCAGATTTCCCAAAGTCATGAAGAGCTAGGATTAAGAGAACTGGAATTCAAGCCCACATTGTTTGCCTGTAGAGTACCTGCCTCCAGTGGCTAAATGGTATTGTGTAATTGTAATAATCTCCTGTAGAAGCTGTAGTCAGTCACTTGTCAGCAGTCTTCAAACTGGGATGTGCATGAGGATACAGGAGGACTTCTCACAAGGAATAATAATTACAAGGGAGTTACCAGACGCTCAATTCCACCTCCTTCCATTTTATTCAGTAATGTATTTCAAAAAATTTATTTATTGTGTTTAATAATTATTTATCTGTTGAAGGTTAGGGTCGAGACACGAGAACCTCAGGAGTGGGACAGGACTTTGCCAAAGAGCAACCTGTGGACATGTCAGTTCACAAAGGCTGCTCGACCTTGAGGGGGACATTCCACCTATCAGGGATGTCTGCAAACAGACCCCCATCTGAGGGCTATAGCCTGGATGTCTACAAACAGTCCAGGGTTGGGCTTATAATCCAAAGGGAGAGAATGATCAAAGGATGTCAGCCCAGTAGATAAGAGCAGTTTGCTATTCTAAACCTGAGGCAATGTTCCTATCTCTCTCCAGAGTTCATGTCTCAGTAAATGAGGGACTGGATAAAGTAGAAAGAAGTTGGTGGTCTCTTTGTTCCCGTTTAGATTATACCCTTTACTGCTAACCCACAAGCTTTTCACATGAAATCATTGTAATCTATAACATGAAAAAGAGAATAAAAATGGGTGCTAGACTTCAGTTAGTACCACCTGGCTCATAGGAATGCTGGTGGTTCTGTGACTTCTCCACACCCTTTCACCTTACTTTTTGTGTCCATGTCTTTTGTCTCTCCCATGTGTAGCAATGAACACTGCCTGGGGATACAGTTATATGGGGGGGTCATGAACCCCCAATATTTATCAATATTGCTATATATTTATGAAAGTTGGATTAATTTTATATAAATAATAATTGTATTAATTGTATTAACCAATTACCTATTGCCCTAGGAAATATTTAAAAATTCTATTTCTATTTTTTAAAATGAGTGATGGTGGGTATCACATATTTCTGGTACTTAGATACCACTGAATACATTCAAAAGAGTGCAACATTTATAATGTTAGAAATTATATTGTCATTATTTGAACCTTCTGATGAAAAATTATATTTGTCAATTTACAAGTATTCAAGGGGTACAGGAACAAAAAGTTTGAAGACCTTAAGGCTATCAGGTAAATGCAAAACAAAACTGTAAAACATGTTGTCACATTTCTACTAAAATTTAACTCTCTATGTCAAATACTTCTTTGCATCCTGTGACTTTAATTCTTTTCCACAAAATTAACTTACTGAATAAAGGCTAACAATGACCATAAATTAGATCAACAGGCAAATGCTTTCCTAAAAATATCACATTTCATTAGTACTAGTTGACAACTATTAGTAAAAATTGTGCAGGATGCAAGAGAAGTGGAAACATTTCCCACAGGCATCATGTGAGATTATAACTGATCGAAAAAAAAAATTAAAATCCTAACTCTACCTTTTGTAAACTATGTTCCTTTTGCTTCATTCAGCAACTGCTTAAAGGACTAAAGGGCTAAAAAGATTACAAAATTTATTCTCTATTATAATTCTTCCATTGGCAATATACTTAGATTTGTATTGATATTAAAGAAACCTTTATGTTTGCTTGGATTCCCAGAACATAAGGGTAGTCCTTAAGAAACTTTGATGAGTGGAGTGCCAATTATGATTAGCATCATTGAAAAAAAGCACCTGAAATTTAGAAGTCAGAAATCACTGAATACAAAACTAGAAATAACAACATATTTTCAATTTTCCAAAACTTGAGTTTCAAACACAGATCTCTCTCACAAGTTGCTGTTTTGAAACAGTGAGAAGTGGGATTTCTATTGAGAATTTACACAACTATAATAATGAGCACATTAAAAGTGACAAATCTAATGTTCATAGTATAGGATGGCTATGTGGGTCTGGTATTACTTCTTTTTTTACATCTACTTGGCCAAGTCAGTGTTTATCTCTCTGGCTTCAGTGTCCTCTTGATTAAATAGAAGGGGTGGAATTAATTCATCTGTAAGATTTCTTTTAGTCTTAAGTTTTATGAAGATAATTCCTTACTCAACAGCCATAATTCTTTCAATGATGACAGGTTTTAAACCAAATACTAATGGCATTACAATGTGAATGTAAAACCAAGGAAATGCTTGCTGAAAAGGGTAGGAAATCTATTCCTCAAGTTTGTGAGGTTTCCACGCACAGCAGTCATTTACTCTATACGAGTAGGGGAAATTGTTCCAAATGTATTTAAAGAATCTTTATGTAAGGCTGGTCATCAAGTGTGTTTTGCTGTGCAACCTAACTAGAAATACATTTATAGAGGGATCAATGTGGGTCATAATTTATCTTTCCTGTAGGAATAAAGGCCATATGCAATTTATATAACAGAAGTAAGAATATATATCAATAAGTTAGAAAAGGTCAGAAACACATTTTCTTTATGGTACCAATCGAGGAACTGAGATTGATGATATATGGCATATAATTTAATTTTTGAATCCAACCATGAAAAACTTCATAGTCTGCTTATACTTTCTCAGTAGAATTTAAGAAAAAAGAAAAAAAAACTCAGAACGTCAACCTAAGATCAGGAGGATAAAAGAGTTCACTTGCAAAATCAAATCTATACTAATGAAAATAATTTAAAATGTCACAGTTTCAAAAAGCAAATAGAAAACAGAAAAGGCACTGATATTGAATTTAAATCATTGTCTAAATTCATTTTTATGAAAAGTATATAACATTTTCTTAATATGGCTGTAAAAGCAGAAAAGAGTACATAAACCAGTACCTACATAAAATTTGGCTTATTATTATATATTCATAAATATCATATCACAGATAAGTAACAACCTATAGTATCAAATCCCAAAATAAAACAGCTGTTACTGTTTGATTATATACAAAATTAATTTCAAAATGCCTAGAATAAGTACTGTAAAGAGTGTGAACTTTAACGTCAAATGGAAGGGCTGCAGAGATGATATTTTGCTCATTTACAAGTGATTTTAAAAGAAAACAAATCTAATATTAAATTCATTTAAGATATAAAGTGAGTAGAAAATAAATATATAAGGTATATCCTGAAAGATGAACTATGTTTGTGAAAAAATATGACTTGTTTATCTTGTAAAAACACAATAAATAAATAAATAAATTTAAATATTTTACAATCTCAATAACTTGAACCAAATTAGCTGAGAGGGAAATTTAAGTTGATTTATAGATTAAAAAAAAATGTAACTGCATTATAAAAAAGACACAATAATTAGGCTAACCCAGGATTTCTAAGAAAAACCCTGCATTACCAGATAACAATTATTTCCTACCAGCATATAAAAATACCAGCTTAAGCAATATTGGCCTGTTTATATTGCTATTATAGTAATACTTCACTTATTCAGAGATCTTTGACATACAGCCCAGAGCCAGGAAGTGCAACTCACCCTCTCCCCAATTAGGCATTTTAACAACCAAGATAGATGTTACAATGCCCATACACTAATATAATCACCCATTCAGGACTTAGTTATGTTAATACTACATGCAATTTTTATAAGCTTTATTATCCTGTTTTCTGGTCCTCTGCAGATTATAAGCAGCAAATAAGGGTAAAGTGAGGTTAATAGAAAATGCTGTCAGAAAGATCATCATGCCAACTGAATGGAAATAGCCTAACAGAGGGAAAGGAGGAAGACATATAAAACATAGACCCAAGAAATGATAAAAGCACAATAGTCATTTAGCATAGTATCAAATAGACCTAAACACCTCAATAGGCCTCAAAGGCATTACTGGATTATAAGGGACTATAATCAATGATGTTCCTGATAACCCTGTTATAAAGAAAAAGGTTGAAATATGTTTAGTATATCCAGTAGAGACTGGCAAGGAAATGTGACACATGCTAGAAAGGTAATTAAGAAAAAAATTATTAAAATAACATTTCAGGTTTAAAAGGATATATTATAGCTATCTGAAGAATAGATTTGGAGAGACATTTTTAAAAGGAAAATATATCTTTACATATAGATTGCCATGGCTAATGAAAAATGGACTATACTAGGTTTAGATATAAATTAAATCTAGTACTTAAAGGTACAAAAAGACTTAAAGTTTTACTAAAAAACTCCATATTTTCTCTAAAAGCCATTATTTTGTCATAAGTATGTCTTATAAATAAGTTAATTTGTTCACGAATAATTTATCTTTAAAATACATTTCTTTATTAAACAACTGAACTCTAATTAAATAACCAAATTCATATCATTTACTTTCTATACATTTCATTTTATTGTTAATATCTTTGAGGAATAGGTACAAGTCACAGATTCTCATTGATACATATTTAGATTATATTTGATTTACTCAGGTATAACTGTGTTAGTTACAGTGGTTGCCAACATTTGTCAGGTGATTCTTCCAACAGGAAGAGTGATGAGTTTAGTTCATGATTTCATCATTACAACCTCAATTTTAAGGGCAAGTGAAGGCACTTGGTTCCACTCAGCTAGCAATACTGATTACACTCCTGTCACTTATACTATTGGACCAAGTCTAGATGTATTTGTCTATTTACATAATTATTTGAAGGGAAAATAAGTCACAACAAAACTCAGTTAATGATTTAAAAAATATAAAACTTATACAACATTTAGAATTTAGTCTTCTTAAAAACTATTTTATTTTTTGATTTCTATAAAACCATGAGCAAATGGATGATCATTAACAATTTAAGATAATTATTATACTATTATTATAAATATGGGAAATACAACATAGCTAATCTAGATATATAAAAACAAGAACATTCAAATAGAATGGTAAAAAAGCCTTCCATCAAGAATTCTAATTGAAACAAATTCTTCTGAAGATGCCTTTTTTCCTAAGTATGAGTAATATCAAATTCCATACACCCTTCCTTCAAAAGGTGGGCTCCTATGCCACAAATAATCATATTCAGTATTGTCAGGTTTTTTTGTACTTGACATGGAAAATAATGAAATTATGTTTCTAAATTATTCTGTGAAGAATCAATTGTGTAAATTAAAAAAAAAAAAAAACTATTCTTTTGTGTTCAGGATATCCTTTATTCAAAAGGTTCAGGAAAAAAAAATCCTTAAAAGAGACTTAGAAGTAAAAGTAATCAGGGAAGAGAATGATTGTGTACTATTCTAAATGAAGTACTTTGCCTATGATCAGGGAGCTTCAAAAGAGGAAAATAAATGAGCTAGGAATAGGTTCGGATACATAAAATAAACACATGGTATATTTGCCCCCCCCTTTTTTTTTCTTGAAACAGAAAACAAATCAAGAGAAAAGAAAATGGTAGTTTAAAGCCTTCCATGATATTATCAGGCTAGCTCTGTTTCAGAAGACAGACCAAGAACAGAACAACTTGCAATTAGTTGTGACATCAATGACTCTCAATTAGAGTAGCAGCAGGAAAATACACCATTAAAGACCTTTAATGTCCAAGTTACAAACTGCCCCTGAACTTTTGTGAACATGCCCAAAGCTTACGAAAAGAAGGAGCAAAATAAAAAAGAAGCCAAATTTTAATTAATAAAAGCAAATGAATGATAAAAATGTCAATTTCTATCTCAGTGTTATTTCTTAAATTTTGTTATATATTACATCAAACATTAACTTTATTATAACTATTAACTGGGACTTTTAAAATAATGAATGTTGTAGGAAGAATACATAAAAGATTTAAAAATGAACATGAACTTCTCTTCCTCTGGAACAAGGCAAAGTACAAATAATAAATTTGAAGTTATTTCTTTCAGTCAACCTTCCTAGTATAAGCCTTACTACTGAGAGGCTAAAAAACCAAAGCCAGTTCATTTGTATATACTGCTGGCTTTGTACTAATAAACTGATTAAATTATAGTAAAGATCATGGAGAGTTTTATCACAGAAGAAACAAGTGATAAAACTGGAGTAGGAGAAGGCTGTAGAAGTAAAAGGATTTTAGACATTTCACTTAAAATAATGTTATATATCATCAAACATGCATGCAAGACTGGTGGCTTTTCCCACACACATGTAAAATGTGAACCACTGAGGTTGTTCAATTTGTATGGGATCTTTCAAAATAATTTAGACTAATTTCTAATGAAGAAACCAAGCCCCAAGAAATTAAGAAACCTGTCCAAGGTCAAATAACTAAATTGCGGTAATTCTGTAGACTCCTAGGCCAATATTCCTTCCACTATACTAATAGTCTCATTAAATTCATGGAAAGTCAAGCTAGAAATTGATTCCCTCAATATTAGGTAATGAACCAAAAACAAAACAAACACCCAAACTTAAAATAATTTTTCGTTATGATTTCGTAACACATAGAAGGCTTCCCAGAAACTATAGTTTTCGACTTTATGTCACTTTAGAAACAAGACTTTGACATATACTTACATTGTGGAATGATTAAATCATGCTAACTAACAAATCCATTACCTCACATACTTATCATTTTTTTGTCACAAAATCATTTAAAATCTACTCTTTTGGCAATTTAGCTTAAGTACTAAGGATACAAGTAGTAAGCCATGGCTCTGTTCCTCATATTGGACAAGAAATACAACAATAATGATTACTCTGAGAAACACTATAGCATGGTGGTTAAAAATGTAGGCTCTAGAGCTAGAACACCTGGGTCTGCTTCTCCCTTATCTACTTCTATGACCTTTGAGAAATTATTTGACTTTTCTTTGCCCCAGTTACCTAATCTGAATAACAGAGAAAACAATGGTATCTATCTCACAGAACTGTTATGAGGAATAAATTGAGTCAACCTATGTAAAGTACATAACAGTGCCTGCACATAATCAGTGCTTAGTATATTTTAGTCATCATCATTATCAAAATAGAATAAAGGTCAACTGTGAGGAAAGTACAGGGATCTATCTAAACAGAGGAGCAAAAGCCCAACTGCATGAATGAGTCAGGGAAAGGCTTGGGAAAGAAAGTAGTAATATTTGAACTAGGAGCTGAAGGATGATGAGCCATTTAAGTGGTTGGCAAGGCCACTCTAGATGAAGGGAACAGTATGTGCAAAGGCACAAAGGTAAGAGAAAACATGGTACTACAAAAAAAATATTTTGCTATATGTAATATCCATAATCTAGCATATTAGCAATGTATTTTTATTATTAATAACAGCTGCTATTTATGATATGCTTACTCTTTGGCAGGCATTGTGTTAAGTGCTTTATAAACAGTGAATCTTTACAAAAGCCCTAATTCACTTATATCCACTGGCACACAACATTTATTGGGAGCTCAAATATTTGTTGAATGACTATGATCACAGAATTTTAGGACGTTGTTTTCTTTACTGTATAATACAAAAAGCCTATAGTTCTACGGTTGGCACAATGTTTATGATTTATGACCAAAAAAAGCAAAGTATATAAGGGTAGCATTATTTTTTTAAAAAAATTTTCAGCATCAGCTTAGTGATAGGCTGCATGGTCCCTGAATTAGAAGAAATTATGTTTGAATCCCTGCTCTGCCACTTACTAAGGTGTGTCATCTTAGGCAATCTAAGTAAACTCCCTAAGTCTTAGTTTCCTAATCTATGAAATGGAGCTAACAGCACCTACTTCATAGGGTTAAGAACTGTATGAAATAACGAACGGAAAGTGCTTAGCCCATTACCTGGCTTTCAGCAAATCCTGTATGATGCTATGATTATTATAATGTTGCAAAGATAAATATCATTATATGACCTTAGGTAAGTGATTTTGCTCTCTCTCTGGTTCAGTTTTCTTCTAAGTGGGCCTAAAGAAGATTTATAGAGTACTTTAGTGTCCCCTTATCCAGCTGACTGACAGTCCCTGTGTGTGTGCACACTATAGGAATGATCAGACAAGAGTCAGCCTCATCACAAACTGCTTTGACAGATGCTGTCAAGGAATACACTTCATCTAAAGTGGTGATCTCTTATGCTTGAAAAGTACAGAGATGCTCTTCCACCATTTCTTGCCACACAACATTGTACTCTGAAGAATTTAATAATATGAAGGAAGAAAGGAAGTTCTTTGACCTTTTTCATAGTGATTCTGTGAATAAACATACCTATTATATGAGATAATTACTAAAAAAAAAATAATAGATGTCAAATGCATATTAGTATTTCCCCCCAGAGAATATACTGGAAATTAAACAACATCAAAGTTCTAGGAAAATGTCCAGAGGATGTTTAAAATAATTATGATATTGCTTATTAAAGAAATGTGAAGGTCACAGTACCGCTTCATACTACATACAACCATAGAACAGAAAATGCATGCTTTGTCCTTCTCAACCACTAAGAAGCCTTTTCTGAATTAGCTGACCTGATGAATATGTTTGGGGATGGGAGAAGACACATACACACACAGATTAATGAATTAAGTAGGGACAGAATCCAGATGACAAGGAAGAAGCCATGTGGGAAAGGGCTGACTTACTTAAGATGGGTCACTGATTAGTATAATAAGTTGCAAGGCAATTTGAAAAACTGATTTAAATTTGAGGAAATATTTAATAAGATAGGAAGATTTGATAGAAATTAAGGAGAATGAAAAATAGTCAAATTTAATGACCACCTGAGACATTTACATATCATAGTAGTCTGGAAATAAAAACACCAAACTGTGAATTCAATTATACATAATCAAACCCATAACAGTAAGACATCTGGGATAATATGTCAAATTTTGATCATATTATTATACATTTCCTTACACACTGTTATACATATAATCTTTTATCTTTGTGGCATAAATGCCTATTTTTAATTCACATTGTAGAGAAATCAGAAAATCAAGGTAAACAAATAGAAAAACTTAAAAGTTAGTTACATATCTTCCCATAGTTTAGAGATGATCACTGATGTTATTATTTGGTATATACTCCTTGGAATTTGTTTCCTATGCACTCATGTCCCTATAAATGCACACATATATGTGTGCATATAGATACAAAAACACACAAATATATTCACTCCCACAACACAAAATGAGTTTAGAAATTTTACTCATAACAGAAAATTTATATAAGGAAATCTTATATTATCATTATAAATAATATGAAAT
This sequence comes from Microcebus murinus, assembly GCF_040939455.1. Classification (NCBI taxonomy): domain Eukaryota; kingdom Metazoa; phylum Chordata; class Mammalia; order Primates; family Cheirogaleidae; genus Microcebus; species Microcebus murinus. The sequence goes on from NC_134136.1 coordinate 15,721,491, forward strand.
TGCAAAGTTTCTTATACACAATTTTTAAGGACAGGATCATGTCCCATATTTATCTTGAGGCATTTCTAGATCAATTTAGACCACAATGGTCTATGTCTCTTCCATTTAACACTTGTAGCTTGTATCCTTAGTTTAGATTACCTTGCTTTGCTGTATTTGTTTTTACTTTATTTATGTTATTGATTTTCTCTTCCCCAGTACACTGAAAGCTTCCTGCGATCAGGAATTGTTTATTTCTTTCTGTCTCATTCTCAAGACCTACAAGAATGCTCTGTAGCCTATAGTTTAAAAAAAATGCTTAATGAACTTAATGAATACACTTGCAACACATAAGAGCAAAAGTTGATACCTTTATTATTTATATTGTTCTTTTCAATTGATAAGAAAAAGACAAGCAATTCAATAGACAAATTAATAAAGGATTCACAAAACAAGTATAAATATCCAATAAACATTATGAAAGGACGTTCAGTTTATGTGTTATGAAATGTAAATTCAAATAAAATATTATTTTTCAACGTTCAAATTTGCAAATGAATTTTGATAATACCCAGTTCTTTTGAGGGTTTTGAGAAACGAACATGCTTGCTTATAAACTGCCACTGGATATGTAAATTGGTACAACTTTGGGCGGTGGGGGAGCTTTGACATTGTATTATTATATCAAAAGCCTAAAACTCTAGACACTTAGGGACTTTCACCTCCAGAAAGAAGAAAGAAAGGAATTTTTCCCAGTTCATCCTGACTTTAGCTAAAAATCTTGGATATAATATATATAACAACCATAAGAAGACCATGAAAGGTAAAAAGAAGAAAGCAGACTGGCTAGGGATCTTGGAATGAAAAGAACAAAATGGCAGCGTTTTCTGGGTTTTGTCTCATATATCCCAGACTAAGAACAAGAGAAAATGACAAACTAGAAATATCAGTGGGCTCTAAAGTCCAACACACCTTTATGATAAAAACTCTTAACAAAATAGGCATAGACGGTTCAGACCTTAAACTTATCAAATCCATTGATGACAAACCAACTAATATCATCCTAAATGGGGAAAAATTGAAATCATTCCCTCTTCGACCCAGAACTAGACAAGGATGCCCACTGTCTCCTATTCAACATAGTACTTGAAGTCCTAGCTATAGCAATCAGACAAGAGAGGGGTATTAAGGGCATCCAAGTGGGGGCAGATGATATCAAACTCTTGCTCTTCGCTGATGATATTATATTATACCTAGAAAACCCCATGGATTCATCAAAGAGACTCCTAGATTTAATAAATAAATTTGGTAAAGTTTCAGGCTATAAAATCAATATACACAAATCAGAAGCATTCATATATGCCAAGAACCATCAAGCAGAAACTAAAAAATGCAATGCCCTTTACTATAACCCCAGGGAAAATTAAATATCTAGGAGTATACTTAACAAAAGATACGAAAGATTTATACAAGGAGAACTACGAAACACTCAAAAAAGAAATTGCAGATGATTTGAACAGATGGAAAATATACCTTGTTCATGGATTGGTATAATCAATATCATTAAAATGTCAATATTACCTAAAGTTATCTATAGAATTAATGCAATCCCCATCAACATATCACCAGCATTCTTTACAGATCTTGAAAAAATAATTCTGCACTTTGTATAAAACCAGAAAAAACCTCGTATAGCCAAAGAAATCTTAAGTAAGAAGAACAAACTGGGAGGCTTCAGTCTTCCTGACGTCAAGCTTTACTATAAAGCAAAAATAGTTAAATCAGCCTGTTACTGGCACAAGAACAGAAGCATTGATATCTGGAACAGATATGGGATACCAGAGATGAAACCATCAGTATACGGCAACCTAATATTTGATAAAGCAGACCAAAATACACAATGGGGAAAAGAATCCGTCTTCAATATATGGTGCTGGGAAAACTGGTTAGCTACATGCAGAAGATTGAAACAGGATCCCTATCTCTCACCTCTCACAAAATTTCACTCAAGATGGATAACAGACTTAAACCTAAGGCATGAAACCTTAAGAATCCTAGAAGAAGACATTGGGAAAACCCTATTAGACATTCATTGGTCTAGGCAAAGAATTTTTGAGGAAGAGCCCCAAGGCAATCAGCGCTGCATCAAAAATAAACGAATGGGATCTCATCAAATTAAAAAGTTTCTGCACAGCTAAAGAAACCATCATCAGAGCAAACAGACTACCTACAGAGTAGGAGAAAATATTTGCTCTCTACACTTCTGATAAAGATCTAATAGCAAGAATCTATCTAGAATTTAAAAGAATAAACAAGAAAAAATCAAACAATTCCATCAAGAAATGGGCAATGGAAATGAACAGATATTCTCCAAAGAAGAAATAATAATGGCCTGCAAACGTATTAAAAAATGTTCAACATCCCTAATCATCAGAGAAATACAAATCAAAATCATAACGAGATACCATTTAATACCAATGAGAATGGCTTGTATCAAGAAATCCCAAAACAACAAATGCTGGAGAGGATGTGGAAAGACAGGAACACTCCTACATTGCTGGTGGGACTGCAAATTAGTGCAACCTTTGTGGAAAAGAATTTGGAGATACCTCAAACAGCTAGATATAGAAATACCATTCGACCCAGCAACAGCATTGTTGGGCATATACCCAAAAGAGCGTAAGACATTCTACTATAATGACATCTGCACCCGAATGTTTATGGCAGCACAACTCACTATTGCAAGATCATGGAAACAACCCAAGTGTCTGTCAATTCATGAGTGGATAATTAAAGTTTGGTATATGCTCACAATGGTATACTACTCAATTCTAAGAAATGGCAGTGAGCTAGCACCATTTATGCTATCCTGCATTAAGCTTAAGCCCATTATCCAAAGTGAAGTGACACAAGATCAAGAAAACGGGCTCCCACTTTTCTGTCTAACCACATTTTTCCATCTTTTAGTAGCAGCTCTACATTTCCCCATTTAAGTTTTCCTTAACTATGCCAAACCAGATTAATATTCTGATTCTCAAAATCCGTACAACACTTTGAGTAACACGTAATTTAGGTTTACAGAACTAAAAATTTTTTCTAGCTAATGATATCATGTTTCCCTCCTATGAATCCCTAGAGTGCACTGTTTGTTGGCACCTCTCTTATGGTACTCGTTTGCATATTCTGCCTCTTATAGCTACTTTTGTGTTTCTCTTATCTGTCCAACTAAATTATGAGTTTCCTAAGGTTGGGGCTTATATCTTATTCATCTTTATCTACCATAAAATTCTTAGCACAGTATATTGCACTCAGTTAATAAATTGTCTTGTTCCATTAGGTGAGCAATGAGATTATGAACATTTCAAATCAGGCATCTCAGCTTCTGCTTCTTTATAATGCCTACAGTATACAGTTTAGGTCTAGCCACATTATGTAATCTATATTTGTTGATTCCTGCTTAATGAAATGTCTTTAAGAAGTATGTCATATGGGAGGAGAAAATGGTGGATTAGGAGTGACCTCCTGGCACTCTGATCTCAGAGTGGGAGGTGAAGAAAGTGGATAACACGTGAGTAGATCATGGTCACACAGGATCAGCTTCATGGATCTACAGAGAAGCAGCAAGGGACAAGCAGCACTGCGAAAATGGAGGTGACTCAGAGAATCTGGCACAAATTTCTGAGAGAGGGAGCTATACAATTGGGAGGAGAGTGTGGGGCTGTTGCGCTCATTGACCAGCCGGCCCAGGCAGTGCAATCTGACTCACAGGGGGATGACTCTTCCTTCACCGACCTCCACCCCCATGCAGGCAGGGAAACTCCTGACGTCAGTGAAAAGAGGTAACACGGGCCATCAGGCAGTGCAGAGTGGAGACAGGAGCAGGAAGCATTTCTAACTCTCCTGTGCACTGTGCTAGGTACACTTGGGGTGGGGAAGGGTATGGACTGAGCAGACATTTCCCAGTTCTGCAGGAGAGCGCTTGGTGACAAGCTTCTGACTTCAGGAGGCCGCAGGACCAGAACAAGAGAGGTGAACACCATAAAGGAGGCTCTGCCCTCGGAAATCACTGAAGATCTTGCAGGCACAGGGTAGGACAGAGTCCAGACCCCTGTTTCTGATTAGTCATGTGTCAGTGTGTTAGGGAAGGACTGGGCTGAGCAAGAGGATCTTAGAGACAGCGTGCCAAACCCAGCACAGTTATTAGCAGTACACTTGCTTCCGGTGCTGGCTCTCAGTGGGTGGGCAGCAGCCATTTTGAGAATCCATAGCCTAAAATTGCTGAGGTGCATGGCCCTGGCAATGGTCTCAGGGTCTCGGACTTCTTGCCTACCCTAGCCCGGCTGAGCTGGTCTGGCACTTGGAGAAGAGTAATGAGAGAAGCCGATCTCTCCCCCAACCCAGACCCAGGTCTATACATGCCGGTGGCTCAAGCCTCACCTGTGAAGGGGCGGACAATGGAGAGAGGTTGCTTTCATGGCCAAGTCACCAGGTGGACTCGGGTGACTCAAGCTCCGCCTTTGAAGGGGCGGAAAGGAAGAGAGGTCACATTCTTGGCTGAGTTGCCAGGTGGACTCCAGTGGTCCCCCGTAGCCACCAGCCGCCTGTGTTCCCGCCAAAAGAACAGAGCCTGCCTTAGCAGGGTGGAATTGCGATGGACACAGCTTTTCCAGCTGTGACCTGGAGCGACATTACCACCCACACTTTACTGTGACTCCAGCCAGGTGATTCTCGTCAAAGCGACAGACTCCACCCCTGGGCAGAGTTATGAAAGGGGCCGTTTTTTCAAGCTGAAACCCAAGGCTGGACTGCCTCCTCCTCTTCGCTTATTATCCACTACTGGCCTATTTTGCATCAAAGGGCCACATCCCTGCCCTGAAAGGGCATAGTAAAAGCTTTTTAAGACTGCTTTACAAGCTGAGACCTGTGATCACCTCCTTGCTGTGACTTGGTAGCCAGGGCCTCCAGCCAAAGAAACAGTCCCCACCCTTGGAAATGCAGAGTGGTGAGGGAGACCACTTTCCGGGCTGACACCCGCCTGGGTTTCGGATGGCCCCTGACTGGGACCAGGCCACTGGTATTTCCCACAGAAAGAACTGACCCCACCTCTGCAGGGATGGAACAGCAAGGCAGGTCGCTCTCTGGTCTGTGTCCCTCAGTGGCCTTGGACAAGGCTTGTCCAACACCCTGAGGTTTATACTTCATACCAAGTAGACAAACCCCTTCATTAGAGGGGCACAGTAGTAAGAGTAGCCACTTCCTGGGTTGAGATGCCTGGTAGGCCTACGAAGAGCCTTTCCACCAGGCCGGTGGGTTATCTTCCCCTCTGGCAGGGCAGACTTCACCTCTGGAGGAAGGGATAAACAAGAAAAGACATTTTCCACGCTGGGATTTGTGGCAGTCTCAGCCAACGCCCCCCCCCAGCCCAGCAGGACAGACTCAGCAATGGAAAGAAGGGAGAAAGGAGAAAAGTTGCTTTCCCTGTATGACTAGCTTGAATCTGAGGGACCTTGGAACAGAGCAAAAGGGGACAGATTGATTACCTGGTATAGTGGGTTGGTTTTGAACATCTGATAAAATCAGAACACAAAGGCTTGCCCTTGGCATGCAGGCTGTAGCCAACTTAGGGGCTTGTGGTCTGGGAAGGAAAATCTCAACCACAGTCCTTAGCAATTGCACCAAATGACACAGCCCACCAGGAGCTGCTCCACAAGAGTGGCAAACAAACTATGAATAACATATTAGCAGGTCCCCACTACCTGCCGATCAAGCAACCTCTGAAGTATACTCTCTTAGGCTTGCTGGTACCTGTTGTTCTTCTCACCCCACCTAAAGTGGTAACAGGGCTCAAGGAACCCTTGGGAGTGGCATGACATTGCCCAAACACTGAGATACCTGTATATCCCATTTGGGGATTTAGAGTTTATTACAAAGATATTGGAATACCTTGATAAGTGACTCCTCCACGCAAACTACAAGTAACAAAAGAAAGAGTTACCTCATAACCCAACACAGTGCCTCCCACATCAAACTATTAGTTGATGGCAGAGTCATGCACACAAGAGTTATCTAACTCCTCGAAGTCTAAGCAAGGGATCCAAACTCACTAATCTCTGTTGATGGCAGAGTCATGCACACAAGAGTTATCTAACTCCTCGAAGTCTAAGCAAGGGATCCAAACTCACTAATCTCTGTAAACAGAGGATAGAAACAGCAGGTCAAGCATAACTCAACAGGCTAAAATTCCCTTAAGACAATACAGGACCACAGAACATCTCCCCATCTCTGCCAAGGAACATCCCTTTGGAATCCTAGAATTTAGTCCACAAACAAATCCCACCACCGCCAGTCCTTGACAAAGTAGCCTGATGAGAAAGAATCAGCAAAAGAACATAGGAAACATGAAAGATCAGAGAGAAAAGTCACCTTGAAAAGAAAATACTCAATCTCCATCAACTGACACCAACTTACACGATATGCTTAAACTGACAGAGGAAGATTTCCAAATATGGATTGTAATAAAACTCAATGGAATTTAAGAGAAAATAGAATTCCAACATAAAGAAACCACAAGAACAATTCAGTAAATTAACGAAAAATTCTCCAAAGAAATTGGAATACTACGGAAAAACCAAACAGAAATTGTGGCAATGAAGGCAGCATTCAATGAAATCTAAAACACAGTGGAAAGTCTCAGCAACAGAATAGATCTTCCAGAGTAAAGAATATCAAAGCTTGAAGATAACACATATGCACTAAACAAATTAGAGGAAGGAAGAGAATATAGAAACAAGAGATAAAACCAAAACATACAAGAAATGTGGGATTATGTAAAGAAACCAAATCTTAGACTCATAGGGATACCACAAGGAGAAGAAGAAAATTCACAAGGGCTGGAAAACTTATTTCACAGGATACTGGCAGAAAATATGTGAGGCTTGCCAGAAATCTTGGTATCTAGATACAAGAAGCACACAGAACTCCTGGGAGACTCAATGTGAAAAGGCAATAGCCAATCACCTCATCATGTGGTTATTAGACTGACCAAAGTAAACACATAAGAAGCAATTATCCGAGCAGTGAGATGAAAGCAACAAATAATCTACAAAGGAAAGCCTATCAGACTAAATACAGATTTCTCAATTGAAACTTTACAAGCCAGAGGGATTGCATGCCAATCCTTAATCTACTTAAACAAAGTAAGAACCCATAATTCTTTAATCCGGCAAAATTTTGTTTCATCTACGAGGGAGAAATACAGTCCTTCTCAGACAAAATAATCACTGAAGGAATTTACAAAGACCAGAGAAGCCCTACAGAAAGTACTCAGACCTGCCTTACACACTGAACAGCGCAATAGACACTCCTCAAAATAAAATCATTCAAGAGTTAAAGGCTATAACTTGGTCTTCATGAGGGCTCAAGGAGTAAAACAACAGGATTTCACCCAACAATATAAATGGAAATCTTTCTCAAATTTCAATCCTTTTAATAAATGTGAATGGCTTAAACTGTCCTCTGAAGAGAAATAGAATGGCAGGATGGATAATAATCCACAAACCTAGTATCTGCTGTCTACAGGAAACACATCTAATCCACAAAGATGCCTTCCAGCTGAAGGTCAAGGGATGGAAAACTATTATCCAGGCAAATAGAAGTCAAAATAAAGCAGGGGTAGCTATACTATTTTCAGATAACATAAGCTTTAAAACAGCAAAATTAAAAAAGGACAAAGATGGGCATTTTATAATGGTGAAAAGGAAGATTCAACAAGAAGATTTAACAATTCATAATATTTATGCACCCAATGTAGGAGCACCCAACTACATAAAGCAAACGTTGTCTGATCCAAATAGGATGCTAAGCAATAACCCCAGAGTAGAAGGGAACTTCAACACTCCACTGAATAAACTGGAAATATCCTCCAAACAGAAAATAAGCAAAGAAATAATGGACTTAAACAGAGTTCCTGAACAAAAGGATGTGACATATCTCTACAGAACATTCCATCCCAACAAAGCTGAATTTACATTCTTCTCAGCAGCCCATGGAACTTTCTCCAAAATAGATCACATTGTAGGACACAAATCAGACCTTAACAAATTCAAAAAAATGGAAATTATACCATGTATTTTCTCTGACCATAGTGGTATAAGATTAAAGTTCAATTCCAAAAGAAATAATTACCACTTCACAAAGTCATGGAAAATAAACAATCTTTTGATAACTATTGGGTCAAAGAGGAAATACAGAGGAAAATCAAGAGTTTGTTCGAATTAAATGATAACGGAGACACAAGTAATAAAAACCTGTGGGATATAGCAAAAACATACCTGAGAGGAAAACTAATAGCAATAAATGCTCACATCCAAAAAACAGAAAGCTTAGAAATTGACAACCTAATAGACTCAAGGTATTGGAAAAGGAAGAACAAATGAATTCCAATCCTAGTAGGAGAAAAGAAATAACTAAGATCAAAGCAGAACAAGAGAATTATACGGAAGATCAACAAAACCAGAAGCTTGTTTATTGAAAAGATAAACAAAATTAACAACACTCTTGCTAGACTGACAAGAAATCAAAGGGAAAGGATTCTAATAAACTCAATTAGAAATGAAAAAGGAGACGTCACAACAGACAACACAGAAATACAAGACATTATTTTTGATTACTATAAAAAACAATATGTCAAAAAACTACACAATAAGGAGGAAATGGACAAATTCCTGGAAACATACAACCTCCCTAAGTTCACCCAGGAGGTAACAGGATTTCTGAATAGACCAATCTCAAGCTTAGAAATTGGAGCAACAATTAAAAATCTCCCCAAATAGAAAATTCCTGGACCACATTCAGAGTTTTGCCAAACATACAAAGAAGAATTCATTCCTATACTGCAGAAATTATTCCACAACATTGAGAAAGATGGTATCCTTCCTAACTCATTCTACAAAGCCAGTATCACCTTTATACCAAAGCCAGGAAAGGACACAACAAAGAAAACTACAGACAAATCCCTCATGAATATAGACGTAAATATCCTCAACAAAATTTTAGCAAATAGAATTCAGCAGCACATCAAAAAAATAATTCACCATGAACAGGTGGGCTTCATTCCAGGGATGCAAGGCTGGTTCAACATACACAAATCTATAAATGCAATTCACCTCATAAATAAAAGAAAGGACAAAGACCATATGATTCTTTCAATAGATGCAGGAAAAGCATTTCACAAAGTCCAACACACCTTTATGATAAAAACTCTTAATAAAATAGGCATAGATGGCCCATATCTTAAAATTATCAAGTCCATTTATGACAAACCGACAGCCAATATCATACTGAATGGAGAAAATTTGAAACCATTCCCACTTTGAATTGGAAGTAGACAAGGATGCCCACTATCTCTACTTGTATTCAACATAGTGCTCGGAGTTCTAGCTATATCAATCAGGCAAAAGAGGGATATTAAGGGCATCCAAATAGGGGCAGATGAGATTAAACTCTCACTGTTTGCCAATGACATTCTATTATATCCAGAAAGCCCCACGGATTAGTCCAAGAGACTCCTAAAATTGATAAATGAATTCAGTAGTTTCAGGTTACAAAATCAACACACACAAGTCAGAGGTATTCATATATGCCAATAACAGTCAAGCCTAAACTCAAATGAAAAACACAATACATTTTACTATAGCCCCCCAAAAATTAAATATCGAGGAATATATTTAATGAGAGACATATATAGGGAGAACTACGAAACACTAAAAAAAGAAATTGTAAAAGATGTAAACAGATGGAAAAATCTACCTTGCTCATGGATTGGTAGAATCATTATCATTAAAATGTCAATACTACCTAAAGTGATCTACAAAATTAATGTAATCTCCATCAAAGTACAATCATCATTCTTTACAGATCTAGAAAAAATAATTGTACACTTTGTATGGAACCAGAAAAGACCTAGCCAAAGCAATCTTTTTTTCTTTTTTTATTTCGGCATATTATGGGGGTACAGAGTTTAAGGTTTCAATAAATGCCCATTTCCCCCCCTCCCCCCAAAAGTCTGAGTCTCCATCATGACCATCCCCCAGATGGTGCACATCTCATTCATTATGTATGTATATACCCGTCCCCCTCCCCCCTCCCACCTGCCCAATACCCTATTACTGTAGTACCTATGTGTCCACTTAGGTGCTACTCAGTTAATACCAGTTTGCTGGAGAATATATCTGGTGCTTGTTTTTCCATTCTTGGGATACTTCACTTAGTAGTATGGGTTCCAGCTCTAACCAGGAAAATATAAGATGTGCTATATCACCATTGTTTCTTAGAGCTGAATAGTACTCCATGGTATACATATACCACATTTTATTAATCCATTCTTGGATTGATGGGCACTTGAACAAACTTGGATGTATCAGTCTATCAGACTTCAAGCTATATATACTACAAAGCAATAATAATTGAAAGAGCTTGGTACTGGCACAAAAACAGAGACATAGATTTTTGGAACAGGACTGAGAATCCAGAGATGAAACCATCCACATAGGGTAATCTAATCTTTGACGAAGCAGACAAAAACATACATTGGGGGAAAGAATCTCTTTTAAATAAATGGTTCTGAGAAAACTGGTAACTACATGAAGAAGAATGAAACCGGATCCCTACTCTCACAAAAATCTACTCAAGATGGATAACAGATTTGAACCCAAGGGCATGAAACCTTAAGAATTCTAGAAGAAGATGTTGGGAAGACCCTTTCGGACATCGGCCTAGGAAAATAATTTTTGAAGAAGCAATCACCGCAGCAACAAAAACAAATAAATGGGATCTGATCAAATTAAAAAGCTTTTGTACAGCTAAGGAAACTATCATTAGCGCAAATAGCCTACAGAATGGGAGAAAATATTTGCTCTCCACACTTCCGATAAAGGTCTGATAACAAGAATCTATCTAGAGCTCAAAAGAATTAACAAAAAAAATCAAACAACCCCATCAAGAAATGGGCAACGGAAATGAGCAGAAACTTTTCAAAAGAAGACAGAATGGCCAGCAAACATATAAAAAATGCTCAACATCTCTAATCATTAGAGAAATGCAAATCAAAACTACAATGAGATATCACCTAACTCCAGCAACATAGGCCTCTGTCAAAAAATTCCCAAACAACAAATGCTGGTGAGGATGTGGAGAGACAGGAAGACTCTTACACTGCTGCTGGGACTGCAAATTAGTGCAACCTCTGTGGAAAAGAATTTGAAGATACCTCAAAGAGCTAATGATAAACATACCATTCAATCCAGCAATAGCACTATTAGGCATCTACCCCAAAGAGCAAAAGACATTCTATAATAAAGACATCTGCACCCGAATATTTATGGCAGCACAATTCACTATTTCAAAGATGTGGAAAAAACCTAAGTGTCCGTCAATTCATGAGTGGATTATTAAAATATGGTATATGTATAGAATGGAATATTAATCAATTATAAGAAATGACAGTGATCTAGCACCTCTTATATTTTCCTGGATTGAGCTTGGGCCCATTATCCAAAGTGAGGTAACACAAGATCAGAAGAATAGGCTCCACTTGGTACTCATCATCAAATTGGTACTGACTGATTAACACATTGGTGCTCACATGGTATTAATATTCTCCAGGGATGGGGGGTAAACTCACAACTATAGGACAGGGTGAGCATTGTGGGGGGATGGGCATGCCTCTAACCCCCACTAGGGATAGGCAATGACATAAAACGTAACTAAAATGTTTGTACCCTCATAACACCCTAAAATAATAAAAAAGAAATATGTTATATGATATCTAACAGTGCTGTGCACAGAAGTTTTGGCACATACAGGCAAAGGAACAGAGAGATAAAGTAGGCCTTAACTTCAGTCTCATAAAGAAATGAAATGAATTGAAAATTTATACACAGAAAAAGTTCAGTAATTAAATTTAGAATCTGAAGGAAAGTGTTATGGTCTGAATGTATGTGTTCCCCCACAATTCATATGTTGAAAACTAATTCTCAATGCTATAGTATTAAAAGGTGGAGTCTCTGGGAGATGGTTAGTTCATGAGGGCTCTGCCCTCATGGATGGAATTAGTGCCCTTATAAAAGAGGTCCAAGGCAACTTGTTGGCACCTTTCCCCACGTAAAGACACATAGAAGGCACCATCTATGAGGAATGGGCCCTCACCAGACACTGAATCTGTTGGTGTCTTGATCTTAGACTACCCCACCTCTAGAATCGTATGCAATAAATTTCTATTGTTTATAAATTACCCAGTCTAAGGTAATTTGTTATAGAAGCCCAAATGGATAAGACAGAAAGTAAAGAAGAAAATTAGCAATAAAGAAAATAAATATTATAAAAGTAGGTTTCCAATAAGCTTAAGAAAAATTACAGCAAGAATTGGAAAGTCATAGAAATTCCTTCATTAGAGAACTAAAAAATTATGTTTGTTAAGATCGTTAGCCACAGAAATGTTTAGAGGCAAGGGGAAAGTATGAAATGACTTACTGTATGACCATATACTGTATGAATACTAAGAATAATAAAAAAGGGAAAATCTGTATAGATACAACCTTGAAAACTGTAATAGCTGCCCCCTTTACTCCCTAAATAAACACAAAAGACAAATAACCAGATTCTTCTATGCTTACAAGTGCCTTTCATGCATGTCATTGTTGAAGAACATAACTCAATGATGCGAACAGCAGAAGTTCCTGGTTCCTCTGCTGGTACTGTCAAAATGGAAATCTAAAAAGCAGAAACAAAATATCAGGCATTGCTGTTAGATCTGATTTTCACTCTTCTATCATTAGTGTTGCTAACTTTCAAACTTAGTATCTTTTTCCAAACATTCCCTGATGTCTGAAAAAATTTGGTTTGTAAGGATTTAATTTTGGAACAGAATTTGAAACATGTAACATGCACCTATATGTCTTGATATCTAGTTTCTGCATTATTTATATTTAATATTTATATGTCATATACATCATGTTCATAAAGTTGTCATAGATAATAAACATTTCAAATATCTTTAGTAATTTATTAAGTCTTTCGCTTACTACAGGTTGAGCATCCCTAATTAAAAAATCTGAAATCTGAAGTACTCCAAAATCTGAAACTTTTTGAGCACTCACATGACACTCAAAGGAAATGCTCATTAGAGCATTTCAGATTTTAGTTTTGGATTAGGGACCCTCAACAAAGAAAATATTTCAAAATCTGAAAAAATCCAAAATCTAAAACACTTCTGATCCTAAGCATTTCAGATAAGAGATACTCAACTTATATTTTCAAAGAATATAATTACAATTTATTAATTCTGAAATATATGTACTTTGGTGTTTGAAATCAGGTCATAGTAAATCAATTTTGACTATATAATGGCTAAACATAATAGAGAACACTAAAAATTAAAGATGTTACCAATCTCAATGATATCAAACCAAGCAAAGTAAGTATATACTGAAATATTTCCAAATGAATTATTTCAAATTAATTTAAGACTCCATTAATAAAACTAGAAATTCAGAATCAAAAGTGAAATGTAAAATTATTAAGTAATTTATATGCAGTATGCTGTCCTAGGCACTACTAATATGCTATGCGGCTTTATATTTAAAAGACTTTAAATCACCTTCAGATTACAGATTATAAAGTTTCAATATTAATCCTCAATCTAATCTTCAATCTGAAGAAGTTATATCCTCTCATATAGGAAATACTTGCCAAAAGGGGAAGCCTCATTTGAAGTGCTGTGCTAGATTTTGAGTGGGAATGTCACATTGATAACTCACAGACGAAACACCTACAACACATTCTAAAAATAGAAATTATTTCAATAGTCATCACTATCTTGCTTATATGTGCACTTTAGGGCTCAAGATATCTCAAAAAGTGAGTTCCCATGTTCTTTATAACCCACTTTGTCACTGTTCATGATAGAAAATGTTGTATTTTAGCATTAAAAAGAGAAAGAAGCCACTAAGACACTGAATGCTGTATAATAATTAAATGAATACAACTAAAAATGTGATTATAATTGGAAAAGTATCTTAAGGACTGCACTATCATGTAAGAACTTCTTTTAGTTCCTACAACTGTCATTTTTTTTTTTTACTGAGATATAATCAGTAACCTCCTACCACCTGAACTATGAGAAGTTAACTGTCTTAAACTTCACAGAAATTACAAAAGCCATCAAAAGAGAAGAGAATTCCCTCAACCCTCTACTACTACTTCCATAAAATTTACATGGATCCACATCTATTCTTTCCTCTCTTATAGTCTCATGGTTCTACCTATGCCTCACAAATGAAAAAAAAAAGGAAGAAAACTCCCTATAGGAAACAAGAAAGGAAGGCCAGATGTACACTTTAGAATCTAAAGGTTAAGCTGATCACTATGATGACTATGTGAAGGATGAATTTGAAGAAGATAAGATGAGAGGTAGGGTGACCAGTTAGAAGGCAGAGATGATGAATCCCATAACTGGAACAGTGAGAATAAGGACTTAGAGGCAGATCAAAGCAACTTTTATAGGAAGTACACGGAAGGACATAAAGGCTGATGACATGTCAGAGAGGGGAGGAAGAAGTTGTTGTTGTTGTTGGAAGGATATCAGTACTATTCAGAGAGGTAGGTAAGGAACATGGATGATGAGCAGTTTGGAGACGGAAGATGGTGAGTTCAGCTTTGTTCATGTTCCATTTGATAGATGTCCAGCAGTAAGTTTAGTATGTGGGCCAGATATTACTGGGAGATATAGAAGTGGCTGTCACCAAGATTTATGTAGAGTTGAAACCATGAGAATATACTGAGTCATGTAGCAAGTGCGCAAACACAAAGATATACTGTGGGCTGAGGGAAGAACCCTGTGGAGCCCTGATATTTAAGGACAAGGTAGAGGAGTAGAGCCCACTCAGGAAACAGAGAGGGAATAGAGTCATGAGAAGAACATGGAGAATACAGTGTCATGGAATCCAAAAGAGTACAGAGCTTCAATATAAAGGGGGAAAAAAAAAAAAACACTTGTCAAATGTACCAGAGGAGTTCTAGCAGACAAGACCCCAAAATTATCCCCTATCCCTATTATGAAATTATTAATAAACTTAGCAAGAGAAATTGTGGCAGAAATGTGAGGGTAGAAGCCAGGTTGGAGTGGTTTAGAAATGAATAGGAGGTAAAGAGCTGGAGACAGAGAGTGTAGACACTGTCCTGAAAATGTTGGTAACAGAATGGAGAGACTGGATACTAGCTAGAGATGGGGGCAGAGTCACAGGAGCAGGGTTTGTTTTTAATTTTTATTTTTGGAACAGAAAATGTTAATATATACATATGAGTTAAGGGGAAGCTGCCAGTAGTGGAAAAAGGCTGAAGATACAGGAGGGAGAGCAGGCAATAAAGTGTGAGTGGTGTGTTTGTGTGTAGCAAGGGTACTTGTCAAAGGGGCTGGATTTGGACAAGCCTGGGAGACCCCTCATTCATCCCTAGGCTGGTGTACATACACTGTGGGTGGTAGGGCATGAAGTCAAGGGCCACTGTGCATGGTGAGTGGCCTTGCTTTTCTCAGTGAAGTGGGGCTGAGGTGGAGGGGGTGAAAAGAGTGGGCAAAATAGTAGTGATTTGGGCTAGGCACTGAGAGGAGAGGGAGAGGGAGCTGTCCGAAGCCAGTGGAAGAACTAACTGGCGGTGGGTGCTTGGGGGTACAGCTGAATGAGATTGGCAACCATAACTTTGTGGCGGTACCTGTCTGGTTGTGCAGTTTTCTCAAGCAGTCATCAGTCGTCCATTTATAGATTACAGTCTTACCCAGGGATGGTATTTTCCTTTGTGGGTACAATAGAAGGACACAGTGATGTAGAAATTGAGGGTATTTGAGAAAGGGCAGGTCAGAAGATCCACCATGAGGTCTAGGGCAGGGAAAAAGGAAGTGGGGAGAAGGGAGACAATAAAATAGAACCAAATGGAGAGGACAAGGAATTGTAGGGCTCTTGATAGGCTGAGTGGAGGTAAGAGAGTGAGAAAGCTGGAAGGATAGAAGCAGATCAATGCCACTATAGATGCATGGCCTTCTGACTCAACTGGGCCATTAACACTGCCCAGCAATCTGACCGTGATAGGTCACTCTCCAACTGTTCATGGTGATTATTTTACATTTTTCTTTGAGATCTGACCCATCCGCACTCACACACCCCCGTTCTCAGGAGATGACGTCACCTTTTTAGCAATTTACAGAATAAATGGAACCTATCAGATGGGAACTCCCAAATCTACAAAGGGTCCTGCATTGACCCTTGTTTCAGTATCTTTCACAACCCAACTAAGGGCAACACTTTTGCCTACTCTCTGAATTTCATCCTCCCTGGCCTCTGCCTAGATCTTCATCCATCAGTTATCCTCCTTCTTGCCTCGGTGGTATCTTCAACCTCTTCCTCTCTACTGGCTCCATCCCATCAGCTGGAATATATACTAATCTTTTAAAGTAAAGAAAAGCCCTCTTTACTTCCACCTCCCTCTTCAGGGACCAGTCTCTCTTACTCTTCACAGCTTAGCTTCTTCAAAGATTCGTTTCTTCTCTCTTCACTTTTCTGCCACCCTGGAACCCTTTGAATCACTCACAAAGCTCAGGATTTGACAAGAGATACAGACAAGTCAAACAGCAATCACGGGACAGTGTGATATGATAGCTGCTGTACCATTTCTTATACCACACTCATGCTCACATGTGTCACACTGAACTATAATTGCTATTTATTTGTCTGTATCTCTATCCTCTAGACTGTACATTATTTGAGGGCAGAGATGTTATCATGGTTACCAATATATCTTCAGGACCCAGAACACTGGCTGGCAGGTAAAAGGCACTCCTTATTTGCTGAATGGTTAAATGAAAATATTGATGCTTACACATATAATAAGCATATTTGGGGGCTTTTGTATAGAATGTTCATTTATTTGTTTTATAAGAGAAAACTTCCACTTAAAGAATTTTAGGAGCCTATTTTTAGCAGTAGTATAAAGAACTGACAGTCACATCTACTGAGTAAGCTAATTTTATCAGTCACCATAAAATATAGTCAGAAGGAGAACTGGGTATACCCCGGGAATTTAAGTCATCATATTGAGGAAAAATCAGAGACATAATGACATTTCTATGGAAATGAAGATGATGAGGAGAAAGAGGGTACTGAAATGAACAGTGGTGGTGAGGAAATATAACTGGGAGTGTGTGTTGAAATTCATTCATACCTGGCCTAATGGTGGATTACCACCATTGCTGTAGGGCTGGCTACTATAAAGTCTTTTACCCCAAGATTTTTAAATATATTCTCTGGAGATTCTTTTTCTTCCCATAACAATACATTTTCAATTTCACAAAAATAATTGTCAAAATCTAGTATATAGCCTAATTTCCCTAGAACAAATCTATTGTATAAATGTGATTATTTGTTCTGATAGATAGAAATATTTAAGAAACCAAGGCTATTACATTTTGCCATCAAGTATTTTTTTAAAAAACTCACTGAAAAGTACTATAGGTTAATGTCCTAATCCAAAATCCAAAACTTTTTGAGTGCTGACATGATGATCAAAGGAAATGCTCATTGGAACATTTCAGATTTCAGATTTTCAGATTAGGAATGTTCAACCAGTAAATATAATGAAAATATTCCAAAACACACACATACACACACACACACAAAATCTAAAGTTATGGAAAAACAAGCACCACATGTACTCACCATCAAATTGGTTTTAACTAATCAACACCTAAGTGCACATAGAGCAATAACATTCACTGGGTGTTGGACAGATGGGATGGGGGAGGGATGGTATATACACACATAATCAGTGCATGCCCATCTGGGGGATGGGCATGTTTGAAGCTCTGACTCGGGTGGGGCAAGGGCAATATACATAACCTAAACATTTATACCCCCATAATATGCTGAAATAAAAAAAAAAAAAACACTTCTGGACATAAGCATTTCAGATTAGTGATATACAACCTTTGGTACATATGGCTTAATACATTTTATTTTGCCAATATTGACTTACACATATTACCACATAGATTAAATTGGCGACAATGTTATTAAAAAGTAGAGAATTCAATGAGATATCACCTCAAACCTGTTAGGATGGCTGGCACAAAAAGGCAAGAGATAATAAGTGTTGGTAAAGATGTAGGAAAAAGGGAACCATGGTACACTGTTGATAGGAATATAAATTGGTACAATCGTTATGGAAAACAGTATGGAAGTTCCACAAAAAATTAAAAAATGTAACTATCATATGATCCAGCAATCCTGCTTCTGGGTATATATCCAAAGGAAATGAATTCAGGATTTCAAAGAGATATCTGCATTCTCATGTTCACTGCAGCATTATTTGTTGCAGCCAAGATTTAGAAACAACCTAAGCATCTGGCAACAGATGAATTGATAAAGAAAATATGGGGGGAGGGTGCACATGTACACACATGTGCACAGAGGAATATTACTCAACCTTTAAAAAGGAAATCCTGCCATTTGTGACAACACAAATGAACCCACAGGACATTGTGTTAAGTGAAATAAGCCAGACACAGAAAGACAAATACGATATGATCTCATTTATATGTAGAATCTAAAAAGTCAAAGTCATAGAAGTGGTGGTTGTCAGGGGCTGGGAGGTGGGCAAAATGGGGAAATACTGGTCAAAGGGTACAAACTTTCAGTTATCCAGGAAGAATAACTTTAAGAGATCTAATGTACAGCATGGAGACCACAGTTAATAATACTGTATTGTATACTTAAAATTTGCAAATAGAGGAGATCTTAAATGTTCTTAGCACAAAAAAGATAACTCTGTAAAGAGATGGGTATGGGGCCGGGCGCAGTGGCTCACGCCTGTAATCCTAGCACTCTGGGAGGCCGAGGTGGGCGGATTGCTCGAGGTCAGGAGTTCAAAACCACCCTGAGCAAGAGCGAGACCCCATCTCTACTATAAATAGAAAGAAATTAATTGGCCAACTAATATATATGGAAAAAATTAACCGGGCATGGTGGTGCATGCCTGTAGTCCCAGCCACTCGGGAAGTTGAGGCAGCAGGATTGCTTGAGCCCAAGAGTTTGAAGTTGCTGTGAGCTAGGCTGATGTCATGGCACTCACTCTAGCCTGGGCAACAAAGCAAGACTCTGTCTCAAAAAAAAAAGAAAAAAAAAAAGAGATGGGTATGTTAATTAACTTCATTGTAGTAATCAGTTCACCATGTATGTGTATATTAAAGTAGCACTCTGCATACCTTTATATATACAACTTTTATCTTAAAAGCATAGAACTGAATTTACCTGTTGATCTGAATCTGTTTTTAGTACAGATCTATCTGTAATCAGGACTGCCCTGGAGATCTGCCTGTAATGCACAAAATAGTAAAGTGGTGATACAGATTTCATGGATAAGTTTCATTTATAGTTATATAACCACCAGAAGGCAGTTTTAAAGATTTAAGTCAGGATAAAAGTGTCACCTCCCCAAACCAAGTCAAGTTCTGCTTTAATCTTTTCTTGGCTCGTGAAAGAAGGATGTGTGACCTACAGACAAACTCCAGCTGAAGCAAAGGAGTTGAAATGATGCTAAGTACCTCCAAAACCAGACTCTGTAAGAGTGGTAATATACAGACTGTATCTTTGGTTTGGTATACATTTGCATGTTACTTGAATAACAAAATCATATAGAAATGTCAATACAATCACACAGCTAAATTTTCCTAAGTTTCACCTTCTTTTGACTAATGATTAGAGGGCTGTCTTACCTGTATTGCACATGTGAGCATGTGTTCTCAGAAAAGTAACTGTCCTCCACAAGGAAATGCTTAGAGATTATTCTCTGACCACAATGATCTATGATTGCTTTACATCTATAAAGAAGATAAGTATATCAAAAAAGTTTACATTAATGATTAAGAAAATGAACATAATCAGCTACCAGTTTTTAATCTAATATCAATTTCTTGTAAAGACAAGATTTAAAAATTGCCTACTACTCTGCCTTTTCTGATATAAAACTGACACTAAATTATAGAATATATATTTTTGCTGCTATTTTAAGGTCTTTTGAACTATAAAATTAACACAGAATACAACTTAAATACTTTTTTGAATGCCATTAATAAAAGTAAAGTTAGGAGAAATATTAATAGTATAATTTTAAACTTTCCCAATGTTTAGGAACATAGAAGCTTTTCCTTTGTTTAGAAAACAGGCTATTATTTTATCTTTAACAGCTCTAAGAGGGAGAGAAAAGTTGATTAAATATCTTGTTATATTTCACAGCTTATAAAACCCACTAAAGGCTTTTTATTTTTGTTAAGTGTTGCTTTCTCTTTTATTAAAGAATAGCTATCTGGTCACACATTTGATGTTTGAAACAGAAAATAAAGGGATGTAACTTCTTTTAATATCTGTTTTCACTTTACTTCAAAGGATGATCATAGAAAGGTTTCTTTCAAGTGCTGTTTCCAAATAAGGAAAACACTATGCACAGACATTACCAGGGTCTCTGTCATCTGATATGTGTTGGGACAATGAATCATACAGAACCCTCCATTGACCTTCTTTCAATGTGTCTAGATAAAAGGATAAAAATTAGAATCCATCTCCTTGCAGTGCCACAAGTTATAAATGTACTTTATAGGGCTCATTATCCAAACTAATGGACTAAGGGCGACATCCTTGAAATGGACTTACCAGCACTGACAAAGCCAGTATGCAATATTTCAGGAACAATATGCAAATGACTGTGTGTTTGGTATATCTTTTTATTATGGAAATATCAATTTACTTTTGTCACAGTTTCTCCTTTTGGGGCCAGAATTATTTTATCAGAAATACACTTATATGTTGCCCTCATAAAATGTAAGCAAATAATTTAAAACTCATATAGTATTTTAAATATACTGTTATAAGTTCAATAACTCTAAAATTAAATTAAATAAGTGATATTTACCAGGCATAAAGGCATTTTAAAAATGACTAAAATCCAAGAACAATGAGAGGAATTTAATTTGTATTTCCTAAAGGCAGTTTATGATAAGCTGATATTCTTTAATAAATGCCATACCACTGTCGTCAGGATAGACTATGATATTTACTCATGTTATATGTACATATGTTTTAACCAATTAACCATATTTTAATATAACATTTGCTACATTAAATTAATATTTATGTGATTGTTTCCATCTCATGTCTACTTCCTTTCTCTTCCCCACTTGTTTTTATCCATATCTCTTCACATTTCATTAAACTATAGCTCTTGTCTTATAAAATACTTAAGTAGATATAAGATATTTATACCCAGATATTTTCCACAATAATTATTTAAAAACCAAAAAGGTAAGTTATTCATTCAGTCTCCTATTTTCAAACATTCATATATCACTTGAAACACAATGTACTTCAGGCAATGGAGAAAAGAAATCTTCTGTCATTAAACACTGACCCCTATTTGTCCTGTAAGCACTAACAAGCCTTTTTATTATCTTTAATTCAAAGAATTATAGAAAGTCAAGAGGAAATAATTTGGGCAGGAAAAAAGGCGGTGTTAAATGTTCTACATCTTGATAGGGGCTTGGGTTATATGGATTTATCATTAGTACTTAAGATTTGGATACTTCACTATATGTAAATTTTATATTAAAAGAAAAAAGAAACAAAACAAATATTGACCTCTAGTTAATGATGTGCATGTTGAAGTGTTTACGGGGAATTTTACTTATGATCTGCAATTTACTGTGAAATACATAAAAATGATGAATCAACAGATGGATAGAGGGATGGATATTTGGGTAGATATGTGATTAAGCAAGTATATTGTAGAACATAGGTGGTAGATATACAGGTGTTCACTCTGAAATTATTTCCACTTTGGTGTAAGTTTGAAAACATTCATCATAAAATGTTAAAACTGGAGAAGGGGTATTGGTGTAAATCTTGGACTCAAGTGTAATTCTTTGCAAAGGGTTCCCATTTAAGTAAACCACATAGTTAAACCTGGTCCTCAAGCTTGTGGAGACTTCCTTGCTTTGTGGGCTTCTAAACACTAAAAGGGATACTTTGGTGGTAGCTACACCTTTGGTGACAAGTAGACGTTAGTTTCAGAAGTTACAGTGTTAAAAGGAACCACTAGGGATTAATCAAAAGGTAAGTATGTGATGTGATGACTGTGAGCTCAACTATTCAAAGATAATATACTAATAATTATACCTATTTATGCTGAAGCTTCTGATGAAACAGTGATTTTCAAAGGAGGAGGAGGAGAAGGAAGCAAATCAGAATCACACCTGGGGGACTTTTTCAAATTATAAGTACCCCTGGAGATTCTGATAAGCTCCCAAATCCCAGGAAAGAATCACTTCCAAGCATGCCACTGCTACTGTTTTATCTTTATATTGTGCTACGCAGAGAAAAGTGAAGGGCTACAGACACAGACAAAATATTTCTGCAGACACTGAGGTGATGATTGCATATGCCCAGTCTTGGTATAATAGATGATAATAACATTATTACCACCTTATTGTCTCACTCTGAAGTACTAAGGCTCTAGGCCTAAGCAAAGCTGTTAAAACCCAAGACATGTTTAAGTAAGTGATAAGATTTGTTTTCCCCTCAGATACTTGACTTACTGTCATATATCCAGCCTAATTGGGAGAACAAGGAAGAAAAGAGTATTGCTTTCGGACCTAGACTTAGTCTTTGCATTATAAAGATTAATATAAAAAATCAGATGACATTTAAGTAATGGAAAACAGCAAAATGAAACAGCGCTGCCAGAGACATTAAAACACCCTCCTGCCCATCCCTCCTACATAAACCCAAGGAGGTCATTAAAGATTAACAGCATTTAGGATTTAGTTGAGGGCCTTGCTGAGCCTCATAAATAGTAAATTGAAAAGGAACATGACAGTTGCTCCCAGTTATAGGAACACAATGACCAAGCTGATCATAAGAATCACTGAAGCCAGACAGAACATTTCTAGAGTGAAGCTTTCTAAATTAACACATCATAATAGTTATTGAGTTCTTGGTTCAATGATAGTAGGGTATAAATAGAAAAATGATGATAAGGAAAAAAAAAACATACAGTAAGATGAAAACTCAGTATCTGGAATTTGCCCCGAAAGACAAAAATAACATTAAAACAGGTATCCAATCTCTATGACTTTCAGAATTAATATCCTAATTATATGGTGGAAAAAAATCAGAAATCACAAGTGAAATAATTAAGAGGAAAATATATTAATTAAGGAAATTAGAAGATTCCCAATCACTGAAGGAAAGAAAATAATTTTCCCTAGTCACTATGCCCTTCTGAGGTTTTTCAAACAAATTAGTTCAAATGCCATGCCATCCATGAAACTATCCCAAAATGCTTTCCACTCATTTTTCTTGGGTGAAAATCCACTCCAATAGTTTTAAACAACATTAACAGGTAGATAACTCTTAAATCTATGGTTTTCTGCTCTGACCTTTTTTTAGCTCTATATTCAATTTTTAACTGTCTATTATCTATTTCTTTTTGGGTAGACTCCAAGCTCCCTTCTGGTAAATATTTAATTGACAAATAAAAATTGTATATATATTATACAAGGCATACAGAGTGATTTGATATATACATACACTGTGTAATGATTACAGACAAATTAATTAACATATCCATCACTACCCATAGTTACTATTGGGAGGGAGTGAGGACACTTAAAATCTTCTCTTGACAAATTTCAAGTAAATAATACAATATCAATACCAAAGCCCTTTTTAAAACTAGTATGCCCCAAGCTAAGTTTATCATGGTTCCTCACCTGCTCCCACTCCCTGGAATCCCTATATCAGGTGATGGCATAACCAGTAGAGTTTCCCTACCTCTCTCTTCCCACATCTAGTCTGCTATAACATTTTGATTCTACCTTATAAATATTTGTTGAAACTAGCCTCTTCTCTCCAACCCCTGGATACTACCTTAGACTAGTATTATGTCTAATAAGACAGTGGACTGCTAACAAACTGGTAGTTCATTTGTTCAACATAATCATAGGGTATAACAACTATGTGACAAGCACTGTTCTAAGAGGTAAGAATAAAAATGTCTTGCCCTATATGCCTCTAATTCTTGCTTGGGCGAGGCAAAGACAAAATATATAACCAAAATGTTTGTACCTTGATAATATCCTGAAATAAAAAAATAAATAAATAAAACCAGCAAAAAAAAAAATCTCAGTTTAGCAACAAACTTTAACATTTTGATATTTTCAATAACTAATGTGAAATAAATTATTTTACCCATTTACCATAAAGACAAATCAAAGCAAAATGCAAAAAAAAAAAAAAAAAAGAAAAAAAAAGTCTTGCCCTTGCCCTAAAGAAACTTCCAAAATAGTAAAGTTTCACACCTAGACAATTTTAGGACAATGGCAAAGTCTAGTGATTAGAGATAAGGACAGGGCATTACAGCGTATTAAGGAAGGTACCTAACTCGGCTTAGGGTGGAAGGATGGAGAATCAGAGAATGCTCCTTGGAGGAAGTGATATATTTGCTACTTTTAAAGGATGAAATACAGTTAAGCAAGCAAATAAGGAGAAGAAAATCTCATGTAGAACGACAGCAGTTGCAGGGGTAGAGAGGCCAGTAAGAGAAGAGTAGGTACAGAAACCTACAAACAGTTCAGTATTATCTGACAATAAAATGGGAAGCAAGGAGGGAAGAGAGATCAGCCCAGAGAGGCAGGCACGGTCCAGGTTGCAGAGTCTCATGTGTCGTGTAAAAAGGTCTCAGACTTTATTCTGAAGTAATATAAAGCCACTAAGGCTTTTTAAATAGGGAAGGAAGGAACCAGATACACATACTGAACAGATCTCAATATGTAATTATCTTGTTAATGTATTTGTTGTATAACGCCCCCCACTGGACTATAAGCTCCAGGAGAACAAAGACTCTGATTGTCTTGTTCTCTGCTGTATCTCCAGTGCCTGGCACATAAAAAAACCTAATACTTGGTGCACAGATGGGTGGATGGATGAATGATGGAAGTATTCTGTATATGTAAACAGTAGAGAGACAAGAAAAAAAAAAAAAGATACAGCATCTCTGATTAGGAAGTAAAGAATCGCTTCCCATCACAGTAATTCTTTGAAATCACTTCCAGAATTACCAACTTAAAAGCAGCAAATCTAATCTTGTTTAAAACTACCACTGGGGCCAGGTGCAGTGGCTCATGCATGTAATCCTAGCACTCTGGGAGGCTGAGGTAAGAGGATCATTTGAGGTCAGGAATTTGAGATCAGACTGAGCAAGACTGAGACCCTGCATTTATAAAAAAAAATAAATAAATAAAAATAGAAAAATTAGCCAGGCATGGTGGTGTGTGCCTGTAGTCTCAGTTACTTGGTAGGCTGAGGCAGAAGGACTGCTTGAGCCTGGCAGTTTGAGCTTGCAGTGAACTATGATGATGTCACACCACTCTAGCTGGGGTGACAGAGTCAGACTCTGTCTCAAAAAAAAAATAAAAAGATAAAATAAAATAAAACTACCACTGATTATAATCCAAACACCTTACTGCAGCACAGAAGGATATTCACAGTAAGTCTGTCTTCAGTAGATTCTAAGGTTTCCAATTACATTAATAATTGCTATTAGATAATATACACTAAGCTCTTGCAATGTATAACAAATGGCTCCACAAGCATTATCTGTTAATATTCATAATGATCCTGTGAGGTAAGTACTGTCAGTTGTCTCACTTTGTAGATAAAGAAACTGGGTCACAGAGAAGTTATACAACTTGCTCAAGTTCATACAGCTAGTAAGTGACAAAGATCCAAATCCAATCTGTCTGACTTTAGAGCTACACTCTTTACCGTATTCTCTTTGCACACAAGGACAGGGTCCATGCTTCATTCACCATTTTACCCCCATAGCAACTAGCATGGGGGTTGGCAGAGGTTAAATATCGAGAGTATGATCACTACCATTTTGCAAATGGGGCATACTAAAATCAGAGCTTCCACAACAACAAATGGTATTGAAAGTCAGTCATGTCATGCTTGGTCTAATATACTATTCATTACTAACTTCCAAGTATCTGGAAAAGGCATAGCTTTTCCTGACATCAGAAAAAGATATCTCCAAGATTTCTATAGTAGGAAATCTAGTAAGTGAGACAGTTGAAGCACTCAGGGAACACTAGCTGAAGTAATTCTATTAGGATTATTGGTTACAGGCATATCTGGTCCAAAGTTATCTCTACCTTACCCTAATGTCAAATATGATATAGATAATTGGCCAAATCTAATTTACAGGAGTTTTACCTGGTCAGCGTAGCTGCAAAGGAAAAGACAGCTATTCAACAAGAGCATTTGGTGTTTCTAAAAGCAGTCAACAGAAGACTGCAGTATTAGAATTTAGTGAGAAGGTATATAAAAGAACCACTGATACATACCTATGTCCTCTGAAATTAAGAAAGCAAAGCTAATGGATTAAACAAAAATGAAAAATAACATCTAGCTGCAAACAAGTATGCATTTGGTTATATATTCCATATACCATTATTTCATGTGCCTCCTCAATGCCCTATTTCTTTTCTCAAAGTTTATACAGTATTTTGGTGTGTAAGTACCACATTAAATTGAATGCCATGATCATTTATGCTTTTATCAGCTTTCCTAAATGGAAGGTAGAATGCACCAAAAAGGCTTTAATTAATCTTTAATCTCCATTCATTCATTTAACTTAAAGTTATTGAGTATAAGAAAGCTGCCCTGGCTCTGGAGATTTAATAGTGAGATTCCGCCGTTTCTTACAGAGAACTAACTTATCAAATAATCATATAAGAGGACCTGACGGGGCTGGCAGAGAGTTGTGATCTAATCCAGTGTCCCCCAACCTGTTTGGTATCAGGGACCAATTTCATGGGTGGGAAGCAGAGCTCAGGCAGTGATGCAAGAGAGTGATGGGGAGTAGCTATAAATACAGATAAAGTTTCTTTGCTTGCCTGTTACTCACCCCCTGTCATGTGTGGCCCAGTTCCTAACAGACCACAGACCAGGGGTTAGGGACTGCAGATCTAGTCTGTGGAATTAGGATATATATTTAGAACTTTCACATAAATGTGAGTAGCTCTTAACTACATTAAAGGAGGAGATGTCACGTGTTCCACATAGAAAACTTGGGAAAGAAAGGCAAACTAAAACTATAAGGGGACAAATGCAAATCTCTGCAGATTCCTTACTTAATAGTCTAATTTTACTTAAAATAAACAACTGTCTAATTCAACCTAGACTCCTTGAAAAGAAATGTATGCTGGATATGCCCAACTATAAGGTCAAGGTTTTTCCTGCAAAAAACTATCCCTCATTTTATATTCAAGTCCTGACAAAATACATCCTATTACTGGTATCACTCTCAATTATTTGATTTTGAATGACAAAGTAGTGTTTGGGAAAGATACATTAACTTGAGCCAACCCAAATCAATGCTAGCTTTAGATGTTTATAGAGACCCTTTGACTTGATAGATTTTTTTTTAAAGAGGCAAAAATTAATATAAATTTGGTTATCATTACTGGAGATTAATGTAGAATTTTCAAGTATTGCTTTTCTCTTAAAACTTAAAGATCATTTAAGCAATTCAGTATAGTGAGAATACAGTAGATACTAGGCATATTATGAATGTAGGTCCTTTTAAAAACTGTCCTATTACAGAAATTCATATATAGAATTCAAAATGGTTGTATCTTCAAAAAAAAAATCAAGATGGACAAGAAGATGATGTTCACTGGAAAACTGAGTTCGACTAATGTAATAATATATATAATACACAATATATAATATATAATAGACAAATAGACATTGTGCTATTTATATTCATAAAAATAGACACATACAAGTTGTTCAATTTTTTTGAATTTCTGACTAGGAATGAAAATTAGCCAATATGTGAGAATGGCTTATATTTGGGGATATAAAATATTTTAAGATCATTTATTTCTAAATATTAAGGAAAAGTATTTTTTAAGAACATTAAATAACTCAACCAAAGCATGTCAAATTTGGAAAGAGAGTTGTAGATTACTGCAGAGTCCATGTCACTCATCTTACAGATAAAGGAACTGGCCCAGAGAAAAGGATGTGCCTACTATCATTCATGGCACTGATGGAATTCCAAGTCTTCTTTCATCCCAGGACTTTCTGACCTTTACTCATGCCTTAGGAGCTGTTAAACAACAAATGTTATGCTTGAGGTCTTTCTATGAAAATATAAAAGAAATGTCATATTAGAAACAGTCTACCTATATAAAATTCATATTTGATTGCCAGTATATCTGGCAGGTTCATTTTGATAAGGCCTTAGACTGAATTAAGACCTAGAGCCCTCAGTCTATCATTGAAAACAATACCCTTAGCTAAAGCCTCAACTTTACAGTGTTTCTCAGTGTCATCTAAGGACTTCCTACATTAGATTCACTTAGGGTACTCTTTAAAACTGCAAATTTCCTGGCTTCACCCTAAGCATATTACCCAATTTCACATTCTAAGGGTGAGACACCAAAATCTGCAGTTTTTACAAGCTTATCTGGTAATTCTTACAGGCATGAAAGTTTGAAAATTACCAGTCCACAGATATTTTTGTTCACTAGATCTTTAGCCCTCAGCTATCTGTTATAACTAGAATGTGTACCACATAATAAAAAGAGTTCCTCTGTTTAGACTATGTCATAAAAACTAGGTCAAAAGTAAAGCAAATGTAGCCTTGAGTTCAATAAATGCAATTCCTGTACTAGCATACTGATTTTTTTAAAAAAACAAATATGAGCCATGCAAATTCTTCATTTCACTGAGAGTAACACGTGAGACTGAAATGGGGCCCATAAAGGATCTAAGCAAATAAGCACCAAACAAGCAATTTATTATTTGGGTCTCAGTCATGGGAACAGTCTTGCTTCAAAATAAATTCTTAAGGAGAAATGGCTCTAGGCATCATAAAGACAACTATATTCCTTCAGGACTTTCTATAGAGCTCACCATGAGCCAAGATCTAGAAGGAGCATATCCTGGGCTTTTAGGGAAAGATTTTTCACCCTAGGTTAGCATGTTTCATTTATGTAGTATTTTTCTGTTAAAGAGCTAAAGGTACTTTAAAAGTCTTTTAAACCGTATGTCAATTTTATCTTCTTACACTACAGAATTACAATTCTAAAGCAAGTTCACTAGATATTACATGTTTCTAGAGTTTTTTCTTCACCATACCCAAAATACTAGTTATTACACTATAACTAGTCTATGAGAAGTTAATAGACATTTTATGCCACTTAGACTATACGTTATTGTAAATGAAAAAAGCAATTTAAAATTTATATTATTTAAGCTTCCAGTTCAAGATACTAATGTATTTTATGACTTCAATAATACTATTTATTTACAAACCCCCCAAAATAGTCATCCAAGGTCAATAGATGATTGAGAACATGTAACAAAAAAAGAAAAACAACTATTTAAACAGCTCCCAAAACTTGATCCAGTTGACCTTAAGTTTCAATATGAAATCTAGAAATTGTAGAATATTTCATTTAGTATAATTCAGACAAACACATATCTTAGTAAATAATAAATCTTAGAAAAATATAACTGAAATATAAAAAACAGAGATAAATAGATGTGCTCAGCTTTTAAAAAAAAAAAAACAACGTAAATTCTTATTTCAATCTTAAACCAGTTTGTAGGCCTGATACTGCTGTAAAAGAACTTATCTGCAGATAAGAGGGCAGCATAGTTTATGACAACAATCTACCTAAAAACTCATTAAACTCTTTTCTCTTGGAGTGACATGCATTATCAGCAGAGATTAATCTGATGAGTCTTTAGGTGAGCTCCATTTTTAAAAATGTAATAACAGAGGGCTTTGTTGTCATCTGATGAAAATCAATTAGAGAAGGTAAGGCCACAAGGAAAACTAACATCACTCATCACCCACCCCCGGCAGCTGAAATGATTTGTCTTCCAAGCTTGGATGATCAGGAACTACAGTCATATTGCAGGGAAATTAATTTAGTTTCTATATTCTGAACTCACTTTCCTTGTTCTGGAGGACCTAAACACAAATTACTTTTAATCAAGGTTGATATGTTATTAATACCAAGGAGGATCTTTGAAGAATCATTTTTTTTAATAGACTTTAGCATTTTTCACCTGTGTTTGAGGTGTAAGAAGGCTACTTATCATCCTTACCTTCTGGATTCTTTGTCCACTACAAGGCACTGTACTGAATGGCGAAGACAATAGATTCCACCAAACACAGCACACATCCTGAGAATAAGAAAATGACAATTATGATAATTTGGTTGAAAACTAAGGTAAAAGAATTTTAAGTATCTTATATTTAATAACTGATATTATAGAAAAAGCATTTTGGTAATTATTTTCTCTATCATGGTATTAAGAATCTCTCAGAGGGAAGATTAATAATATCTTGACACAGCAGAGGTGCTACTGTTAATAATAAAATGTTGATCCCTAAAACTGTGACCAAACTGAAAGTGTCCCTGAGCAGGGGTTAAATATCCCCCCACAAAATTAGCTCCTGACTACCTAAGGTACATAGACCACAAAAAGATGCAAGAGGCAATGCATGAAACATCTAACAGAAATCACCATAAAGAAGTGTGAAGGAAGAACCAAACAGAGAATAAATTTGGGAGACTACTGGAGATTTTACTTACCATAAAAGAAAGAAAAATCTCCAGTAGCCAAAACTAAACTAGGGACTGAAAACTAGAGCAGTAAGCATATAAGTTAATGCAGTAGAAGCTCTAAGGAGTTTGCCTATCCCAGTAGTAATCTAAATGCTTAGGTTTTAATGCCCATGTAGTGAGAGGGGAAACCTTTAAATCCAAACAAGACACAGAGTAGAAAAGGAGATATTCTCCTATAAACATCTGAATCCTTAAAGGGCTATATTTCAGTTAAAGGGTGATATAGGAAAGAAATCCATTTATTAAAAGAGGGAGAAAACAAACAAACAAAAAATATCCCTGTTTCATCTTAAGCCCTAGTTGGAGGAAGATTACATCTCTGTATTTGTAACCAGTGGTTTTTCCTCATACAGGTTGAGGGTTTGAAATTACACTACTACATAATCCAAAAACCCCTTAATCAATAAAATATCATGAAGAGCAGCTCTGGGTCAGTGAGTAGCACTCCTGGAGACTTGGTAGAAGAAACTGCTAAAGCTTTCCAGTGGGATGAGACTTCAACCTAGGCCACATAAAATGGCCACAGATAGAGTCCCTTGATGATGTGTTTATAATCTAAAATCATATAACACATGAAGAAACATATCTTACCTTGAGTGAGAATTAACAGACACAACAACAAACTCCCCAAACTTTACTCAGATACAACTATCTGACTGAGATTATAAAATGAGTATGCTTAAAATGGATGAATCAAAAACATAAGAATAACTGAATGTCCAGAAAGATGACTATGGTAGGCTCAATAATGTCCCTCACCCTCTCAAGATGTCCACATCCTAATCCCTGGCACCTATGAATATGTTATAGTACATAACAAGAAGGACTTTACGGATGGGATTAAATATAAGGATCTTGAGATGGGGGGATTATCCTGGTAGGTACAACAGAATCACAAATATCCTTAAAAGACAGAGGCAGGAAGGTCAAAATCAGAGAAGACGACGTAAAGAGGGGGACAGATGTCAGACTGATGCCACTGCTGGATATAGGGGCACAGGCCACAGAATGCAGGCAGCCTCTAGAAGCTATAAGAAGCAAGGAACAGATTCTCTGCTAAAGCCATGAAAAAGATGCATCCTGGCTGACTCATTTTAAACTTCTGACTTCTGGGACTGTAAGATAATAAACTTGTGTTGTTTTAAGTCACTAAGTTTGCTATGGCAGCAATAGGAAATTAATAGAAAGACTCATGAATACATGGAAGTGATTATGACAGAAGTGGCATTACAAACAAGTGAGTAAAGAATATACCATTGAAAAAATAATTTGAGGACAAAAAGGTTATTCATGTGGGGAAAATAATTATATCCCTACTTTATACCATATTCAAAATTAATTCCAGGTAGATGAAAGTCATCAATATAAAAAGCAAAACATTTAGAAGAAAATATAAAAGGATATATTTATGAGTTCAGGGAAAGAGATTTCTTCAATAAGATGCAAAAATCATAAAAAGATTTTTAAAATGGAGTACTTTAAAATTATAAACATCTGAACGAGAAAAGAAAGTAAATTGGGAAAGAGATGTGCAGGTATATTACTAAATGTTTACACATCAGTTTGCATAACAATGTGGCAGTATCTAGTAAAGTTGAAGATGCACACATCTACAGTGTTGAAACCCTATTGTTAGGTATAGATCTTAGAAAATCCCTCATACATGTGTATAAGAAGATGTATATAAAAATATTTGTTGCTTTACTATTTTAAGGCAGCATACTGTAGTGGTTACAGGAAGGCTCAAGATTGCCTGGGTTCATATGCCACCTATTCTACATACTAGATGGGTTACCCTGATATCTAGCTTTCATGTATTCTATTTTTCTTATCTGTAGAATAAGAATAGAATTTATTCATATAGGGTTCTTCTGGGGATTAATATTTTAAAGAAGTTAGTATCTGGCTCACGGTATTACATAAGTGTTCATTAATTAAATAAATTAAATAGGTACTGTATTATATATCATACAACCCAAATATCCATCTAGAGAATGGATAAATGAACATGTGGTACATTTGCATGTGCAGTAAAGAATTTCACCTTGCCCCCAAAGAGGTCTAGCCTTGGTCTTTGGCTTCTAGAAGGTGATCTCTAAGCCCTTGGAATCTCATGCCTGAAAGGAGTCTGTTTGCCTGGGGCCCTGGGTCACCAGTCTAACAATATGGTTCAGGGTTAGGGTTGGCCACACCAAATAGTCTTAGTTTTGGGGCTGGCCATGTCAGAAAGACCAACAATATGATTTAGTGTAGGGACTGTGTGTCATGCATAAATCAGTCAACTTCCAGAGAGGTTAGAGACCGAGATCAAGACCAAGGACAATCAGTCATGCCTATGTGATAGACCTCCAATATAAACTCTGAACACTGAGGCTCAGGTGAGCTTCCGTCACTGGCCATACTCACGTGTATGTACACATGTACTCATGTGTATGTACACATCAACCTTTGGAGAATAACACTGTTCTGACTTCATGGTGAGAAAACTGGAAATTTCACATTTGGAACCTCCCTGTGCTCCATTCTAAGCAACTCTTCCCTTGACTAATTTCAATCTATATCTATTCCCTATAATAAAGTATAACTATGAGCATAACATCTTTCAATGGGTCCTGTAAGTCCTTCTATCAAATGAAAACTGAGGGTGGTTTTGCAAACTGCCTGAACTTGAAGCTGGTGTCAGAAGTATGGTGGTCTTGTTGGGACTATACCCTCTATTTGTACAGTTGCCTAACCTCTCATATCATACAATGGAATGTTATAAACAATTTAAATGAATGAACTATGGCCCCATCTATCAACATGGATAAATGTCAAAACATGAAATTGAGTAATAATAACAAGTTGGGGAATAATACTTCTAGAGTTACAGCATTTATAAAAAGTCTTCAGACTTTATACACAAAATAATGCTATATGTCATTTAAAAGTGTGTCTGTATGTATAAGCACATATATGTGTGTGTGTGTGTGTGTGTGTGTAGTGCACAACCATTTAAGAGAATTATAAACACCAAATTCAGAATATTAGTTCCCCTGGGAAGGAAGGGACTAAAAGTTACACTGAAGATTTCAATTACTCAGTTTCTTAAAAAATATACACTTAAAGCAAATATGGAAAAACGTTAAGATTTGATAAAATTGTGAGTACATGGATATTCTTTATATTATTTTCTGTACTTTCTGAAATATCCTAAATATTTCATAATCTAGATATGAAAAATTTTTCATATCTAGATTATGAAAAATAGAAATGCATGGTAGACAGAAGTGACATTCTCTAAGTATAGCATGATATTCTATTCTCTTTCTAAATTCAATCATTT
This sequence comes from Microcebus murinus, assembly GCF_040939455.1. Classification (NCBI taxonomy): domain Eukaryota; kingdom Metazoa; phylum Chordata; class Mammalia; order Primates; family Cheirogaleidae; genus Microcebus; species Microcebus murinus. The sequence continues at coordinate 15,755,600 of NC_134136.1, forward strand.
TAGTGGACATGACAAAGCTAGCTATGGTAGGTAAGAGGTTAGGAATTAATTCCCTAAGGTATAGAACACCACTGTTACAAGGAAATTGAGTTTTTTTTTTTTTTTTCCCATTGAGAAATTTAGAATAAAATAATAAAGGTACGGTACATTACAGCAAGCCAGCAAAATTTTATAGACTTGAAACCCTGTTAAGACTACAAATTTTACCCAGGACACCAGCTATAAAATATTCATTCTCCTTTCTTATTAATCTTATTCACCAGTCACATATCAAATCATGGAAGAGTATTTATTAATTTTGCTGCTACACCTGGTACTACTTGAGACATTACACTCTATCAGATTCTAAAAAGGGTTAGAAAAAATCATCTTTCTGTTAGACAGTGTAGGTATATTTGCCAAGTGGTATTCTGTGTCCCGCTGTTAAGAAGGGAATGTAGACAGAGAGGAATCTGATGTGACAATCAGCCAAGACAATCAGCCTGATTTTCACTGTCAATTTCCTATCAATGGGGAAAGAGCCTACATACACATGAAATATTACTGGCTCATTACACATCAAAAGGCTGATTCAGATTAAGATCCCAAAATAAACCAGCAAGTTAAAACTACAGAGCACATAAATACTATTCTCATTTGCCTGGGGATACCTTTATGTCATGTCAGTGGTACCACCAATGATTCCAAGATCCTTGTAAGCACCTATAGATGAGCTATTGCCAACTAATTGAGTTTTTCAGTCAGATGGTCCATATTTGCACACACATACACAGACACACAGAATTAGAGAAAACTTAATCTTATTGTATCAATTTCCCATTGGGGAAAAACAATTATTTATTTAGGTATTTATTTTTTTACAAACTGGATTTGCAGTTATTTTGTATTTCTTTTTCTGAATGTCTTATTTTATTTTTAGATTTCAGAATATTATGGGGGTACAAACATTTTGGTTACATATATTGCCTTTCCAACACCAAAGCCAGGGCTACAAGCATGCCTATCCCCCAGATAGTGCACTCTGCACCCATTAGTTGGGGATTTACCCATCCCATCGACCCCACCACCACCTGCCCAGCACCCAATGAATATTACTTCTATGTGTGTGCCTAAGTGTTCATCAGTTAGTACCAATTTGATGATAAGCACATGTGGTGCTTGTTTTTTCATTCTTGTGATACTTCACTTAGTAGAATGGGCTCTATCTCCATCAAGGATAATACAAGAGGTACTAGTTCACTGCTGTTTTTTATGGTTGAGTAGTACTCCATGGTATGCATATACCACAATTTATTAATCCACTCATGTATTCACGGGCAGAGGACTTGGGATGTTTCCAAATATTTGCAATTGTGAATTGTGCCACTATAAACATTCCAGTGCAGGTGTCTTTATTATAGAATGACTCTTTTTCCTTTGGGTACATGCATAGTAGTGGGATTGATGGATCAAATGGTAGTTCTATTTTTAGCTCTCTGGGGTATCTCCATATTCTTCCATTCAGGTTGTACTAACTGTAGTCCCACCAGCAGTGTATGAGCCATTCCTATCTCTCCATATCAATGCCAACATTTGTTTTGGGACTTTTTGATAAAAGCCACTCTCACTGGAGTTAAGTGACATCTCATTATGGTTTTGATGTGCATTTTCCTGATGATTAGAGATGTTGAGGTCTTTTTTTATACATTTGCTGGCCATTATTCTGTCTTTTTTTGAAAAGTTTCTGTTCATGTACTTTGCCCATTTATTAACGGGGTGGTTTGATTTTTTCTTGTTAGTTTTCTTAAGTTCTATGTCGATTCTTATTGTCAGCCCTTTATCGGATGTGTAGCATGCAAGTATTTTCTCCCATTCTGTAGGTTGTCTATTCACTCTGATAGTTTCCTTGGCTGAGCAGAAGCTTTTTAATTTGATCAGGTCCCATTTATTTATTTTTGTTGCTGCTGTGATTGCTTTGGGGGTCTTCTTCATAAATTCTTTGCCTAGGCCAATGTCTAGAAGAGTTTTTCCAACATTTTCTAGTTGAATACTTATGGTTTCATATCTTAGGTTTAAGTTTGTTATCCATTGTGAGTTGATTCTTGTTAGAGGTGCAGATCCAGTATCAATCTTCTGCATGTGCCTTTCCAATTTTCCCAGCACCATTTATTGAGTAGAGATTCTTTTCCCCAGTGTGTATTTTTGTTTCATCAAAGATCAAATGACAATATGAGTATGGTTTTATATCTTGGTTCTCAGTCCTATTCCAAAGGTCTCTGTTCTTGTCCCAGTACCATGTTGTTTTGGTCACTATACTCTTGTATTATAACTTGAAGTCGGGTAGATTGATGCCTTCCAACTTCTTCTTTTTCCTTAAGACTGCTTTTGCTATACAGGGTCTTTTTGGTTTCATACAAAGCATATAATTATTTTTTCAGGATCCTCAAAAAATGATGTTGGTATTTTGATAGGGATTGCACTGATTCTGTGGATCACTTTAGATAGTATGGACATTTTAACAACATTGATTCTGCCAATCCATCAGCATGGTAGGGTCTTCCATCTGTTTACATCCTCTGCAATGTCTTTTCTCAGTGTTTCATAGTTCTCTCCATATAGCTCTCTCATCTCCTTAGTGAAATATATGCCTAAATATTTAATTTTCTTGGATGTATTGTGAAAGTTGTTACATCTTTGATTTGATTCTTGGCTTGACTCTTACTGGTTTACATGACAGCTACTGAAAGCTACTGATTTGTATGTGCTGATTTTGTATCCTGAGAATTTGCTGAATTCATTTATCAATTCCAGGAGTCTCTTGGTTGAATCTTTGGGGTTTTCTAGATATAATATCATATCATCAGCAAAGAGTGAAAATTTGACCTCTTCTACCCCCATTTAGACAACTTTGATTCCCCACTCTTGTCTGATTGCTCTGCCAAGGACTTCCAGCACTATGTTGAATAGAAGTGGAGATAGTGGGCAACCTTGCTTTGTTCCAGTACTAAGTGGGAATGCTTAGAACTGGATGCTTAGAATGCTTAAAACAATTTTTGCCTGTTCAGTATGATGTTGGCTGTGGGTTTGTCATATATGGCTTCAGTAATTTTAAGGTATGACAGAACTATCCCTATTTTGTAAGATGCTTTTTCTGTGTCTATTGAGAGGATCATATGGTTTTTGTTCTTGCTTTTATTTATACGGAGAATTACATTTATAGATTTTTGTATGTTGAACCATCCTTGCATCTCTGGGATGAAGCTTACCTCCTCATGATGAATTATTTTTTTGATATGGAGTTGAATTCAGGTTCTAAGATTTTATAGGGAAGTTTTGCATCTATATTCATAAGGGATATTGGTCTGTAGTTTTCTTCTTTTGTTGTGTCCTTTCCAGGCTTTGGTATCAAGGTGATATTGGCTTTGAAAAATGAGTTGGGGAGGGTTCCATCATACTCAATGTTGTGGAATAATTTCTGCAGTGTAAGTGCCAGTTATTCTTTGTAGGTTTGCTAAAATTCAGGTGTGAACCTATCTCCTCTGGGACTTTTTTTTAATTGTAAGATATTTTTATTGCTGCTTCAGTTTCAGTGCTTGATATTGGTCTCTTCAGCAATTCTATTTCTTCCCAATTCAACCTAGGAAGGTTGTGCATTTCTAATAATTTGTCCATTTCCTCGTTTTCAAGTTTTTTGGCATAGAAATTTTTATAGTATTCAATGATAATGTTTTGCATTCCCACGATGTCTGTAGTGACCTCTCCTTTTCATTTCTAATTTAGCTTATTAGAGTCCCTCCTTTCTATTTCTGGTCAATCTAGCAAGAGGGCTGTCAATTTTGTTTATCTTTCCAAAGAAACAAGTTTTTGTTTTATTAATCTTCTGTATAGTTTTTTGTTATCAATTTCATTTAGTTCTGCTCTGATCTTGGTTATTTCTTTTCTTCTGCTGGGTTTCAGATTGGCTGGCTATTCCTTTTTCAGTTCCTTGAGACAGTTTATTAGTTTGTTGATTTGTGATCTTTCTGTCTTTTGGATGTGGGCGTTTAATGCTATTACTTTTCTTCTTAGGAATGCTTTTGCTGTATCCCATGGATTTTGATAACTTGTGTTCCTGTTATCATTTAGTTTGATGAATCTTTTGATTTCCTTCTGGATCTCCTCCTTGAGCCAATTGTCATTCTGCAATAGACTGTTTAATTTCCATGGCTTTGTGTAGAGGTGAGTGTTTCTGCTGGAACTGACCTCTAGTTTTATTCCACTGTGGTCTGAGAAGATATGTGGTATAATTTCTATTTTCTTTTAATTTGTTGAGATTTGTTTTGTGGCCTACGATGTGATCAATTTTAGAGAACGTTCCATGAGCTGATGAGAAGAATGAATGTACATTCAACATTGTTTGGGTGGAATATTCTGTAGATGTCTGTTAGGCCCATTTGTTCTAGAATTCTGTGTCAGTCCATTGTTTCTTTACGTATTTTCTGCTTGGAGGATCTGCCCAGTTCTATCAGTGGGATGTTGAAATCCTCAGCTATTATGGCATTGCTGTTTATCATGTTGTTTAGATCAATCAGGATTTGCTTTATGTATCTGGGTGCTCCTGTATTGGGTACATAAATATTTAGGATCATTAAATCCTCTTGTTGGATTTTTCATTCCACCTACCATATTCCCTGGCCTAGTCAGAAATCAAGAAATCCATGTACAAGAAGCAGGACTCCCGGGAGACTCAATGTGAAAAAGCAATCACCAGTCACATAATTATTAGGCTAGCCAAAGTAAACACAAAGGAAGCATTCCTTCGAGCATTAAAGTGAAAATAGCAGGTAACTTAAAAAGGGAAACCTATCAGACTAACAGCAGATTTCTCAACTGAAACCTTACAAGCCAGAAGGAACTGTGGACCCATCTTCAGTCTTCTAAAACAGAATAATGGCCAACCTAAAATTCTTTATCCTGTAAAACTAAGCTTCTTATATGAGGGAGAAATAAAGACTTTCCCAGACAAGCAATCACTGATGGAATTTGCGAACACCAGTCCTACCCTGCAGGAAGTACTCAGACCTGCATTATACACTGACCAGTGCCTTAGACACCCACCAGTGTAAAATCATCCAAAATTTAAAGTCCAGAACACTGATTGCACAATGGCTTGAGAAGTAAAACAAAACAATAAGAGTCTATCCAACAGTGTGAACAGAAATCTATCCCAAATATCAATCTCTCAATGTGAATGGCTTGAATTGCCTATTTAAGACACATCAGCTAGCTGAATGGGAAAAAAAAAAAAAAAAACACACACACACAAAAAAAAAAAACAGGTATCTGCTATCTCCAGGAAATGCATCTTACCCACAAGGACATATTCAGACTCAAGGTGAAAGTATGGAAAATAAATTTCCAAGCAAATGTAAACCAAAAGAAATCTGGGGTAGCCATTCTTATAGCAAATAACATAAACTTTAAAGCAAAAAAAGTAAAGAATAAAAAACAATTTTTAAATGTCTTCATTCCAAGAAAAACAAAGGAATCAAATTCAGAATCAACTGGAAGTTATATATGGTTTAAAAATTACTAAACATTATGTCACCAACTATTACTATATTATCAAAAGCCTAAGAAATCCACTTAACTAAAATTAAATCTAATTTTCTATAAAGACCTCCTATTATTATAATATTTATGAAATATATTGTTACTTTAGTATATAATATTATCAAGTATCCTTTTGTTTGAAAATTAATTTTTATGAAGTTTAGGCTAAAAATTTTTTATGACATTTACATGAAAAATACATTTAAATATAAAATGTAATAGAGGCATATATAACTCCTTGCTTTAGTAAACCATCAAAAAATTGCCTGGTTTTCAATAATATGATTTATTAATAGTGACATATACCATATGGAATAAACATAAGAATGTAAATAAAGTTAAGAACTGGTTAGTGTAAATGACAGAAATTATTATAGAGGAAGAAATGTAATCATGAGATACAATCATGATAATCCAACTAAATTTCCTCTTAATTTTAAATTCTTCAACTGCAAAGGTATTATATATAGTTGCATGTGCATATACATTTTTCATACTGCCTCTAATTAGGTTTTTTCTCCCATACTAAGTTTGCCTGTTGGAAAGGGTAGATATGTGTAGCTCATAATGGTGGTATTTCTCCTCTCTTTCATCTCTGTATTTTCTTCATGTTATCTTATGTCCAAGTGACAAAAAACAGTTGTTTGTAATACGTGCCACAGGAAATGAGGGTATTGATAAAGACTCCTCTATATGGTATTCTTATCAGTCATTTCCATAGTTAGTCTTTCTAAAAAAAGGTTTTAGCTTGAAGGAGGAGAGGACTTCTTGGTGACAATGAAGAATTCAGGAAACCTTTTATAAGTGGGTAAGGAGTTCTTGGAGCTGCATTCAAAACTCAAATAGCATTCATTTACATGAATTATAGAAGGGAATTATATTGAGGGAAATAACTATTCACTACACAATGGTCTTTGGTACACACAGCCAATGATAATGATAATACAAATAATAATCATAGCTAGCATTGAGTGTTTACTACATGCCAGATTTTCAACAACTCTATGAGGTACAGTTTGACAAATTTAGAAACTGAGGAAGAGAGAGGTCAAGTGACTTGCTCAAATTCATTTTAGTAAATGTTATTGCTAGGATAAAAATCCAAGTAATCTGGTCCCAGAGGGTACTCTGTTAACCATCCTACTAATCTGTCTCATTGTCCGTATCATCTTTTGGGAATTAAGAAAGATAGCAACATAGAGTCAGATGATCAAAGTTACTGTCAAATTCCTGTCAAATTGCAAAGATTATTACAGGATAAAATAATCCCTCAGGTTCTATACATTCTGGTTTCCCAGAAAGCATGTTTATTCTCTGTCTACACATGTTAAAATAAATGGATTATGTGTGACTTCGCTTCAGATAGAGCATAAACTCAAAATAAGTATAACAGTGGGAAGGTTTTTCTTTACAGTACCTTACAAATTACGAATTCCTTGTAATTCATGTTTTTAAAAAGTGATTTATAAAGTATATTGGAAAACTAGGAATTTTTAAATAAAGAAAGTGCTGCTGCTGGGTGCGGTGGCTCATGCCTGCAATCCTAGCACTCTGAGAGGCCGAGGCGGGCGGGAGGTTAGGAGTTCGAAACCATCCCGAGCAAGAGCGAGACCCCGTCTCTAGTAAAAATAGAAAGAAATTAATTGGCCAACTAAAAACATACATAGAAAAAATTAGCCAGGCATGGTGGCACATGCCTGTAGTCCCAGTTATTTGGGAGGCTGAGGCAGAAGGATCGCTTGAGCCCAGGAGTTTGAGGGTGCCGTGAGCTAGGCTGACACCACAGCACTCTAGCCCAGGCAGCAGAGTGAGACTCTGTCGCAATAAGAAAGAGAAGGAAAGAGAAGGAAAGAGAAGGAAAGAGAAGGAAAGAAAGGAAAGAAAGGAAAGGAAGGAAGGAAGGAAGGAAGGAAGGAAGGAAGGAAGGAAGGAAGGAAGGAAGGAAGGAAGGAAGGAAGGAAGGAAGGAAGGAAGGAAGATAAAGTGCTGTGAGTAGAAGGTAAATACTTTACTATGAACTTTTTGGAGGTAATAAGGCTCCACATGACATGTTTTCTTTCAGTGCATTAATAGCAGCCTAGCAACCTAAGGGTTAACATGCTTTAGTATGGACAATTAGGATGGACAACTCTGAGATGCCAGTCAGGCCCCAGCTGTGGTGCAGTTTATAGTGGCCATCTTGGGGCCCTAACATACTGCCTGGCCAGGCAGCTCTGTATACCTCTCTTCTATAGGGCAGTATGAAACCTAAAGGTAAGCAAGTGTATGGTTTATGGGACTTACCTAAAAAAAAAAATCTATAAATGCACTAAATACACCAAGTAGTACTGCTCCCAAAAAGTCACTACATATATTTAAACACTTTATCAAATGCCATTAAAAACAAATCAAAGAAAAAAGGTTTGCTACAAGAGAAAAATCTGAGTGACCAATGATCATCATCACTGTGCTTTAGTGACACCTCAGCTTAAATTGTAAACTGACAAAGCAGCAGTTCCATTCAACAGTAATTAGGCACACCTAAGTGCTGTGAGATACAATAAGACTTCAGTGATTGTATCTATCTATATAAAGTTAACTTTGTTTCTCCTAACTATATTCATGGATGTATATTCATCATAACACTATATTTAAAATAACACATTGAATTTTCTATCATGTTGACTCAGCACCTGGTGGTTTAACAAATGTATGCAGGGAGACCCATATGTACATGTGTATTTATTTTTATATGCTTAAATACACATACACATGGGGAAGAGATCTCAAAAATCTTAGTGCTGTTTATACACATACCATAAATGCAGTTTTATTATATCTTGTATATCATACAGGATGTTTATGGGTTATGTACTTATATTGCATATTTATATTACTACATCATGTTTAGTGGTACATGTTTATACTACTAAGCAGGGTGTTCACTTATACTACCATTTGTCCTTTTTTTTTTTTTTTCTTAGTATTTGGTATTTTTTTTCAAGCAGAAAGTAGAGGGAAGAGGTGCATTTGTATGGTGGGTATCAGAAGTGAATGCTGCATTTTGCTGTAGTGGGTCTGCCTCTTGGGAAGGTAAAACAGGGCAGCATATGTCACAGCATCATCTCTCCTTGAGATCCCTGCTAAGACTCAAGCTATTGGCATTCAACTAAGCGCAGACTTCCTATTTGCCCCAAACTGAAAGCTTTCTCAAAAGCAGCAGCTAAATACAGATGCTCCTTGACTTACAATGGGGCTTACATCCCTATAAATCCACTGTAAGTTGAAAATATCAATGCGTTTATCAGGACATAACCCCATGAGAGGCTGATGAGCACACTAAATGTATATCACTTTCATACCATCATAAAGTCAAAAAATCTTATGTTGAATCATAGTAAGTCACAGAGTATCTGTAATAGGCAATGACTATTACAAGCTCAGGAAACAGTTATGTTCATAACAATCCCAAGCCAGGCCTCATCAACTGCGATAAGCTCCTTGGATTCATTATCTATGAGGTTTTACTCTATTGAGCAAGACCATCAAAAATGCCCTCCAATTAGTGCTCTACTATAATCCAGCCTCATTCAGAGTGGTCCAATATGGCCAAAACGGCAAGCCCTGTTACCAGTCATGGTGACAGAACCCAGTGGAGCTTGTTTGGCAAGCAGTGATCACCAAAATAAAAACTACCAACATAATAATTGAAAATAAAAAAAAATAAGAAAAAAAATTACTAGGTCACTAGAAGTGTATAATTTCAGTCATCACATGCAAATTGCACAGGGATCAGCTCTTAGAGGTGGTTGTAAAATCAACGTCGACCTTCTAACTCTGAAGTAAGAATGCCCAGGTTCCTTTCCTGATCCCATTTACTAGCTGTGTAACTGAGCTTCAGTTCTCAAGATTATAAAATGGGGATAATAATACCTAATGCATAGAATTACTACATGGATTAAATGAGTTAATACACATAAGTGCTTACTCTGTGCCTAGTATGTGGTAAATGTTCCATACATTGTAGCTTTTATTATTTGCCACCTTCTGTAGCAAAAGGGAAAATGATTACAGATTGTATCACCCATGTGCGGTTTGTAGGATACATTGCTCTTACTATGTCAGCATCTACCTCCAGGCGTTCAAGGTCTGTTGTTTCTATCAGAATTTAAGTAATCAGGGCACATGGGCAATTCAACTATTTTCTTTGGAAGGGCCCATGACAGTTCTAAGAGAAGTGTTAATGCTGATAGCAACAAGCATTGAAATTTACTCTTTCATTCGCAAATATTTATAAAAATAGGACTACTATGCACCAGAGGTAGTTCTGGGCACTAGGGATACAAAAATAAGCAGGACAAATGTTTGTCCTAGCTGTTATGTAACTTATCTAGTGCAAGAAAGAAACAATAGAAATAACATAATAGTAAATAGTGGTGAGTGTTCTGAAAACAACAAAACAGGATAATATAAGGGTGATATGGGGGTTGGAACAGGAGAATCCAAGACAGACTCTTCAAGGAATTGATATTTGAGCTGAGACACAATTGACCAGAAGAAACTGACCATGTCAAGGCATTTGAAGAACATTCCAAGAAGAAAAAGCAAATTTCAAAACTTGAAGTGCAAACTGGTTGAGTGCATTTGAGTAAGAGAGAGAGGGCCAATGGAGCTAGAATATAGCGAAATAGGTAGAAATATAGTACAAAATGAGGTCACAGAGATAATCAGGGGCTAGATTATGCAAGGCTTTGAAGGCCACAGTGAGGACCTTGAATTTTACCCTAAGTACAATGAGAAACCACCAGGTTTTGAGAAGGGCAGCAACACGATTTTATATATATATATATATATATATATATATATATATATATATATATATAAAATAGATGTATCTAGCTGTTGCATAGAGAATTGTCAAAAGGGCAGGAGGGGAAGCTAGTTATTATGTCTACTATAGACAAAATGAGAGATGACGGTGACCTGAAGCAAGGTAGTGGCAGTACAGATGAAGAAGAGAGATTGGATACATATTTAAGACGTAAAGCTGACAAGAATTACTGATGGACTGGATATAGAAGACAGATGTCCTCTTGAAAACAAGTTTAAGGTAATTTTATGTTCATGATAGCAATCTCCCCGCCCCCCCCGCCCCCAGAAATGTGTAACAATCAAATGAAACTGCTCAAGCCTGGTAGTCTTCCTGTACAGGTATTGCTTGGAGGGGTACTCAGGAAGCACTCTTTCTCCACCTGGGGAGTGATTATTAGAGCCAGCTAGTTGTTACCAACCTCAACAACCACTATATATCCTGGCTTTTCATCAAGATTACTATCTAGTACTCTGGGTACTAATTTCTAGATAGGAGGGCACAAGGAACAGATTAATTGCTGTGCCTTCAAGGAGTTACCATGGACCTAGAAGAACACACCACTGTTGATAATTCAAGAAATTATCTTGTACAAGTCTCTGTGTGTCCAATAGTACTTTTGGTGCAGATTTCACACTCAAGGAAAAGGCAGATGGATTGACCTTTAGGCACTGCTGTCATTATTAGAAGGCATAATTATCATGATTAATCTAGAAAAAACTGTCAACATGCAACGCATGACTTACAGAAAACTCACTTCCAGAAATGGCCTCTATTTTATAGATCTTAGCCATATATCTAGCTTCTTCTGTTCTTGATGACATTCTGTAGATGATATATTCATTTTTTTCAGCTTTCCCAACAGTTCTTAAATTTAACCTTCTATAGGAAAGTCACAATAAAACTATATATTGGATGACAGACACAGATCTCTATTAATAATTCCATGAGGGGTCCAGAATAAATTAACATAAATTATAGAATATAAATCATCATTCAATATTTAAAAAATAAACCCTTCCAAAATATTGGTGGTCAATTTATATGCTTGGGTCACAACCTAGACTCCCTATCTACAGTTCATGTGTATAGTGGCTCCCTGGTTTGTACAAGGGCCAGAACCACAGTGCTAACTCAGTGCTTCTTCAATATAGCTTATCACAATGACATCAATGAAATCTGTGATGGGAAAGCACTGGTACTTCCTGACTACCCTTTAAACATATTATAATCTAAACCAGGCTTTTAATAAAATTGAATTTTTCAGTTTAAATACTCAGGCTAACAGCCCCATCTTTATTATGCCGCATCTTAAGCAAATTCATTTAAAAATATTCAACAGAAAAAGCCCTTGGTTCAAACTTTTGAGATGTAGCAAACAAGTCTACAATAAATCTACTTAGTCTACAGCCATATCACCCTGAACCCGCCTGATCTCATCTCATTTTGGAAGCTAAGCAGGGTTGGGCCTAGTTACTACTTGGATGGGAGTAAACCTACTTAGACTCTGTTATATTTCTTTTTATCAACCTCCTTTCTCAGCCTCTTTTTCTGGTTTGATGTTCTCCACATGATAAAATTCATTTCTGGTTTGAATAATCCTTATTTAAATTCTTGTTTCATTTTACAGCCTAGTCTTGAAAATTCAAATTGTATGAATAATACACAGGTAAAGAGGCATCCATCTTAAATCCAGACATGAATATACTTACTTTATTTCTAATGCCCTTCATGGCTATGCCCAGCATTATGTGGATCTTTCTGAATGCAGAACCAAGAATATCCAAAACTACTGTCTTCAGGGAAGCCCTATATAACGACTCTTAGATTCTTTTCATGGGTTGAAAATCATTTGCAAAGACAATCTTCTTAGAGACAAAGCCACTCATGCTATTTTCCTGCTTTTTAATATGACCCTTGTGAAATAGTCCCTCAGTTAATACTCATCAGCTTAGCATTTTACTATCTATAAGCTCTCAATGTCAACTATAAATTAGAAGGTGGGTTGGAAATGGATTGGGGAGTTAGTTACTATGCTGACTCTCCAGTCATTTATAAAATGTTAATAAAAAGACAAAAAAAAAAAAAACCCTAAACATTGATTCTTCAGAAAGCCTACTGTAAAAATCTCCCCATGCAAGTAAGAGCTCTTTTAAACCCCCCCCTCCCTCCCTCCCTCCCTCCCTCCCTCCCTCCCTCCCTCCCTCCCTCCCTCCCTCCCTTCCTTCCTTCCTTCCTTCCTTCCTTCCTTCCTTCCTTCCTTCCTTCCTTCCTTCCTTCCTGTGTTTAAACTAGATCTCTGTGCATGACTAAACATTATCCCCAACCCCATGGTGAGAGAACATTTATTTTTTCAAGCAGTCTTTGGTATAAAATCTTATCAAAGGCTTTTTGAAAATCCAAATGTTCACTGGCTTGCCTTTGTTCACACCTTATTTACCCCTCCCAAAGAGCTCTGTTAGATGGCTGAGGTATAACTACCTCATAAAAACCATGTTCTTTCCTTCTGTGCGTTATATGCTCAAGAATTTCACCCTTTAGCTATTTATTACAAATTTGACTATCATGCCAAAGTAATAGTTAGCCTTACTGCTCTGTGGTTCCTGAGCTGTTTCTTCAAACCATGCACCCTCTACACCTTCTCCACTCTGCAAATCAATTCATTTCCTTAAACTGCCTCTAAAACTGAACCTCTGTTCAAAACTGTTAACATTTTAAACTGAGATGGTTCACATACAAAAGTGACCCAGACCTCTAGGATCACAAATACTTTTAATTTTTTCCCTTTGTTGGCATGTGCCAACTTACATAATGAAATAAAACAAAGGATACTCAGTTATGTTAGGCAAATCCTAGGAAAGTCCTGCAAGCCTTCTCAACTCAAAGGTTAATGGTACTAGTCAGGGACTGAAGGTAGAGCTGTCAGTCATTACTCATCCAGGGCTGTGTATAGACTGAAACTGCTCATATCAACCAAGTAGCCACCTATTAAGGGTCCTACACTCTGCACCAGTTTGACAATAAATGCAAAAGCATAAGTCATAGATATAGCCTTCTGTTAAACATATGACACAAATTATGTTAAGTGAAACAATCAGAGAAAAATTAAAGACTGAACTATCTAGTAGAGACTAGAAGTATAATAAGGGAGTTCAGAGAAGAGATAAGTCAGCCTGCATTGGAGGAGGAGTTAATAGAATTTCACATGAGGAAACCTTTAAAACAGCTTATTCTTATTGAACATCAGAGAGGATAAACTACTTGCCTAAAAGCACACAGATTCTAGAAGCCAGAGGTAGTGGAAGAAGATCTGATGACTTGCCCGAATCATGCCTGGAAGACGAACAGGTAGATGGTTGGCAGGGGAGGGGGTGTACAGGGGGAGGCAGATCTTAGAAAGTAGTAAAATATGAGAAAAGGCAGAAATGTGTGAATGTGTACGCATACCTGAATGACTGAATGGAAATGCAAACTGAGGAATGATACAAAAGAGCTGAAGGATTAGATGACAATAGAAGAGGGTTAAAAAGCACATAGAGGTGTTTGGATTTGCCACTGGATGTGACATGTCAGTTTGGTGGAGGAGGAGGAGGAAGGAGGCAAATACTGGAGGCAGGAGTGTGGCTAGGGGTTGTAGAAGGAATCCAGCAAGTGGTAAGTCCTGGACCATGGCAAAAGAATAGAAACTGAGGAAAGCACCCCCTGGTGGAGAACCTGCAGCCTTCTGATTTCAAGATTGTTCTTTATTAAGCACCAAAGGAGGCAAGAAAAGCTTCATCTTTCTCAGTTGTACCCCTTTCAAAAAAAAAAAAAAGGATATGTTCTGTGAAATTGGATTCAGTCAAAAGGCTGCAGTTAGAGATACAGAAGGCCACAATGTGGCCTTAAGGCTGCAGATTCCCCACCCGTCTTGGGAGAAGAAAAATACCACCCTGGAATGTTTATGGTTACCTTAAGGGGTGCTCATTTTATACAGAAAGTCAAAATCTAATTCTAGACTTCTGAGATGGTAGATGTATAGCATAAATTTACTACCTACCACAGTTGCTAACTATGAGTTTGTTGCAATGAAGTAGTATTTTAGAATAGCCATAATATTTTTTTAAAAACTCAGCTTGATGAAAGATATCTTCTTAAATATGCAAAAAAAAAAAATTGTTGTTCACCTATAGCAAGTAGTTGATAAGTGGAATAAATCCAGCCTTTAGATATGTTTAGTTTGGCCTCACAGTTTTAAAAAAGTTACCTTTGCATAAATAATCTGGAGCTCTGGCTTCATCGAAAAAGAGGAAAATCTGCATCTGGCAACACTGGGCCTGCAATTGAGACCTATAGCCACATAATAGCTGCTCCCTTTAGTGAATCTATAGTTCACATTGGCCTCTGCCACTCCCTGGTTGTCTTCTTTCAGCCCACTTCACTTCCTTTATATGACCTGCATGGCCTCTGTGAACATTTGTGATTGCAACTCCTATACCTCAGTTGCTCACTAAGTTTTATTCTGATATTCACCATGTCATGAATGTCCTATATTAGTAAGGATGTTGTATGTTAAAATTTAAAATATGTCCTTCTTCTAAAAGAAGAGGATATCAATCAAAGCCATCAAAATGCAAAAATTAGGGTTGGTATAATTCTGAGTGTTTATTCATTTTACTAGCTTTAGAAGATATGGAAAGAGAGAAAGATATTTAATGCTCTGAGATGGCCACAATTTATTCTTGTGAAAACCAGTATAGGGTTTCCATTTCCAATTGACTATAATAAGTAATAAATGTAACTTGATAAACTGTAAGTTTAGACTTACCTCATCTTCTTTAGATTTAAAAAAAATCTGCTTATCAGATGAGAGCTAATGATAAAGGAAAATTTAAACCTTATTCTGAATTACTCTTAGAATGCTCATACATTTTATAATTCAGTTATTTACCATTTAATACCAAGACAATGTCTACACTTTTCCAAAGTTTGGGTGAGTCCTAAAATTAACATAATGGAAATACAAATTTGAAAACCAGCAATGGGCATTTATTTGAAATTAATATCTGAGTCTAAAGACTGAGTAAAATTTTCCTCACGTGTGAACATGTCTGCTTTTGTCACAATTAGAGGGTTTTTTGGAAAGAAAATGTCACTTTCAAGTACACAAAATAAAGTAATTATACTGCACAGTAATTTTTAAAATGACAAGTTGTTTTCTAATTTTACAAAGTCTTGTAAATTTATTTTTTTCGAAAATAAATTCACTTAATTTTAATAGGCTCTAACATAGTGTAATGCTTGACTGCACAAAGCCATGGCTAGAACTTGTTTTTAGTATCACCAACTACATGACAGGAGTGGTCAAGACCTTCCATTCCATCCACACAACTGTAAAAAATACAAAGTTCAACAGCAAGGAATTTCCCATTCATTCCATTTTAATTAAAGTTAAAAAGAACATAAGAATTCATGGAAATGGTTTCTGAGAAATATTACATGAGGTACTAAGTCGAACAAGACATAGTTTTTTTGTGTTTAAGTTTCAATTATTAAACTGCCACTTCAATACTTGTTTATAACAAGCTCAAGGAAAATTCACAAAAGCATCATAATATCCATATATTATTCAGATAATTGTATATATCTGGAATATAACCTAACTCTTTGATGCTATTAACCCCAAACAACAGACATTTAAACCAATATAACTCTAATTAATTGAGTACTGTTTCCAACAATGAGTCAGATTTTACTGAAAGAGAACATACCAACACTGTACTGAATTTCAACTTTGCCCTGGTGACATCAAATTGTATTACAGATAAATTAAGAGTTGTGAATATTTTTGGCTGGTAGCCCCCATCCTACATAGCCTTTAAAAAAGCAATTTCAGTTACTATCAAGGTAGGAATCAGTAGTTATAATTTTTTTAATACAGCTGCAAAACAATAGGACCCATTAATAGCTGAACTTTTGACAGCACTATTCAAGATGATTTATGAGTTTGTATATAATTTGATTATTCTATTAATTCTGATGATTACCGCTTCAACTAATAAAATGAAGGTCACTTCCAAAATAAATCTTCATTACATTTCACAGGAAGTAACTGCCTCTAACTAGTTGTTTTCCTTAATTAAAAACTAATGTACATAACAAGAAAGAAGATAGGCTTCAGGGTTAGTGCATCTGCTGCTACAAGACAAATATATTGTGCAGATGCAATGTATCCAAGACAAACCCAACAAAATAGAAAATGTCTTTTCACTCAGTAACTTTATTTTCAAAACAGAAGAGCTGTTTTATATATAGTCATTTGTACTAATTTTAAAGTTATAAAATAACTGAGTTGTAATAATGCTTTAGAAATTGAATACAAAGAAAAGAATCTTTAAAAATATATTTTTAAAATTTTTAAGTGTAAAATGTAAGGCAATGTTTTCACTTCTAAAATTATATATGTAGGATTCTGTATATAAAAAAGGAACAGTAGGTCTTTGCCTTAATCAGTTTTCCCTGAAGGTGGCAAGAGACTGTCTCTGGCCCTTAAGATAAATACTGGGCACAAGGCCCTGACAGGCTGGAGGGAGATCAGAGGAAAAATGGCAAGGGCTCACATTAATATATTATTCTCAGTTACTCTATTTTTATACACAGAACATTCTGTGTCCTGGATTTGATGCTTCATTTTATTATTATTTTTTTCAAAGTTCCTCAGCCCTTTAGCTGAGGTCCTATCATCAAAGCTGTTGAATCACACAACAACATCAAACCAATAAAACAAATTAAATATGATGCATATTTTCCCAAAGAAGTCAAAAGTAATTTTAAAACTCAGGAAATAATATATCAAAAGATAGCAAGTTAAGAAATTATGGAAGCATAGTGATGTTGCCTAGAGAGCTCTTCTCTCAAATCTTCAAAAACTCATGCCTTCTGTTAACACTACATCCTCAATGCCACCCTTTTGAGTAGCCTTACCTGACTATCACCATTTCTAAAGGAGCATCCCTCCCTACCCCTGGCAACAGGCACTCCCTGCCCTATCGCCCTATTTTCTTTTCTTCACAGCACATTTACTTTCTTAAATTGTATTTGTCTATTATCTTTCTGTTCAACAGCTCTCAACATTCCTCTACCCCAGCCAGGGACTTTCTATTGTTAACAGTGAGTGTATCCCTGACATCTACAAAAGAGCTAGGATAAATATATTCAGTATTTAATGAATTCTAATTTTTATTCTAATTTGCATATGATAAAACAGAAAGCCTGAGGTTATAGTCAATTGCCTCCTTAACTTTTCATGTAACAAAATGCTAGCTTTAGGCCTTTGGTAAAAAACTCCTTGCTAACCCATACCTAATGTGCCTTAAGTGTGTTTGTGTGTGTGCGCATGCGCATACATAAACACATCTCATATGGCTATCAAACAATGTTAGGAAGTCACATATGTATTGGTGATAAAAGACACAATGAACTATCTCCACTCTTACTAGGCCCCTTGTGTGACAAAAGTACTTATTTGCAGGACAGGTTTAAGGGCTCAATCTTTGGCCAGGGAAGAGACTTGTTTTCAAAGGGGACACAGTCAAGGGATAGAAGAAAGTGATCTAAGAAACAGTACAACTCTCTAAAAGTTTCTAAGGTCTAAGTTACTTTTTGTATTTCTTTTAAAGGTTTGTTTTAAATACCTGTAATGTAGAAAAGGTTTATTTCATTGAAATGTCTAGTTTCTAACTTAATAGTCATAATAACTAATATTCTTTACTCTTACAAAAAGTAGCATATAAACATCAAATTGTTTTGTTTTCCTACATTCCAGGGGAAAATGCCTCAACTTCTATGGTTTAATCTGAGATCTACTCTTATTCCCAGTTCTCATGAGAACTTTGTTATAACACCCAAAAGGAAAAAAATATAAAAACAAACAAACAAAAAAAGAGAAGAGAGAGAGATGGAGAAAAAAAAACAAAAAACGATCTCCTTTCTCATAACTTAATTTCCCTAATATATGGACTCAAGTCATCACCTGTTACAACTCTTCCTCTCAAGGGTAATTCAAATTTTTATCAAGTTATTTGTAAAAGGGTCAGAGTTTCTTCCTTTGTCAATAAACTACATAAATATTGAGAAAACAAAACATAATTGAGACACTGTAAACCATGACAGGGAGAAAAAAGCTTTAGAATTTTCAAGCTTAAACAACAACAAAGTTGTTTGCAAAATGACACAACATATTGAGCAATCTGGAGGAATTGTTTTAGCTTTCAAGCATTAGAGCAGTATTGAAACTATGCATAAATTAAGGCTGGGATAATAATAACAGGATAGTCAATGCAAGCAATTTTAAAAACAAATCAAGTCAAGGCAAATCAAGGTAATTCTGATAAAAATAATTATCAATTTAATTTTTATGTTCTTCATACCTTCATTAATCTAAATTCTTTATCACAAGCATGCATTAGTTTTATAAGAAAAATATTTTCTTTGGGAAAAAAATAAAAGTTAACTTGCTGCAGGGTACAACCAGAAATTGTGCTGTAGCAAGTTAGGAAAGAACATAGCAGAGAATAAACAGAATACTATGTTTACTTAATAAAGGCACTGCCAAAGTATACTTACTCAATTTGCTTTATGAAACTCAAAATATGTAAAAAAAATCCATAACCATAGAAAATTACATTTCATATATCTTAGATACTATTCTTTGCTTCCCCCAAAGACTTCCAAAATTATGTTTTCCTTTTTCCTTAAAAAAAGGAAATAATGGCTGTTAATAAGCCAATTTCCATCTAAGAAGATCAATAAAAGCCATCACTCCAATGACAAGATCTATTATGAATTTCATGCTTAGTTTAACAATATAGTGGTTTCAACCTTGGCAGTCTGAGAAAGAGTGCTGTGCCGCAAGCCCATAGGAGAAAAATAAAGTGGCATCATATTGGGACCTATTTAGAGCCTATACAGCCTTTCGTATCTATGCCAAAGCCCATAAAAACTCTGGATACATCCTTGGGAATGGGTCAAACATGAAAATGTAACCATCATGTATGCTGAAATAAAGAGTTTGAGAACTGATTGTTTAAATATTCAATTCTTGGCAAAACAAAAGGTCATTGTGCCACAAGAGAACCTCAATGCTCTCCAAGTATCTTTCTTGCACTATGCATCTGTGCTTCGCTGCTTCAGTATCCTTCTTTTTGCTAGCTTGATTTCTGAAAAGTTTTTTTCCTCATGCCATTTCAACATATAAATACTATTTTCCAAACTGACATTACAGAATTAAAGTCATGTATGTTTGAAAACTTAACTTTGTATCACCAGGGAAAATAACCCTATTTATGGAGAAATATTACCCATGGTTTCTTTGGTATTTTCCAGGGGAACAAATTGCCCAGAAGCTCAAGTTTAATCTACAAGGTTAAGAGATTAATATTTCTTAATCTCACCATAAAAAGGTACTTTAAAAACCTTTATGCATTCAATAGTCAGGCCAATTTTATTAGTACATTTCTATAATTAAGGCTATCAGCATAAAGAATGGCTAAATTGAACAACAGAAACATTCATTCAGTTTGTTCATCTGGCTATAAAATCAATAAACACCAGTGTGTTTATTGGAGCCTTAAAAAAACCACTTGCAAAGTTTACATGTTCAAGGAAAATCATTTTCTACTCTAGATTATTCAAAAATAAAGCAATACTTCTTGTCTCATGTAAGTTTTGACATTATATTATAAAACAGAAACTGCACTGGACATAGGTAGTACAGTCTCATTATAGCCAGAATGTTTAAGTTAAAATGTAAAAACATTACATTACTACTGACTCACACTTAATTTATCTGTACCATACAGGCATTGCCTTAGTTTGCTGGCCTCAGAGAGCCCATTTCAAGCATTAAAGTATTCATATCCTAAACAGACATTAACACATTGACTGCCACATGAGGAAAAACAAAATCCCTGGGGCCATGGTATTTTATTAGGAAAATAGAATCAAAACTTCAAAAACAAAATGATCCTAATTTAATGAAAAGATTATTTTTTTATTGTTTCCTGTTATGTGAGTTATATGCAACTTGAGAAATAGTTCATGCAGCTCCCAAGATAGAGACGTGTGAGTTACATATGCTTCATGAGGCCCTGGGCTCAAAACCAGCATGAGTTAAATACAACTCACACAGCAGTTAATGTGTTAGTAGTTTTTATTTCTATTTTTGGAGCACACACACACACAAAAAAAAAAAAAAAAACAAAAAAACTAATGTTTGGTTATCATCTGTAGCTGCTTGTGAAAGAAGTATATCATAGCACAAATACCAGGATGCAGGGAAGAGTAACGTTTTTGGTCCTCAGCAAAAAAGACAAGCAAGACAGTTAATTTAGAGAGGGGAATAGGTGCTACACTAGATTTGGGACAGTAGCAGCTCTGATCTTGGTACATTCCCCTATGTTACAGGACCACTACGGCCTGACAGTTAAAAGTAATTCACACCTAACGGGTAAAATGCACACTATCTGGGTGAAGGACATATTTATAACTTTGACTCAAACTGCATAAAAGCAGATTATGTAACTGGAACAAGTGTACCCCCGTAATATTCTGAAATTTTTTTAAAAAAGTGTTCATTATGAAAACATCAAGGTGGTGAAAACACTCCAGTTAGAAGTCTGGCTCTCAAGTTGTTGAATATTTGGGACCACTCTACTATATCTAAGTCTGAATTTAAAGCCAGGCACGGTGGCATGCCCCTGTAGTCCCAGCTACTCAGAAGACTGAGGCAGGAGAATTGCTTGAGCCTAGAAGTTGGAGAATGCCATATGCTATGATCATGCTATGCATAGCCATAGCAATCCAGCCTGGGCAACATAGCGAGACCCCAATCTCTACAAATAAAAAAATTAAATTAAAAAAGAATCTGAATTTATATATTCACAACACAGTTTAGATATTATTTTATTTTAATTAATAATGGCTAATATAGTGCTTATCATGTGCCAGGTATTGTTTAAGAGCTTTCCTTAATTTTTATAACCACTCTATGAGTTAGGTACTATTACTCCCTTTTTATCCAGGAAAAAATTGGAAAACAGAGAAGTTAACCAGTAAGATTCAAACTCAGAAAGTCTGGCTCCAGGGTATGTGGTCTTTACCACTACTCCATGCTATGCGCTATACAGCCTCTCATGATACAGTAAGTTAAAACATAAAGTTACGATCAAAGTTAATAGTTCATTCAATAAATGTGTACTATTCAAAATAGATTATTTTAGAGTTAATTTCCTCTTTAAATGCACCCAAAGAGTAGGGGTCTATGCATATAGGACCACGATGAACAACTATGGGATCAAGAAACAGTATTTTCAAATTCTAATAGTGTCAAAAGAGATTTACTTAAGAAAAATAGCCACACAGAGTCAAATTTTTCTTTTAAAAACTCCAGATGGAAAGCAAAAAGTTTCAAAGATATGGCTGTTTACAAATACATGTGCATCTGTATGATAAAATCTAATATATATGAAATAATTGAAGGATACTAGTCTAAGTGTTTATTAAAAACTATACATTTACGACTTTCAAGTGTTGCCACGTAGTACACTAACTGAAGATTGCAAGAGTCATTTCAAAAAACTGGTTGAAACTAGTTTGGTTTCTTGAGCAGGTATAAGAAGGTAATATGCCTTCCTGCTAGTGCTACTAATCTGTTTAGCAAACTGTTCACATACAGATTACAAAGTAAAATCATTCACATAGTTATGAATTCTATGCTGGTAAGAGTAAAATCAGAGAAGTTTCACGACGTACAGGCATACATTGCTTAACGACAGAGGCACATTGTGAGAGATGTGCCGTTTAGGCAATTTCATCCCTGTACAAACATCACAGAGTGTACTTAGGCAAACCTAGATCCTGTTGTTCCCAGGCTACAAACCTCTACAACATATTATAGTACTGAATACTGTAGGCAACTGTAACACAATGGTATTTATGTACCTAAACATAAAAAAGGTATAAAAAACACAGTATTATAATCTTATGGGACCACTGTCATATATGTTGCTGACCAAAACATCATTATATAGTGTGTGACTGTAAAAGTATATATATATTTTTTTTGTTAAACCTTTTATTCTACTTCATTAGGAAAGTGCGAACCTACTGCCTAATTTAGGGGGAAGGCAAACATGAATCATGAAGAGATAGAGAAATAAGGAGGAGAAATGGCCAAAAGTTATATTAATTTAGTCCCCAAAAAGATCATTTTTTAAAAATTATTTCTCTAGTACATGAAAAAAAATCAGTTTCTGTTCTGCACTATTTAATTTTTTCCATGGTAATATGTAATCCAATTCAAAAACATTTAATTTATTAAGCATCTACTATGTGCCCACCAAAGTCCTAAGCAGTTAACTGTGTATGAGTAAAATACAGAATTTGATAATAATAAAAAATTATAGAGTACCCATTCTGTAGAAGCCTATGTGCTAGGAACTATAGGAAAGAGACAGCGGACTTTTATAGAGCAAATATATGAACAGACATAAATTATTAGGTAATTTATTTACAAAATTAAATTTTAATATCAGACCTGGTTTGTACAAACTAAATGAATGGCCCATAATATATAATGTTTCAGTAATCACCAAAACATTCATTCTAACTACCAAGACTATAAAGTCATATAACTTTTATGTAATAATATTTTATACTCTACATTAGTGTTGGAAAATATTCAATGTACTTTCCTTTACATCATGCATTTAAGGCTCAAAGTAGCCCAGAGCAGAGGTAAGATTATATTACCTGCTCCTTAATATAGGTAAAACAATTGAGGCTCTGAGAATTTAAATGGCATGTTCAAGTCCATGCAAATAATAACACGACAGAACTAGAATCAGAACCCAATTCTGAGACTGACACTTCTGTAACACATGGAAAATCTTATAAAGTTCATAAAATATGACAAGGAATTTTATAAAAAGACTCAGTTTTTGAGCATTCCCTTATAAAGTAGAGCTGATGAAGAATTTGAAATGAATAGCTTTGCTACAATTGTGTATAATCACATTAATTGGACTATATTGATCTGAAATAAAAACAAACTTAAATAGGGGAATAGTAGAGAACACATGGAAACCCAGCAAATAAAGCCTTGGATCTTTGTATCTGGCTGATTTTCTTTTCTTTTTTTTTTTTGTTTGTTTGCTGTGTTTTGTTTTTTTCTTGAATGACAATCTTCAATTTAGCTTGAAAATAAACACACTTCACATATTATTTCTATTACACCTGTATAATAGTATATTGGTTCTAAAGAGATGGGTCAAAAATTGTTCTGAATGATCCTCAAAAAGTAAGTCTGTGCAATAACATAGTATTACATTTCTGCTTAATCAAACTAAAATTTCAGCTCTGAACACTCATCACCCTCGCCGTATAAGGAGCCAACCACCTTTCATTCTAATACAAATTATTAAAACTATTGTAAGATCTGCAGTAGTATACACATGTAACATGGGAAGAAAATTGGATTGGATGAGTTTTTGTACCTATCTATGAGGATAATCCAGTATCTGAATTAGTTAGCACTGAAGGGGGGCTATTATTAAAACAGAAATTAAAACTGTATTAATAATATACTCATGAGAGTCACAATAAATCTTCCATACCATACACTTAAATATAAGTTTTAATAAGAGGTTATTCCCAAATTAAAAGTCTTTTTTCTGTCAAAACCTGAGGAATAATGCAGGCAAGGACACAAAAGCATTCCATTGCTTTATTAACGACAGTGCTCACTGATCTGTGAATAACCTGGAAAAAAATGAAGATTATTGAGTTACTTTACCAATCTATCCATCCATCACCACAGAACAGGTTTCAAAATGATGGATTATCTCACCACCCTGCTGTTTATCCCACACAACACTCTCTCCTCAAGGGAAAAACAAACAAATGATCATATAAACATAATCATGCTTACCCTTTATTACTTATTTATCATCTGTATGCCAATATAAACTATTAACTATAGCAAAATTGTCTTTAAAATCATATGTGAATGATTCAGACAATAAGGCATGTTGCTGTGTTTATTTTATTTTCCAGAATCCTATAGTTTAGAAAAATTCTTTTCAAATAGCAGTCCTCAAACTTTGGGGACACAAGCTTTTTGTTAGTCTTTTCCACACTGCTCTTCTAATTTAATAAGGACAATTCTCAATGGAGATAGTACATCTTGGTGGTTCCTAATCACTTTTATGAGGAAGGCAAAGAGTCATAGACTCCTTGGAGACACTAACAGAGAAACTATGAGCTTCCTTTCTAGAAAAATGTAGCTATGCACATTAGACACACAACATTTGGCATGTAATTTCAGGGTATTCACCTCTTAAATTTCTGAACTCCAAGCAATTGATTCCAGACATTGGACAACAGGTTAAAAAGCCCTAAATTTGAAGAACTCCTCTTACTCTATCCAGCCTTCTGTTACTGTTGATTTTAAGCTGGGATATGTTTTTTAAGTGATGGCTATTACATTTGTTTATTCTATAACTGAAGATGGCACCTACTCAGGAGGTTGAGGTGGAAAGACTCCTTGAGCCCAGGATTGAAGATGGCCAAATAAAAAAAAAAAATTAAGAAGATTATAATTACACCCATGTCCTGTATAACAATATTTTGCTCAACAATGAGCCACATATATAAAGGTGGTCCTATAAGATTATAATACCGTAATTTTTTTTGGCAGTTCTGCTGATTTGTATAATACCGTATTTTTACTGTATCTTTTCTATGCTTAGACACACAAATACTTACCATTATGTTACAGCTACCAACAGTATTCAGTGTAGTCACAAGCTGTACAGGTTTCAGCCTAGGAGCAATAGGCTACACCATATAGCTGAGGTGGGTAGTAGGATGTATCATCTAGGTTTAAGTATACTCTATGACGTTTGTGCAATGACAAAATCACCTAATGACACATTTCTTACAACATACCTCTGTCATTAAGTCACATGACTCTACACATTTTTAAAATTATGTGGACTGAAAAGTAGAAGAAGATATACCAAAATGTTGAGTGTTATCGATAACAGGTGATTCAAGTTCATTCTTATAATAAATAATACGTGTGTTTTTGTTTTCTAATATTTCTGCATATGAAATATTTCTTCCATAATAAAGACATAATTTTAATGTTAAAAATGACACACTAACAATAGGAAAATGGTTAAATAAAGTATGCTACATACATCCACATACCAGACTATTTGGACACTAAAATAAGTATATATATGTACACATTTATACATATATGTCTGTACAAGCATGGAAAAAGTAGGAAGACATACAACTAACTTAACCATGATTAACACTAGGGGTGGAATTCGAGGTTGGGGAATGAGGCTCATCTTTCTTTATAAAACTGAGGGAGGGTGTATATGTGTGCCTTTCTGTTTCTAATATTTTCACTCTTTTTCTAACTATTAAGATATGTTACACAGAATTTTGCTTTTTAATGGTTATTTAGTATATCCTATATGCTGGATACTTTGCTAAATATTCTCCATGAACTAATCCACTTATTGAAATGCCAAACTATTTTAAACTGTTCTGTTCCTTAAATAAATTTTACATTGCTCCAAATTATAGAACCAAAAATTGAGTAATAACATTCTAAGAAAGGACTGTAAGAAAATTTTATTCTCCCTGACTTTCAACATATAACTAGTCTGGGAGCACTTGTTAAAGAGAAAAATCACACATGTCCATTATATTATTGTGTAGACTACAACAATTCAATATATACAGACTATACCAATATTTCTCAAACAGGGATGGTTTTGCCTGTATAGGACCTTTGGCAATGTTTAAAGACATTTTTGTCTGTCACAAATAGGTGGGTGAAGGTAGTGGCATCTAGTGGGTAGAAGTCACAAATGCTCTTAACATTCCACAATGCACAGGACAGCCCTGCCCCAACATAGAAATGAATTATTCTGCAAAAAATGTCAATAGTGCTGAGATTGAGAAACTCTAGCCTAAACCAAGAGCCTCTGGAACAATTATATATCTCAAATATATGCACCATGTTAAATGACAGGTAGAATCAGACCACTGCTGGTTCCTGCCTCAGAGTAGAACCCAATTTTCTTGCTCTTTTCTGAAAATGGATGGGTTAACAGCAGTCTGCAATTCCTATAACATCAACAAAGTGTAGTCGGCCTACTTTGATCAGATTAGTTTCATGTCACACTTAGGAGGCTCCTGATTATTTCTGAGTACTGACAGAATTCATAACCTGATTGTACATTTTGGAACCTGATAAAATATATCTTCTAATTCTCTAATTGGTCCATGAATGTACATTTTCTTTCCTCAACTAGATTGCATGTTTGACAATAACATCAATGTCTATGCCATATTCTTTTTTCATATAGTATACATCCACTATACCCAGAAGAGTATTAGGCAGATAATAGATGCTTTAAAAAGCAGCTGTTGAATTAAATGGGAAGAAATAAAAAAAAAATCAAATTTACAACAAATGATACAGATGCTTCTTTACAAGTTTTTGATCACTTTAAACCCTTTTTTTTCTAATTAGAATTGAACCCAGAGAGCAATTCCCCTGCTTGCTTCCTTTACAGTAGTATTCCCTAAACTGGCAGCATCAACAACACCTGCAAATTTTCATGCCCTACCTCAGATCTACAAGTCAGAGATTCCAGCAATGGAGCCCAATAATCTATATATTAATTACTGACACACATGAAATCTTAAGAAATACTCTACTATTTCTTTAACACAAAATTTCTTCACTTACATAAATCAACCTACTATCCATTCATTTATCCATCAAATACTTAGTAAATGACTAATATATAACCAAGCATTTCATTGAGGCATTCCTGTATAATCTCCTAATATTGGGGTTATAAAAATTATACTTTGAGGACAACACTATTTAACTAATCAAAACAGGGTCAGAAAATCTGCCACTTATTTTTGTAAATAAAGTTTTTAGAATGCAGCCATGCCCATTCTTTTACATATTGTCTATGACTACAAATATTAGGTCATTAAATATGGAATGTCCAATTTCAAATCAAAGTTTAGTTTATTATAACTCAAACAAGTAGTACAATTGATCAAAGGATGTGCCTAAACTATCAACACAGTTTTGCCATCCTAAGGGTAGCTATTTACGCCAGCAGCAAAGAAGCCTGGAGAATGAGTGGCAATGAAATCATGAAAGGCGTTTTCCACAGCTTGTTAAGAACTGAATATTATTCCTTGCAAGAAGTGGTTCATAGCCTGGAAGAAGTGGTAGTCAGTTGGTGCGAGGTCTGGTGAATACAGTGGATGATAGAGAATTTCCAAGTCCGGCTTCTGTAGTTTGAAAAGCATTTTTTTTGCAACATGTGGTCTTCGAAGAGGACTGAACTGTCTTTACTGACCAATGTCCACTGCTTAATTATAAGCATTTGCATCGTTTCATCTGATTAGTTGCAGCACACATCCACTGTAATCGAATGACCAGGTTTCATGAAGTTGTGTTGGATAATATCAGTGCTAGATCACCAAACAGACACCATTAGCTTTTTCTGATAAATATCTGGTTTTGGACTGTGTTTCGGCACTTCATCTTTATCCAACCACTGTATCTAACATTTGTGATTGTCAAAAAGAATCCATTTTTTATCACACATAACAATATGTTGTAGAAATGGTATGCCTGTATGTCGTGACAACAAAGAAAGGCAAGCTTCCAGACAATTTCTCTTCTGATGCTCGTTTAATTCATGTGGTGCCCATCTATGCAGCTTCTTTACCTTGCCAATTTGTTTCAAATGGTCCAATACTGTTGAATAGTAACATCAAACCCTGCTGCTAATTCACGTGTATGTTGAGATGGATTCACTTCCACTACAGCTTTCAGCTCATCATTATCCACCTTGGTCTCTGGTAGCTTACGTGGCTCATTTTCAAGATTAAAATCACCAGAAGGGAACTTCTCAAACCATCAACATATTGTGCATTTATTAGCCACATCCTTCCCAAACACTCGTTGATATTTCAAGCTGGCTGCACAGCATTGGATCCATGATGGAACTCATATTCAACAATAATACAAAGTTTTAATTTATACATGGTTTCACAAAAATCACTCTAAAAACAATTTGAGAGATAATCCCAAGCCAAAAACCAGGTGTTTGAAAGAATGTGGATGTACCTTCACAATGAAAATGAAACAAGAAGTGTCAATGTGAAAATGTCAGAGATAACAACTGTCAAACTTAAGACTTAAGGGAACCAGACATTTCATACTTAATGACCTAATAGTTTTTGATGGAGACCATATGACCTGAACTATTTACAATCTGACCCTTTATGGAAGAAATTTGCTTATCAAATTAGATCACTAAATACGGTTAAGGCTCCAAGTCTGCCTCATATTTTCCCTGGTGGCATTCTATAACAGCAGCAATATTTAAAAGAATCATAGTAACAACAACATTAATAGTAATAACAGCTAACACACATGTAGTACTCTCAAAGGCAGGCACTGCTATGAGTACTTTCTAAACATTAACTCATTTTAATCCTCACAACCTTTGAGGTATTACTATCCCCATTAAAAATGAAGAGTAAAGAGAAGTTAAATAACCTGCCCAACAATAAACACCTACTAAACAGCAGACCTGGAATTTGACCCCATTGGTTTGGCTCCAAAATGTATCCTCTTATTCACTATTCTATACTTATTAATTCTCCCCCATATGACTGGGGTATACATATCTGCTTGCATCTATCTTATCTAAAGAGGTGCCTGTAAATTTTAATTCTAATAATAACATTTTCCAAATTTCCCATCTCCCCCACGCTACCACCCCAGAATCCCTAGTCTTTAGATCCCAGAAGTACTCTTATATTCACTTTTTGGGACATCTTGTTTTTATAAGCTCTTAAGGAATGATTGGCTGAGTAAAAATAAATAAATAATGAAAATTTATGACAATGGTTCTAAATCCTTATTTTTAAGTCATGGATGCCTGTGAAAAATATGATGGAACTATGGACTCTTTTCATAAGATGTATATGAAACATTTTGTATATAAATTCCAAGGATCTATGATTAAGAAATTTTTGCCTCTCAATGCAGCTCTCCTCAACTGCAGTGTTGCAAAACAATAGTGTGTTGTGATTCTATAATCAAGCTTTTCACACACATACACACACACGTTTGGACTCATCAAATCTACCAATTAGACACAGAGTCAGATTCCATACCTACATTTAGGTATATCATGTGGTTATATGACACTGTGGGAGGAAACCAGTGGGGTTGGGGGCATGAAACAGATTGATGTTAACTAGTCTTCAAAGGGTATAAAATCTAACTTTACTGGGCTCCTCAGCATTAGTGCTTATTAAACTCACAAATCCAGGTTATAGGAGTAGGGAGGAGACAGAATTGTTCATGGTCTATTTTTCTTTTTACTTTTATTAATTAGGTAAAATGTGGGATGTTGAAATAATTTCTTTATTCATCTAAACTTGTATTTCCTTTGGGCACAGAACTGGAACATGTTTCTAGAATACTATAAGAATGATCTTTATTAGCTCTACCTTCTTTGGGAAGTGAATATACATTGACAGTGGGAAAACAAATCATAGTAAATTACAAGTTGTTAAAAGATGAAAAATACCATAAATATAATAAAATCTAGGAAAATAACATAATATTTTTATTATCTTCCTTAATTTTTCCCCAAAAAAGCCATTTAAAAATTATATAATAGGTGAGTCATGAAGAATGTCAATTGACATCTGGTTTCTAACCTCAGCTTTTTATCTTAACCTTTCTCATTTATAAAATTAGACAACCAGTCAAAATAATATAAAAGGGTTATTTCCAACTCTAACTTTTTTTGGTTATACTACTACTAGCTAGCAGAATAGTAGGGTGGCTATTACAAGAAAAGAGATGAAGAAGAATGCAGTTGAATTAAAAAAATAATGTACTACTGAAAAATCTAGATCCATAATCTAACTCCAACTTGTTAAGATAGCGGAGCAAGAACATTGGGAACAGACACTAAAAACTCATCTCAGTTTTGCTCTTTCTGACTTTGCAAGCAGATAAAAACTCTTTAAATACTTCCAACAGTATGATCTTAGGCCAATTTTAAGACTTTTCATTTTCTAATAGGCTGGTCCAAGTAAACAATGTTTCTTAACTATCTGAAAATTCCCTGAAGAAAAAAAAAACCTAGTTATTATAGAATAATAATTTTGCTCTGAGAGATGTTTTCTACTGTGATTTCTCCAAATGGAAACTATAAAACATTCAGTAAAATGTATTTACCTTCTGATCTTGAACTTTGGACCAAAGAAGGGGATTTTTTAAAAGCAGAGGAAAAAAACAAAATAATATAAAGTACCTTAGAGTCTACATTAAAAAAAAAAATTCCATGGTTATGACAGAATCACAGTGGCATCTATGTGTCTCATTTTGTACATAGTTCTTCCTGTCATCAGTAAATAAATGCATCAAATGGGAAATTCCCTTTCCATTCCCTCCATGCTACTCCTATAATCTTGATCAAGTTACTTAAAGATGCATATATCCATTTATATATTTTGGATTTGGGGTCTTCCCTAATTATCTTTTAAAAGCTATACCTTAGATATCAGCTTGTGTTTCACAATTTTTGAGGTAGCTATCATGTCTATTGAATTTTCCAGATACAATGCTCAGGAAAATGTCATTTGAGTTCAAACACTTGGTAAAAAAATTGTTTGGTGGTGATAATTTATATATTTACTATATAAAATGTATATTACATGCTAAAAGTGAAACATACTCATCCTTCATATTTTAACAATCCTACCACATCAAAGGAAAAAATGAGATCAAATCTAGGTCAATGAAAAATGGAAGACTGGATTATCTAGTAAATTAACAGTTAAATGCCCTCTTTTTACAAAATCAAGTAACAATCTCTGGGCAGTGCAGGTCCACCTATAAAAAAATGTAACATTTATTTGCTCCCACAGGTACTGCTCCACTTCACAGGTTATAAAAACATGACAGAATATATAATACCTATTCTGAACTAGAAAGTAGTTCTAAGGCTACTATTAATATGTTACCAACCACACAGATAACAGAAATAAATTAGGGCTTGAAAAGGACTTCTGTTTGGAAGATATATTTTGGCTGTTTAAAAACCTATATACTGCATAAATATCCTATACAGCATGCCGGCAAAAAATATCAACTAACTAATATGTAGTAAGGAAAATTCTAAGGTTTGCTATACCAGAAAAATATATAGGTTTTGATGATTTTTCTCGCAATATGGTCCAATTTATATGTTCTGACATATTAATGAGCACTAGGTAGCAAAATAAATAAGCTTCATTTTCTTTGCTAAAAAAATCTACCTATTTAAATTGATAAAAGCGTCAAAGGGCATTTATCCATGAAAGTTATCTCTAGTAGTTAAATTGTTATACTTCTTATGCAGAATTCATGTAGAATGCAAGGATGTGACTTACAAATGTCTTTGAATCTTTCACATAAATATGCATACATACCATTTATAACATTCGCCTTGATAAGAACACACTGTAACTGGCTGTGAGAAACTCTTAAGAGGCTTATATTAATACAGAATATAGAATGGTGGTTAGAAATCACAGAACAGGTGACACCTTATTCTGATAACCTGGTGATAAAAAGTATAGCCTATGATGTATATAGATGGTGGTAGTGTTACTACTTTAGGATATAAACAGAACAGTATATATATGAAATTATGAAGCATTATGCAGGGAATCCAATATAAAATTAAAAGTTAATATCCCTAGTCTAAGTAAACTATTTTTATTATAGTTCACATATAGACTCACCTATATAAAATGCAAGAACTCAGAGTTACCTTAATTAGCAAAAAAAACACCAACAAGTTTATTACTTCAAACACCACAGCAAAAGGGTATTTTTGTTGTTTTTACTTATATATACATTTAATTGCATCATTCTTTGAAAGCACACTTCAAATTAAAGAGGATGAAGTATAATTTTTATAACAAACATTAAATCTGAGCCACATGCACAATATTAAGATAGGTTCTGCAAAGGATAAAAGATATTGAAGGTTGATAAAATCTCAGCCTTAAAGAGGTTACAACTGTCTCTGGGAAAAATGTTTTCTTTGTCTAGGATTCAATACATAAGTGTCTCATTCTGAGATTTTATATCAGGACAAACAAACATAACTTTTGAAGGTTTTTTCCTTTAAAAATGAATAAAACTCAAATGCATATTTTAAAAATGTACAAATTAGGAAAAAATATAGAGGTTTTGTGAAAAAAGAGGAATAAAGTTAAATATTCCATTTTTATAAAAGCACTAACTAGAAAGGAAGCCAGTGAGCTTCAGGTCACTTCTCAGTTATCTGTTAAGTATGTCTCTATTCCTTATCCTAAGCTCCATGGGAGTGAATACCAAGAGGCAACATGAGAGAAAACAGCATGGCTCCTTTGAATCAAGCAATGATACAGAAAGAGCGAAGGAGTAAGAAGACCATAGAACTTCTCTCTTAGTTTCAATTGACAGAAGGCCTTCTGGTCCTGGGGGACATGACACCTGCTATCTATCCCTACATTGACTGATAATCAGAGGAAAAAGAACTTATCTAGAAATGCATAGACCTATCATATTCAGAAATAAGTTACTTGCAAATTTATAACATTCTCACCTACATTCATAAAATAATGTATTTAGGAAATGTAAATTTGAGAATACCTACTTCCAGTAGTATATTGGACTGGATATTGTGAAGGGATCTCTTGTTAATACCAGAAAAAAAAAAAAAACACTAGATTTTGCATGAAACAATTTTTATTGCACTGATGAGACTAAAGGAAGAGGTATGTCCATGGGAAATATTCCATCCCCCAATATAACCACATACACATAACATAAACCCTGAGCTGAAATAAAAGCTTTGCACAATAAATACTGCAAATAAAAAAAAAGAGAGAAAGAGAATAAATAAGCCTGTGCCAGTATCACCACGTGGTAGCTATATCTGGAGCTCCATTAAGTGAAGGACCCCAAAGAAAACTAAAGTGGTCCCAACTCTGTAGTGTCTTATGGATGAAGCAAGCACAAATAATCCCTCAAGGAAAGCTCCCTTAATTTGGGTCCCCAGATTAAAATCAATGAAATATAAATTCTCAGTCAAAGATAAGCACCACACAAAAAAATAAGCCTTTACAGTGAATAAGCAGAAGCAATACATGGTGATATTAAAACATTATGAACTTTAAATATTAGAGTTTTCACAAAGAGAATTAAGATATCTACTGATGAAATGTTTAAAGAAACAGAAGAAGGAATTTCAAAAAATGAACAAGGAAAATATCAAAAATGGCAAAGAAGATGGGGAAGCAAAACTTCTAAAAATGAAAGATAAAAATACTAAAATAAAATGAATGGGTTAAACTATAGACTAGTCACAGATGAAGAGAATTAATTAACTGGAATACAGATCATAATAAAGTACCCAGGATGCAGTCAGAAAGATAAGGAGATAGAAAATACAGAAGAAAGATTAAGAAATATAGAAGAGAGAATGCTAAGTTCTAAAACATATCTATTTGGGATTCCAAGAAGTTGAGGAGAGAGACAATGAAGGAAAAACAATACTTGTAAAGATGTACTGGCTGATAATTTTCCAAAATAATAAATGACATAAATTCACAGATAGAGGAAACAAAATATATTTGGTTGAACCACATGGAACTGTAGGTCAAAAATGGTTGAATATTGTTAATTTCACATTGTTTACCTTATACTAAGCTAGATAAATACAAAGAAATCCACACCTAAGATTCACTGTAGCAAAAAAGCTAAACAACAAAGACGAACTATCTTAAAAACTATGTGAGAGAAGAGATATCACTTATTGAAAAATGACAAATTAGGCTGTCATCAAACTTTTCAGCAATAAAAATAAACACAAATGACAGTGGAATAAAATTTTAAAGTACTGAAAGCAATAAAAAAAAAACAACAAAAAAACCTTACATCATAGAGTTATTTACCCTGTAAACCTTCACTCAAAACAAAAAGGCAAAAAAAAAAAAATATTATTTTCAGATACACAGAAACTAGGAAGCATTTACTACCAACAGATATTAACTAGAACTTTTTAAATTATATACTTCAGAAAGAAGGAACAGACTCCTTTTAACAGGACTCATCCTGCTGGATAGAAGAGATTGTCAGATGGGGTTAAAGACATGCAATAATGTTATTCAGAGCCCTAAATATTGACTCAGAAAAGTTGAAAATTAAATTATGAACAAAGATATAACAGGCAAATACAATCATGTGTTGCTTAACAACAAGGATACATTCTAAGAAATGCATGATTAGGCAATTTCATTATTGTGCAAACATCACAGCATGTACTTACACAAACCTAGATGGTATACCCTACTACATACCTAGGATATATGGTACGGTCTATCGCTTCAAGGCTATAAACCCCTATAGCATGTGACTGTACTGAGTACTGTAGGCAATTGTAACACAATGATAAGTATTTGTGTATCTAAACATCAAAACATAGAAAAAGAACAGTATTATAATCATACGGAACCACTGTCCTGTATGTGGTCCACTGTTGACTAAAACATCATTATGGGGCACATGACTATAATAAAAAGTTGGATTAGCTATTTGAATATCAGGCAAAATAAACTTCAAGATTTAAAAAGCATTATTAGTGATGGAAAAGTCAGTAGATAATGTAAAATATTATATCCACTGGGAAGATTAAACAATTATAAATTTCCATGAGCTCAATAAATTACCTCAAAATAAAGTACAAATTGATACAATTATGGGGAGAAATTGACAAATCTAATGTCATAATGGGATATTTCAAAACACATTTCTCTATTATTGATAGATTAAGGAAAAAAACTCAATAAGAATACATTTTTTAAATTACAACTTGAAGCTTGACTTATTGGACCCTGAGACCAATAATTAGAGAACCCTATACCCAACAACTATATAAACATATTATTGAGCACACATGGGAAAATTATAAAAATTGATGACATACTAGGCCATAAAATAAGTATCAACAAAGCTCAAAGAATTAATAGCACAAAAGAATATTCTGTAGCCATAGGCAATTACATGTGATGCTAAGAGCAGGAGAATCAACCAAATTAGCTATTTTAAAACACCTGATAATAATTCATGGGTCAATGAAATAATCATAATGAAAATTAAAACACTTAGCACTAAAAGATAATGAAAATAATATATAAGAAATGTGTTAAGTGGCTAGTGGTTAGAGAACACTATAATTTTAAATGTTTATATTAGAAAATTTTAAAGATAAATACTGAACTCATTGAATTTTAGCCTAAGAATTGGCAAGAGCAGGGAAGGGGAAGGATAAGCTAAATAAAATCCAAAGAAAGCAAAACAAAGGAGATAATTAAGAGCAAAATTTAATGAATTAGGATACAAAGATATAAAAACCCCAAAGTTGATTCTTGGAAAACATAATAGAGAGGTTGCTAAATTTGCCATAGGTTACATGTCTATTACATGGAGAAGTAGGACTTAAATCCAGGCAATCTTGTCTCTACAGTCCAAGTTCTTAACTACCTCCCAAAAAAGCTACATATAAAAAAGATAAGTACATTTCACTATATTAATCTTAATGTCCTCCATGTACCTCAAATACCATAAGACAAAATACATGCAACATATATAAGTGAGAAAAGATCAGTATTCAGAGTAAATTTTAAAACTCCTAGAAATCAATAAGAAAAAGACAACAACCCAATAGACAAATGGGCAAAATATACCAATAAGTACTCCCCTGAAGAAAAAATATGAATGGCCAATAAATATATGAGAAAAGGTTCAACTTCATAGGTAATCAGGGAAACACAAAATAAAAATACAATGTGATATTTTATGTGAGTTAGACTGACAAAAATTTTAAAATGTTGGCAGAGGTAGAGCTATGGGAATTCTTATATATTGCTAGTAGGATGTAAATGGTACAACCCTCTGGAGAAATAATTGGGCACTATGTTGTGAAGTGTTAAACATTCATATAGCCCATGACTTGGGAATTCCACTCCAAGAGAAACTCCTAGGCAAGCTCTTGAATATGTATATCCTAAAATGTACTCCTAGAAACATACTCCTAGAGAAACTCTAGGAACATGTAACCTACAGAAACTCTTGAACACATACATATATCCTGAAACAACACAAGGATGTTAATGTCAAAAAACTGGGAACATCCTGTATTCACCAACAGAAAAATGGAAAAATAGTATATTCAAAATAGAATACTATATAGCAATGAAAACAAATCATAATTATACACAAAGATGATGCTTTGAAACATAACATTGAGTAAAATAATGTACAGTATCTTATTTTTATAAAGCTCAAAAACAGGCCAAACTAAATATAACATTTAGGTGGGTAGGTAGGCAGGTAAATAGATTAATAAAAAGTAGAACAACAAAGCATATGTTTGCATATACTAAATCTTAAAAAATCTCAATTTTGCCTACCTAATATTCATCTTTTATTCAAGTATCACCTTTAGAAGAAACAGGAGAACCAATGCCAAACTTACCTGCAGAAACACTGGGGGAGTTCTCCTAGGCCATATAAAGGAAATAAAAATGGAGTGTTTCCATACCGCCCAAGACAGTGAAGAAAGTTTTTGGTAGCTTTGAGACCATCTATGGTACTGCTGGATGTCTCTGATGTCATTGCAATCGAATGCAGGACAAAATATTGGAGGTTGGGGGTTAATTTTTGAGTTTTTAAATATTCAGAAAATGTAATCTCCTCATAGGCTATGAAAAGAAAGATGAAAATATATCAATTAAAATCAGAACTAAACTTATATTTAAAACCACCCTACAAAAATAAGATCAAATCTGTTTAAACTTCACAAAGAACACAGGTGGTATTATTACATTTTGGAAAGTGATGGATGATCTTAGAAAAAAGAAATAGAAACAATTTCACTATCCTATTTGGACTGATGGTACAATTTTTCAGTGTTAAGTGATGAATTTTTGTTTAGCATTTTATGGATTTAAAAAGCTAGAAAATCATTAAATAACTCAAATGGGTTGCCATGGTCGGCAGTAATCTCTTAATTAATCTCTTAATTATCTCTTAATTATCTTAAGTAATGTCTTAAGTAATCTCTTAATTATCATTAAAACTATAGAATACCAATAATTGCATCTGAAAATATTAAATATGACAAAATGAACATTTATTGGTGAAAATTATGAATAGGTATACATTGCAAAATGTATACATCCCACTAAAACTTATAACAATGAACTAAAAAGTAATGAAACTAATTTCTGTGTGGCTACTGGAATCAGTCTTAGTGCCATGTAATCACACATCAAAACATAAGGAACCCTTCCCTACAAATTACTCCTTTAAGAACAGAAAACAATGTAACTGAACTGTTAGTGGTTGGAAATGTAATCCTATGACAAAGACAAAAACTTTACGGAAATAATTTAAATAAATAAAAATTTACTGACAGAATGTGTTTACATAGCCGCAATGGAGTATCTAGCAGACTTTTAAGCCTTAGAGCAAGAACTAGATTTTTATTACTTCATCAAAGAAAACAAATACTACTACACTTCTCACTGTAACTTTATAAATGAATTAGCAATAGCATAGTCAATTTTTGGATAACATTTCCAGCCCATGCACTTAAAGTGTAGTGCACAGCTCTGATACTATTGATAAAATGGTGCATTCAATTTTCAACAAACTGTAATTAGCTCCAAATCACAAAGTTAGATGGATCAAAGCCAAGACTAGAAACCATGCCTTCTCCAAATCCAATGTTTTTTCCTGTGTTCCATCTAGCCTTTTATTTTTTAAACAATCAAAATGAATAGTTCAAGATTCCAAGCAAAAGCAGTCCTGAATAATGATGAACTATACAGTTTTTTTAATTATTGAGAAGAAAAAATAATGGAATAACAAAGAGGGAATGTCATCTATGAAGAGCCAGTTGACTATAGTATTTAATAACAAGAATAAAAATTAAAATCTAGCACAGCATTTCTGCCATGATGAAAACATCTGTACTGTAGCCACAGTAGTCACTAGCCACATGTGGCTACTGAGCACTTGAAACACAACTAGTGAGACTGAGGAACCGGATTTTGTATTTTATATAATTTTAATTAATTTAAATAGCGATATGTTGCTAATGGCTAATCTATTGTATAGTACAGAATTAGCATTTTAAAACAGTAATAAGTGGCTCGCTAAATCAGAACAAGCACATTAAAATAATAAGAAAGCTCAAATAATTGGAGAACACAATTTAATGAAAAACAATACCTTTATATTCATCAGGATGCTCCTCAAATTCCATACAAAACGTAAGAAATTTCATTAGCATTCGTTTTTCTATCATAGTAAGTTGTTTGCTGTTAAAGACATCTGCTCTAGAACAAGGAACCTGAAAAGTATTATGATTTTAAGTTAAGAAACTGCTCCCTAATAAATTCCAAATTAGATTTTTCCCCTTTATGTATATAACAGGATTGTTATTTCCATTCTAGTCAGGCAGCTTCATGTTACCTTCCATCAGTACTAATGACATCTCTGTTAACTTCAGAGCTAATTAACTTACAAGCTTTCTTAACTAAATTCTGCCAAGTTGCTCTTCATGTCATTAAAAGGCCAATGGTGTGGCACCCCTAACAGGGAACAAATCTAGCAGTGCTGCCTGAAAGTAACACTTTCTCAATACTAACATCAAGCTGCATAACTCCTGAGAGAATTAACACAAGAAATTTTAACTGAGCAAATATTACTTTTTACATTTCTAAATTACCATGCAGGATTGGAATTTACTACTCTAAAAAAAATCTCATTTGGCCGGGCGCTGTGGCTCACGCCTGTAATCCTAGCTCTTGGGAGGCCGAGGCGGGCGGATTGCTCAAGGTCAGGAGTTCAAAACCAGCCTGAGCAAGAGCGAGACCCCGTCTCTACTATAAAAAAATAGAAAGAAATTAATTGGCCAACTGATATATATATATAAAAAAAAATTAGCCGGGCATGGTGGCGCATGCCTGTAGTCCCAGCTACTCGGGAGGCTGAGGCAGAAGGATCACTCAAGCCCAGGAGTTTGAGGTTGCTGTGAGCTAGGCTGATGCCACGGCACTCACTCTAGCCTGGACAACAAAGTGAGACTCTGTCTCAAAAAAAAAAAAAAAAAAAAATCTCATTTGCCTGTCTTTCAAAAACAAACTATAATAACTTAAACTCATAGCCAGTTAGAATACTTAATCAATCAGTATAATACCTGTTCCACTCTTCCTTCTCGAAATGCAAGAATCCTGGTAATATTTTTAAACTCTGCATATCGACTGACATTAGATTTGATTAGAAGATCAATTAGCAATCCTCGAGAATACAGCAGCTATACAAAGATAACATATGACAGGATAAAAGGTAAAACAGTGGGAAAATGTATAAATACTAAATAAAAATACATAATTTTGTTATGTTTTAAATTTATAAAAAGTATACTTATAAATATTATATAACACAATTTATTACAGGATTAAAACTGATTAACTAAAATTAATCCAACAAAGTGCAATCAAAAAGTTTTTTCATAACTTGTTTAGCAGCAAAACCTGATCCAAACTGATTCAAGGCTCTTCTTTGTCCCATATAATGTAAATATTCATACATTTCACTGCAGAAATATTAATGTGTTTAGTTATAGAGAGCCTCCTCAGATCCTGCTAAGAATGTTACCTAATACATAGCATATCAGCATATGCACTGTATTATTAATACATCCTAAAATAATGATTTAAATCTAAATGACAGAACACACTAGGCCCCAAGGGCTTTGGATAATAGACCATACACCTATATAAAGCCAGGCGCTTGTAAGAAATCAGCTCAGTGGACCACCACACCCCACCAAAAAAAAAAAAAAAAAGATGTATGATAGATTTCCACTAAAAAAGTCAAATCACAAGGTCCCTCTGTAATCCTAGAAATCTAGGGTTATATGAGATACGCCTTTCTCAAAAAAGTGAGGATGATGGTTATTGTAGGCATGTATGTGAAGGACTGATTTAATCTTTCAACATCTCTAGCAATTGAGAGTGACAACAACAATAATTTAAATAGTAACTTAACCATATGGTTAAAAGCAACAGGTTTGGCTATTTCCTATATTAAGATATCGTTAAATAATGTCTATAACTTGATAAATGTTGAAAATGCAAATGCTACATCTATAATAAGTGGAAGAATTTAAAATAAGCTTTACTACACACAAAAAAAGGGAATCTCCAAAATCAATCTAAACCATTAGTCTGAGTATCCAAGTAAAGACTTTTAGCAAATCAATACCAGTTAAGTAAAATTTTATAAGTTATTATATTAGTTCAACATTGTGCAGAACAAAATTGACATCATTTTTTTAAACTAGTCTATTGCCCTGATTAAATATGGCATGTTACTTCATTATCTTCTTCCTAACATACTACACAACTGATAGAGTCTATGTTTTAAGGAAAATATTACCAAGTCCTAATTCTATAATAATAATAGACACTTCAAAAGCCTATTTAAAAACATAAACACTTAAGATTCAATGATCCCTCAATAGCCATACTACTTTCACAAATATTAATATATAAAACACAAAAATGTATTATTTAGTAAGATTTAATAAAGCTTAAGATTTAATGCCAGCTTAAAAAATAATGCATTTAAGATATCACTGAAGAATGAAAACAAATTTCATTTAAAATTATACTGGACTTTTGTTTCTGAAGCTCAGAAATAATGAATGTGTATTATATTTAAACCTAAGCCTGTTTTTCAACACTAAGTGATCTGCCACAGTAATTTCACAGTGATGAGAGGCTAAAGAACACTTTGAAACAATGGGAACTAGATTTAATAATTAACAATTTTTGCTTCAATTGGAATGTTGGCTCCATAATTATTAAGGGTATGGATTTAGTTAGAAATGAGTTTTAATTGTAAGAATTTCATCTTTGACCATTTTCTCTATTAGTCTGAGCAGTATTTAACACTTTACATATTTTACTTACCTAACCTACCCTAAGGTATTACCTTTGAAAAGTGTATATACATGGATATGTTTTGTAAACTGTAAAGCTTCACAGTATTTGTTAATTATACCATAATAACTTTGAGATGGAATGCATGTAGAAATATCAAGTAATTTAGAGATATAGAACTGAACTTCAGGAAAGAGGTAGGGCTTAAGATAGATATCTGGCAATCATTCTAAATTTAGATGTGATAACTGCAATGATCACAATAGATGAAATTTCCAAGGACTGACTGACTGTCCCAACAATATGAAACATACTGCTTTTGATCCAGTGGGCAATGAATAAATGTTCACTGAATGACTAATATTCTTAAAACATGGCAATAAGGCCGGGCGCTGTGGCTCACGCCTGTAATCCTAGCTCTTGGGAGGCCGAGGCGGGCGGATTGCTCAAGGTCAGGAGTTCAAAACCAGCCTGAGCAAGAGCGAGACCCCGTCTCTACTATAAATAGAAAGAAATCAATTGGCCAACTGATATATATATATAAAAAATTAGCCGGGCATGGTGGCGCATGCCTGTAGTCCCAGCTACTTGGGAGGCTGAGGCAGAAGGATCACTGAGCCCAGGAGTTTGAGGTTGCTGTGAGCTAGGCTGACGCCACGGCACTCACTCTAGCCTGGACAACAAAGCGAGACTCTGTCTCAAAAAAAAAAAAAAAAACATGGCAATAAACTTCCTATACTGCAATGGTTATACATTCTGTAGATACTTCTGTTTTTTGTAGAATGACTATAATAAATGATTATTGGTTATTCTGCGTATGTATGAACTCATGAAAACTCTGCAAGACAAAGTACAACTGCCTTAACTGCCTCTAGACACGTTTGTTTTTTATTTACCCATGAAAATACCCAGAAATCTCCTTCAGAATCTCCTCAGATGTATCAGTTTCTAATTCAATTGTCTTTTTCCTCCCACAACCAGCATTCATTTTTCTGTACAACTGAATAATTTTCTATACTAATTCCCACGATTGAAACAGCACTATCTTCTACTCTTTTCCTTTGTAAGATATATACTATATTTCAGCTAACGTTAAGAGTTAGAGACTTTTAGGAAATACCCTTGATTCTTAACCACATTTACATAATTTCTTTAGATAAAGCATTCCAAATTTTGAGTAACTAATTCAAAATGGTATTTTAAGAGCAAAGGCCATTTATTATTTGACTACTTCAGTTTTTTATTTTGTTTTTTAACTTATTTCATAGAGTACTGCTCATTATAAAAAGAAAATTATCAGTGAGCTAGGATTAAACTTCTATCCAGAGACAAATAGCCAAGATAATGTGGGAAAATGCTAGATTTCAAAGTATAGCAGGGTCTAAGTAGATGGAAAAGGTGGGAGAGACAGTGTAGAAATATGAAGTAGGACCAAGGCAATAGCCGACTCAGATTATGATAGAATCAGAAACAGTGCTATAATGATAGAAAGAAACATGGATAGTAAAAAGACATTCATATTTTCAGGCATAAAGCACAAAAGGAACAGGATATGGAATTGCATCAGCAAAATGTGAGTGGTACACCTTAGTCCCTCTCTGTCCCTTACCACTTGGAACTTAAAGTATGTACATTAGATGGAAAAGAGTAGTTTTGAAGCAAGTCTGATATTATTCACTACCCTCTCCTACTTCTCGATTTCTCATTGTTTGCCTTCAACTTATAGGATTTGGTCTGTGTTTTTCTCTACTTTTACCTAGTTCTGTATTGTAACCCTTTAAAGGTCATGATCTTTTATCTTAATAGTTTTCCATTCTCTTGTACTCAAATAGCCATGCTTCCTATAAACCAAATGCAACACTGTATCCTTCTAAGACCCAGGGATCTCCTCTAAAGTGACACTGTATTAATGTTAGAATTAAGGACAGAAATATAATCAAAGACAACAGCATTCTTCCCAGCCTTCCTGCCTCCATCACTATTAAATTATCCTCTGAAGCCCTCCAAACCTGAACATCTGATTTTCAAACAGGCATAGATTTATTCAGAATATTCATCATCATACAGATGTTAAAATAGTTACTATATATAAAGACTAAAAAAGTTTGATGTTAACTGACTGTAAATAACATGGATTTGTAAACAGGTTCATTAGAATTTTTCTTTTGATAGAATTCATTGTCCATGCATTAGAAGAATATTAGGATATACTATGTGCTGTAGTACAAAAGTATTTTTCAAGTACAAAAGTATTCAAGTATAAATTAAAAACATATTCAAAGCATTTTAACATGAGCATTTTAATGTGCTTTTAATCAGTAAAGAATATTTTAATTGAATTATAAGTTTCTGACTCCTATCTCTTTATTAAACAAATGCTCTATACTTTAGAGGATAAAATTATAAAACTTGGATTTTGGGGCCCAGATGCTACTTTCAATCAATCAGAAGTTATTATTGTTCTATAATAAGATGAGTAAAATTGGTACTTACCTTTGATACCAAATCAATATTAAATCTCCTGCCTTCTTTAATAATTTGTGAGTATGTAATCCTATTTTTCTTTGGTTGCTCTGTGGTATCTTCTGTTATAGGCAAATTTTCACTTGTTTCCTCTTCTGAAGTTGATGGCACACAAGTTTTATTATCACAGTAGTTCTCTTTCTCCCCTGTGGCTTCAGCATCATTTACTTCTAGGGCACTCTCTGGATCACTACTTGGAGTTTGTTCTGCGGGCATTTCACAGCTCACAGTGTTTAATGTCTCATCTTCTGTCGGCAGGCAGGCAGAATCTGCAGCTTCTGTGGAGTTTGCAGATGTCACATAAGCGTGATTTTTCTGCAGTGCACCAGCTTCTTCAACATCTTCATGCAAATCCTGACTAATGAGAAATCACAGTAATAATCAATACCACGCTTTTGAGAATTCTACCCTGCTACATTTTTATATTGCTTTAACTTTCCATGGCAAATTTGA
Source organism: Microcebus murinus (assembly GCF_040939455.1). NCBI lineage: Eukaryota > Metazoa > Chordata > Mammalia > Primates > Cheirogaleidae > Microcebus > Microcebus murinus. Next base: position 15,800,169 of record NC_134136.1, read on the forward strand.
TTCCTTTTCCCCTATTATCAAATTCAGTGTATGTTTTGTGTTATGTGACCCAGACATTAAACATTCACCTGTTAAGGTTTCAATATAATATGAAATATAATTAAGGTTTGAAAAATACCCATAAAAATTTCAGGGTTTAGGAGGCCATGTCACATGTACATTTCTGAGAATTTAAGGTAGACAGAGAAATTGTATTTTAGAAGCAGATCATCACAGTGATTAAGAACATCCTTCAGAATTAACAAATTTGGGTAAAAACCTTGAGTCTATGACTACTCAAGCTCTGTGCATTTAGACAAGGTATTTATCCTCTCTGAAACCACTTAAATTACCCATATATAACATAGCGATAATACCACCTGCCTCACAAGGTTGTTTTGAAGATTAAATGAGGTATCGCATGCAAAGAAGCTGGGACAGTGCCTGGGACAGCAAATATTCAACAATGATAGTTATCAAAGATGATTATTATTGAGCAATTCTTGACTTGGTAGTAAGACAGAGGTACCTTTAGTAAAGTGGGCAAAAATATGCCATGAAAAGTTTACTTAAATAACCCTATCACAATGTGGTATACAACAGGATCTTTCTGTATTCTTTCCTGCCATATATTGTTTTAGTATTGATATCTATTACTCTACTGGAAGCCCCATTTCCAAAGTTATTATTACAGTTAACATTCTTAGTTCATTATTGTCTTGACTGATGCAAAAGACTCCCATTCAGTCTGCCTGCATCATAAATTTCTCCATGATATTTTATATTCCACAGAACCCATTATTTTCATTGAGTTACCCTACTGTTCAATACTTGGCCCAGTGCCTTGTATGTGATAGGTCTTGGCAAATAAACATCTACTAGTTGACTGCTCAAGAACTAACAATAGCCCTTCCTTGTATCAAATCTAACCCCCACCCCATAAAAATCTTCCTTTTCCTATCTCCAAATCAAATCACCTTCTTTATTTACTAATCTTCTGGTTTCATCTCTATCTGCTTTCCAACATGGCATCTCTAACTCCCAATTTATAAACTCTCATCTTCATGTTTTAGCCCATATCATTCGTTTCTTCTAGGGTATTCTTCCCACTCCCCACAAAAATCACCATCCCCTATTCCCAAACATAATCACAATCTTTAACAAACTATTCTAAGAAGAAGTTTACCTTTCATTTTCAAGAAGTCTTCCTTAAAGTAACCACATTCATCATTCTATTACTCCATGCTCCCATAATACAAATGTGCAGTTCGCCTTACATTTATTTATCAATTCCTTTTTAATGGTCCTTTGGGTTGTCCAGGACACGCTTTATGAACTAAACTTAATTCTTAATTCTGAACTAAACTTTAATTCTTTTAAAGGAAGACCCTAATACTTCTTCTTCTGTGCCCCTCACAACACTACTGCACTGCTCTTTAGATGTGGTATCTAATAAATGCTTGATGAATAAATGGTTTATACATGTAAAGGATTTTTTAAAAAATATGAAACAAACTTATTGTAGAACACACACACAAAAAAATAGGCCAGGAAAAAAACATTGGATGATAAATTTAAAAGTCTGGGTGCAGCAAAAAAAAGTGCTTTATTAAAATTAATACAATATACACTACAACAAAAAAAGGCCAGTGAATGAATAAAATAACACTCAAATATCAAGAAATAAAATGTCACCATCTTTACTGTTATAGTAATTTGAATGAAATCTAATTTAAAAAAGGAATAGATAGCATTAATGACAATACTTTTCAGAGCTAAGAAACTAAAGTGGGAAAACCATCCAAGTTCTAGTCCTAGGTGCATTATGGTGGAGTTCTCTGGCAAGTCATTTAATCTCTCAGATTCCCCACCTATAAAATGCCAATTAGTCCATCTGCCTTGCCTTTCATGAGACCTTTAGAGACTGTTACAAGATAAATGAGCTAACATACGTGAAAAGTAATTTACAAACTCTAAAACATTAATCAAATATAAAATACTAATCAGGTATAAGATATTGTTAAACTGCCCACAGGTCAACGGTCAACTCAAAACATGTGTGCCTAGGTTTTCTGCATTCAAGTGATGAAAGCTCTTTGGCCACATAAGCACACAAGAGTACCACTGCCATTAACAACATTAAAAATGAAGAATGATAATGTGACATATGATTTATAGATTTTCTACAGAATTGTTCATGCTCTGTATTCACTTTCATTATTTTGAAAACCAATAAAACTAAAGTGTGTTCTATGAGGGATCTAAGGTGAAAACTCTCAGCAAAAGTTTCACACCTAAATTTTAAACTAAGAAATGACAGGATAATTCATTACAGTTCACAGATAAGACAGAATATGGCAACGTCTCTTATTGCAGACCATGATGATGACACCATGAAAACTGAGCATAGCAACTGATCTAGTCAGTGGCTATTATATTCTGCACAAGGGAGTTTTACAGAGTGAATAAAATACGTTAACGAGTGCTGGACAATCTGGAAGATATAAGTCAAAATATTTAATTAAAGGTGTAAGTGTAAGGAAAGAAATTATTTTTGGAGAATTTGTTCTATATCCATAAAGTACTGTTTTACTGTTCTCAACATCACAATTTTGTGAAATTCCTAGCACTATGGAAAACACAAATAACAAAAACACAATATTGTCCTCACTTTCCAATAAAAACAACCACAGTATTTTTGGAGTTCTCCCAAGGTTAAAGTTAATACCTAACAAGAAGGTATAATAACACCAGAAAACTCCTAATACTCCACTTGATTCCTCAGTAAGCAAAATTCCGTTTATCAAAAAGCACCATCTTGCCCCAAATGTAAAACCTTACAAGAGATATTTTCTTAAAAATATATTCAACCTTTCACAGAAATCTTCAGAATAAAATAATAGCTCAATTTTATTATTTTTAGAAGTATTTGAAAAGTATAAAAACACATTTGCCAATTATAAAATAATGTGGCTGGATCATAAATCCTCAAACGAACCTTTGAATTCTAAAATATTACAATGATTTTAACATATATTGATGCCCTTTGACTTATAATGGGGTTACACCCTAGTAAACCTATCATAAGTTGAAAATACTGCAGGTCAAAATGCATTCAATACCCCAATAAACCCACTATAAAATTGAAAAATCTTATGTCAAACCATCACATGCTGGTGACTGTAAAAAAAAAAACCAATGTGTGTCATTAGTTCTTATAAAACTTGTCACTATCAAAATGGATTTCACAAATTAAATCTAATGTCATTTGCAATGCTAATTTGAATTCCAAAGACCATTTACAATACAGTATAACAACATATTTGAGATAATTTTTCCTAACTACAACTGCTAAATACTGCTTTGTATAAGTGTATTTTTTATTAATTGCCAAAATATGTATATAACTCTGAGATTTGGGGGTAAAAATTCTGATATTATCTAGTTCTACTTATCAATTAATAGCACTAATGAAGGAATACCTCCAAGAAAATGTGTGTTTACTAATGCCTTGCAAGTCAGTCTTTTAGAAGAGTCAAATGAAAAACTGCCAACCAGCTGGTTAATTTATTTAGCACAGGTGTTCACTATTTATTTTTTCAGCCATTTGCACCTTTTCTTCCCCAATACAGCCCGTTGCAGAAATTGTATTCTTCTACTTTGAGGAATATACTTTGTTCTAAGGCCATTCATTTCTGATTTACACAGTATATGTTATACTGCTACCCAGCTGTTTATTCCTAAAATAAATGTTTAATGGCTACTCATAATAACTGCAAAAATCAAACTACCCAAAAATTATTCTAGAAAATAGTAAAATAAAAAAAATTAAAATCAATTTTGAATTAGTACAATATATTGATAGATATATTTCCCGATTTGTTACCAACTTAAAATGTTAACATATACCTTAGAATATAGTTGAAATATCAACTTTTTGTCACATTACTTAAGAAGAAAATTTCATGAGGTAGTGTACAGTAGGCACTGTTGGGTGCTTACTCAACAAACATTATCTTCCTTTCTCCTTGTTACAAGAGCCCCAATTTTGTTCCAGTATCAGATAGAAGGTTCTCGTCCTAGGGAATGGATCATGACTCATCAATACCACTTATGGTAATTTTACTTCCTTTTCTGGTGATTAAGGGGTGAGCATGTTTAGCCAATGAGATAAGGAAGTGTCTCTGCTGTGAGCTCTTGGTGAAGACTTCCCGATATAATAAAAAAAGTACAAACATGTTAGAAAAGACTCTCCCCCCCCTTTTTTCATCTTTAGAGATTTTCTGTTATATGAGAACCTATCTGGAATTATGGCAATCATCTTGCAACCCTGGAAAGAAAGCTAAAAGAAATGTAGAGTAGCTGCTCCAGTGCTCTGATGTGCTTAAGCAGCACAATTACAAATCTTCTAACTACCCACCCACCCATCTATTTGTTTAAACCACTTTTAGTTGGGCATTGTGTGACTTCCAGCCTAAAATAAACTTATATATACACAATGATGAGTAGCTTCCTGTAAATTGTAAAAGTTCCAGATGATTTTACATCTCTTTTTTTTTTCATTCCTTTCCTCTTGTTAGTATTATTCCACTGGTATTATTGCTCAAGAAGCTCTCGTTATTTGTACAATTTTTTTTCATTTCGGAATATTATGGGGGTACAGATTTTAAGGTTTCAATAAATGCCCATTTCCCCCCCTCCCCCCAAAAGTCTGAGTCTCCATCATGACCATCCCCCAGACAGTGCACATCTCACTCATTATGTATGTATATACCCGTCCTCCTCCCCCCTCCCACCTGCCCAATACCCTATTACTGTAGTACCTATGTGTCCACTTAGGTGCTACTCAGTTAATACTAGTTTGCTGGAGAATATATCTGGTGCTTGTTTTTCCATTCTTGGGATACTTCACTTAGTAGTATGGGTTCCAGCTCTAACCAGGAAAATATAAGATGTGCTATATCACCATTGTTTCTTAGAGCTGAATAGTACTCCATGGTATACATATACCACATTTTATTAATCCATTCTTGGATGGATGGGCACTTGGGCTGTTTCCACAGCCTTGCAATTATGAATTGTGCTGCTATAAACATTCGAGTGCAGGTGTCTTTTTTGTAGAGTGTCATTGGATCATTTGGGTAGATGCCCAGCAATGGGATTGCTGGATCAAATGGTAGATTAACTTGTATCCCTTTAAGGTATCTCCATATTGCTTTCCACAGAGGTTGAACTAGTTTGCAGTCCCACCAGCAGTGTAGGAGTATTCCTCTCTCTCCGCAACCACGCCAGCATTTATTGTTGGGAGATTTTTTGATAAAGGCCATTCTCACTGGGGTTAAGTGATATCTCATTGTGGTTTTGATTTGCATTTCCCTGATGATTAGAGATGTTGAGCATTTCTTCATATGTTTGTTGGCCATTCTTCTGTCTTCTTTAGAAAAATTTCTGTTCAAGTCCTTTGCCCACTTTTTAATGGGGTTATTTGATTTTTTCTTCCTGAGTTTCGTGAGTTCTAAGTATATTCTAGTTATCAGTCCCTTATCGGATGCATAGGATGCAAAAATTTTCTCCCATTCTGTAGGTTGTCTGTTTACTTTCATGACTATTTCTTTGGCTGTGCAGAAGCTTTGTAGTTTGATCATGTCCCATTTATTTATTTTTGTTGCTGCTGTGATTGCCTTTGGGGACTTCTTCATAAACTCTTTGCCCAGGCCGATGTCTAGGAGAGTGTTTCCAACTTTTTCCTCTAGAGTTCTAATAGTTTCCTACCTTAGGTTTAAGTCTGTTATCCAGCGTGAGTTGGTTTTTGTGAGAGGTGAAAGGTGTGGGTCCTGTTTTAGCCTTCTACAGGTGGCTATCCAGTTTTCCCAGCACCATTTATTGAAGAGGGATTCTTTACCCCAGCGTATGTTTTTGTCTGCTTTGTCAAAGATTAATAAAGAAATAATGGACTTAAACAAAACTGTAGAACAATTGGATCTGACAGACATCTACAGAACATTCTACCCAAAATCCACTGAATATACGTTCTTCTCATCAGCTCACGGGACATTCTCTAAGATTGACCATATCCTAGGACACAAAGAAAATCTCAAGAAATTTAAAAAAATAGAAATCATACCATGTACCTTCTCAGATCACAGTGGAATAAAACTAGAAATCAACTCTAACAGAAATGCACATTTCTACACAAAAACGTGGAAATTAAACAACCTCCTACTAAATGATTACTTCGTAAATGAAGAAATCAAGATGGAAATAAAAAAGTTCTATGAAGAAAACGACAATGGAGAGACAAGTTATCAACTCCTCTGGGACACAGCTAAAGCAGTTCTGAGAGGAAAGTTTATCTCCATAAATGCCTATAACCAAAAGACAAGAAGATCACAAATAGACAATCTAATGAAACGACTCAAAGAGCTGGAAAAAGAAGAACAGACCAACCCCAAACCCAGCAGAAGAAGTGAAATCAACAAGATCAAATCAGAACTAAACGAAATTGAAAACAGGGAAGCTATTCAGGAGATTAATAAAACAAAAAGTTGGTTCTTTGAAAAAATAAACAAAATTGACACACCATTGGCTAAGTGTACAATTTTTAAGTTAAAATTTTAGATTTCAAACTAAATAAGTAGAATTTAGATTCCTGTTATAAAAAAAAATCTTTATTTTTGGTATGAATTCACTAGAGAGTTGGTTCATTTGAATCTACCCAGCAAATTTTTATCCTACTTTAACATGATGCAAGAAAATGGAAAGCAATGTCCAATAATATGCAAAAATTAGGGCAGAAAATGTACAAGTTATTGTCAATATTTTAGAAAGATAAAAATCTCTTCTCACTAAAGAAATTACATGACATTATACAATTAACAAACAATAATCTTTTACCTAATAATAATTTGAGTTTGTGTGACTCAAGTGCGAATTAATGTATCATTTCTTTAATCACCTGTTGAAGATTTAAAACTAGAAATAGCTACTTTTATTCTCCCATATAAACTACAAAAATATTCCATAGCAAGATAGGGGAACTCTCATATATGGTGGGAATGTAAATTAGTATAGCCATGATGGAAAATAGTTGTAAGGTTCCTCAAAAAATTGAAAATAGATCTTTTGTATGATCCAGCAACCACACTACTTGGCATATAGCCAAAGGAAATGAAATTAGTATGTTGAAGAGACATTTACACTCTCATGTTTATTGTAGCACTATTCACAATTGCCAAGATTTGGAATAAACCTAAATGCCCATCAGTGGATGAATATACAAAGAAAATGTGGTATATATACACAATGGAATACTATTCAGCCATTAAAAAGGATGAATTCCTATAACATGTGGCAACATGGATGAGCCTGGAGGACTTGTAATAAGCCATGCATAGAAAGACAAATACTGCAGGATATCACTCATATGTGGAATCTAAAAACTTGATCTCATAGAATTTCAGAGTAGAACAGTGGTTACCATACACTGGGGACCAATACGCAGGGAAGGAGGAGATAGAAAGAGGATGGACAACCAGTATGTTACAGTTAGATAGGAGGAACACATTCTGGTACTCTATCACACTGCAGGGTGATTACAACTAACAGTTATGTATATTTCGAATAGAAGAGTTTGAATGTTCTCACAACAAAGAAATGATAAACGTTTAAGATGATGAATACACTTATTAGCCTGATTTGCTCATTCCACAATGTATACATTTATGGAAACATCAAATTGTACCCTATAAACATGTACAATCATTATGTCAATAAAAAAAATTCCATGGTGTATAAACTACAGTAACAACAACTAAAGAATACTGGATTCATTCAGGAGGACGAGGCAGGAGGATCACTTAGCTGAGTTTGTGACTTAACCTAGGCAACACAGTGAAACCCCATGTCAAAAAAAAAAAAATCAGATTCATCCCGTATCTTCCTAACACTGGGAATTAGGCACTTTAATTTCCCATTACAGATATGACTACTTTATAATACCATATAGTATTGTAGTAAATTAAAGAAATAAATGTAGTTCCTTAGGTACTAGTCTTTACAAAGAAAATCACTTGATGGGATAGCTCCCTCAATATGCAGGTATGTGTTTACCTGATGACTGAAATACAACAGGATACAATGGAAATACTACAGGTTTTTGAGTTAGATAAACATGACTTAAAATTCTGGCTCTGCTATCTCTGGCTGTCTCTGAACCTCTGGTTATTTGGCAATTAGATATACCTACAATTCATGCACATGACTGCTATACAGAATAAATGAAATTAATATGTAAAGCAACAAGCTACAGCAGTTGCCACAAAGATAATATCCAATAAATGCTAGTCCTCTTTTATTTCCCCTCCATAAGTCAATTGTGTTATCACAAAAATTCATTTCAATAAAAAGTAATATTTGTATAGCAAAAATATTTCTAGGTCCAAACCAGTAATGAGCCCATTTATTTTAAGCAGCACTCATGATAACAAAGCTCTGGCAAAACAATCCAGATAGTTGTTTAGTTTATGATACTTGATTTTATCCTATGATAATATACTAATTACTATTTATATTTTAGTATTTAGCCTAACTTTGCAATAACCCAAAGTATCCAATTTAAGACCTTAAAATGAACACCTCAAAATATTTTTGAAAATAAGTAAACAGCAATCAAAAATAACAACCCTATGTGTTTATGTTAGAATACAGTATTATTGACTTGCCATGTGCTTTCAGGTATTTTCCAAGCAACAGTGATGGGTGTGCATTGCTCCATTTACATTCTTGCGCAGTACTTGTAATCAAAGATAAAAAAATCAGAAGGCTACTGGTATGGCTATGATATTGTTTATGGCTAACAAATAGATATTTTAGTCTTCTTTGATGTCAAATAACCAAGTGGCATATGTGCAAATCAAACCATAGATTTTGGCCTAATGAACACTGACGCTATAAATAAGCCAAGTTATCTGATCAAAAATGGAAGACAAGTCATTTATTTCACCCTTCATATCATTATAAAGTTATATTTACATAATATTAATATCTTGGGAATTTACAAAAATATTTAAAATAATATCTCATATATATAGTGCACCAAGGATTCAAGTCTGACTTCCATTTATTTGCTTGATACAACCAAATACAGTAGACTTTTGGTGTGAATGACCATTGAAGGGTAGGACTTTTAACAATGTGTCATTTGGCCAGATTGTGGATTTGAATTGCATATGCTGAAAGAGTAATGTGCAAGAACAATATATTTAGCAAATGAAAGACTAAATGATTGATTAGCATTAGTGTATAATAATAAAGTCCTCATAATAAATTCCTTTCTGGGAAAAAAGGCTCATTAAGTGAGCCTAAGGATAAGTAGAAAACACAATTAACCTGAGGCGTAAGACTAAGGACAGAAAAAATATGACTCTCAATAGAAAACTGATTTTTTTTTTTTGAGACAGAATCTCACTCTCTTGCCTGGGCTAGAGTGCCGTGGCATCAGCCTAGCTCACAGCAACCTCCAACTCCTGGGCTCAAGCAATCCTCCTGCCTCAGCCTCCCGGGTAGCTGGGACTATAGGCACACACCACTGTGCCAGGCTATTTTTTTCTATTTTTAGTTGTTTGGCTAATTTCTTTTCTATTTATAGTAGAAATGGGGTCTCGTTCTTGCTCAGGCTGGACTCGAACTCCTGAGTTCCTGCCGCCTTGGCCTCCCAGATTACAGGCGTAGGCCACCTCGCCTGGCTGAAAATAGATTCTTAAAAAGACAGCCAGTGGAAAGGAAAGCATAAACTCTTCCTTTTTGCCAAAGACATGATTCTTCAGTTAGAAAATCCCAAGGAATCCACAAAAAAATTTCCAGAACTAAGTTAGTTCAGCAAGATTTCAGGATACATCCAAGATCAACACATAAAAGCAAGTACATTTCTAGCTATTAACAATGAACTTGTTAAACCAAAATTGAAAAGACAATATCATTTATAATTTCTCCCAAAATTAAATACTTAGGTATACAATTAATAAAATATGTACAGAATCAGTATGCTAAAAATTACAAAATTCTGTTGAAGGAAATCAAAGACAAGCTCCATAAATGGAGAGATATACCATGCTTATCGACTGGAAGACTCAAAATAGTAAAGATGTCAATTCTCCCCCAAATTGATCTATACCTTTAATGCAAATCCTATTAAAATCCTAGCAATGTTTTCTTTTTAGAAATAGACAAGCTTACTAAAACATTCATATGGAAAGGCACAAACTCTAAAATAGCTAAAACAATCTTGACAAAAAGTAAATTGGGAGGAATCATTCTACCTGATATTAAGATCTATTTTACAGCTGCAGTAATAAAGACAATGTGATATCAGTGGAGAAAAAGACATACAGGTCAATGGAACAGAATAAAGAATCCAGAAATAGACCCACCCAAGTATAGTCAACTGATGTTTGACAAAGGTGCAAAAGTAATTCAATGGAGGAAAAATAGCCTTTTCCACAAATGGTGCTGGAGTTACTAGATATCCTTAGATTGGGGAAAAAAAGAACATTGACCTAAATATACAGCATAAAACTATAAAACATTTTACAAAAATAGAAACTTTTCAGTATCTGTGGCTAGGCAACAAGTTTTCAGACTTCATCCCAAAAGCATGATCTACAAAAGAAAAAAACTGGACCTCACCAAAATTAAAAATATTAGCTCTGCAAACTATCCTGTTAAAAGAGGATGAAAAGACAAGCTACAGATGGGGGGGAAATATTTTCAAACTACACATCTAACAAAGAACACCTATCTAGAAGAGATAAAGAACCCTGAAAACACAACAGTAAAAAAAACAATTCCATTAAAAAATAAGACATGAACAGACACTTGACCAAAAATGATATCTGGATGGCAAATAAGCACATGAAAAGATATTCAAAATCACTATCAGTAAAATGTAAATTAAAGTTGCAATGAGATATCACTACATACCTATCAGAATGGCTAAAATAAGAAAGTGACACCACCAAATTCAGGTAAAGATATGGAGAAACTGGATTACTCATATATTTATTATAAGAATGTAAAATGCAGCAGCTCCTCCAAAACAGTTTGGCAGTCTCTTTTATTATAAAACTAAACAAGCAATTACCATATGACCCAGCAATTGTACACTTAGGTATTTTTCACAGAAAAATGAAAACTTTTGTCCCATATAAATGTTTACATAAAAACCTATACACAAAATTACATAGCAGCTTTATTTGTAATAACCAAAAACTAGAAACAGTTAAGGTATTTTTCAATGAGTGAATGATTAAACAAAATGTGGTATATCCATACTATGGAATATAACTCAGCAATGAAAAATGAACAAACTATCGATCTATACAACAATCTGGATGAATCTCCAGTAAATTCTGCTGAGTGAAAAAAAGCCAATGCCAAAAGGTTACATACTATACAGTTGCATTTATATAATATTCTCAAAATGACAAGATTATAGAGCTGGAAAACAGAATAGTGGTTGTCAGGAGTTAGGAATGGTGGGGGTGGGTAAGGAGGAAATGAGGTATATTTATAAAAAGGCAGTAGAAGGAATCCTTGTGGTGACAGAATTTTTCTATAACTTGACTGTGATGGTGGATACAAGAACCAACATGTGATAAAACTGTATGGAACTGAATACACACACACAAACCCTATATCCACAAAATGTAACATGAACAGCAATAACATATATGCTAAAAAAGAAAGCAAAATCAAAAAGGCAGGAACCTGTACCCTATTTTTCATTATTTACAAAAGGGTATTCACAAAGATTTTGTGATGTATCCCTCACGAACGTCAAAGATCTACTACATAGTGATACTCTTACTTACCCAGCAGTAAATAAAATTTTCTAAATAACTTTTCTTTTTTTTTTTGAGACAGGGCCTTGCTCTGTTGCCTGGGCTGGATTGCAGTGGCATCATCATAGCTCTAAGCAACCTCAAACTCCTAGGCTCAGCCTTCCAAGTAGCTGGGACTACAGACACACACCACCACACCCAGCTAATTTTTTTACTTTTTGCAAAGACAGGGTCTCACTCTTGCTCAGGCTGGTCTCGAGCTCCTGGCCTCAAGGGATCCTCCTACCTCAGCCTCCCAAAGTGCTAGGATTATAGGTGTGGGATATCCTGCTCAGCCAGTAACAATTTTTTAACTATTTTTAATACTCATCTTTCTAAAATGTGCTTCAAATCTCCCTATTTTTTCAAATGGAGGATAGAGAATATTATTTACCTTTTGCCCAAAGACTCTGGGGTATGATTATAATCATCAATGGTTATAGTGTGCCATAATATAGTGATGTCCTTGACAGATCTTCTGTTACGAAAAGTCATTTACCCCTACACTAAAGGGGCAAATGCTCTCAGCTTGCTGATGCTGTTTTCTTCTTCGTTAGTCTATCAACTAGCACCTAAAATAGCAGCATATTAGAAACCCGAAGAATTTTTGTGATCACCTAGTCCAAATTCTTCATGTTCTACTAATGGTAAAACAGAAATCCAAAGTGGACACATCTCTTGCTCAGTATCACACAGCAAGTTAAATCATAAAGGCAGGACTATAATCCCTATTTCGGTGTGGTTCTCAGTGTGCTTGCCTCTAGTAGATACCCCTTTCCTATTTGCTGCTTTAATAGTAGAAAAAGCAGAAGATAAGGTTGTCAGAAAATTGTATGAAATAAGGCTTTTAAGTTAGTGGCTCCTAGGTGATCACTGCTCATATAAAGTAAATCATCGTGACAGCTGTTTTGGCCATAGCCCCTTTCACATAATTCCAGGTTTGTGGCCATCATCCAAAAGATTAAGGATGCCACAATCTGGCTGAGGTTAAATGAGGTATGGTTATTCCCATTTACCCATGTGGTTAGCACCTACTATAGATAAGTAGATTTTCTGTACAGTCCTCTGCTTCCCTGGATGCTCTTGAGGCTCTTCCTGCTTACTATGACACTAATAAACAGCTAAATTTTCCAAGTGAATGAAGACATATAGAACATTATTCCAGTTCACCTCTTGCTCTAATTGACAAGGAAAGGAACATATGGCAGAGTCCTATTTGCTGTTTTAAAACAAACCTTCCACTGATATCTTTTTATTATAGTTTCTCACTTTGAGAACTTCCAAAAATGAAACTCAAGAGATCAGGAACTGAAATGACATGATTTCTTCTGCACTCAAAATGTGTCAGTTCAGTCATTAGAAACTATTAACCTCAGTTATCACACAGAGTATAGAAATCAGAGGCTTTGAAGTATCAAAAAGTACATCTCAAAAGGCCACAGTGTGACTGTCACTATATGGTAGTCAAGTAATATTTATATACATACAATATCACACAAAGAAGTTGCCAAATATTTATTCCTAGTTTCATTAAACATATGATTTTCCAGTTGAAACCACCTTTTGTTGTAAATCTTTCTGCACAGGCCCTGAAAAATGTCAGTGAGCTATATCTTTTCATAATGAATGTCATTTAGCATTATATAAATTATAATCTATATCTGACACTTAAAGGCTGTGCTTTTACAGAAAATCATAGAACATTAACTGTATATTTATGGGGAAAAAACTAGTTCCCTGAAAGATACGAACATAGATTTCTTATGAACATAAGAAATCAAGCTCAAGTTCCCAAACTTTTCACGGGCTCAGGTAACACTTACCACTCTGCCACAACAAGGATGTGAAAGATGTAGAGCATATCCTGAAGAATCCCGAGTTTATTGGAACAGAAGTTTTAATTACTATTAAAGTGCCTGACAGGCTGATGTTCTAAGCCTCTGGACTCTATAATTACTAAAATGATTGCACTTAACTATGTGATTATTAACTTTCAACCTGTCAACCGTATGTTATTTGAAAAAATAATAAACTATTCCAATTATTTTAAAACAATTTATCACTTGGAGGAAGACACTTAAAGCATTCTAATTTTCCACTGTCCTAATTTACAAAACTATGTAACCAAATGTTATAACCACTCAGTTTAATTTTTTTAAATTAAAAATTATAACCTTCTATTTACTTATACTGAATATTATCTAAGAAGGATAGTATAGTTGGAAGAATACTAGGATAGGAAAAATAATAATAATAAAAACCCTGGGTTTTTTAATCTTAGGCTCTACTACTCTCTAGCTTAGGTATGGCCCTGCCATTTTCCAAGCCATCTGATCTTCAACAAGTTACTTAATCTCTTTGAGCTCCATTGAGGATTTTGTAAAAAATGCAACAAATATCATATACCCTACCCTAGCACAGGATTGTTGTGAAGATCAAATGAGATAATGCATTTAAAAGATTTTGCCAAATTGTAAGGCATTGATGTAAGATGTCTATTGTTGTTACCTAAACAGAGAAAACTGAAAATTACACTTAAAAACAAGTAAAACCAGCCTATCAATGACTTTCAGCAACCAATGCCATATAAATAAATCCTTATTATAGGCTTCTGAAGAAGAGTGAAAAAGAAATCATTAACTTATTATAGTTTATCCTAAATAAATACTTTTCATACCTAGCATAACAAAGTACTTCCACATGTTGAATGGCTTTGTCTTTCCTGCTAAGAGCAATGGCTTCTTCATTTTCAAGGATCTGCTTTTGACATGTTAGAGTTTCAGTCACAATGTCATTGTTTTCCTGAACAAAAAACAGATAAGTTTTAATTAAAGTGAGCAGTTTGAACCTGGAATTTTCTGAGAAACTTTACATTTTGTCAAAATTCATGCATTTCTTTTTTTTTTTTTTTTTTTTGAGACAGAGTCTTGCTTTGTTGCCCAGGCTAGAGTGAGTGCCATGGCGTCAGCCTAGCTCACAGCAACCTCAAACTTCTGGGCTCCAGCAATCCTTCTGCCTCAGCCTCCTGAGTAGCTGGGACTACAGGCATGTGCCACCATGCCTGGCTAATTTTTCTACATATATTAGTTGGCCAATTATTTATTTCTATTTGTAGTAGAGATGAGGTCTCGCTCTTGGTCAGGCTGGTTTCGAACTCCTGACCTCGAGCAATCCGTCCGCCTCGGCCTCCCAGAGTGCTAGGATTACAGGCGTGAGCCACCACGCCCGGCCTCATGCATTTCTTTTTATCCCATCAAAACTCAAAGAGAAGGATATCACTTTAGAGTCACCAAAGTGATGCTGACAGAGTATGCCAGCTTCAAAGGAAGGATAGGAAAACAATGTGTAAAAATCTATCGGAAACTAGCTCTGGTTTACAGATTTCTATCAGGATATGTGACATTCTGATACAGTCATTTGGACATGGCTGTTTCATATTGCTTAAAGAACTAACCCTCCACCTGCTTAGAATCAAGCATATCTGTGGTATATACTAATTGTTAATAATAAAAAAGGTGTCTTTTCTTTTTACATTTGGTTGTCAAAACATCAGCATCAAAATAACTTCCTTCATTTTATTTACTTTCAGATCTTTGAAGGTTAGTCACTAGCTATGTCAAATACTGATTACATGTAAAAGTATCTTTGAAAGGTACTCAGCTCTATATAACTAAGGGCTTTATAATAGTCAATCCCTGAATATTTTATATTCAGAAAAATAAAAACAAGAATGTATAATAAAGCATGTAACCTCTCACTTGAGTCTGAAAGTGGTCCCTAAAAATTTTCAGTGATTCCTAATTACATTATATGGAGAAAATTATGTGTACGGCAGTATTTGAATAAAGGAGATTTTTGAAGATTTTTGAAGATATCAAAATATACGTTTTTTCAAATGCCAAGGATCAATTTTTAATCTGTTTAAAATTTTAAGCTGTTTAATACACATCTTTCTCAGAGAAAACGTCTTGATATACATTTTGAAAATGCTTATATATACTCAAGAAACTAGTAGTGAAATATAACTATAACATTTTCAAGTACATTCATCACAGAAAATTTCTGAAGCTACAAATTTCATAAAGTAGGACAGTAATTATTTTTAAAATGCTTTGTTACCCTAAATTTAACATTTTAAACTGAAGAAAAGTTGTGGCAGATGGTTCATATTATAAAGTCTAACATTAGATAGTACTAAACATCCCACATAAATAGAAAAAAACATAAAGTACAAGAACTCTGAATGTGTAGACATAGGGTCTGAGAAAAGAACCATGGACCAGGGGAGGGGGAGTGAAGGGGAAAAGGAGATGGTGACAGAGTCAAGATTCTGGAGTAAAACAAGCATTAAAATAAAAGAAACTTCTTTATAACAATGTTTTTATTTGAACAAATCTAACACATTACCAAAATTTATTTTCAAAAATCCCTTCACTCACCAAAACTTTTCCATTATGACAACTGGGGTATTTGTTGTTGCTGTTCTGAGAATCTAGACTTGTGGGAATTTCATTTCAAGCCATATATACCCATTTGCATAAAATTAGGACAATTTTAAAAATCTGTCTTATAAAAACTGGTAAACTCTATAACATAACCCTTCATATTATGCTGTAAGTGCTCTCTAAAAAGCTTCTTTACAATGGTGTTTAACATCGATAGTAGTGAGAGCATACTCTTAGAAAAAAGAATTACTGAATTTACACTTAATCTCTTTCCTTGCTTTTTCTTTTTGCCGATTCTGTCAGATGACCTCTATAAAAGCAAAATTACCACCGACTGAGATCATTTTAAATTTAATGTATCTTCCCCAAATAGTTGGGGTTTTCTTATTTTGTTCAAAATATATTCGTATCTCTTTGAGGTATCTCCATATTGCTTTCCACAGAGATTTTACTTACTAGTTTGCAGTCCCACCAGCAGTGCATGAGTGTTCCTATCTCTCCGCATCCACGCCTACATTTATTGTTTTGGGACTTTTTAATGAAGGCCATTCTCCTTAACTGATCAACACTTAAGTGCACATACAGTAATAACATTCAAGGGGTGTCAGGCAGATGGGAAGGAGAATGAGGGGATGGGTATATACACACCTAATGGGTGCAGTGCGCACCGTCTGGGGGATGGACACACTTGAAGCTCTAACTTGGGTGTGACAAAGGCAATATATATAACCTAAACATTTGTACCCCCATAATATGCTGGAAAAAAAATGAAAAAAATATATACTAACTAAAAGAGTAACTATTAAACATGGTATTTTATAAGGAGCTGGGATATTTTTTTCTGCAAGATAATTTTGGGGAAAAAATCTTGCCTTATATGTGGGCATATAGAATAATTAGGAAATGGTATTAAGTATATTCAATTTACTCTTCAGCCAATATATCTATTTATGTTTAAAAAATGATACCTATATGATAAAGGCATCAGAAAAATATTAGCTGAAAAGGTGACTATGCATTTATTTTGTTAAATAAATGAATAAAAATAAAGTATCTAATCCTATATTACAGATAAAATTTACAGTTTTCTTCAAAGCAGGATTATTACATAACACAAAACACAACCTAGCAAATCAAAAGTCAGATAAGAACTTTACCTGATATTCCTTTAGCCAGGACAACAGTCCTGAAAACGTAAAACTGGCCCAGTTTCCTCCATAGTAGCTTCTCCTGTAACAGTAAAAAAAAATAAGAGTAAAGGATGTAAAAATCAAGTCACTGATCTTCATGAACACACAATCCTTTACCATGAAACTCACTTCTAACATTATTGCCTCAAGAGTTCAAAATACACATAGTTGGGATATTGACATAGGAGGAAGTGGTAGGATAAAATAAAAATGAGCCTCTCAGATCCCAAAGGAAATTTTTCATTGTTTAAGGATTTAAAACATAACTTGGGTTCCTTAAAGCATTCTCTACTGATCATGTGAACAGCTTGACATGAGCATTGGGCTCATGTGAACTCATATGAATGCATATGACTCCTGGGTTGGCAAAACTGGCTAGGAAGAAAAGCTTGATAGATCTCAAAGCAAGTCACTGAAAAACTAACTGCTGAATTTTCTGTAAGTAGTTAAATCTATACCACCACCACCAAACCCATTACCAATATCAAACACAAACACACACACACACACACACACACACACACACACACACAAACAAAATTGACTACTCTGGATAAAGTGGAAGGCCCTGTGCTATTCTTAGCCTTCAGGGCCAAAAATATCCATAAAAGGAGATCCTGAAATACTGTTACTGACATCACACCAAGACTTCTGCAATAAGTAAAACAGGAACAAAATTCCTACTGATAACTGGATGTGCTATTAATTTTATTCTTCATTCCACAGTCCTGTGAAGATCACTGTTTTGGAAAACCCAGAGGTCTCCTAACTAGGATCCGATAAACCTTATAGTCACTGGACTTACATGCAGATTTTCTACAATCAGAACTCTCTAGTTCTGCACTGCATATTGGGCTTTCCAATTCTTATAGAACCATTTACATTTACTGACACTGTATGATGAACCCCAAAGCACACTTGATTGCACCTACAACATCAATTCTGGATCAGGGTGGGAGGGATTCTTGGTTTTGTTTCCATTTTCATTTTTGCTTCTTTTTCTCTAATGAAATAAACATCCATAAAAACTTTTTAAAATTAAATAAAAATAAAACCTTTGCTATATCTAAAATTACTCTTCCATAATGCTACTGGATATCATATCAAAATTCTGATATGTTTCTTCTCAATCAATTGTTGATAATCACCACCTTGCTCTAACAGAAAAAGGGATTAAATCAAACACATATGAAAGTAAGTTTATCAACAGAGATCACTACTGTACTTATATCTGATGGCTTTCTCAGGGATAATGTAAATTCATACATTGTCCAGAATCTCCAGTGGGCTTTAGACAGAATAGAATTCAGCTTACACTAGCAATTCTAGATGGCCAACCCTCACTACTACCTCTTCCCATCCTCCAAATATATAAAACTCAAGAAAATTAGAAAATACCCTGGATGTTACAGGGGGAGAAACCTGAAGCCACTGGCTCTATATTTTTTATTGAGATCTTTAGATTTCTTTTGAATCACCATAAGGTCGTAAGTGAGTAGCACTGACTAATGGGTGAAAGCATCAAGAGTAAAGTAAAATTTTTTTCAGTGGATACACCAATTTATAAGTAATAAATATATCTCAAAATCTAGCATTGCGGGTAGACAAAAGTTTCTTAGAACACACGAAACAATAAAAACTATTGATATATTAGACTTTATCAAAAACAAAAAAAACTTTTCCACGAAATGCATCATTTCAAAAAATGAGTGAGCCAGGCACAAACTAGGAGAAAATATTCACAAAATATATATGATAAAGTCCTGGTACCCAGGATATATAAAGAACTCTTTCAACTTAAAAAGACAAATATTAAAATTTTAAAGTGGGCAAAGAAAGGGTTTGAACAGACACTTCACAAAGGAAGTGGTTAATGAGCACATAAAAAGATGCTCAAAATCATTAGTCACCAGGTTAGTGCATATTATAATAAAATAGCACTAAAAATGAACATATAAGATACCATTGCACATCCACCAAAAGAGTTAAAAAGACTGACAATACCTGGTGTTGGTGTGGATAGCCAGAATATCCTTAAATTTTGGTGGGAGTGTAAAATGATAAAAATTCTTTGGAAAACTATCTGGCCATTTCTTAAAAAACTAAACATATATTTACACTATGATCCAGTAATTCCATTCCTGGGCAATTACATGAGAAAAGCATATATTCACAAAAAGGCTTTTATACAAGTCTTTTCACAGCAGCTTTATTCCTTAGTAGCCCCAAACTGGTAACAATCCAAGTACCCATCAATGGCAGAATGAATAAACAAAC
Organism: Microcebus murinus; assembly: GCF_040939455.1. Lineage (NCBI taxonomy): Eukaryota > Metazoa > Chordata > Mammalia > Primates > Cheirogaleidae > Microcebus > Microcebus murinus. The sequence continues at coordinate 15,819,936 of NC_134136.1, forward strand.
TGTGCTTTGGTATATCCATAGGATACATACTGTTCACCAATGAAAAGGAATAGACTGATATATACAGCATAGATGAATCTCAATGTTATGCTGAGCAAAAGCCTTAGCCAAAAGGAACACATATTGTCTGATTCCATTCATATGAAATTCTAGATTAAGCTAAATTACTTAATTTATAATGAAAAATATCACAAGAGTGACTTCCTTTGAGAATAGAAGGGAAGTCAGGATTTGACTGTGAAGGGGCATGATGGAACTTTGTTCTTTATCTTGATAAGGTTCTTAATTACACGAGGGTATGCATCTGTCAAAAGTGATTAAATGGTACACTTAAGATCTGGGCATTTCACTGTATGTAAATTTTATCTGAAAAAACAAACAAATATTGAATTCTAATTAGTGATATGTATGCTGAAATGTTCAGGACTGAAGTTAATAGATACGTACAACTTATCAGACATATAAAACAATAAGATGGAATGACAAATGGATAATAAAATGAATACATAGGTAGTTATGTGATAAAACAAATGCACCAAAATGTTAATTGTAGAATCTACATAGATACACCTATGGTCACAGTATAATTTTTTCAAATTTTCTGTATGTTTGAAAATTATCATAAAACATTAGAAAAATGAAAGAAATCTAAACACAGGTTTTCAAACACTGACCATGATGTGTCAATTTCTAAAGTATTTTCTGCTATTATTATCATTAAATGCCTAAGAAAGCTCTAAGAAGGGTCATCTTGCTGTTTCTTTCCATTATTGACTTGAAGTCAGTTCATGGTCAAAATCTATTTTTCTCCCCTATACCTGGTCACTTGGTTTTTGACAGAGCTAATTGGTTCTAGTATTTTTCCATGCAGCTCCCATTTTCAACTTTTCCTGTTGATGTACTCTTAATATCACCATCTGGTGATTTCATCCAATTATGTATGTAAAAGGTGAGAGACACGGTTTTGATTACTGTGGTCTTTCTGACAAAAGAGGGTAACATTATTACTAGTAAACCCACTATAAATCCAGTACAGATTTTGACTAAATTCATTGTAGTATTTGTATGGTTCTAAATATGGTTTATAATATCCCATAAAGACAAAGACAAAGACTTTAGGTATCAAAATCAATATGACAAAAAGAAAAAGAAAAAAAACCAATATGACATTCTAATATGCTCTCAGGAACAATACTGAAATATAAATAGCAAAAATTAAAACCCACAAAATATTTTCCCAAGATTATCTTTAAAGATATAGCTTTAGAACTCTGACATTCAAATTCAATTTATAAAATATTATTTCCATTAGTTTTAAAACTGCTTCTGTAGGGAATAATAAGACTAGGTTATTGGTTTTTTTTTTTTAAACCTCAGAGATACGATTTACTTTAAGGACAAAGTGAGGCCTTCCTGACTGAGAAAAAAATAAGAAAAGGGGGTACAGCACATTTTCTCCCAATTTTGTGTCACAACTGCCTCTGTACACTGAGCAAATGAAAAAAGTACTTTATGATGGAGTATGAAGCTTATCTCTATTGCTGGGAACACTATTTTATATGATCAAAAAGGCTTGCTTAAAGCTAGTCTCTTTGTGTAACTAGAAATGAGTATTCACAGTATTTAAAGAGCAAACATAAAATTAATGTCCACACAATGGGAAAGTGACCTAAAATTTTCAACTAAAATAGTAAAAATCGCAAACAGGTTTTTTTTTAATTTTCAAAGACAGAAAAGCTCAATGATTATGATATCGAGGTATAGTTCTCCATTGAGTGTAATACTGACCTTGAAGTTATAAAAAACCTTGTTTCCATCTCTTTAAAGTGTCACATAGCTTGCTCAGAGTGACACCTAAGTTTTACCAGTTTCTGATAAATAAGGAAATGAGTTACACAACTGCCCTACTAATACCAATAAAGAAAACAACAGAACAATATAGCAAAATATAGTATTGAAACAGTAACTCGAGACATTTCTCATCCTTTACATAGTGTTTAATGTTAAAGCAACATTATTTTGTTTAATGTCTCCTAATAGAAAGAAATATATTATAGGTAGATATAAAAAAAAGTTGAACTGTATGAGTAAGCAAAGCATTAAACCCATTAATTAGAGCCTATTAATTAAATCCTAACAATCTTCTTTTTCATTGTGCATAATTACAATTCAGTGTTAAATATTCAGCAGCAGGCATAGCTACATGATGCTAAACTACATACTGTATTTCACAATGGCTTCCGCAAATGAGTCCAAGAACACTGACAAAAGATGGAGCTACTGACATTCAGGCACATTCATCTGGGAATCGTTTTAATTACTAAGAAACTCAGGAGTTGAAAATGTTTTCAGGCAGGTAGCCTATGGGATCCAAGCGTGCTTGATGGGAAAGAGAAAGCAGCATAGCTCAACCTCCAGACTGCCCTATTCTACCTTCACTGCTCCTATAATTCCTTTTCCTAGAATAGTAGTAATACCACCCTCCACCGACAAGCGGTTTTAATTTTCCAAGTTGTTTTCACAACTATTGTCTCATGGATTCTTGCAACAATCTTGTGGGGCAGATAGAAAGGGTGTTATTTCATAGATGAGAACACTGAGGCCTGCCAATGTAGAAATTAGTCACTGGTCAAGGGCCACACAGCTACAAACGGCAGAACTGCAATTGAAACTCAGTTTTCCTGAACGAATAATGTCCACTGCAACATAAAAATTCCCAAACTTTTAAGCTGGCTAGCACTATGTAGTCCATAGGATATTGTAATGGTAGCTGTAGTTCCATGAAACCAAACTCTTAAATATCAAATAGCACCTGGCGCTGATTATTAAATTGACCTTTTCCAAAATGTATCCCATCAATAACATGGGCTGCTTCTAGGTGTTCTAAGAAAAAAAAAATGGCATAATTAAAAAAATAAATTTGGGAAATGCTAGGCTTAAAAATTTAAACAACAACAACAACAACAAAAAAAAAAATGATTTGTTCATACCATGGCTTCTCAGCACAATTAAGTATGTTAATTTGTATAGTAGTTCTCCAAGAGGGAGCTATGGGAGTAGGTGGCATTTCACAAATTCAGCTGAACAATAAAAATGAACATCTTTTTTTAAAAAAGCATTTTGAAAGCATTAGAGTTTAACAGAACAAATTTTGAGAAATGCTGCCTTTAATTCATGTTAAGGGGAAGGATAAAAATAGCATACTATATACACTGAGCCTGACATTTTATATTCACTATTTCATTAAGAAATCACAAGAATCCTGAAAGATCAGTGTTATAATTATGCCCATTTTACAATTAAGGGGGAAAAAAACTGTGAAGTTGAGTATCTTGTCTAACTCACTCAGCTAGGAAATGGCAAACCCTGATTTAAACCCGGGGCATATCAGGCCCCAAAGCTTGCTCTTTCCACTATAAAACACTGCCTCTTATAACCTACAAGATTAGAATCTTTAACCACTTCAGTATGGTGCTCACTGGCCATGAAACCTTGTCCACAGCCGGCACTCTTAGTCCGCACGATAATTTGTGCTGTGCATTAATGACGAATCCGTTTTGCTCTTGTGTGATGAGGAAAGCTTGAAAGCACTGAAAGCTTGTTTTACTTTACAAGCAGCTTTACTTGTAATGTAAATCAGAATAGGTAACACATACATATATGTTTTCATTACGTTATTTTTAAATGTTCACAATTTTATTTTGATAAACGAAAAATTAGAAAAGTCAAGTTTTGTTATTAACGTTAAAGTCGACACTTGGCCGTGCGCCTTAACATCATGGCTGCCGGCTAAAGTCGACGCTCAGCTGTGCGCATTCATCTGTGGCTATCGACTATAGTTGACGCTCATACCGAAGTGGTTAAAATTATAAACATGAGCATATAATACAAATCCTGGAATCTGATTTACTATAAGTAAAGGCAGTGGGATCTGTTTACAAACACCAGATGGAATAAAGTCTAATTTTTGTTTTGCTGCCTCAATTCATTCAGACAATGAAAATGGGATAATTACTTTATGACTATGACTATAGAGCTGGAGCTGGAGCAACAACTCATTTCTAGGACCTAAAAAGCAACTAATTGTATTGCTTCACTCGTATTTAATGTGCATGAATATTTTTAGTATATGACGGGAACAGGAAAATAATAGTCTTACGGTCTACTGGTATGTATTTGCCAGCTACTATTGAGTACAATATACTATGTACATTAAAAGAGGCTCTATTCCATTTAAATTTGGTTGGAGTACTACAAAGAGTCATGGTATGTCACTATCTTCCTGGTGACAAATAATAGAACAGGCTAGGAGATATGCTGGATTTACCCCCTACACAAATTCTCATGTTCTCATTTACTAAAAAGTTCCACATACCTGCTACAAAAGAAAGCTGAACTCTTTTCACCAACCCTTCATTCCAAGGCTGTCCTTTTTACAATTGATAAAAATTCTATATATTTATCATGTAAAACATTTTGTTTTGAAATGTTATTTGGTTTTAAAAGAGTCCCATCAAGCGACAGGAAGTTGCCTTGGCAATCAGTTCAGTCTTCCAGAAAGAAATAACAAGCTGTGTTCCAGTCACAGGAGAGAGACCTTCCTATGTTTGGAATTATTAGTCATTCCACACTAGTCCACCCATTCAAATTCATTTATAGACAACCAAAGCAGGTAGATGAATAGATAATATTCAAAGGTTGCCCTTAATTCTTCTTTCCCTCTGTGATCTCATCTGTTTCCACTGATTCAATTATCACTTCTTTGCTGATGACTCACAAATTGATATCTCCAATCTGGGCTCCTCTGATGAGCTCCAGACTCCTTTATTTCTAGTCAGTTGAAAAACAGATCATGAGTCATCAGCTAATTGGACATCTCCCTTAACTAAACATCCCAGATGCATTTTAATCAATACATGTCCAAAAGACAAATTTATTACCTGTCCTCCACCCCCAACTTGGTCATCCTCTTGGTTTCCTCATCTCAATAAATGGCATCCTTATAGCCACCTAAACTAAAAAAAAAAAAATCTTGAATTTGCTTATCATTCCCTCTTTACATGTCAATTCTCACTAATTTCTCAAGCCCCTTTTATCCTTGCCATCCCTACCAATGCTGCATTATTTCAGGCCTTCATTATTTCTTCGCTTGTCTATTACATTAGTCTCATCAAAAATTTTCTGTCTAGTTCTTCCCCTTCCAATTCAATCTTCACACTAGTACCACTGTGATCAGATCTTGGCAGACCACATTATGTCATTCTCTGGCTTAAAGATGTTTATTGCCTCACTAATGCTTCTAGAGGTGCACCCAAAATCCTTAGCATAGCTACAAGATCCTTCAAAACTGAGTGCCAACCTCAGTCTCTAACCTTATCTCTGGACATCGTCCTTTTCTACCATGCATCAGCCATAACTTCACACTCAACATTACCTGAGTGACCCAAGTATCTGTATGTCTCTGCTTTTATTAGTGATATTGCCTATGCCCTAAATGCTGTTGCACCATAAAACTAATGATAGAAGTAGTCAAAGCAGTCAGGACTACTCAAATTCAATATCATCTCCTTTCTGATGCCTTCAGCTCTCCAACGTATAACCAAAAAAACTCATTGTTGTGCTTCGATAGCTTTGAACATATTTCTGTAAGAGTTTTATCACACTGCCTTATAATTAGATTACGTGAATGCTCCCTATGACTAGACTAAGAGCAACTTAAGGGCAAGGACAGTAGCTTGCTCATCTTTGGGCTCTCAATTCATTATGATAATTGTTAACTAAGGGAATTATTACCATTAATGCATTGGTATTAATCAAGGCTTTGGGACCAGACAGACCTGGACTCAAATCCTACCTGGGCCTCTTACTAGCAGCATGACCTCAGTCAATAATCTAACAGCAAAAACAAAGACCACATGATTCTTTCAATAGATGCAGAAAAAGCTTTTGACAAAATTCAACACCCTTTCATGATACGAACACTTAAGAAAATAGGCATAGAAGGGACATACCTAAAAATGATACAAGCCATATATGACAGACCCATAGCCAACATCATACTGAATGGGGAAAAATTGAAATCATTCCCACTTAAAACTGGAACCAGACAAGGCTGCCCACTATCTCCACTTCTGTTCATCATAGTGCTGGAAGTCTTGGCTACAGCAATCAGACAGGAAAATGGAATCAAAGGTATCCAAATAGGGGCAGAAGAGATCAAACTTTCACTGTTTGTTGATGATATGATATTGTATCTAGAAAACACCAAAGATTCAACCAAGAAACTCCTGGAACTGATCAATGAATTTAGTAAAGTCTCAGGATACAAAATCAATACACAGAAATCAGAGGCATTCATATATGCCAACAACAATCTAACTGAGAACCAAATCAAAGACTCAATTCCCTTCACAATAGCAACAAAGAAATTAAAGTACCTAGGAATAGACTTAACCAAGGACGTAAAAGACCTCTACAGGGAGAACTATGAAACACTGAGGAAGGAAATAGCAGAGGATGTAAACAGATGGAAATCCATACCATGCTCGTGGATCGGTAGACTCAATATCATCAAAATGTCTATACTACCCAAACTGATCTACAGATTCAATGCAATACCTATTAAAATCCCATCAGCATTCTTCACAGATATAGAAAAAATAATTTTACGCTTCGTATGGAACCAAAGAAGACCCCGAATATCAAGAGCAATTCTAGGCAACAAAAACAAAATGGGAGGCAATAATATGCCAGATATCAAACTATACTACAAAACTGTAGTAATTAAATCAATATGGTATTGGCACAAAAATAGGAATATTGACCAGTGGAACAGATGTGAGAATCCTGATATAAAACCATCCTCATACAGCCATGTAATCTTTGACAAAGCAGACAAAAATATACGCTGGGGAAAAGAATCCCTTTTCAATAAATGGTGCTGGGAAAACTGGATAGCCACCTGTAGAAGGCTAATACAGGACCCACACCTTTCACCTCTCACAAAAACCAACTCACGTTGGATAACAGACTTAAACCTAAGGTATGAAACTATTAGAACTCTAAAGGAAAAAGTTGGAAACACTCTCCTAGTCATCGGCCTGGGCAAAGAGTTTATGAAGAAGTCCCCAAAGGCAATCACAGCAGCAACAAAAATAAATAAATGGGACATGATCAAACTACAAAGCTTCTGCACAGCCAAAGAAATAGTCATGAAAGTAAACAGACAACCTACAGAATGGGAGAAAATTTTTGCATCCTATGCATCCGATAAGGGACTGATAACTAGAATATACTTAGAACTCACGAAACTCAGGAAGAAAAAATCAAATAACCCCATTAAAAAGTGGGCAAAGGACTTGAACAGAAACTTTTCTAAAGAAGACAGAAGAATGGCCAACAAACATATGAAGAAATGCTCAACATCTCTAATCATCAGGGAAATGCAAATCAAAACCACAATGAGATATCACTTAACCTCAGTGAGAATGGCCTGTATCAAAAAATCTCCAAACAATAAATGCTGGCGTGGTTGCGGAGAGAGAGGAACACTCCTACGCTGCTGGTGGGACTGCAAACTAGTTCAACCTCTGTGGAAAGCAATATGGAGATACCTTAAAGCGATACAACTGAATCTACCATTTGATCCAGCAATCCCATTGCTGGGCATCTACCCAAATGATCCAATGACACTCTACAAAAAAGACACCTGCACTCGAATGTTTATAGCAGCACAATTCATAATTGCAAGGCTGTGGAAACAGCCCAAGTGCCCATCAATCCAAGAATGGATTAATAAAATGTGGTATATGTATACCATGGAGTACTATTCAGCTCTAAGAAACAATGGTGATATAGCACATCTTATATTTTCCTGGTTAGAGCTGGAACCCATACTATTAAGTGAAGTTTCCCAAGAATGGAAAAACAAGCACCACATATACTCACCAGCAAATTGGTATTAACTGAACAACACCTAAGTGGTCACATAGGTACTACAGTAATAGGGTATTGGGCAGGTGGGAGGGGGGAAGGGGACGGGTATATACATACATAATGAGTGAGATGTGCACCATCTGGGGGATGGTCATGATGGAGACTCAGACTTGTGGGGGGAGGGGGGGCAATGAGCATTTATTGAAACCTTAAAATCTGTACCCCCATAATATGCCGAAATAAAAAATATTTTATAGTTTAAAAAAATAATAATAATCTAACAGAAGTTACTCTTTAAAACCTCAGTTTCTTTAACTGTAAAATAGGAATGGAAGTAGTTAAGGCAGTGCCTACCAAATAATAAGTTATCAACATCATCATCACCATCCTCTTCTTGCAAAGTACGGACACAGGAGAATATACCTAAAGGAGTCTCCATTGCCTTTTTGCTGGCAATTAACATAATCCAGAGCCAGGCAGGCATTGCTAGGTTCACTGACAACCCTGAGAAGAAGAGAAGCAGAAACAAGAATGGGAACACAGCTGAGAGGACAGAACTGACAGATCAAAGGATTAAGGACTACAGATTCTCTAGCTGTCTTTCTCACCCTGCATCCCCTACTTCAAAGTATTCACAGCTCCTTAAATTTAACCCTTCCTTTGTCATGGAAGGGCAAATCAAATTTTGCTTTCATTAATGGAAGAAAAAAGAGAAATTAGAGTGACAGAAAAAGCTTAAAGTTTTATTATTGCTGTAGATCAGGCGTCCTCAAACTATGGCCCGCGGGCCACATGCGGCCCACCAAAGACATTTATCAGGCCTGCTGGGTGTTTTTGCCACCGCTGCCTGCTCTGCTTAGCAGCCGACTAGTCCCAGGTCCACAATGCACATGTGTGGAATGTGTGCCGCACTTCTCCAATGGCCCTCCAACAGTCTGAGGGACAGTGAACTGTCCCCGTTTAAAAAGTTTGAGGACCCCTGCTGTAGATCATTCTATTTCCAGCTGTGAAGCTGACTGATATTCTTCAAACTCCCAAGGAGCTGGCAGGAACAGCTGCCATTTCAAAGTAAAAGAAGACCAACAAAACAACACACTAAAACAAAACAAAACAAAACAAGGAGGAGGAAATATTTAAGAGAAAAACATTTCTCTTTCTTTTCAAAAGAGGAAGAATCCTAAAGACAAACAAACTGAAGGGGAGGGCAGTGGGGCAGGTAGAAGTAGTACATTCAGTTATCTTTGCTTGTAGTTTTCTAGTTCCCATGAAAGCTATCCTAATTCAAACTCACTCAATAAAACAAGTTAAAGTTTCTAATATCTAGAGAGAAGCTGATGTTTCATAATTTCTGCAAAGAGCTGTCTCAATCTAGCCTTTGAGCTCTATGAAAAGTAAAATCCTTCTTATGCAAGAATTGTTATTTACAAATGAAATTCCTGTCATACAAATTTCAGTGACCTAAAGATAAAATAAAATTTGTTTCAAGACCATACAAATTCATAAATTATTTCCAAATATTTTTCCCACTCTGCTCTCCAAAATAGGGACCGAACAAAAAACACTTGTACCCCCTAAATCTACTGAATTTTTTTAAAAAAGCTTTTGTTGAACTTGCTACATTTTATCATCAGATGTTGCCAGCCACACCTCAAATTCTTACGTGTAACCCACTGGACCCTCACAGTGACCCTTGAAGGTAAACTGTGCGCTAGACCCATTTCATAGGAAAAAAAAAAAAAGAAGACAAGTCACATAACTAATCAGTGACAGAGTCATAATTTGAACCAGGTCTCCTGACTAGGAAGCCCAGTTTGTTTTCTAACCCTACAGCTTATCTTAGTGAAAAGAGCATAAGCTTGGCAGTCAAATGAACCTAGATTTAAAACCTGGTTCTTTTCCTTATTAGACATGTGATATTGGACAAGTTATTTCAATTTCCTGAGTTTGTTTCCCCAACTGCCAAAGGAGGGAAGTTATACTTATTTTAGAGAAACATAGTAAGAATTAAATAAGTTAACACTTGTATAGCACCAAGGAACTATTCAATAAACAGTAGTTCCTGTTGATTCCAATAGCACACAACATTTTGAATGCTAGATTAGGTTAAGCAAATGAAAATCACTTTCACCAATAATCACACGCATCATGAAATATCTCTTCAACATGGGGTGAAAGGGGAAGGAGAAAACTATGGTAATGCTCGATTCATAAACATTTTTCTCACCCTTATGGGGCAGCACTATTTTCTTTCTTTTAATCTAAATAGATAATTTCTTCTAAGTGAGGTTATATTTTCTTTATTTCTCTATCGCTTTATGTTAGCACTGAATCTGAAACCTCTAAATTACTTATCTTTAAGCTACCTTATTTACACATATGTGTATTTTGGTAGAATGGAAAAAGCATGTTATTTTATTTTTGCCTTTCAGAAAATATAAACAAGCCAACCTCAATTTCTACAAGTTAAAGCCACTAAAAAGAAACTTCAGAGAAGTATCTGCTGAATCAATAATGGTTTCTTTTTTTTAAGAGCTAATAATCATTGAACATCTATACAAAGTATTTTTGTCCTTTCATTACAGAAGCAGGGTATCAAACCTAAATTTCCCACTTAACTCTCCATGTGTACAGTTAATTTCCAGGGCAGAAAAATGCCATAAAATTGATTTGCAGACAACTACAAAAGAAATTTCTGAGGTGAGTCAATCAGGTAGAGCTTTATTAAGCCACGAAAATCTGTTTCTACTAAAAAATCAATTAACTCTTTGTATAAAAGGAGTAAGGGGGAAAATGATGGTAGCTTTCAAAAATCTTCAGAGTCTCATCTCCACAGTGAGAAGTCAATAAGAAATTATGGTGGCCACTCCCACTCATTCTACTCTCCTATGACCAAATCTAAATGATGGCCCTACTTTTCTTTTGTAGTACTCCCCATTTTTCCTTTATAGTAGAATTTATCATAAAATTTGGGCATGTTTCATGTTTGTATCTGCTACTAGGGTCCAAAGTCTATCATGAGGGTAGGAGTCATAATCTGTTTTGTTGTTTACCTCTTGATACACAGGGACTAGAAAAGCACCCAATTGCTTTGCTCTTACAAATGGTTTCTAATTATAATTTATACATTTCTTAAGAAGTAACAATTCTTGACTAATTTTATGGTCTCCTAACTCAGTGCCACTACTACTACTAATAATAATGAACAAGGACATAGAAGAAAATGGATGGCAACATGATGTCAAGTCAATGGCAGAGAGATAGTAAGCACAAAAATCCCTCATTTCACTCCCCCCACCACTACTACCTACCCTACCTTAGAGAAACCTGAAAGAAGAAATTCTAACCCTCTCTCAAATGTGAAGAAGCTACAAGAAATCTTGATAATCTTCAATGGCAGTATGAGGACTTCAAACCACACTTTGAAATTGACTATTAGCCATAGCTCTACAACTCCCAAGAAATCTACTGGGATGACTTTTTCTTATACATTCCTATATGATCCCATTTAGTTTTGTAGTTTTGCTCAACTATTTATTTAAAAAAAGGTTTTTGTTGTTCTTTTACTGTTAGTTCTACAACATGCTATTAAATAATATTTTATATATATATTTTTTGAGACAGAATCTTGCACTATTGCCCAGTAGAGTGCCATGGCATCAGTTTAGCTCACAGCAACCTCAAACTCCTGGGCTCAAGTGATCCTCCTGCCTCAGCCTCCCAAGTGGCTGGGTAACTAAGATCATATGCTTACATCACTACACCTGGCTAATTTTTTATATTTTTAGTTGCCTGGCCAAATTTCTTTCTAATTTTCAGTAGAGACAGGGGTCTCACTCTTGCTCAGGCTGGTCTTGAACTCCTGAGTTTAAGCAATCCTCCTGCCTCGGCCTCCCAGAGTGCTAGGATTACATTATGAGCCACCACGCCCGGCCACTAAATAAGATTCTTAAATGTGAAAAAAAAAAAATGAGTAAACACATAGAGATGATGGTGAGACACTATTATGACATATTTTCACTACATCAATTCAATTCATTTTATCCTTTTGCTCACGTATTCATTCTTCTGTCATGAAACTTTATCTCTTAACTCCTCCAGACAATATATACCAAACCATTAGCATACTAGGAGTCATTAAAGGTCTCTTGGGAGTGGTATGTGGGAAAGGTGACATGTATGCTTTTCATATACAGACACTCCTCGACTTATGATGAGGCTGCAGCCCAAAAAATCCATCGTAAGTTGAAAATATCATAAGTCAAAAATGCATTTATTATACCTAATATACCAAACATTAGCCTAGGCTATTTTATACATGCTCAGAACACTTAAATTAGCCTACAGTTGGGCAAAATCATCAGGCAACACAGTGCACTGTAGAGTATCAGTTGTTTATCATTGTGATCACTTGGCTGACTGGGACCTGCAGCTCACTATTGCTGCCCAGCATCACAATAGAGTATTGTAGCACGTATCACCAGCCCAGGAAAAGATCAAAATTCAAACTTTAAAGTATATTTCCTACTGAATGAGTATTGCTTCCACACTATCATAAGATTGAAAATTTGTAAGTCAAACCATCATAAATATGGTACTGCCTGTATTAGCAGTCTCTTGGGAGTGCTTGTGGGAAGGATGCCATATATATTTTTATGTATATGTATATATGTGTATGTAATACATAGACAAACGCATTGCCTGGATTCTTATGACAAGCATATATATATTTATAATCACAGAAAAAATTTTTTCAAACCCAGAAACAGAAAACGACTCCAGAGAAAAAGATAACTGGTCATTTTTATCATAGTTCTTAACTAGACACAACTCCTACCTAGAAAAAAAAATTTCATTTGTGAGACCAAAGAGAAATGTAGCCTAAAAACTGATAGACATGTAATAGTGACATCATCAATGCTTAATCTCTTAAGATACTACTACTTAGATGAAAGTTCTTATTTGTTCAAATTGTTAAAAGTTTAACAATATTTTCAACTTTTAGAAATAACAATATGGTTATTTTATAAAATTTTAAAAACTATATTTATCATAATTATTTGGACTCATATCATAAATCCACTAAATATTTAATATAAAGAGATTTGAAGACTCCAAATGTTGAGCATTTTGTTTTTAATAAAGATTCTAAGGCCGGGTGTGGTGGCTTAGGCCTATAATCCTAGCACTCTGGGAGGCCGAGGCAGGAGGATTCGTCAACGTCAGGAGTCTGAAACCAGCCTGAGCAAGAGCGAGACCTCGTCTCTACTGTAAATAGAAATAAATTAATTGGCCAACTAATACATATAGAAAAAATTAGCCAGGCATGGTGGCACATGCCTGTAGTCCCAGCTACTTGGGACGCTGAGGCAGAAGGATTGCTTGAGTCCAGGAGTTTGAGGTTGCTGTAAGCTAGCCTGACGCCACAGCAGTTTAGCCCAGGGCCCAGTCTAGCCCCCCCCCCCCACTTTTTTTGTCTAAAAAAATAAGACTCTAAGAAAAACTAAATTTAAATGAATTCTTTGAGATAGCATCATTGTTTTCTATTGATTTAGTTTATTTTCTCTCTTTATCTAAAGTTGTATATAACAGAAAGTGAAGGCTGATAGGAAACAAAATAAACCAAACAATGACATTTAATCAGGAAAAAAGATCAACTGAGGTCAGAGGCCATGTAGATGAACAATTGTTGGTAGTAGATTTTGGTCAAATACAAACTTCTGGTCTTTTTGCACCTCTCTTTATCAACTTCAAGTTTAAAATAAATGCCAATCTCTACATTTTGAATTGCAAATTTCTCTTCTAAATCATAACATCTATTCTTGAAATTTCACATGTCAACAGCTCATTAATATCTACAGTAAATGTAGCTCTCTGAAAAGAACCACAGATTTTACATTTATTGAGACAGATAGCTGGCACACAAAAATAGAGCTCCTTCAATTACAATATAGCAGAAGTTAACTTTAGTTTAAAATCTGTCTACAGAAATTTTTGACAAGACAATGAAGTGACTATTTTGAATAAGATTAGCTGCTGTTGATAGTGATGCTTACACAGTATTTATAAATCAACAGAGGTTGTGCTTGGTATTTTATAATGGCCCACTTCAAAACCATCAACCATCATCACTTGAATGGAATATAAATGCAAATAATGGCAGAAGATTAAAAGTTCTAAGTTGATCTTCACAAAGTCATGAATGCAACATATGCACGTAAAAAACTCAACGTGCATTTTTATTTGCTGTTATTCTTATAGCTTGATGTCATTTAATATTAATGTTTAAATATAAGATAAGCTTTAATGAAAATAAGAAAAATAACACTACTCAGTGGCTCATCAGGATGAAACTGTATTTCATTAGTTCCGGCTACTATTCTACTGGCTACCTAAATAAGTCTTTCTGCCAAAAAAAAATCAGTTTTATTGAGGCCCAGAAATTATACAAGCTCAATAAATCAAACTGACCTTGACCTTGTGACAGTTGTTTACATTAGAGAAAAAGAAAAATATCAGTAATGTAGTACAGCCATTATGGAAAACAGTGTGGAGAGTCCTCATAAAACTAAAAATAGAACTACTATCTGATCCATAAATTTCATTGCCAGGTATATACCCGAAAGAAAGGAAATCAGTATAACGAAGAGGTATCTGCATTCCCGTGTTTATTGCAGCACTATTCACAATAGCCTAGCCAAGATATGGAATCTACCTAATTGCCCATCAACTTAGGTAGATGAATGGATAAAGAAAATGTGTTATATATACATAATGGAATAATATTTATCCATAAAAAATCAAATCATGTCTTTTGCAGTAACATGGATGGAACTGTGGGTCATTATGTTAAATGAAATAAGTCAGACATCAAAAGACAAGTATCACATGTTCTCACTCATATGTAGGAGCTAATAAAGCAGATCTCATGGAGGTAAAGAGTAGAATGATGGTTACCAGAGGCTAGGAAGGGAGGGAGGGCTTAAGAGAAGTTGATTAATGAATACAAAAATTAAGTTAGATAGAAGGAATAAGTTCTAGTATTTGATAATACAGTAGGGAAATCATAGTTAACAATAATTTATTATATATTTCAAAATAGCTAAAAGAATTATAATGTTCCCAACACAAATAAAAGATAAATCTTTAAAATGATATCCCAATTACAATTATCATTACACATTGTATACACGTATCAAAATATCACATGTACCCCTAAAATACATACCACACTATATCAATAAAAACTACAACAAAAATAAATAAGAAAAATATCATGAGACAATTTTACAAATATACAAGTGTGATAAAAATTGGGGACAATGCCTTTTAAAAAAAAATAGACATTTATAAATAGAAACCATATAGTTGTTTGCATTTTGCTTAAAACAGAAAATTGGTAACAGCTTAAAAGGCAAGTGTAAAGAACTCACTAAATAAATCATAGTGTGTGTGTCTGCATAAAAAATACTATGCAGCCCATAACAGCTAATTGAAAAATCCTATTTGTGGCATGTCAAAGTACTATTAAAAATGAAAAAAGAACATCTTTTGTAATAAAACTATATGTATCTATAGCAGAGATTACTACCTGTCTACCAAAATCTTCCCTTCTCCCACAGCTGGGTGTAGACATGACCATCAAGGTAGAGGTAGGTTTTATGCCTCCATAAAACTATATGTGGGAGTCCACTTGCTCAAGGCTTCTTGGGCACAGCTCTGGGACACAGTCATCAAATTTGACACAGAATAAACCTCTTTAAATTAAAAAAACTTTATGTGGATACTTGACTAAGTTTTTGTCCGGGGAATATGAACACAGGTGATATATGCTACTCTAGGTCCACGCCTTAAAAGGACAAAGGTCTGTCCACTCTCTATGTCCTTCCTGGAAGGTGGAGCCTGGGCAAACCTGTGACCCAGTTTATGCTCTTAAAACAAACAAAAAACCCTAGGGGGTGGTAAAGGTACCAGATAGAAGGAACTCAAGTCCTCATGCAGTAGAGCCGCCCCCCTCTTAGCTCTGGACTCTCCACGTTTGTTTTAACCACAAAATATTTCTAGTAACTGTTATTCAAGCCACTGTGTTTGGGATCTTTTTATTATAGCCCCTTATTGTTTCATTCTAACTAATGTAGTATGATAGAAAAGTACCATAACTAATGTTCATAGCATGTATATTCAAAAAAGTGATAGCAGTAAGCTTTACTTTGTCTCCATGATGGAATATACATGTTTTATTTTGCAATAAAGAAGAATGAAAAAGCAGGATTGTAATAAATTTTAAAATATAAATAATATTTAATTTTTCTCTGCTTCTTATTTTGCTATCTTCCCTTAATGGAGAAGACAGCTATTGTACAGTTAAATATATAATGTGTATTTTATATGAGCTAAAAAATTCTCTAGAGCACAGGTCAGTAAATTATTCCTGTAAAGGGCCAGATATTAAATATTTTAGGTTTTGCAGGCAAGTTAGTCTCTGTTGGAACTACTCAACACTGCCTTTGTATAACAAAAGCAGACAAAGACAATACAAAAATGAATGGGCATGTCTGTGTTCCAATAAAACTTTATTCAAAAAATTGGGCACCTGGCCTGTAAACCAGTTTGCCAACCCCTTCTTTAGAATATAACTCTCACTGTTCCATATTATATAGATTGTTTTAAAACATTAAACAAAAATAATAGCAAATAGTGTTCATTCTCCATGACTAGAAAAATCTTAAAAAACTGAAAATCTGAAAAGTAAACCAAACATGTTCTATAGAAACTTTCATATCCTATTCTTCATAGGAATGAAAAGTAAGCTCTCCTCAACCGTACACTGTTACCAAATGGCATTTATGAAGTATCTACCCACAGATGGTACTCTACCAGACATCAAAAGCAAGAAAGGTCCTTCATTTGCCAAGATGATGCTAGGACAGATTATCTTTAAGACCAGCCTGGGCAACATACCAAGATCCCATTTCTACAATTTTTTTTTTTTAATTAGCTGAGCATGGTGGTGTATGCCTATAATTCTAGCTACTAGGGAGGCTGAGCCAGGAGAATTACTTGAGCCCAGGAGTTCAAAGTTATAGTGACCTATATTGTACTCTAGCCTGGGAAAGAGAGCAAGACTCTGTCTCTTAAAAAAAAAAAAAAGTCCACCTAAACAGATAAGAGACTGCATTAACTATAAACACAAACAAAAAAATGCTAAAGCAATCAGAAAGATAAGAGAATTCATCTGTAAAAGAATGACATTAAACTAGCAGCAGACTTCTCAAAAGCAAGTAAAGAAAATAGAGGACAAAGTGCAGGAGGAGAGAAAAACCACTGTTCATATGCAATTACAGAACCAACTAAACTGTAATTTGAGATCAAAGGAGAAATAAAGATACTGACAGACAAAGACAGAATTTACCACTAACAGATTCAGGTTGAAAGAACTTCCAGAAGCAGGACATTGGCATTAGAATGAAGAATAAGCAAAGAACCTGGTAAACCCCAGGGCAGATATCTAGATAAACAATGACTGTCAAAAAATAAAGTAATAACAGTGATGAACAAAAAGGGTCACCAAAATGCTATATAACAAGAAATGTGACAAAGGGGTGATTTTTGTATTCCTTGAGAAAAGACTTTGATTAGAGGTTTACTTCGAATATTTATATAAAAGGTTAAAGCTTTTTTATTCTAAAAAGGAAAATATAAATTTCATATATAACTCCAAACCAGGTATAGTGAGGAAGGGTATAAATATACTTCTAACTATTTGATGAAAGGCCAACAGGAGAGAGAAGAAAAGTAAAGAATAGGCAAGGTAAAGAGCATGAAATAAAATGGTAGAAATGTATCCAAATATTTGTGAATCACAATAAATATAAATGAACTAAATCCAGTTAAAGGACAGTTTGCCAGATTGAATTAAGACAATAAAAATCAGAAATATGCTGTCTTCAAGAGGTACATCCATGACATGAACATACAGAAAGATTGAAGATAAAAAGGCAGAAAAGATAACCAGGGGAAAAAAACAAGGAAACCTAATGTCATTATGTTAATTTCATATAAAATAGTCTTTAAAGAAAAAAGCATTATGTGGGAAATAAAATAAGAACACAAGGAGCAACTACACAAGGATACCCCTATTAATATATATTCAGAATACATAAAGGTAAAATTAATAGAATTACAAGGAAAAATAAGAATTCTACAATCAGGATAGGAGATTTTAGTATATTCATCTACAATTAATTGATCAATTAGATAACAGAAGTTTTGAACAACAAAATTAACAAATTTGATCTAATGAACATATAGAACTTCATATTCAACAAAGACACAAAACTATTAAAAAATCATTTTTAAGTAAAGCAATTCAAAAAGATACCAAATAATTGATATCATGCAGAGCTCATTCTCTGACAATAATGTAGAAATCAATTCTAATTTAAAAAAAGATAAAGTTAAAAAATGTATTTAGTTAGAACATATAAAGAACTCTCAAAACCAAATGGTAAGATAAACAATTCAATTAGAAAATAGGCAAAAGACATGAACATATTTTATCAAAGAGGATACACAGAAGGCAAATAAGCACATGAAAAATGTTTAAGATCATTAGTCATTAAGAAAATGTGAATTAAAACCACAATGAGATATCACTACACACCTATCAGTATTACCAAAAAAATAGTCACAACACCAAATTCTGGCAAAAATGCAAAGGAACTAGATCACTAACACACTGTTAGTGGGAATATAAATGGTACAGGCACTCTGGAAAATAGTTTGGCAGTTTTTTTTAAAAGTTAAACATGTAATTACCACATGACCCAGTAATGGTATTTCCGTGAATTAATCCCAGAGAAATAAAAACTTCTGTTCAGACACACACACAAAGAAAATTACCTATGAATATTCACCCGGCAATTTTATTTGTCATAACCAAAAAACAGAATCACCACAGATGCCCTTCAAAAGGTAAATGGCTAAACAAACTACGACCCATACATTATATGGACCACTACTCAGCATAAAAAAAGGAACCAACTATTGATACATGCATGCAACAACTTGGATGAATCTCCAGGGGATTATCCTGAGTGTAAAAAAAGTCAATGCCGATAGTTTATATACTGTACAGTTCCATATTTGAAATGACAAAATTATAGACATGAAAAACAGATTAGTTATCACCAGGGTTAGGAATTGGGGATGGAGGGGGTGGCAGAAGAGGGAGGTGGATATGGTTATAAAAAGGCATCAAGAGGGATTCTTGGTGTTAAGTGCTTGTTATAACTTTTTCTACACTGAACCTAATATACTATAAATACTTAGCATATTTTTCTACAACTTCTTTCTCTGGATGGTATATTGTAGAGCATGTAAAGGTAACAGTAGCTGCTTCTGGGAGGTAGAACTGGGGCTAGAAAGCATGGGATGTAGGAAGAAAAAGCACATTAGATTTACTTTCTGTATTTTGTTACCACTTGCATGTTCTGTCATGAGTGTTGGAATTACAGACTTAATAAAGATGCTGAAATTTAAAAATATATTTGGAAATTTAAAAACATACCTGTAAATAAATAACCAGTGGAGCAAAGAAGAAATTACAATGTCTATTAGAAAATACTTAGAACTCATGGAAGAGAGTTAATGTGGTCCTGAGAGGGAACTATGTAGTTATAAATGTTATATTAAACAAAAAGGAAAGCTTAAAAATAAAGAGCTAAGAATTTAATCTAAAAAGTACAAGAATGGTTCCAAGCCAAAGAAAGTACAAGGAAACAATAAAGATAAAAGTAGATATTAATTAGATAGAAAATAAAGATATCACTGAAGGAGTCAACAAAGCAAAAGCTGGCTCTTTGAAAATACTAATAAAATAGACAAATCTCTGCCAAGAAAGATCAAGGAGAAAGAAACAGAGAAAAGGCACAAATAAGATAAAGAATGAAAAAAGTGCATAATTACAGCTATAGCAGAGTATAGTGAGCAATGGAGAGTGTCATATGTGGTGCAACTAGAAGGAAGAGAGTGGCCAAGTATTGGCAGCAGTAGTGGAAACAGAAAGATCAATAAAAAGATTATTGGAGAAATCCAGTGGTAAATGATGGTGGAATGAACTGGAAGAAAGAGGGGAGATGGAGAAAACTAGGTAGATTTGGGTTGTTTTAGAAGTCAAGATGACAAGATATGCTGAAGGATTAAATATAGGTTTGATGGAAAGACAGAAAAAGATTAAAGATAATTACTAAAGATTAAAGTTAGTACTCCCTACCACAGCATACAAGGTCTTCACAATATGGCTCCAATTTAATTCTTCTAGTGTCAACTCTCATGAATCCAATTTACTTAGCCTACCTTTCAAGAGTTACTAAAATTCTCACCATTCACCTAGCATGCCATGCCCTTTCAATAGTTTCCCTCTTTCTGAAATGCTCTAATCACTTGTCATCTTTCAAGACTCAGCTCAAACTTCACCTCTGTGCAGTTTTCCACAAATCTCACACGTATATCCACTCCATTCTCTGGCTTCCCACTGTCTGCATCGAATAGCAGCAGTAGTAGGAGTAGGAGTAGTACAGGTTGAACATACAACACCTGAAATGAAAATCCAAAATCTGAAATACTCCAAAATCTAAAACTTTCTGAGCACTGTCATGACATTCAAAGGAAATGCTCCTTGGAGCATTTGAGATTTCAGATTTGCAGATTAGAGATGTTCAACCAGTAAGTATCCTGCAAATATTCCAAAATCCAAACAAAATCTGAAATCCAAGAACAATACTGGTCTCAGACATTTCAAATAAGGGATACTCAACCTGTTGCAGCAGTATTGTTAGAGGAGTATTAATAGATACTGAGGGCTCCCTATGAGGCACTGTTATAAACCCATTACATATAATAGATTATTACATATAATAGATTATTACATATAATAGATTATTTGACTCCCATCAACAATCTTATAAATAAAGTACTATTATTATGTCTTTTTCACAAAAAAAACAAAGGTATAAAAAGATTAAATAACTTGCCAAAGATTATAAACCTATTAAGTGGAGAAGCTAAGATTTGAACACATGAATTCTGGCTTAAAAGCCCATATACAACTTCCCAGTGGAGCCAAAGGATAGGAAGTTGGTGGAAATACAAAATAGTGGAGCCACTATGGAAAACAGTACAGCAGTTCCTCAAAAAATTAAAAAGGGAACAACCATATCCTCCTCCAACAATCCCACTTCTGGTTATTTACCCAAAATAATTAAAATCAGGATCTTGAAGAGATACTTGCACAGCTATATTCATAACAGCATTATTCACAGTAGCTAAGAAGTGGAGCAGCCCAAATGTCTACCAACAGATGAATGGATATACAAAATGTGGTATATACATATAGTGGGATATCACTCAGTCCAAAAAAGGAAGGAAATCTTGCAATATGTGACAAATGGATAAACCTTGAGGACATTATGCTAAGTGAAATAAGCTATTCACAAAGACAAATACAGTATCATGAGTCCACTTAAATGAATGAGGTATTTATAGTAGTCAAATTCATGGAGACAGAAAATAGAATAATGGTTGCCAGGGGCTGTGGGGAGGGAGGGTAGTAGAGAATGGGGAGTTATTGCTTAATGGTTACAAAGATTCAGTTTTGCAAGATCAAAAGAGATCTGTTGCACAACAACGTGAATATACTTAACACTACTGAACTGTATGCTTAGAAATGGTTAAGATGGCAAATTTTATGTGTTTTAACCATAATTTTTAAAAAATTACTTTATTAAAAGCATGTCCACAGAACAGATATATAAAGTACCACTTTACATGTAAAGCAGAAATGGCAGATAGGGCTGGGCAAGTAGATTGAACCCAACTATGAACAGTCTCAACTGTTAAAATGAATATTAAATGAGAAAATATTGAAACCTGGCTCAGATCAGGAAAACATTCCATAAATGTTCCTTTCCTTCAGACTTTCTCCTCCATGGAATGGAGAGATATTAAGACTTTCAAGGAGTGAATTCACCAGATTTATGAAACTCCACACCCTTGTGCTTTTCTTCTAAACCTTTGGCTGTTTCTTCTCAATCTTCTTTGATGACTTCTCTCCATTTGCCCATCCCTTAAAAGTTGCTCTTGCCTGAATTTCTATCCCTGCCTGTTTTGTGTTTCACTATATTCACTTTCAGGGTGATTATATTTACTTCTTTGTTTTAACTACCATCTATTCACAGATACTTCCCAAATCTCTTATCTCTAGCTCTAGATCTCCCACTCAGGCTCCTAATACACATACCCAACTAGATCTTTCCACCTAGATATGCTAACTGGCACCTAAAACTCAACATCTTCAATTCTGAATACATTATCTTCTCTTCCCCCAGCTCTATTCCTACACCTGAACATTCTCTTGAATTCCTCACATAAGTAAAGGAAATTGGCACTACCATCCACCATATATTCAAACCAGAATCCTGGGTATCATTTGTAATTCCTCCCATTCACTAGCCTACTATATCTGATCCATCACCAAAAATTTTTGATATAACCTCAAATCCTTCTACCTTTTTTTTAATCCTGATTGTCACTACCTTATTTCAGGTCATCTCTCAACTATACCATTGCAAATAGCCACCTAGCTTGTCTGCCTACCCTTCTCCAACCAACTCTCCACTGTATTGTCCTATAATATATATCTGATCATTTCATTCCCATGCTTACAAGCATTCAATAGCTCTTAAATGTCTATAGGATGAAGTAATTCCTTGACCTGAGCTTGACATAACTTTGCAGCTTCATCTTTCTACCCCAAATTCCAACTCATCCTTGTTCAAAGACTCATATATTCTCTGTGCCAATCATACTCAATTACCTGCAGTTTTCCAAACAGGTTATGCTCCCTTTCATCTCTTAAGTCTTTGTACATGTTGCTTCATCTGTCTAAAACATCTTTCCCAACTCCATCCTTACCATTTCATCTCATCCAATGAACTCCTACTTGTTCAAGACTTGGCTAAGGTGCCAACATCTACAGGAAGCCCTCTCACTGAGTTAGGTGTCCTGCTATAGTACCTTATATATACATACCCCCATCAAATCACTTACCATAGCACACATGTCTGTTTACTTCTTAATTTCCTTTCTTACACTGTGCATCAGTATCTTATCATTCACCTTTGTATCCTTAACGTCTAGCATAATTCCTTGCACAAAGTAGATGCTCAATAAAGATGAATGAATAGTGATAGTATAAAAGCCTGATGAAACCAAAACCCAAGGTTGCTGACTGCATACTTTAATTTTTAGCCACAGATTATATCTCTAATAACAGCCATTTATCCACAATGTGTATGACATCGATAAAGGTAACTCATCACCAAACTGACCATCACCAAACCCACAAACACACACACACACAAAAAAATATATGCACTAATATTTATCCATTCATTCATCAAATATCTAATGTACACCAGAAACTATGCTAGGTGCTGGAGATACAAAGATGAATAAGATCTGTGATTTAAGAGTTTAAAGAATAGTGGGGGAGACAAGAAAGTGAACAATTAAGAGTGTGATAAATGCTATGATTCTCTTATACTCTTATATAGTGTTATAAGATCCCTGGCATAGTTGTGACACATACCCAATAGTGTTAGAGGAAGGAGGATTTCTCTGAAGAGGTGGCATGTAAGACAAATGTTGAAAGACAAATAGAAGTTAGCCAGGCTGAGGGGAGAAAGAGGCAATCCAGGCTGAAGGAATAGCTTATGCAAATCCCAGACAGAAAATAGGAAGATGAAGTGATGACTACGATATGTTCAGCTACTGTTAATTTCAGAATTGCTGGTGACTACAGCTAAAGGTACAAATAGAAGAGATAAGGCTGGAGGTGTGACCAAAGCCAGATCATAGAGGGCACTATATGACATAAAGAAAATTTGGGCTTTGTCTTATAAGCCAGTTATGTCTAAACTGACCCAGACCCATTCACTTCAACCACAGTAGCTCTGTTTTTCATCTTTTGACGTTGTTTATGTTTCCACATTAGATTTTTTTTTAACTTGGAAAATCACTAACATAGGCAGCAGAGAAACACAGAAGGATTTCATGCAGCACAGTGATGTGACTGGCTACAGTGTGGCAAATGGCCTAGAGGCCTGGTGATTAGTCAGGAGGTTCTGAGCTTACCCAACTGAGAAAAGACAAGGGTCTGAACTAGGGAAGTAGCAGTAAAAGGGAGAGAAGGGGATATGGTAGAGAGTTACTAGAGTTATGTTTTCAAAACATGTAGCACACTACCTGGAATAGCTTGATAAATATTAGCTATTATCATCATCATCATCATCATCATCATTATCATCATCTACAGAACCTGGTGACTAAATAAATTTGAAGGCTAAAGAAAGAAAATCAACAGATATTCCCAAGTGTCTGAGTTAAGTAACTGAATAGATGATGTTACCATTCCAAATGACTAGGAATAAGATGCTGTTGTTTATTGGGTTTTGTGTATTTTAAGGTGAAGATGGAGGTGATGAATTCAGTATTAGCATGCTAAGTTTAAGGTGCCTGTGGAACATCTAGATAAAGATGTCAAACAGTAAGGTACATGGAGAGATAGGGCTCAGGACAGATTCAGATCAGGCGATATCAATAATGTAGGCAGGCAATCATTACCTTCAAATAATGGTGCCCATATGAGCCCCCAAATCTAAGCTTAACATCTGAGAGAATCAATACCTAAATGTATCTGAACTCTCAAAAGCCACCACGCCCGAGGATGTACAACAGAAGAAGAAAAAAGGCGTGTCACATTGAAATGCTATTTTTATTAAGCTATTAATATAAGGTCTGAAGACAACCACATTATCAAGTTTTTCTAATTGATTGAACTGTTTACTAAAGTAAGATCTAGCTTCTCATACTTTTTTGTTAGAGCCAAATTTAGCAGTGGGGGTTGTATACCAACTTAAGTGACTAATGTTAGTAAGTTCTGATAATCCACTACCACTGGACCACCAAGCTTCTTATACTGGATCAAACTTTATTTTTGGAATACCAGTAAACCATATGTGATTTCTAAAATAGTCTTCATTCTGGGAAGACCTTGGGTTTTGCAATAAGAAA